>NW_004567106.1:27420616-27451655 GCF_000260355.1 Condylura cristata
CCCTGAGCCGACAGCCTCCTCCGGAGGGCACCAGCGCGGCCCCGGCTGCTGCCGCCGCTGCCGCTGCGGCTGCCGCCGCCGCCGCCCCTTCCATGTTCTTGTTGAGTTCGTCGGCCACCAGGCCGCCGCCGTTGTCGTAGAGAAACATGACGGTGGGCTCGATCCAGCGGGGGTGGAGGAGCACGGAGGCTGTCATAGCCCGAGCCGCATGGAGAAGACCCCAGTGGCGCTGTTTTAAAAAGCCCCCAAGAAGTGAAGAGCGTGCGGCGCGGGGCCGGGGCCCGAGCGAGGGGGGCGGATCGCGCCCCGCGGGGTCGCGCCAGGCGGGCGCCCATTGGCCCGGCCCCCCCTTCCCCGCTCCGCCCACGGCGTATGCAAAGCAAGCGGCTCCAACCCCGGCTTTACGCTGTGCACCCGCGGTCCCCGCGGCTACCCTGGCTGCCCAGCGCCAGCGCCCGCTGCCCGGTCGTGCACCATTCACCCAGCGGAGAGGCGGGGGACGCGGCTGGGTGGGGACGCCTAGCTGCTGATCGGGCGGGTGGGGCGGGGTGCAGTGGCGTGGGGAGGGAGCGGTGGTCTCCTTGCAGCTCTCCCTCCCTACCCCTATCCCAGTGGGGCCCAGAGCAAGGAAAGGAGTTGGGGAGGAGACTGGGTCCAGGATTGGGTTGGGACCTGAGGCAATAGGGACAGGTCAGGTAGATCTGCTGTTGCCGGAGAATGGGAGCAGAAGGAGAACGGGGCGTAGTTTAGGCTGGGTGGTTCTTGGGGCCTCCGGCCCTGTTTTCTTTCCAGGTATCTGTATGCCTTTCTGCAGAGAGACACCAGCACCGACACCAGCACGTTCGGCTTCGACAGCGTCAGGATTTGGCTCTATCTCCAGGGGAGTAGTGGCGGGGCATTTGCTGCCTGTCTGTTCGTGCGGATAAGCCTGGCTCGTGAATCCCAGGACATTCCACTGGAAAGCTTGGACTGTTTTTAAGAGCTCCTTCCCCTTCCCTGTCTACACGGTGTTGTTGGACAATTTCATTTACTCACACTTAGGCTAACAGGCTCAAAAAGACCCATCACACCCGCACACAGTCACATTCAAATGTACCGTGATCACACACTCATGCATACAGATTGATCCTCACTTTGCTACAGGCACGACTCTTCCCCTCCAGACTTTGAGACAGACAGAACTATCTGTATGTGGCTTTTGCCTGTGCTCCCATATATCCAAAGGACTGTCCTATCCTGTCTTGTCCTGAAAGGAGTTTAAGAGGAACAAGCCCCAGCTGGGTGTTGGCTGAGACTTGACTGCCCCTTCTGGGGCCTAAGAAGTCTTCGTCAAGCCTGGGTGGGCGCCGACTCCAGGCACCTGGGCAAAGTGCCCTGTTTCATTGCATTTCGGGATAGGAAAACGGGGCTCTTTAGGGCTCTGTCATGCCTTTCCCCAAATAGGATTGGGGAGAGCACTGTCTCCAGCCTGCAGAGGGTGCCCGGTCCTCCTCCATCCAAGAACCAGCCGAGAAATCTTTTCTCTGAGTTGGGGAAATGTGACTGTGAGGTGTTTAGGCTGGACAAGTTAAACAATCACCATAATTTGGTAAGGGTTTGTGGGGGTCCTGTTGCTTTGGAGCCAATCATTTCCATTTCTCATGGTGGAGGCTAATAGCTGATCTAATGCCACACGGGACTATACAAAGTGAAAGTGGGTGCATTCCATAGTAACATCCGGGTTGGGGAAAACTGTGGATACTTCCACCCCAAGAGGGCTGGTAAGCAGCCAAGCTTGGACCTGCCCTCCAGTCTCAATTTGCAGACTCTGTCCTAAGCCCAGGGCAATGTTAAATACGCCTGCTCTCTACCCACTGTCCCTTCCTGCAAGGTCCTGCAGGGTCCGGACCAACATGCTGGACTCCCTATTTTGATTGAGGTTTGCTCTGACCGATATAAGTGTTGCCCAATAAAACCGCCTATGACCCCCCTCCCCCCCCCACTACCATCACCATACCATACACATGCCCAGTGTACCCTTTCTTTTTTGCCTTTATGGTAGCTCAAGTAAATATTGATTTGCCCCCAGTTTACCTCCTCCCTCTAGCCGTTTGCAGGCTAAGGAACTGGCCTCTGTAGGGATGTGATTTTTGTGTTACTTTCCGGCCCATTTGCCCCCCTTCCTTCCTCCAAGTGGCATTGTAAAACTCACGGTGACAAAGAGACAAGGTTGGGTTCGAGGCCTCAGTTCCTGAGGACTTGAGTGCTGTTTTACATACGGGTCAGACACGGCTGGAGGCCAAGGTCAAGTTGAAAGCTGCAGTCTAGCCAGCGTGAGAACTACCCGGCAAGCCCCAAAGACTCAGGCAGCTGCGAAAGACCCACCGCCCACCTCCCTTCACTCTCTCCTTTGGAATTCCTGTTTCTGACTCCATTCGATTCCTCTACATTTTTTGCTGCGTTCATGGAGTTTTTGGGGCGGTGTTTGCAGACTCTTCTCTGCCTCCGCCCTGCTCTTGGCCCAGGCTTTCAGACTCCTCTCTTTTCCATCCAGACCCAGAAAAACGAAATCACAGCTTGGGGAGCCCCTACCAGCAGCTCCTGTGCCAGCTCACCTCTGCCCATGGCGCAGCTGCTGGTGCACACGGCGGCCAAGGCCAATTCCACATTCCTCCCGTCCTCTTTCCACTTCACGGAGATCGGAGCCCTGCACGCAGAGGAAGGGCTCCAGCTCCACAGACTGCCAAAGTTGACTGGGTCCCACCTCACCAAAAATGGTGAGATAAGATTTCATCTTGTCCACTAAGGAGACATAAGCAGGTTTGTCTGGGAAAGACGGCGGCGCTGGGGGATGGCTTTGGGTTGCATCTCCAGACAGGGTTTGCTGCCGAAACTTGGCGACTCCTCCAAAGAAGGGCTTGAGGCCTGAATTATTCTGAGTGTGATGGTTGGTCCTTAGTGATCAGATTAACTGGGAATTTCTTATTTTCCCATATATCCTTATCAGTATTTAGAAACTCTTAGCACATGATTACTTATGAGGGAGGCATTCTACTTGTTCCTTCCTGGTCTTGAATCTTCAGTATATGCAAAATCATTTTTCAGGCAAGTCAACGCTGTCCTAGCATGCCTTCACTGTTGTTAAAAACTGTAGATTAAATATTGAATTGTAACCACCAACTAGTAGAGATAGCTTATGGGATTTGAGTGAGCTCTGTTAATATTTTTGAAACTGTTTCTAGAGTTTTTACCCACTTTCAATCAAGAAAATCTCTTTCTGCTCTCTTGGCTTTTGCTGAAGGAAATAAGAAATTTCTTAGTGGTTCCCAGTGCCATTTCTTGGACACTTAATCCCCCACCCCTACCCCCAGGCAGCCATAGACCATCTTGCTGTGGAAAAAGAAAGATCCAGGACAGTGAAGAATTGGAGTGTGCTCTGAGAAGCAAACACTGGTTCTCCCAGCATTCTTCCTCTTTCCCCAATAGCTAAGTCAAGACTCAGTTGTCTTTCCACCCAGTTGGGCCTGACCCTCTGTGCCATTTCTCTGCTTTTTGTCCACTGGTCTCAGGAATTCCTATGGGGTTGTAGAGAGGTGTTATCAACTTGAATCCTGGCAATGATAATTTTATCCCTGAACGTTTTATATTCTCGACTGGGAAGGCTAGCACACCCATGGAGGGCTGTGGGCTACAGGGTGGAGGTGGGGTCTGCCTGCTGCTCCCAGATTTTCCCTGGAAGAGTTCTGAATGGGCAACATGGATAACTTCAGAGGATGATAGCTGCAAATGCCCAGTCACTTGGTCTTTGTTTCAGGAACTCATCAGACCCTTGGCAGGCATGACGTTTTATCTAAAATACGCTTGCGTGCCCTTCTGGGCTTTTGCTGCCCTGGAACCTTCCCCCGAAAAAAGAAACATTGGCTGGATTTTTCTGAGTGAGGGATTCTGCCAGCCTGAGCTGTGGAATTCTGGGACCCAGGGTTAGATGAGAAAAGGACAAAAGGAAACCAGGTTTTAATCGAATTTGATTTTCACTAGCAAATGAAATTTACCTGCTCTCACTTTAACTTGGAGGAGGCTGTCAGCACTGGTCCCTGGCACTATTTCTCTGTATCCATCCAGCATTAGGATAAACATTCCTCCCTTGGTTTTAAAGACACTTTGTATTTTAGGATATTCATGTGTTTCTAATGTATCCAAGCAGCTTTACAAGCCTAGCTGCATTTGCAGAACATCTTAACCCTCTCTCTCCCATCTCAGGAGGGTGAAAGCAGAGATAATGGCAAAGGAAGAAAAAACTTGAGGGAAATAAAAATGACCCAGGAGCTGAGGCTGGCCAAAAAGGAAAGAAAGAGAAAAGGGAAAAACACCTACTAATAAGACAGCACCTTCAAATGAATCCACAGTTGACCAGACCATTTGGGAAAGACACAGTGGGGGTCTTTGTTCACTGAGGACTTTCGGAGATTCTCCACTGTATCCCAACCAGGGCAGAATTTATACTTTCTTAGGGAGCAAGGATAGGTTATGAAGAAAACGAGTTGGTCTGAGATGGTCAGTAGGCAGGGAAATGGCGCATCCTAAGTCGCTTCCTTAAACTTTCTTTCAAGATTGTTGTGCATTTGAAGCATTAATGTGATAGCAACAGGCCCAAGTTTGTAGGGGCAGTTTGGGACTGTAGGAAGTCACTTGGCACTGTGGTGACCAAATGTTAACACTGAAAAACAGGACGAAGCGCTCAGGGTGGAAGACGAAGCAGGATCATCCCAACTTGCTTTTAACAGTCCCTCATCCGGAGGATTTTGAAAGCCTGTATTTTGGAGGAGCAGTTCTCCGTCGCTTGATGGGTTCCCTCCGTCCAGTGGGATCTTTGAGACTACCAGTGTACAACTCTTCAGAAAGGAGGCGGAAGCCCAGGGAAGAGCCCTGCTCCAGTGTTGCTCTTCAGTGTTTCCCCCCAAAAGTCCTTGTTCCCCATTCCTCCTCCTTCTCCCCATTCTTCTTTTTGTTTTAGAAAACCAGTTCCCTAGCTGCCTCGAGAAGCAACCACTACCGCACAGTCCCAGCCAGACGGCAGCGCCCAGCCTCCTCAGGGTGAAAGCCAGCTTGGAGTGAGCAACGCACTCTGGCTTCTGAGACCGCCGCCCCCGCCTCCGGGAGACCTGAGAGTCTCCGCGAAGGCGTTGGTGAGGGTGTGCAGCGCGTTACGGCCGCGACCACACAGCCTTCGCTAGAATCGACCAGCGCACGCCCGGGAAAAGCAGGGAACTCGGAGAAGCGCCGGAAAGAGGAAGCGCCGGGTCTGCCGAGGGACCCCGGCGCGCTGGGCTGCTGGCACACGCCACCCAGGCCGGAGAGCTCTGTCACTGCGCCAGGGCGCTGGGGGTACGCAGGATGGCCCGAGAAATCGGGCAGCAGCGGCATGAAAAGAGCGAGAGGTCTCTGCCCCAACACTGGCCCTGCCGCTGCCGGGTGAAAACCCACCGCCGGCCTCCACCCTTCTTAGCTTGATGCTCTGGCCGCCCGCAACAAAACAGGAAACCGGCGCTGGGTTGGGGATTCATTATGTCAGTAACTACACGGAAGACAGTTGAGCGTTTGAAGAAAATAGGGGGCTTGAACAAAAACGTGGTCCCGCGGACCCCCAGGCTTTCTGATCTAGAAACCGGTGCAGACAGCCTGGCGGCCAGAGGGCCACGTGGCCTGGGCCCGCGGGAGAGCACGGCTCCCCCAGAACCGTAAAGACTTCCACACCCCTGACCCGGGTTCCTAATTCTTCATGCGCAGAGCAACGGGGGAAAGGAAACTCACCAGAACAGTCACGAGGAAGGGAGCTCAGATCAGAGAACACAGAGGTGTGATCAGATTTGTAGGGGTACTGTAAACCTAACGGGGTGTGTGTGTGTATATGTGTGTGGTTATGAACACACAGATTCACACATCAAATTTTTGCGGACACACAGTTATCTCGGCATCCAGTGTATTTTGGTGAAATACAGGTATCACACAAAATATTTCACCCTGTCAGACCAGCCTGGTGATGTACTTCCCCGTGGCTGCTCTCCTCTCTTATCCGTCTGATTCCTTCTACCATCCCTCACTCCTTCCTGAGCCACTTTGTAAATCCACCTGTGCACGGTGGGAGGAGAACCCCCACTGGAATTTACCTGGTCCGGGTGTCCTTCCCAGAGCCTCCTCCTAAGTGTGGGAATGGGCGCTGTGTGGGTCAGGAAACCAACGCGGCTCGAACAGGCTCCTGCCTTTGTCCGGCTGCTCCAGCTCTTCTCGGACCAACTCTTGGGGAAATGAAGCAGCTCAATAAAAACTTTTGATATTAGTTTTTATGGGTATTTACACTCTGGTAAGGGAAGCTGAGTACGGAAGCTCCGTTAATCAGCCCCCAACCTTGGGTTTGGATCCTCAGTTTATGGGTTGGGAAAGGGAGTGTGTGGGAAAGAAAGCACCGGGATGGCTGGCTCATTCCGGAGAAGTGAAGAGGAAACAAGGTCGTTTTCCATTCTAAGAAAATGAAGATTAAACGGGTAACTCCAGGTGCTACTTTAGGGACTATATTTTTATTTGAGCCCGCTGGCAGAAATAATCCTTCTGTTTCTGCCTAACACAACATTAAAAAAAAATGTTATGGAATTTTCCAAACACAAAGAATAATGAATCCCTGCATATCCCCATCCAGTTCAACATATCTGTCATGTTTCATTATCCAGTTGCATTCCTTTTTTTATTCCAAAATATTTTAAGTTAATCCCAGTCCTAGTATCATTTCACTCCCATCATAGGCTTTTGAGGACACATTTCAAGGTTGAGAAAAAAATTGCTCAAAGGAATCTTCCGTTTTTTGTGATAGTAAGGAATTAGTGTGTTTGAATTTGAGATGTTTCTATTATAACCTAGAAAGAACGTGAACTCAGGGTCTGCCTAAGAGTGATCTAGAAAAAAAAGGGATTTGGGGTGTGAATGCATGCTTCTTGCCTAAAATTTTACACCTCTTCTATTATTAAAAAATGCATGTATGTGAGAGGTTTACTTTACCTTTTTCTATGAATATGTCACCCCTTAATAGGAGATTTCTATTGCTGCATCAGGTTTTGGGAGAGAGATATAAAACATGCCACCGTTCCTTCTATGTTCTAAATTGATGTAAATTTCTTTCTTGTTGAACAAATGACTGTTTTCCACCTTAACTGAACTCCTCCCTGGGCAGAATCAAACAAACAAAAGATTTATTTTGATTAATCTAGAAGAGAGCATTTACATTGGAGTGATATCTCATTACAGTAATCTCAGTTTCGAAGATAAAATGCTGTGTTGTGTGCATTAAAAATCTTCTTAGCAATTTTTTTCAAGGATTAATAAAGTCATTATGGCTTGCTTAGTTTTGCTTCAGTTCAGTAGTCTTTTTTTTTTTTTTTTACATAGAAAAACTGGTTTGTAAGACAGACCTGGGGAGGGCAGCAGCGGTGAGGATTCACCAGAGACAGAGTGGGGAGCAGAACAGGCAGATCCACGGAAATACACTGCAGAGGGGAGCAGCGGATGAGGCAGGAGAGGTCTTCTGTGGGTCACCTCCCTGAATGGGGATGGAACTCAGGCCAAGGTGGTGAAAGTGTTGACACTTAACCCCTACAACATAAGAGAGGCTCCCAGTTCAGTCTGATTGACAATGAGCATGATTTCCCCCTCAGCAAACTCTGGCAATGGGGATTTAATTAAAAGTACTGGCAACTTTAAAAAGCAAAGAGGTAGAAATAGTTAATAGTAAACCATTGATTTTGACTAGTCTTATACCAGCTAACGGTTAAATTACTTGTAATCCTATTTGTTTGGGTGGATATTGGTCAACCTTTCCAAGGCAGCACATTGAGTTATTTTGCCTTTGGATTGTTTATTGTTCCTTAATCCTCCCCTTCTTTTTAGGAGTTGTTAAATATCTGGGGTGCTTTTATACTAAGTATATAACTGCTCCTTGAATTGGAAAATAACTATTTGGCTAAAGTCATAAGGGAAGTGTAAATTAAACAAGAGTAGAAATTATTACATAGGTTTTACATAACTTTCTAACAACTCCAACTGCCCAGCAGAACCCCCTGGAGACACTGGCATGAGGCCTCTTACTGCAGGGGGGGGGGCACCAGCAAGATTGACCCCTACCAAGACTTTGGGCACAGTAACTCAGGGGAAGGTCTTGGGTGCCCTGACCCTAGGATGGAGTTCATCACAGGCTGGTCAAGGTTATGGGGGTAGGACAGAACATTCAGAGGAAGACAGAGAGAATAGAGATGCTGCAGAAAAGCTAGAGACAATGACAAAAAGACAGATGGGATGGTGAAAAAGCAGCCCAAAGCAGGCCTGTATTTTTAAAGCTTTGCAGAAGCCCATTCTCTGCAGAAGCTTTTTCTCTGAAGAAGCCTGTTTGGGGACCCCTGGCTAGTGGCTGTTAAAGAGAGGATGATCAAACAGAAAGCCTTCCTATAATTTCTTTCACTGCACAAAAATAACCTGGGCTCTGAGAAAGGAATTAGGGTCCAGAGTTAAATGTGGAAGTGAACTTCTGCTCAGAGAGCCCAAACAGCTGATTCTGGCTGGTTGGTATCAGCTGCCTCAGCGTAGGTCACAAACTAGGCTTGGGACAACCCCCTCTAGCCTGTTAGCAATTATGTGCTCTCAGCCACTTTTAAAAAGGCCATATTTCTTTACATTTCTAGGACCTAATGTGGGGTTATGTCAGGTCATGGGACCCTTGGCTGGTGCAAAGTAATTTGATGTCACTGAGAGCATGCAGACTCGTTTGTCACCCAGAAGAAATAGATGTCCCCATGGCCCCATGTGTGGGGAGCAGAACTGGCAGGGGGATGAAGGGAGCTCTGGATCTAGCCACCAGTCTAGTTCGATTTGGCCAGGTCTGTTGGGAGGGAGGGTTGGGAGGTGTGTCACTGCCAGGGAATGAATGATTAATCTATTGAGCTCAGTGCAAAAGGGTCTGCTCCAGGTCCCCAGGCCCTTGGATCTCAGGTTCAGAATCTAGGTAAATTTTTAATTCCCTGAAGTTAAAGTTGATTAAGCCAGCTGCAGTTCTGCTTTCCCACCCCAACCTTCACTATTGCTGCAATGGTCAGCAGTGCATTCAATAAAAGCTAAAGGAATCTCCCTACCTGAAGGGACAAGATTCCTCCAGATGAGAGGTGATAAAGGGAAAGGCAAAAGGAGGCATAACCTTTACCAACCTTTACATTGCTTTGAGGATGTACTTTGGTGTGTGAGAAGAAATGGTTATGTCTTGTTAAAGGACTTTAAGCTATGTCCCTTGAATGGTCTCACTCCCCAGTCCTTTCAGTTTTCTTTGGGGGAGGGGGAAATAACACAAAGCATAAAAGAGGGTTTTCTAAACCCTCTTTTGACATTCAGGGGCTGGTTCAAGTACTCTGACAATGAGGACAGGTGTAGAGAAGACAATTTGATGGACAAGAGGCGGGGAATAGAAGCCTCCTCCCACACGTGGAGGAGCATAGGGCAGGGCTATGGAGGGCAGCTCTCAATGGCCACCACTTTCCCCACTTCAGAGAACCTAGAAAGTCTGAGTGCAATCACAGCTGTGACTCCAGGAAAATCCTGAGATTCACACATTGAAATATGGAGTGAACATATCCCTTGGCTTTCTGCACCATCGTCAGAAGGTATCCAGGGGTGCTGCCCTTCCTCTCTGACAATTCTGTGACAAGATAATGCCACAATAAGTGGAATCAGAGGGAAGACCTTAGACCCAGCCAAAATATTTAGCCAGGAGATCTCCCCACTCCCCAGGGCAGAGACCTGGCTTTAAACATTTGGTCTAGAGAGAAGCCGCCATCTCTGTAGCAGATGGGGAAGCTGGCATAGCCTGCCTGGTTTTTGTTTTTTTCTCTAGGTAGGTATTAAGTTAGGAAGAGGTGCTGTTGTGGTTGTGGAGAGCTAAGGTAACAAACAGCATTCCCTTTATGAGGCACTTTCTGCAGAGTGGTGAGAGACAGCCAATCCTCTGCAGAAATTAGTCTGGGCAACAGACAAACAGGGCAAAGTTCAGCAGTGCCACTACAGAGATCAAGTGAAAGTACTGTGTGCTCTCTGGGAAGCTGGGTTCCTACAAATTTGTAATATCCTGCCATGCACCCCTGCAGGTGGTGAGTGGACAGTGGCAGTGGCTGGGCAGCACTTTAGGTCTTCAGCCTCACCTTTATTCTGTGCCTGATCTTTTGGTCCCCAGCCATTCAAGACCATTGAGAAGAACCCTTATGCAGTCCCTCCATGACTCCACCAGTTCTGTGTTCAGGAATTGGATTGGACTCTGGGGGCCTGAGCCCCTTATGTCCTAAACTGATTGGAACCCAAACTGGAGTGGGACCTTTTTCCTCATGAGGGTGGAAATAGCACCAAGGTCCTAGCTAGGATCCTGGCCCTGGCTGAGAGTCTTCAGGAGTCTCCAGCAGCAGTAAGAGAGAATCTTCTTTTCTGCCCTCTCAACCACCACCCTGTCCAGCAGCAGTAACTTTGCTGTAGGCAGGCAGAGGATGCTCACACCACAGTTGCTGCAATTGCGACCTTTTTCCACTAGATGTCTTCCCAGTTAATTGAAATCAAAGGACTTGTCTGCTCGGGTGCTCGAGACTCGGTTTCCCCTGCAGCTTTTTGAAAGTCTGGCATTCTGTTGAAAAAGCAAAGCTTTTTCACTTCTTATGGCGCGCCACCCTGTGCTCCAAATCCTAGCTCTGGAAATCCACCAGAATAAAACACTGGCTCCCTGCAGGCCTGCATCAGGACGCTCAGCCTATTGGAATCTTTTTATGACCTTTGATGTGTTTAAATAACATGGCGAGGCTGAGTACACACCTTGGATTAAACTTTAATCGGCTGCAGTCAAGGTCACCCAGGTGGTAAATGTGTTTCCTCGGATGTCTTCTGGCGGACACTGTGGAGACGGAGGACTGGGGCTGAGACCCTCCCACCTCCCACCTCTGCCCAGGCTGGGTGGGGGCAGGACAAGGGCCAGAGCATAGAGCTCTAAAGAGGACTGAGGAAATAGGATCGGAGGCAGACATTCAGGGTGGGCTAATGACCCAAGCACAGCTTTTATAGCTGCTAGACAGAACAGTTAAAAATTCCAAAAGGCACTTCTAATTTCCCCTGACTCCAGAGAATGGCCATAGATCCAAAGTCATGGTCAGTGACTTGATTATTAGCCCCAGCACGATTCTGATCACCCCTGGGCGAGGGGGGTCTGGGGGGTTTGTCATTGGCACCGATGGTGCAGCCAACTTAGCTTGCTGTTTTGAAACCCATTACAGCCAGGTCAGAAACTAGAACCCTGGCTGCAGTGGCCTTTCCCAGATACCAGGCCACACAAGGTTAGCTTGAATTTCAGCTGGACACCAGGGCCGAACATAATGTTCTGAACCAAAGCCTTGTCATGGGCATTGTCCTGAGCAGTTATTTAGGAAAAAGACCAGGCTACCATGAGGGCTTCCAAGTGTGCATTTAAAAAGGAGAGGTATACAGAAAGGCAGGCAAATCATTGATAACAGTGGCTTCCTCTGGAGTGAACTGGGGGGTCATAAGATTGGAGTATAGAACTCACTTTTTTCTATTGACTATACATTATTTTGTATAGTACACCATTTTCATGTGTTCATCATTGGGGTTACATTCTTCAGAAGATTGGGTTGCCCTGCTTATCTCTTCACCAAACAACCCTCTGGGAAATTGCCTTCACACTTTACACCATCAGTGGAGACACTGAAATAAGTCACCCTAAATCTTAAACTTTACATGTATCCACTCAGGTTATCTTCCCCTGGAAAGGAGTTCTTAGCCCTTTTTGACTGGACTAACCTGAACCTGGAAATGAACATGCCAGTCCAGTTTTTCACAGCCAACAGAGAACTCTATTGTCTAGAAAATGAATTAAAGCCTGATCTTCCATTTTCCTCCAAACCCCAAGTGCCTAAGGGTTTGTAGACAAAGCTCCTATATGCTCCTTCAGACATGGTGAGAATAATAAAACCCCACGTCCCTAGCCATAGTGAGAATAATAAACATCCTTTATGTGTATGTTGGTTTGTCAATTTTGTCCCCAAGTGTCAAGAAGCTCCACATGTTTGCCTGGAGCATTAACTTCTTGAATTAGAGACAATGATACATCACTGATTAAAGTTAGTTTTAAAAGTGCTTCTTCATGGAAACTTTTGAGGACAAAATTTATAATGTTATATATATTTTGATCTGGGTAGTAGTTACACAAGTGTATACTTATATAAAAATTCAGCTAGCTGGGTGCTTAAGATTTTTATACTCTGCTATTTGTAAGTTATATGGCAATAAAAAAAATTTAAGTGCTTCCTCATAACAACCTGTGAAATAGGTCCCGAGGTTATTATAATCATCTACATTTTAAGATAAGGCAACTAAGACTCAAGGGAAGCTAGCGCATCGAGAAAATATTCGTTCTCAGTTTCCTCTTCCCAGTCTTACTGCTTCAATAGAGACTTACTTTCCCAGCATATTTTTCAGGTAGCAGGAAACTTCTTAGTCTGGACTTACTTTTCTCAGAGAAGTTGTGAGATAGGAAGTTGATGGTTTGTGATCTCTGTCTTCTGCAAATTCTTTAGCCTTTGAGCAGAGAAGGATTGGAAGGCACCGGGCAGAGACTCCTTAGCCTTGTAAGGTGGCCTGAGGGCTCCATATTTTCTTCTTCTTATTTCTACTCCTTAGTCCTTATTTAGACCCCCCCACCCCGCAACGCGCACCCCCGCAGCAGAGCCAGAGCGCCCCTTTCCAGGCGGCTGCACCCTCCTGATTCCTCACCCCACAGCCCCTTTGCCATTTCTCAAAGCACAGGCGGCATGGAGTGAGGGTATTCTGAAATAACGGTTACCAAGGACATAGAAAACGGTGGTTATTTATTCCAGGCACAGTTGCAAAAGGCTTCCAAAAATATCGAGCAGAGATATTTTATTGTCCGGCCTGTCTGCAGGCTGTAATTATGCGTTCAAGATGTTTAACGTGTGCAAATGCACTAGCCGCTTTCGCCGGTCAAAAGCCTAGCTGGGAGCGGGGGAGAGGCAAGTCTGGAGATAATTATGTCGTACAGTCGCAAACATCATTCTATTCTTACTGTAAACAGCCCCTGCCACCTTTACGAGTAGCCAGGAAAACTTTGAGAGTGACTCGCAGCAGCGTTTACGCTGACAAAACCGTTTCCCTTCCCACCACCCCACCACCCCTCCCGGATTGTTCGAAGTATCAGTCGGACGGCTTCTGTGCCAAGTTCAGGGATGTGCCGGAGAGAAGGCGCCGACAGGGGAGCGCAGCTGAGCGGCCTTCGCGAACCAGCGAGGCCCGCGGCCCTCTGAGCGAGTCCTGGCTTCCGTCCCGGCCAGCTGCCTGGAGCCCCGGCGCCCTGGGTCGCCCCACCTAGAGCAAGGTCGGGCACTAGGGCTTTCCTGGCTTCTTTGTGTTTCTTCTGCAACCTCTGTTTCAGGCTGCTCTCTAAGATGCCCCAGAGCTGGCTCTCAGGCTGTTCCGGGCTGAAAATCCACCGCTAGATCACAGCCGGGGCTCAGGAGTGCAAGTCTCAAAAGACCCTGCCTTTTAGAGGGGTGAGGTTGGATGCTGGGTCTGTTCTCACAGGGCTGACCCAGGAGGAACTTGCTATTTCCTCAAGTGCTGAGGGTAAAGAGAACAGCTGTGATGGGGGGACCCGGCCTCCATTCCCCAAGGCACTTTGGGGACCAGGGGCAGGTCCAGCGCCCCACCCAATCAAGGCCTGTGCCAAGGGCTCTCAGAAAACTTTGTGAGATCTTGTGCTGTCACCTCCCACCTTGGGACACATACACCTCTGTTCCCATATTTGGACAGCAGCTCCATCTGGCCCTGAGTGAGAGTGACCACTGCTGGGACAGCAGTCCTGGGGAAGTTGGCTGACCCCTTGAAAAGCTCTGGCATTGAGGACAAAAACAAGAGGCCTAGTTGTAAAGGCAGCGCTCACGCTCACCTGAATGCCAGTCCCCCAACCCTCTGGCCCATCCTGAGAAACACCTCTCAGGCTTCCCTTTCCAGGGGTGTGCAGGGTCACACTAGTGCCCATTCCTGCCAGGGCTGGAATCCAGAATTATTGGGTTAGGCCTCCTCTCAGCTCAACATTCTGCCACAATCGTGTCATCTCATTTCTCCTTAGGACAGGGCCAGATTTTGAAACTCATTTTCTGCGGCTGATTTAAAACAAAAGAAAACAAAGCATTTGGCGCTCATTTAGTTTTGGGGGCCATGTAAGAAAATCCGTGTGGGATCCAAGGCACATTTTTCCAAGGCCTGGCAGTTCTGTTGCCAGCCCCAAGGCATGGAGAATAAGGGAGCATGGAAGGATCTGGGAGGATGACATAATTTCAGGGAGGAAAATACACAGAACAGAAAAGCAAAGCCCACCAGATGTGATTTTTTTTTTTTCTTGTTCCAAATATACCATCTAAAGGAGCTGCCCTTTCGGCTGTAGTTACTTGGGCTCAGGGGTATAGAATCCTCAGCTTCACCAATAGTAGGGGAGGCTCCCTGAGACTTGAGCCCCAACCTCCCTCTTGAATCAGGCTACAGGCTCTGGCTTGGGATATGAAAGGGAGCAGAAGAAGCTAGCAGCGGTCCTCGGTGGTTGTAGCTGCACGGCAAACCCCATGCATTAGGTGCCTTTGAATAATGATGATGCCAGAACTCCCAGATCAGAAAGAGGGAGATAGGTAGTGAGGCAGCAGTTGAAATTTTGGGAAAAGGGAGCTTCCTGGTGGTACAGGGGTTAAGACAGAGCTATCAAGCTATCACCAGCCACTGCAGCACTGAATTGGATCTGGCGGACCAGAGGTTAACCCACTTGGCCTGCTGCTCCTCTCAGCAATGTATTTTACTACATCTGCCTATTCTGCTCCCTACTCTGTCTATGGTGAATTCTCTCACCCCCCACTTCTGGCCTACACCCCAGTTATTGTATGTATAAACAAATAAATCTTTTGAAAAATTGGGGGATGCAAGACCCTGCTAGGCCGCGCAGAGTTAAGGTTTCAGACTCCCTCACATTATCCTTCCTCCCTCTCTAATATCTCCCATTCTTCTGCCACTTTCCCTCACTCAAAGAAGCCATGCCTCCAGGCACAAGGACTCTGCTCCTAGATGCTACCTTCAACACTGGATGGAGAAACTGGACAATGAGAGGAAGCGTCTCACTAGTGGTTTAGATTGCAGAGACCCCAGTAGAGGCCACAACCCAAGACTGAAAAGATAAACTTGAACCACATTCAGTGTCCCATAGCTTATGTCTTGGAAGCCCTAACAAATGTCCTCTTCTGAGATTCTGTATCTCCTGAGATGCTAAGCAGAATTTTGGGAGCAGATGGCATAGGAAAAACAGACTATTGTTTCTGTAGATTTCCTGGCTTGGTTCAAAATCATTGCTTACAGTAGAAAGAGGGCATGTGTTCTCTCCCTGCCTCTTTTTCTGTTTCCCTTTATTCCATTAGAATCAAGGATTTCTAAGTGCCCCCACTGCAATCCAATATTTGATCCTCCCCAAAGGAAGCAAATATGATCAGGGTTTTCCTTGTTCTCCTCTTCTTTCCTCCAGTCCCCCTCAAAAGAGCCCATGGAAACACAGAAAGATCCAGGGAGAATTGCTTGCTACTGGAAATTACTCTACCTGACACCCAGAATCCAGAAATGATGAGCAGTTTCTCTTCAAATGCTGCTTCGGTCCCGGGCTGGGGGAAGGCTGGGCTGTGCAGAGCTGGATGGGGCTACCAACGGGCCTCCCTTGCAGCTATATCTAGTCAGGGAAAGGTGTGTACGCTCAGGAAAATGGGTGAACAGGGCAGCCTGGAAAAATCTAGATTTCTCAGCCATCAAGATTCCCTGGAGGAGGAATTTTGTGGCTGGGAGTGATTGTTGCCAGTTCCAATTTCCAGATTTGGATTTTTGGCCCAGGAAAATTGGGGCCTTGTTTAAATCTTTTCCTAGAAGTCATATGCTCATTCTTCAGCTTTCTGTTTTCTATTAGCTGAGACTTCACGTAAGATAATCTTGGTTTCTCCCTGCGACCTCTGAAACATGTAATTTGGGGGAGATACTGTATTTAAAATGCCAATCCCAGTAATGAGCCCAGCTTAGCAGTGTGAGCTCCCACCCTCCCCTTAATGAACAGAGCTGTCGAGAAATTATTTCTCTTTGATCTAGTTTGTGACCTGAGTTTTTGGCTTAAAGAAGACTGGGCGGCTAATTGGATTCTTCAGTTGCCTTTAATCTCCACCTCAACACTTGGAACCTGACCAAGCTGAATTAAAACAAGTCTGATAAACAAGATGTAGCTGGCTCCCAGGTTAACAGCAACAAGAAAATCCCCCCACCACTGTGGGGTTTAATGATCACAGTGGTTGGCACCTCACAAAAAACATGAGGCTGTAGGCCCCTAGAACCTGCAGCACGGAAGTCTTCAGAATCCTTTCCTCTTCCCTCCCAACACCCTGGATGTGGTTTAATTAGAAAGAGAAGGTGGGGCAGAAGGAGGTGGGGAGGAAAAACTTACAGTTAGTGAAAGAGGCAGGGTTGGGGGTTCATCTCAAAGGGAGGCAGGAGGTTGAGGAGACTCTGTCTCTGGGAGAGGAAGCAGGCCAAGCCCAGAGGGCTGGACAGTTAAAGCTGCAATTCTGGTTTCCAACTGGGTTCCAAGAATGAGGGGATGCAGGGAGGGAAATAGGATCTGAGGGGCTGGGTTATGCAGCCTGAGGGGCTGGGAATCATAGGTTTTACTTAATCTTTTCAGATGCCAGCATTTTTTTGTTCTGGAGACAAAGCAGGAGGAGGAAGGAGTCAGCTAGGACCTCCCCATTCTTAGTTTGGGGCCTCAGAAAGGGTTTTCTTGGACTCCCCTCCTCATGTTCCCATTTGCTCTGTTTAAGAAGCTGGAGGAGCTCTGAGGAACTGCTTCCTCTGAGGTAGTGGGAGTTTGTTGCAGGCTAGGGTCTCTCAGCCTAGACACCAGTGATAGTTTGGATCAGGTAACTGCTGTCCTGTGCCCTCTACCCCCCTAGATGCCTGCAGCACTATTCCTCTAGTGACAATCAAAGATGTCTCCAGATTGGGGACCTCCCCTGGTAACGCTGGGGTAACAGTCTCAGTGCTATTGAGCTATCACCAGCCAGGGAGGTGACCTATAGCAGGCCTATCCTGTCTGGCCCATTGCTCCCCTCAGCAATGTATTTCAGTAGGTCTGCCTGTTCTGCTTCCCACTCTGTCTCTGGGGAGTCCTCTCACCACCCACTGGCTCTCCCCACCTCTGACCTACACCCCAGTTATTTTATGTATAAATAAATAAAAATAAATCTTTAAAAATACTTCAAACAGTGCCAAATGTCCCCTGGGGGCCATATTTGTCCTGGTTAAACCCCCCCTGTTTACCAGATCTCAGTCTGAGGAGCCAGTGCTCAATTGGGTTTACAAAGACAGAGCCTCTGAGCTTATAGTACCCTAAACTCTGTGGCTCCCTAAACTCCCCTTTCCTCTCAAACCTGTCAAAACTTTCTCATAATCAAAAAAAAAAAAAAAAAAATCCCAAACCCTGTTTAGTCCTCTGATCCTCTGAGAGAAAGGGAGGGGTTTTTTGTTTTGATGGGGGAGGGGGGTTGGAATGTTTTGCATGAAATGATCTTTGTAGGGCTTCAGAGAGTCAGAGGAGCAGATGGAGGACTCCTTCTTTTGGCATCTCTGGACAGTGGGATCACCTCCTTAGACTCAAACCTCCATTGCAACACCTCAGAAAGACATTAAATAAGCATGTAGCTGCATGGCATATAATTCAAAGCTTTGGATGCACAAAATCTAGGATAAGAGTGTATATGTGCAAAAGAAAACTCCTTCCTTGGCATACCTGACCTTGAAGTGGGAAAGGCTAAGGTTTTGTGCAATCTGTGCTGTAGAAGTTACCCCAGAGTGGAGAGTCTATTGCAAAGGTTGTGGGGAATGAGTTTCTAGGAAGCTATGAGCAGAGTCTTACCTAGTAAGTGGCCCTATAGCTCTACTGCCACCTGTTCCCTCTAGCTCTGAGACCTGGTCAATATGGCCGAGCAACCCTTAGTCCCCCACATTTTCTGCTACCTATAAGGTCCAGGAAAGCATGAACCTGGCATACTTCATTGAACCTTTGGTATTGTTATTATGATGGTGATGAAAATACTTTAAAGAAATAAGAATATCGCTACAATTTAACCATCACAACAAGATCCTTCTTTGTTTCCTTGATGGAAGAAACTATTTCTGTTCTTAAAAGACAGAGATGATTAAGGGAAATTGGCTAATCATGGGGCATTTTTATTTTATTTTAAAAAATATTTAATTTATTTATGCATGTAAGAGCTGGGGTGTAGACTAGAGGTGTGTGGGGGTGGGGGTGAGAGGATTCACCAGAGATGGGGGGAGAGCAGAACAAGCAGACTGACTGAAATACACTAAGGGGAGCAGTGACACCGTGTGGGTCACCTACCTGGCTGAGGATCGAACTCATGCTCCAGTGGCTCCTAATACCTTCATAGTGATGAGACTTAACACTTTGGGCCACCAAGGAGGCCCCAGCTTTACCATACTTGAATAATAATAACAAGGTTAAGATAGTTAAATAGGTACATACATCAATAAATCACAGGTGTGGAACAAATACCTATTTACAACAGGCTTTGTTAATCTCTCCTCTATGACAGTCTATAACATTTGGAGATAACTAGGCAGTTTTAGGAGCTGAGGTCTCCAAATGTACTAAACTTTAGGTACTTGACAAAAATCGCTGATGAATGCTAACCACTTTACAGATAAATATTGATTAATTTAATCCACTTAACAACCTTGAACTATTATTACCATCATCTCCAATTGACAGACAGGAAAATAGAGGCACAGGCAGGTTGAGTAACCTGCCTAAGGTCACCCAATCAGTAAGGGGCAATACCAAGACTGAAGCCAGGCAGTGGGCACAGGTGCCATGTCTTCCACTGACTATCCCTGCTGCCTACTATTAAGGCACTGGGTAAAAATAGAAGCCCAGAGGAAGGAACTGGGCAGTTGGCCATCTCTGCACTAAACAGGTAGCCACTGTTTTAGAAGCCTCACTTAGGCCCTCCCTAGTGGTGCAGTGGGTTAAAGCACAGCACTGAGAAGCTAAAGCCACTTCCTCATGAGTTCGATTCCCGCCTGCCCCGGAGGTGACCACATGGCGTGGCAGACCTCTCCTGACCCGCCCGCTGCTCCCCTCAGCAGTGTACTTCGTGGATCTGCCTGTTCTGCTCCCCACTCTGTCTCTGGTGAAGCCTCTTGCCGCCCCTGAGCCTCTGGCCTGTACCCCAGTTCTGTATGTACAAATAAATAAATCTTAAAAAAAAAAAGAAGCCTCACTTGGAACTTCAGAGCCAAATTCCCTGTCAACAGTGGTTCTATTAATAGAAGCTTTTCTGATCGTTGAGCATAAGTTATGGGACATGTAATGCATATCCCTGGTATTTACTACTTCAGAAACAGGAGACGTAATGAAGGAGGGAAGGTAGTAATTGTAGAAAAACACCAATTCTAGTTACAAAAATCAGCGGCAGCCGCAGACATTCTCCCCAGGTTTCCGGCCCTGCTGGTGGCCCCTCCACCAGGCTCCGTGAAGGCAGGAACCCCCCAGAGGAGGGAAGGGGCCTGTTACAGGAGCCATCAACCTGTCACCACTGCTAGGGTGAATATGGCTTCTGAGCTGGGGGGAGGGAGTGGAGGCTTAGCCTTTAGCACCACCATCAACTATAGGGATGGGCACTGGGAGGGGGAGGCTGGAGCTAGAGCTGGCTTTCTCTACCTAAAGCCCCAGAACAGATATTTATTGAGTCAGAAGGGCTCTGTGCTGGGCACACTTGGTGCTTCCCATGGCCAAGCAGCTTTAACAGCCTAAGTGTACGCATGTGTGGGTTTGTGTATCAGAGAACAGGGAGACATAGATATGTAAGTAGTCATGCTGAAGGCTGAGATGTGAACCCAGAGGTGGATGATTGTGAACAGTGTGCTAAGCAGTGAGGGGTGGGGTGGGTGGGGTGGGTGGGCTGGATAGCAAGGAGGCTGAGTTCTTGGTACAAATGTCCAGGGTTGTCTCTGACTTGGGCTGGCAGAGATAGGGGGTGACCTCGGTGGAGCTGCATGAGGGACAATCAGGAGAACAAGCACAAACATAATTAGGTTAAACTGGTGTGGAGGAGAAAGCATAATTTTCTGGCACACACCCCCCACACACACACCTCCCATGCTTAAGTTGTTGATACTCTTTACAATGACCCTATGAATTGGGTACTGTTGTCATTCCAGTTTTACAGATGAGAAAACTGAGGCACAGGATCAGTGACTTTGCAGGTTCCACAGCCGAGGGGCAGAGGTCAGGCTCTGTACGAGCCTGGAGTCCCTCTTTCAGCCACTCTGAGTCAGGTCCCTAGCCAGGAAAGGTGCAGTTAAATCCCAGTAAAGGGGAGCCCAAGGGAGAGCCTTTGTTTATTGCTCCCTTAAGAAAAAGCCCCATTGTTCTTACATTCTACATTCCTCCCCACCCCTGCCACCATCACATCCTACGGAAATGATCCAACTGTGATGAGAAAGTGGGTGGCTTTTTCCGGGGTGTGTCTGACGGCACCCTGGCTCCGGGCAGAGCCAGGAGGCCGGTGCTGAGGCTGGGAAGGAGCCCGCAGAGAATCAAACAGATCCACGGACGAAGGGACGCGGTTGAACCAACGGTGGAGCGGGTAAGCGACCAGAAGCCCCAGAGAGCCGTGGCCGCGGAACCTGCCGGGAGCACGCTTGGCGAGCGGCCGAGGGCTCCTCCCGACTGTCCGAGTCCTCTGAGTTCGCGCAGGGCCGCGCGGCAGCCGAGAGTCGCCTCCCTACTGACGGCACCACCTCCTTCCTCGCGGGAGGGCTGAGCGAGGCGGGGGCACGCGGCAGCAAAAACGAAATGCCCCAGGGAGCCTTCTCGAAAAGAGGAGGAACCAAGACTGACAATTTCACAGTGGCGCGAGCCAGGCAAAGTCACGGAACTTCTGTGAAGAAAGGCTAATAATCACGATAGTCACAACAACATACACTCGGCTTACCCCAGCCACAGGCTCACATGTGATCAATTCAACGGACACCAATGTGATGTCCTCCCACTGTACGAGCTCTGTACTGGGCTCTTTTCTTTGTAAAATATGTAGCTTTTGCTTATGTCTTTTTGTATAACTTTTATTGAAATTGAAACTATATACAAAAAGTGCATAAATCATGAGATAATCAAATACCACACACACAAAAAAATGAACACACCTGCCTAACCATCTGCAGATGGAGAAACAGAAGTAGGGTGTCACTACCTCTAAGAGCAAAAAATTCTCATTCAATCCACTAGCGAGGCTGTGAAAAGCATTACACACAGCTTCAAGAGAGGGTCTATTGTCTAAATAGCTGCTGTTTTGTGGGGATGGAATTTATCTGAATACTTGCTTCTTCTAGATCTTTCCCAGGGATTGGAGATTTGGGTCTCCCCAACCTCTCAAAGAATACTTCAGTTCTGTAATCTCTGGACTTCCTCTTTGGAATGATTATTGGTTTTTACTTTGAGGAAACTTCCTTCTGTCGTTAATAAGGGCGACTTAGATGTATCTCAAATAACAGGGTGAATTTGGAGCATGGTTTGTACAAAAATATTACTACATTGATGATAAAAACAGCACATCAAAAATATTACTACATTGATGATAAAAACAACACATGCTTGAAAGTGAATGTTTCTGGTCTCATCATAAAAACTCAAAGAGCTTTCTCAGTGTTTGGCGTTAGGGAAGGTATTTTCTGCCCGTGCAAGCACAATTTTGCTACTAGCCTGCCCTTAGTATCACTGGGTGGTAGGTTGGAACTGTCCATCCTCATTGTTATAAGGTAATGGCTTGAGTTACAACCTAAATATTAACAATAGGAGACACAGATCTTAAGGAACCCTCCACCTGCCTACCCTTAGCAAATTCATCCTATATTAGACACTCTCTATTACACTGAGTGATGGGTAAAGGTGACTTAACCCTTTCTAGGCTGCATGGAAAGTGTCCAGAGCAATCTCTTCAGAAATTAGAAATTCTAATCTTGTGCAATTGAGCCTTTCACAACCCTCAATTCTTTCTCAAGGAGTTAGACATTCTCCGAGCAGGAGCAGGAGGAGGTATGGAAATAATGGTAGAATAACAGTTTCTTCTGTTTAAGTGTGTGATCTACAGTTGACAAACCACTGGACATTTTCCCATCTGTTTGGTGGAGTTAATATGAATACTTCTTTGGGTTTTGTATTTTGCAATGATGGAAGGATACAGAACACAGAGACCTTTTGTTAAGTTTGAAGTGCAAGGTGACTTTAGCTTTGACTTTGGTGTCATATGGATTTGAATCATCTGTTCACATTTCTAAACTTCCATTTCCTCAACTCAAAAAATGATCTAATATCACCTAGATATTCCTTAAGGCTACAAAGTTAAGTTGTGTGCTGAAAATAAAGAGCCTAGCCCAGTACCTAGGATAATGGAGATTGGATGATGGTTTCAGTTTTAAATTATCAGTACAATGTAAGTCTTATAAATATAGCAGAAAATGCTTCAGATTATAAAATAGAACAACTGATATGCTACAAAACTATGCTAAAGGAATGAACTCAGATATGAGGCCACTCATTAGATAATTCCATCTGTTCTAAAATTTCCAGGAAAAGTAAGTTTAAGTAGAGAAAGTAGATTAGTGATTGTCTCAAGCTGGGGAGGTGGGGAAATTAACTGTAAAAGGGCATGAAGAACCATATGGCGAAGAACGAAAATGTTCTAAAGTTGGTTTGTTGCCCCACTTGGGAATATTACTAAGTATTACTGAACTGTACAGTAATGAGTTTTATAATATATAAAATATATCTGTAAAGCTGCTTTAAAATTTTCACAGAAGAGAAATAATTCTGACTTCCCATGAGGTATTCTTGAGACTTTCATACAGACAAGATAAATAGCAGGGGAGGAGTTGCCCTTCAAGTAACTGTTAAATAAGGGATGGAACTAAAATAATGTGGAGAATGTGGCTATGATAGTGCCTTAACGTAGGGAGAATGGGAGAATAATAAGCTATGGGTGTGTGTGAAAGAGCCAGTAATAGCTGTGGCTGACTTTTATTAAACAGTATTCTAAAAGTCTTTTATACTTTTTATTGACATAATTGTTTTATAACACTATATAGATTTCAGGTATATCACTAGAAATCTAGTTTCCAAAAGCTTTGTATTCTATAACTTATTCTTGGTATTATAAAAAGCTTGGCATCCTAAAAACTTAATATACATCATCCTATTTAAATTGCCCAACATTATAAAATGAGCAATGTCTTAATCTCCATTTTAGAGGTGATAAACTTGAAGCACACAGAAGCTAAATAACTTGACCAAAGTCATAAACTTTTGCATGGCAGAGTCAGGATCATAGCCTAGGTAGTTTGTTCCAGAGAACCTGCATATTACCTGACACAGTTAATACATATGCAAAGAAGTGAATATGTCAAGGATTGGGAGCAAAAAATTTTAATTAAGTGTGTGACTAGCTTTGCCTAGAATATTCTGAAATTTGGTTAAGGAAATATGATGTCATTTTATGTATAAATAACTACACCAGACATCTTGATGTGGGTGAATATTGGCAGGCAATTCCTTCGTTTCTGCATGTCTGAAGTGTGGCTATGCTCATTCCCCATAGTGTGAACTGAACTCATGCTTCTGAGACAACATTCATATAGATTTAAACAATCCTGTAATCACAATCCTTGTTCCAAGACACACTCCCTTCTCTCAGCCTATTTACAGAGTCCCTTCCTCAGGCAAGCCTGCCCTTCCCACTCAATTCTTATCCCTGGAAATCCTGTTCAATCTTTCATTGCTATTTCCTCCATAAAGTATGGAGCCTTTGTAGATTGAACAACACAAAAAACTAATTTAAAACATTAAAGATCTATTTTTAAGGTTTGTTGCCTTTAGAGAATATGAGTGCTGGTAGAGAACAAATCAGACCACAGCTACAGAGGACTTGAAAAATAGTGAATTAAAAAGTACAATGCTTTTAATGATATATATATATGTATATATATATATGGTAGAGAACAAATCAGACCACAGCTACAGAGGACTTGAAAAATAGTGAATTAAAAAGTACAATGCTTTTAATGATATATATATATATGTATATATATATATAGTATCTACATATATTTATACATAGCATATATAGTAACTATATATTGTATATATAGTAACTATAGTGACTAATCTTTTCATTTGCATTGTCTGAAAAGGTTAAGTGGGAGTAATGTTCTCACTTTTATTTTTTTGTTTTAAAGGATTTTTAGAAACCATTTGCACATATAAAAAGGTGCCTTGTAAACTGAGTGAAAGGAATGCAATTTTCTTGGATTCTGTGCAGGAAGGAGAAAAGGTTGAAGGGAAATTAACATAGTAGTGAAAAGATCAGAGAGAATGGCCGGGTGATAACGATCTAGATGCTGAGATGAAAAAGGATATGATTCTAAAAATCTTTATTGTTAGTGTGTTACTCTAACACACAAAATTAATGAATGCAAAGAAATCAAGTTTTGAAGAGCCATCACCTTAAAGATAAATAATATAACAGTTGGGAGTATATTTCTCCAGATGTAAGTGCATAGAAAATATACATACAGAAATCTATGTAATCATCCAATAAAATCACTATTCACATCCACTTAAATTTCAGACATTTACTTACAATTTCTTTCTGCGTTATAACGTATGTGGAAGTATACCATATAAACCGTTTTCTTGCAACTTACTTTTGTTCATTTAATGTAAGTTGAAACCTCTTTGCTTGTGTACACAGAAGTCTCCTTGATACACAATGTTTTTATATGTATGCTTATTATGTACTTAACTATTTTATTTATATATTATATATTGATGGATTGTTGCTTATGTCCACATTTTTATTGTCACTCAAATGACATAATAAATATTTTTGGATGCATTGTGCAGGAAAAGTTTCCAGAGGTGAGATTGTAGCCAAATTAAAGAATAACTGTGTATTTATGTCAAAATTGCCTCCAAAGATTTCTGTCTAGTTGGTTTCTATTTTTCACGTTTCACCACTAGCGTGAGGGTGACAGTGTTCTGATACCATGCTATCCGTCTTCAAACTGAAGTCTTCCAACTGAATGATCTAGAAAATAGTCTTCTTTATTTGAATTTGACAGAGCCGTTAGTGTGATTCCTGGCAGAAAGGTGCCTTGAAGGAACACCACGTAGCGGAGCCGGAGGGCTTCTCCGGCGCTGGCCGGAGGAGAAGGGCTCATTGCTGCGAGGGCCCCCGGGGATCCGGGACTCTGCGGTATTTCCGACACGTAGAGAGACGGACACTGCCGCCTGGAGCCCAAGGCTTTCTCAGCAGATGGAGAATCCGCTTCTAATCCGCGGCAGGAACGGACTCAGAGACCAGTCCACCGGTCTTGAGGGTCGAATTTCCTCCCAATAAATAGGGATCGTTCGGTTTAAAGGAATTCCCCGGCTGCAGCTCAGGCTCCGCCGGCCAGCGTCCCGCCCGCGACGCCAGTTGCCAGCCCGCCTGCGGTCCGGAAGCCGCGCGCCCAGGGGTTCCCAGCGGGCGTGGCAGCTAGCGCAGCCGGAGCTACGGGAGCCAGAGTAGCCCGACCCGCAGGCGCCGGGTTACCCGACACCTGCCTGCGGCGGTGTTTGCGAAGTGCTGCCCTGCTTGTCTCGGGTTTGGCTGGAATCAGGAGGCCCGGGGCCCACCGCGACCTTGAAAGCTCAAGGGTTGGGCTCCTGCCGGCTACAAAGACTTTTATCGGCCCACAATTGGCAGGCCCCCCTGCGGGTGGAGAATAAACTCCACCTGTGGGTTGAGGCTGAACCAGATACCCTGGAGCTCTGGGGAAACAGGCTGGGGTAAGGGCGGCCGGTGTGGGACTCCGATCAGCCAGACCCAGCCTTGGTCAGGACCCTGTGTCCTCCCCAAGGAGTGCCATATCTAGGATGTCCCTTCCCCAACCAGATGACCTCTTCTTGGGTCAGTTCTGATTGGAGTCATTGGGTAATACAGAGTTTTATAACAATTCAAATTATTAGCCAATATGGAAAAGTACTTGAACATGAAATATCTTGCAACACTCTGGGCTGGAGCTAAGAATCTGCTGTCAGTCTTCAATTTCCTAGTACTTTCATTGTTACTACTTTCATCCCTATTACAGGTTGCTTTCCAGGGAGGCTCTGGTGTGTGTCCTCTGCTGGATTCCTAGAATCCCCTAGTGGCGACCCTGAAAAAAAAAAAAAAATCTGTAACTCCCCTTGATTGCTGATGCTGTGAACTGGCCAAGCTCAGAAGATATGTAGCAGAATTGGGATCTGTACTCCATTTTATTGAGGAGGGCCAGAGGAGTGGAGCAACTTGTTTAAGGTCACCCACAAGCAGTGGCAGGGACACGACTAGAACCACTTTACTAACCAATGATCCACTTGCCTGGCTGCCCAGGAGCTTCAATAAAACACAGCCATTGGCCATATTTGTTGCACATGACCCTGACTTGGGCTCTTGCGCTTTGAATGGACACACCTAGTCAGACCAAGCAAGCATCCCTGGCCTCCTTCTACACCTATAGAATGAAGGGACTCTAGTAAGGGTTGCAATGCTTTCAATTTTCAGTGCCGGGTTCTTATCAAAGAACCTACTGAGTGCAATAGGCAGCTGTTTCTCATCCTCATGTGGATTCTGCAAATAGACTTGGCCAGTGCCATAGCACTTATACTTGGATATGTTAATGAGAAACTGGTATGTCTGTCACTGGTCATCAGGGGAATTTCCCCAAATCTTCATTCAAACTTGCCACTCACAGGGGAGATGGAGGATAGAGAAGTAACATGTCACATGGCCTGCTCTGTCATCTAGTTTCTGTATCCATTTTCAACTCCTGGGGAGCCAAGAGGCCCCAGGGGTAGAGACTTCCATTCAGAAATTCAGTACAGGAGACAAGGTGAAAGGAAAATGAGCTGTGATGACAATAACTGGCGTGAGAAAGGAGAAATACTGCTGAAATGTCTCCTAAATTTACGTAGGAGTATTTTCCACCCAAGATTAAGGCATGTAAAACAGGCCAAAGACCCTGTGTTTCTCAAAGAAATAAAATTGGAGGCATATATGTTCAGTTAGCATATGGAACCTCTGTCTGTAACTGCATCGGCTCCTCAGACCTTACCTCTGCAGCATAAGTGAACAGCTTATAAAAGCTACATTTTTGTCAGAGAGGCACAATTTGGATTTGAAATCAAGACTTAACAATATCCACTCTATATGAAATTACCACCCCATTTTAATAAGGTCCAAGATATTTAATAGCTCACTTACAGTCTCATAGCAAATTGAGAACAGATATAGAAATAGAAGAGTTGGCTGTTTTCCTCAAGTAGGTCTCCCAAGAAAGGCTTACTTATTTTCCTTCTACCTCCAGAGAAACTTCTCAGTTGCCCACTTCACAGTCTCATAGTCTCACTTAACTGTTATCATTGTGCAGGTAAAATGATTTAAAAAAAAAAAGTGGTTATTGTACATCTGAAAATAACTGGGGTGCTGTTGTACTCTAGCAACATTTTCTTTGGTTTAGCTGCCTGTCTGGAAAAAAAGGTTTAGTGTAACCTGAAGTTCTACGAAGATGTATAATTTGTCAGTGGAAAATCTCTCTCTCTGTAATTTGGAAAACATTACTCCTTCATTTCCATTCTTATAGGCCTTTGGTCCTTCTGTTTCTCTCTTCTCTTTACCTCTTTGTTCACAAAGCCAGGCATTCTACGTTCTCATTAGTATTGAAGGCTGTATTCCACAGGCTGAGAACTTGGATTCAGAAACTGTGCTTGAGAGGAAGAGCTCTGGCTTCTCATTTTAGAATACCCACAGCTTCAACAAGATTGAAGTTTGTGGGGCCTCCCTGGTGACACAAGGGGCTAAGTCTCAGCACCATGAAGCTACAGCAACCACTGCAGGATTGCAGGAGTTCAGTTCCTGGCCAGGCAGCAGACCTCTCCTGTTTTGCCCACTGCTCCCCTCAGCAGTGCATTTCAGCCAATCTGTCTGTTCTGTTCCCCCACTCTGTCTCTAGTGAATCCTCTCACCCCCCTAATGTCCCCATACACCTCTGGCCTATACCCCAGTTCTCCTATGCTTAAATAAATAAAAAAAAAACTTTAAAAAAATTAGGAGTTTGTGGCTTCTCTCCCAAAAGTCTTAGGTAGGATCTCCAGGGTTGGTGCTCCATGATGTCAGAGGCCCAGGCCCTTTCTCTCTTGTTGCTCTGCCACATAAAGTTTTCTAGAGACAATTTTTAGACAGCATGACAGAGGAACAATAAAGATGAGAAGACTATGTAGAAGGCTTATACATTTCTGTCTTTTAAGGAAGGGTCCTGGAAACTGCCACATGACATTTCTGCTGACATTCCATTGGTCCAGAGTTTAGTCCCAAGTCTATCCCCAGTGTACTAATCTTTAGACTTGAAAGCCACATGCACAGTTAAAATGGGAGGCTCTCCCACCGTGAAGGTAGAGGGTACAGCCATCTTTGTCACAGTAATTCTATAACCAACCGGCTAGTAATTAGCATTGTGTAGGGCACACGGGGGAACCGCAGTAAATGTTATGTAGCTTGAACTAAACTGAAGTATTTTTCGAGGATTTCTGAGACCTTCACCAGAAAAATTAGTAACACCAGAATCTTCAGGCACAGGGAGTAGAAGCTAGTGAGGGAATGAAATCATTTTGCTTTCCAAATTTGCTGTGTCTTTAAATCAGCTCTCTGGAGAAAAGAGAAATCTTTGTAATATATTCCCTCTACCTTCTAACATTCCATTGAAAACAGTGCTGAATGTGGCATCAGCCAGTCATGTATTATTCATCCAGATCCCACAGTTACCAAAGAAATGTCCATACCACCAAACTTGACCTCACCCATCAAAATAGAAGAGACTGACAGAAATAGTCCTCATTTGGCAATTTACAACATTTGTGGCATTCTACCAGTGACATTACTATCTGTCACAGTCCAAGGAGCTCCTCACTAACAATAAGAAAGAAGTGAACAGTCGTGGAATTTCCTTCTCAAGTCCTGCTCCCTCTGCTGCCTCAATCCTGCCTCCATACCTGCACCCACCTTCGTCTTACCCATTCCCATCAAACCAGGCGAGTGCTCCTGGGACTGGGCATATACTAGTGTAAAACGTGGCTCCTCCCAGCAGGTCAGTCCTTCGTAAACAGAAGAAAGTCTCTCATGCTTCCAAAGATGAGAAGCTAAAATAACAGGCCATGGGGCGCTTTGGGACTAATAGCTGTGTGAAGAGGGCAAGGCAGCTACTAATCACACCCATTTTACAGGGTGTGTGTGTGGAAGCTCCTGAAAGTTAAACAACTTGTGCAAGCCCACTAGCTGGTGAAGCCAGTATTGAAACTCGGGTCCATTTGGCTCTGACTTCAAGTTGCTGCCCAGAGGGATGTTAGCTGCAGGCATGGGGGTTCTAGCTTCACTCATTTTCCTTATACCCCACAAATTCACAGAAATCCCTTAGGTGTAGCGTAACACAATAGAAGCAGCTAACAGTTATTGAGGCTTACTGGGTGTTAGGTACTCTTCTGAATGCTTTTTCTGTTCTATTATATTATATGTAACCAACTCATTTTATCTTCATATGGTCCCATTTTACAGATGAGGAAATGAGACTTGAAGACCTTAAGGAAATTGTCCAAATCACACAGCTAGTCTAGTGAAAGGCAGAGCTGGGATTAGAATCCAGGCAGCCTAATTTGAGCCTGTGCACTTATTATTATTCTAGATTTCTTCTACAGTTAAGAGGGCATAATTGCACCCTATTATTATATATGGAATTTGTATCTATGCCTTTAAAGTGCCATGAAGGGAAAGTCCCATTTTCACACTAGATATGTCTTGATTTCTTTCTCACTAATTTCACAATATCTCAGTAAATGGAGTTATAGAAAGGACACAGGATCCTGGATGCCATATCCAGTGGGACTGCAAAAATACCAGTCAGACAGTCTTTATTTTAACTTTGCATTTATCATATCCATGTATATTGCACTCTAACAAATACATGAGAGCACCCCAACTCTGCTATGTGGTTATTTATTTCTGTGCAAACATTAGCCATCACATAGGGAGAGGGGCATAAGCATATTATTGGTTCCCTGGCACCATTCACCTTCACTTCATTCACTGCTGATTCTCACTCACTAAGGGTACGGTGTTGAGACAGAGAAACAGACATCATAGAATTAAGTAGAGGTACCACAAAGGTGGAACTTGCACTTACGGAGGACTCACTTAGACCACAACTGTGCTAGATCTTTTCCTTTTGGTATCTCTAAATCTTCAAAGAAGCTCTCAGAAACAGGCCTTGTGTTACTCCCCCAACAGCTGAATTTTAGATCTGACATCCAGCACTACTTTGCTCTGTTCAGAGTCACTGGTGTGTTAAGTACCAGAGTTGGGCTCATCTGACCTCTAAGTAGATGCTCTTACCATCATCTCTTAGAAAGATCGAAAGCATTCTTCCCTTAATTCTGCGCTCATAGCAGTTACAGATCATCTTCTATCTTCCCAAAGTCTCTGGGATCTGAGCCCTCTCCCCCAAAATATAGGTCTCACATCACCTTAGATCAGCTCCTTGTTGGTCCTCATTTGTTGGATCAGAAGATCTTAGAATCCATAAAGAAAGTGCATTCCTAGTTACCAGAAGTTAAATTTAGTATTCACAAGCATGAGTTTCCCTCACCTTTCTCACCTATTTGTGTGTGACTTTAGGGCAATTGCTTAACCTCTTCATGCCTCAGTTTTGTCATTTGTAAAATGGGGAGACACATGCATTTTCTTTTTAAGATTTA
>NW_004567106.1:27451980-27557311 GCF_000260355.1 Condylura cristata
GGGAGTGAAACACAGAGTGGTGAGCAGAGCAGGTAGATCAATGAAGTATACTGCTGAGGGGAGCAGCGTGCGGGTCAGGAGAGGTCTGCCACGCCATGTGGGTCACCTCATGGATCTTGCACTGAAATGGCTGACGCCAGCTTGCAGTGCTGCGTCCTAACCAGTTGCGTCACCAGGGAGGGAGGGCCTGAGATATGCATTTTTGAGAACTGTTGTGAGGCTGAGATGAGTGGACTTAAAATTCCTCTTAGCTCAGAACCTGAGCATGTGGCATTTGCCTTTTCCATTGCCTGTTTAGGGGAAAGATGAAGGGTTCAAGACTGGACAGTTTTTTTAGGTAATCAGACTTTCAGTTTCTCATCGGCCATATTTAGGCATAAAGTCATTGCCTAACTGTTGCCACTTATGAAAGTGCAGATCCCTATTCCAGGGCCTACCACCAGGGCAGAGTTACATGTGAAGTTGGGTTCTTTTGTCACTTTTCATGCCTATTTTTAAAACGGTGACCTTTTATCTCTCTTCTGATTCTTTCCAAGAAGAACAAGACTGACTCCAGAATAATTAGGAAAACATCCCAAAGTTGACAGGTTGCCAATAATGGATGTTATAAAATGACAGGAAATCCATTATAATTAAAAATGTGCATTAATAGCATATTATATTGTTGATACTTGTAAATTGTCAGTGGTATTTCATAACTGTTTGCCTTTCCTTTATGTGACCATCAGTATTGCCAGGCTTGAAGAATGGTACAAGGACTAAGAGTAATTCATTCATTCTGGAAAATGCTCTAGAAAATTCATGCTCTTGCCCACAAAGAGCCTGAGACTTTTGACCCTTACTGTAGTTCTGTGATTTTGGCCAAGTCCTCTGAACTCTTAGAATCTTGGTTTCCTTAAATGGAATCTAGAAAAAATGACTCTAGAAGGGTCTACCTCATTTGAGGGGAGAAGCTAACACAATACTGGACAGGGAAGTCCTTTGAAACAGCCTAAACTAATAGAGATATCAGGATTGGTATAAAGATAAATGACTGTGCATCTGAAATGAAAATGAAAGAAAAAAAGAAACAAAGAAGTCAAGGAGTGGTTTTTGCTTTGTCAATCATTAGTGGAGGGATATTGGGGCAGTTACCTAACTTCTCTGGGCCTCAGTTTCTTCATCTATGAAATGGGGTTTCTATTAACAGCTCTTTTCCTGTTATACAGGTTACTGTATCAAAGGTGATAGGAGGTAGGCAAATGTTACCTGAGTAAGAAAAGACCACTCAACAGTTTATTATTAATAATAGTAGTAGTAGTAATGCCTAATGAAGTTGCAATAGTCTTCCAGGACTTTAACTGGTTTATCCACCTTTGGAAATGAAGAAAATCCTTCAAGATCACACAGGGCCTGACTGTTCACATCTACAAACAGAGACTGAATGCAGAGAGTAGGAGCCTAGTCTCCAGCCTAACACTGCTAGGATTAAAATATAATTTGTAACACTGATAGGTTGTGTAATCTTGTGTAAACATTTTACTCCTTTTTGACTTGGTTCCCCATCTCACCTAATTGTGACATTCAGGATATATGACAGATAAGGACACTCAGTGTTGTAGGGATACAATATATGCAACATATTAAGAATAGTACCTAGTACACAGAATATGCTTATAATTATCTTTATTCTTTGGTATTAGCTATTATTTTTGAGTATTCTTAGTGGCATCTGTGCCCCATGCTGCCTAATTTATAATATTTACTATAACTTTATCTTATTAAATAGCAACCCAGATTATGTCTGATACTTGACAAATCTGATAGTATGAAAAGCCTCTGTATCTATAAGTGCATGGCTCCTATTAAAGCTACTTCCTTTTAACCTGCCATAGCAAATGCTGAAATCACCATCTTGAGATAATCAAAAAGAAAAGTAAAGCCCTGGCTGAGTCTAAAGGGCTGCAGGCAGAGATGCTGGCAGAATCCCTTTGAGTCTCTGCCCTGTTCTTGGGGGAGACCTAGAAAACTTCTACCTATGCCTCCCCTTTCCTTCTTTTCATTCTACCTCTTCTCTAGCAGGTTAGGGGTACCCAGACATGGAAGATCTGCTCCTCTCCACTCTGGAACCAGCAAGTCAATCACAACTCAAGGCCTCTGACTCCTTTTGTAAGGGAAATCTCTGGGTAGGGTACATTTTCCACTCCACTCCAGCTGCTGTGCTTCCAGCACATTTTCTGTTTTGCCACCAAGTTAGGCATGATGATAGGAGTGAATGAATGAGAGTAAGCGAGGAGCTAAATTATACAATGACATCATAGGAAATACATTAGTGCCCAAAGAGATCCATGGAGGCAATAAAGTGGAAATAACATGGAGTGAATAAACATTGGTAACAGGCACCTAAGGCTCTGCACCAGAGGAGTTGTTGGGTTTTTAATTTTTTAAATAATATAAGTTTATTTTTACATCATTTTGTGCATTTTTCCATCACAGTTTTAATCCCCAGGGGCTTCCCATCACCAAATCACCATGTGCCATCACCAGAGTCCAGTGCATTTCCCTCTCCCCACTGTTTTTGATCCCATTCCCCACTCCACTCCCATAAAATGTCTCTCATATATAGCTGTTTATTATTATTATTATTATTATTATTTTCTCACCAGAGGATTTTTTTTTTAAGTTGCACTTAATCCTTTCTGGGCATAGTTAAGATTCAGAATTTAGAAACGAGGGTGATGAAACCCATAGAACAGAAGCTGGAGCATGCACCAAAATTACTTTTTAAAAGACATAAATAGGTACACCCACCGTTTCTAATTCAATAAGTCTGGAGTGGGACCCATGAACTTAACTTTTTAAACAAGTTCCCAAGTGATTCAGGGGCACAGTGAAGAAATACTGTCAAATGGAATATGAGAAGATTTGCTCCGGGTTATGTGGCTTATTAATGAACCTCAGAACTAAGTGAGAATCAAATAAAAATCACTTCGAGGACTGCCAAGATAGATTATCAAGGGGTTCCCCAACCTCTAGATTTCCGGGGCCAAGACAAATAGGGTCGACGCGTTTGTGACTGATCGTACTGGGGTGACCTGGAAAATCTGTAAAACGCTCTCAACCCAGGCGCTCTTCCTTATGCAAATCTCGACCCGCACACTGAGGAAGCACGTAGGGGTGCGTAGCGCGTCAGAATTACCTGCTTCCTCCAGTCCCTCACCTGTTGGAGGATAGTTACTCGTCCCTGGCAGCCGAGGCTCAGAGCCCGGATCCGTCACCTATTCCTGTGGGGTCCAGCTCAGGTGGCGGGTGCTATGAACAAGATGAGGCTCCCTTTGCAGTGAAGGTCGTCTCCCCCAGGGGAATGTGTTGTCGCCCCCAGCAGGGTCGCGGGATCGCAGCCAGCTGGGATACCGCGACGCGCCTAGACTTCCGCCTCTGGCGACCGGCAGTGGGGGGCGCACCAAGACAGCAATTCAGGAGCTGCGCTTTGTCACAGAGGCGGCAAGAGGCGGGGAAGGAAGGAGGGTGCTATCAGGGGCCACGGAGACCGTCCTAGGCGTACTACCGACTCCCGGGCCAAAAAGTGACGCTCTGGGGGCCCCCGGTAGCCTCTGAATCGGCCCTGGAGATGGGGGATGATCGGAAGGGACTGAGTCTACAGGCCGGGGTCCAGGCTGGACGCGCGCTCTCATCGTGGACTGGAGGTATCCTGTTCTCTGGGCCGACATCACCCCTGCTCTCCCTCCACCACCACGAGTCCTTGGTACCACGTATAGCACACACCATCAGAAACTCACCGTCGCGCGCACGCGCGCTGTTACTTACGACCAGCCTTCTGGCCCCGGAGCGCATAATCCCTCCACGTCGCGGCGCCCTCCCGCCCTTCCTTTTCGTAGCCACCCTTCCCGTGGTGTCCTGCTCCGCTGAGGCTTACGGTAACAGCCCCAGCTGCCCCCATCGCTGCTTTCACTGCTCCGGGCTCTCACCGCAGTGGCCACTACACAACCAACCTGGAAAGGGCGGTACGTGTCCGGATCTTTCAATCGTACGCCACGGCACCGCAGTTGTCTGTCTGCGGTGTTAGGGAACGTATCCTCAATCATGGTGGCGCAGACCTAACATCAGAGCGAGAATCTAGATTTGGAGACTGAATGAGTTGCGTTAAAATCCCAACTCTGCCACCTCCCAGCAGTGTGACTTTGGGCAAGTTCCTCAACCTCTCTGAGATTCCTTATTCCTCTTTACTCAGCAGGAGGAACCGTAGCCCATGAGGACTCTATGAAGCTCTATGGGAAAAAAAAAGGAACTAATCCTCATCCTGGACGGGAGGGGGCTCTATAAAAGTCGGTCCCCTTAACTCCTTACAGAAGGTTTTTTTCCATTACGAGGCAGGGAAAGGCTTAGCCCGCCCAACCGGTAGGACTTCTTCGCCTGGTGGCGGTTTTCCTACCCCCCACCCCACCTCCGCTTGCACTATGGCGCCACCGCGTCTCCTGGCTAGAGAGAAGTGGGGAAAGAAAGAGGTTGCAGTCTCCTCCTTGGTCCGGAAGTCGGGAGAGTCGCGCGATCAGAGAGCACACAGAGACGGAGAAAGACCCGCACACTGAGGAAGCATGTAGGGCCATTTAGGAACAGTTGAGTCAAAGAAAGATTCCCACCGGGTATTGATTGTGTCAGGTAGGGATCCTGGATCCTAGTGTTAACCACCCTGATGGATGGTGCAGTGGGCAATTTCCTCTTCCAGAAACAAGGGTGAGTGGAGGGGGTGTTCTGTTGGGGAGGGGTCAAAATGGTTAGGTTCCTCTGGCCTTTGGGCAGTCCAGCGCTTGGAAATACATATACCAGGCAAAATCTATTGAAAATAAAGAAAAAAACTTACTGACCTCCCTCTTCCAACCTCAACGGGCAAAGAATCTATTATATTAGGCATTCCATTTCCTGTACCCCTACCCCCTTTGTCCCATGGGAAAGGCAACCCCAAACTACCTTTAACAGGAGCAGCCTCAATGGGCCATGATCCCTCCCTTTAGATGCACTTCCTAAAATTTGAACGGGAAGATGTGTTCAGGCCAGAAAGCTACAGGAATATCAATTCTTGTTCCAACCAGTCCTGGAAGTTAGTTTGAGGGAGGCAGCTGCTGACAAACTACCACCCCCATCAGCAGGATCAGAACACTGTGCCTGGGCCATGGAGACTCTGACTATAGGGTAAAGGAGAATATTAGTGACAGAAGGCCAATTTCTATACCTCTGTGTACTTCTCTGAAGAGAGGGGTGTCAGATTGTGATGGGGCTGTGACTCCCAAGAGATCAGAACTTATTGGTAACACTTACCTCTTTCCAGGGGGTACTTACAGACAAAGAGGGACTGGATTTTGTCTCTTAGGGTCTACAGAATCAGCTGCTGCAGTGACATGCCTGATATTTTGGGACCTAGACCCTGAAGATGTCCACATGTTTTGGCAGAGCAGTGTCTCTCCTACCTGATTCCCTAAGGGTGATTCCAATCTCCCTACAGGCCTCTGCAAAGTCCCCACCCTGCCACTGATCCCTAAAAGAGAACAAGACCTAGTGGTCTTCTCCAAATGGTTTTGGCCTTTTTTTTTGTTGCTGTTGTTTGTTTGTTTTTTGCTTTACTCTTTTTCATGCCCAAAATGAATAGCCAGGGGTAAGTTGTGCACCACTTCCTCCCCCCCCCCCCAATTCATCTGAGAATGAGAAGAAGGAGAAGGAAAGGCCTTGGGAAAAACCACAAGTTGAATTTTTGGGAAGACTCAGAACTTAATGTCTGACACAAATCGTTGTGAATGTGGACTTCAAGCTTGAGAACAGGATCAAATCCTGGCTCTATTATATATGAATCTTCTTTGCTTTAGATTTCTTAGCTGCAAAACAGAGATGATCTTCATCAGGCCCATAAAGATGGAAAGAGCTAATATAGGTGAAATGCTTCAGAACAGTGACTGCTCTTGTATGGGATTCCCAGACATCCAGATGAGTTTCCCTCCTGGGAAAGCATGGAAGAGGGGCAGAGTGAGACCAGTCAGGTGTCTGGACCTTCTGTTTCTGGCAGGCACCCTTTCTGAGAGCCATGGACACTGGCTGCCAGAAAGGGTTGAGAGCTCTGTGGAGGATTGCTAGTGGAGAGGAAAAGCACAAATGGGAAGTGAGGCATCCCTGCAGGCCAGGCAGCAACAGGGTCTGACACTCAGGCATGTCTTACATTTGAATCAAGACCACTGGTCACCTTATCACTATGGGAGAAAAGGCAGTGTGGACCACTACTGAGACATTTTAAAGGAATATTATGTAGATTACAGGAGAAATAAGCATCAGTATAATGAAAGCAGATTTCAGGACATAATGGTGAAAGAAAAACCTATAACCATTTGTTAGAGTGGGGAGAGGGATGGCTTGTATATTAGGAAATGGCTCTTTGATCAGAACATGAGCTCTTCCTATTAGTCATTTAAGATAGAGAAAAATGTGAGCTTGGGAGGTTCTTAGGCCTTCAGTCTTGCCCTGTGTTTACCAGCTCTAGGATGAGCAGGCGGTGGGCAGCGGGACGTGGGCTCCATAGGTGTAGGTTGTGGGCATCAGCTCATGGCAAGAAGTCACCCAGTTCTGGATACCAGGAATGGCTAATAGAGAGGCCAAATAGAGAGCACTGACTGGTTCCAAGGATCTGTTGAGCAGGAGGCTTCAAGTCCAGGAAAGTAATTCAGTTTCTTGTCCCAGGTGTCTGGGGCACTTGTCCAATCTAGAGTTACAGAAGCCACAGGTTCTGCCTGCCTGAAGAAGAAACTGTTCTGTGGTGCCCACCACAACCTTTAACCACCACAGACTCCCTCCCTCACTTACCCACTGCAGGGTGGGAGAGAGAGATGGGGAAGAGAACTGCAGGCTATCTCCTGGGCAGGGGAGCTCCACCTCTGATGGCTGGTATCCATCCAGTGAACCTAGTTCCCCCAGGGGTGCATTTCTCTGTGCCCCTGGGCTCCGGGTTCCCAGGTAGGCACTGGAAACCAGACAGGGTTCACTGACCACCAGAAGCCCCTCACCCCCCACAACCAGAGACTCAGTCGCTGGTGGGGGGGAGGATGGGGGCGTGGAAGAGTGGGATGGGTATATCGATGGTCGCAGCCCACCACGACGTGGAAGAAGACTGAAGGTCCGAGATCAATACCTACAACAGCCGGCCATGCTTATTGTTTATAAAAAGAAGCCCCTTTTGTTCTTATTTTACCAAAGAAAGGAGCAAACATATGTGTGTTTTTCTAATCGAAAATTTCCGGACGCAGAAGCAGCTAAGTCATCTTCCGGAATCATGCCCCAGTCTCAGATCTCCTGGACCCTTCATTTCGGTCCAGACGCGTGCTTGCTTCTGGGAAGCCCCACATCTGACTGCGGAAGGTGCTTAAGGGCCGCAAACTAACACACCCAAACGGTGTCTGCTGGCAGCCGAGGCATTCCCCACCCCCAGCCACCGCTCTCCAGAGCGGGGTTTTCTTTGGAAGCGAAGTGGCTCCTGGTGATCAGCTTGTCTGGTGGGCCAGGCCGGGCTTCCGATTCCATTTAACACAACCTGCGCATCTTATCTTCGAGCCGCCTCCTCGGGTTTCCCACCTACCTTTGGCCCAACCCAGCCAGGCGGAAGACAAGCCGTGAGCTTTTGAAGTCTGGAGAATTTCAATCCGAGAGGAGCCGGCTGGCCCAGAGCCCGTCGCCCCAGCAGGGGTGGGGGCGGCAGGCGGGGCCCTCCCAGCCGCGGGAGGTGGAAAAAAAAAAAAAAAACTAGCGCAGACATGATATAAATGTTGCTTTGAGATGTTTAAAATTATTCCAAGTATATCTGTTCTCTAGGATATCTTACCAGACAGTCCCCTTCCCACACAGGCCGCGGGAGGTGGAAAAAAAAAAAAAAAAAAGGCAAGGGCCCATTCCGGACCTCAATGAAGCTCCTTTCACCCCCTCTCCGCTTTTTTGGGGTCGCCCAGATCGCTGTGACCGCGGGCCTCACTCCTTCGATTTTATCTTCCTTAACGGGATAACCTTCATGATACCTCGCTGTTAAAATATCCATTCTCCACATAAACCAAAAAATCAACAAAATGCTCCAAACAGTGATTTTATCCAGTCCCCGTTTCCTTCTTCCTCTTGTTAAGAATCTGACCTCTCTTCTGATGTTGACAGAAAGGATGCTTTTGAAATAAGTGACTGATATTTCTATATAACATTTTTTTCTTTCCAGTACATGGGGTACATTGGGTCCCTAAGCACCAGAGAAATTGAGGTTACTTTGAAAGGGAGGAGACAGGAAGAGAGAGAGATAGTGTGGGGATCAGGTTGAGGGGAAGACACCCTGAAGCTTTACACCGAACCTTAGAGGGGGCAGGCCCCCTCCCCCAGAGGTTTGAGCCTCCTCTGGACTCAAGGGGAAGCCTGACTCGATTGTGCTGGACTCAGGAAGGAGCCGCAAATGGCACCTCTTGATCTCTCAATCCTACTCTGCTTTCATCTCACAGGGAAAACCCTAAGCAAGAGGATCAAAAGCAGACCACTACCATTGAATGCAAAATTGGGGGCGGGGCAGGGGAGCCCAGAGTCCCTCTGAGGACCTGGCCCCACTGAGGTGAAGGCGGTTGGATGACTGTGAGAAGGCTGTGGACTGGCGGGGGCAGGAGGGATGGGGGTGACCCAGTCCTAGTGTTGGATGGGCTCAACAGAAGGTGGATAATCTTCTCTCTAATGTAGATTTTGGGGGTCTCCATTTTGACAGGTAGGAGGAGCAAGGCAGAAACTCCTTCAACTACTGACTGTTGGCTGGGAAGGGCAGGTTATGACTGAATCCTAGGACAACTCAGCATCACAGCAAAAGGTCCTGGAATTTGATCCCCTTTACTAGAAATTATTCCTCTCACACCTTTTAAAATATTCCCCCAGAATTCTGAGCTAGCAGCTCAGCAGATGGTGGCTTGAGGAGTCCAGGCAATGGAGATGTTTTACTATATTCCCTTCTGGACTCCCTTGTTCTTCTCACCCTCCTGATGCCCCTTACCCCAAGCATTAATGAGCATCTTCTTATGGAACTGAGGGAGAAGTGAAAATCAGAAGAAAGCAGAGCGTTTCTGTGTTTCCTTAAATCCCTTACTTCCTCCACCATCTCCTCCCCCACGGAAAGGAAGACTGGGGGAGAAGAGTGGAGGAAAAAAAAAAAAGGAAGAGAGAAAAGTAGGAAAGAAAAAAAAAAACAAAAATCAAAAAAGTAGTTATGAAGCAATTTTTAGACTCTCAGAAAATGAGATTTTGCCTTGGAATGCCAAGAAGGGGGGCGGGGGTGCACAGGGCCAGCAGGGCCAGCTTTTTTTGTGCCTGACTGTTCAGAGCTAGAATCTCTGAGGAGAGTAGAGAAAAGAGAGTTCTAGGGATCACAGAAGGGAAAAGGCAGGTATGTGCTTCCTATCCTCAGCCAAGTGTGGAGCGAGTCACCCATCTGCCGGGTCTGAACATACTAGCTGGGAGCTGACAAGGGGTTAGTTTCTTAGTGGGTTCTATTCTAAATTCCTGATAGACCTGAGAGGGAGCTTACAGCTGCCCCCAAAGTTATCAGTGTTAAAAATAGCCCTCAACTCTGCAATGGAGGTTCTCTTATGGTCCCCCAGATTTGCCAAATCTATCAGATCCACCAGTCACGTGCTCTTTCATGGTTGATTTTCAGTGACTATGCCACTCCAGTGCCCCCCACATTTTGTGAACAGGGGATCACAGTCCTTTGGCAGAAGAACCCTGTGTGTGTGGAGAACCTTCTGAGACAAATCTCTTCAAACCCCAGTAACAAGTACTTGAGTACTCTCACTCCTCATGCCAATTCCCAGGTGAGGATTTATCTAATCCCAGTTAGGAGTCTCCAGTCCTGCTGCAGTAGGCAACTATTTTGATGGAGCTTGTTCACTCAAATGATCTGTTTCTGGGAAATTCGTTGACTCTGAACGAATACCTTAAAATATGGGCAAGAAAAGGAAAAAAGACCACTCTTAGAATCTCTCTCCACCCTACATACCTGAAGTGCAGGTGAGGCCAGAGCAAATGAGAAAGCGATTTCTTCTAGGATTAGCCACTTCCAGGTCAAGGTGGGCTGTGGAATGCATAAAGTCACCTAGATGGGAAGAGGGGAAAACATTCAGTGAACATTTTGATCCAGCAGCCAAGGTGAGTCTTTAAAGGAAAAAAAAAATAATAAGGCATTTTCTTGTCTCATGGGGAGGAAAAATAGTAAAGTTCTCCTTTGGTTCCCGGGAGGAAGGAGACAGCTGGAGGTAAGGAGTGGGAGGAGGAAAAGAGAGGAAGGATACCCCACACCCTAGCTCGCCAGAAAACTTGGGGGGGGGGGTTGGTGGCGGAATATGTTTTTCGGTAGCTTGTAAAAAGACTTTGGAGCCGTAGGAGGTTAGCTCCCAGGAGCAGGCAGTTGTAATAATGATGAGAGAAGTGAGGCTTGTGAGTCCGCCTTCACACTTCTAGAAAGCAGTTTTGGATTCCTTCATCAGTGTTAGATCACGAAACGAAGTAAAAAAAAACAATAACAATAAAAAGAATGAAAAAACATATTCAATTACCGAGTCCCGCAGCCCCCTACGGAACTCGCTGCGCGCGTTAAGCTCTCTTTTCTTTTGCGGAATTCCATTTGCATTCCCTCTGCTTGGGTGTCTCCCTCTCTCAGTGTGTGTGTCTCTCTGTTTTCACACTCTCCTCCCCATTCGAGTGAGGCCCACACCTGGCGCATCACTGCCGAGCCATTAGCTGCGGGTCTCCTTTCATCTTCGCTGTGGCAGACGTTTCTATTTATCCACTTGCGCTCGCCGAGTGGCGTCACCAGCGGTACTGTAATGACGATTGCAGCAGAAGGATGACAGCTTAGAAAGAAGAGGGCAATGGGGCTTCCTCCCAGAGGCGGTGCGGCACGGAGGAGCGCTCGCATCACAAGGTGACCCCAGCTCCCCACCGCCACCGCCGTCGTCACCGTCGACATCGCGCTCCGGCCGCTCCTCGTCCATCCGGTCGCCCGGCCTCTCTTTCACCCTTCGGAAGCCAAGATCTGTCCGGCCGCTTGGGGACTCAGGGAGCCCCAGGCTAGAGGCTCACTTAGGAATTTCCCCCTCCCCCCCGCCAGAGACCCCCCGGGATGGAGAGCCGAAAGGACATGGTTATGTTTCTGGATGGGGGTCAGCTTGGTACTCTGGTTGGCAAGAGGGTCTCCAATCTGTCCGAAGCCGTGGGTAGCCCGCTACCCGAGTCGCCTGAGAAGATGGTGCCCCGTGGTTGCCTGAGCCCGCGGGCCGGTCCTCCGGCGGTCCGAGAGCGCGGCGGGGGAGGCCTGGAGGAGGAGCCGGTCGACGGACTAGCAGGCAGCGCTGCGGGACCCGGCGCCGAACCGCGGGCAGCCGGGGCTGCAGTGCTTGGCCCGGGACCTCCCGCCCCCTCCGCGGACAGCCTCTCGGGACAGGGGCAACCTAGTAGCTCGGACACGGAGTCGGATTTCTATGAAGAAATCGAGGTGAGCTGCACCCCGGACTTCGCCACCGGGAACGCGGAGTACCAGCACAGCAAAGGTAGCCACCGCGCTTCTTCTGTCCCCGGGCCTCCTACCGCGCCCACCTTCCATTTCAGCTCTGGATGGGGAGAAAGAAGATCCTTTCCCCCACGACAGGGTGGTTGGGTTGGGGGACCCACCTGAGTAACTCTGCCATGTTATCTAGGTCCTGACAGGGGTCTCCCGTGCTCAGGCACTGGTGGGACTAATGGTGACAGTTGTGCTTTAGAGGGTGGAGGGAGACACAGCCCTGAGCTCGAGGGGGATTCAAAGTGCACCCCAACCCTCCTGTGTTTTGTGGGACTGCTTCAACATCGCGGGAAGACTCTTTCCCGCGGCTTGGGCGAGATCAAACGGAGGTCTGGGCAGTTTGTAGCTGGCTGGGTGTAAGGCGCATCCAGGCGCGGAAGCAGGAGTCCATAAAGGACAGTAAAATCGCTGCCGACTGGGACTGCCTGGTGCAGGGGCTCTCCAACCAGTTTGCACGTCGGTCAGAGGTCCAAATTACCTTGTCACTTCCCGGGCTCCTTGGCGCCAGGTCGGAAATGGTCCCAATGATCTAATTGCCTTTGGTCTCCGGTTGCATTTGAAAAGGCAGAGCTCTGGCCCTCCCCCTTCCCCTTTCCTTCCTAGTTCCACTTCTCCACCCAAAGGAAAAGAAGCTGCAGGGGGCAGGAGCCCCACCCTTCCCTAGGGTAGGCCCAAAGGGGGGCTGTCACACTGTTTTAACTGCAGAACTCTTCCTCGACCAGGGGCTGGTAGGGAGGGGATGAGCAGTCAGAAAGTGAATCCCTTGGGAGGGGTAGACAATTGGGAGGGAGTCTACCAGCAGGCACTCCTCCACAAAGCTGCTGGGGTGGATGGGGAGAACCTGATCAGAAAGAAAAACCAAGTCCTGGTCTTGGCTGCCAACATCTTGTTGAGCACCCATACATACTCATTACCACCTTATCCTCTCAGCCCAGACTCCTTGACCTGCATTTAGACAACCTATACTTCACTCAAGTATACTAATGTTAAAGGATTCTTAAACAGACACCCTATGCCATTTCTGCAACACATACAGTGCACATTCACTTACTTGTATTGGCAACCTGATACACACAAAAGCAAGGAAACTTAGCTCTTGCCTAGCATTCTACAGTGCCCTAAGACCCAGAGTTTGCAACACCCCCAGCACAAAGGTGCAGTTCAACTCACTCTCTGTTAAGATATGCACATCCTTGCCCATCTCTGTCAGTGGCAGGCAGAAAACTCAGATGGGCAGCTTCACTCCTGTGGCCAGGGTAGGTGGCTAGGGTGGCCTGGGGCTTGTGTCCTCAGCAGTCTCTAGAGGAGGCTTCCCAAACAACAGCCTCGTCAGGTCTCCCTAATGACATGATATGCCCTTCCTTCAGTCCTCCCTTCTGGGTTCTTGAAGTTCCCCGTCCCCCAACAGACAGAGACTGAGAAAGAGGAATCTCCACTACCACCTCCACATACTGTGGTTCTATGCCCCATATCAATGTCGTTTGTGTGTTCTGTGTGTGCATGGGCTTGGGCTTCTTGTACAGGGTCTAGCTCCGAGGCACTGGCCAGCAGCCCGAACAGTGGCAGCGAGGCCCCCAAGAGCAATGGCGGCAGCAGCTCCCAGGGTACACTGGCCTGCAGCGCCAGTGACCAGATGCGCCGTTACCGGACCGCCTTCACCAGGGAGCAGATTGCTCGACTAGAGAAGGAATTCTACAGGGAGAACTACGTATCCAGGCCTCGGAGATGTGAGCTGGCCGCAGCCCTGAACCTGCCTGAAACCACCATCAAGGTACAAGCCTTAGAACAGGGGCCGGGGAGGATATGGGGTCTGTCCCCTCAATGGAAAGTAAATACCAATGACCGACCACTCCTAAACCTCAGGCCAGGAATGGCGTCTAGGATCTTCCTGCCAGTGGCAGCCTGGCTGGGGGTGTCCAGGCCTGCTAGAGGCAGATACACACACGCACCTGACAGTCACTGAGTCGGCACTGCTACCTTGGGATTGACTGTCCCTTTCTAGTTAAAAGGACAACTGGACGGGTGCCTGTGTGGGTCACAGTAGGTGTCCCAAGGGAGAGCAGATGGAAAGGGAGGCGTTTCTGGGGGAAACTGCCCTCTTAACACCGGGAGAGTCCTTAATCCCTCCACAGTTTGCAAACCCACACTGGATTCTGGTGCTCCAGGGGGTCCTTGCCACTTCATTAGAGGCCAGCAGTGACAGGGACTAGAGTCAATCAATCTCTCAAGGAGGTATTCCAACTCCACGGGTGGTGGTGGGATCTGAACCCAGTGCGTCTCTGCCGCGGCTCTTCTCTGCCCCACTGGCCAGGTTCCCTGCAGTGGAACCGAACTGGGCTCCGAGCCTTGGAGTGAGCGCGGCCGCTGAACCTCCTCTCCTCCCGGCAGGTGTGGTTCCAGAACCGGCGCATGAAGGACAAGCGGCAGCGACTGGCCATGACGTGGCCGCACCCGGCGGACCCCGCCTTCTACACGTACATGATGAGCCACGCGGCGGCCGCGGGCGGCCTGCCCTACCCCTTCCCATCGCACCTGCCCCTGCCCTACTACTCGCCGGTGGGCCTGGGCGCCGCGTCCGCCGCCTCCGCCGCCGCCTCGCCCTTCAGCGGCCCGCTGCGCCCTCTCGACACCTTTCGCGTGCTCTCACAGCCCTACCCTCGGCCCGAACTGCTGTGCGCCTTCCGCCACCCGCCGCTCTACCCGGGCCCGGCGCACGGACTGGGCGCTTCGGCCGGCGGCCCCTGCTCCTGTCTCGCCTGCCACAGCGGCCCCGCCAACGGGCTGGCGCCCCGAGCCGCCGCCGCCGCCTCGGACTTCACCTGTGCCTCCACGTCCCGCTCGGACTCCTTCCTGACCTTCGCGCCCTCCGTGCTTAGCAAGGCTTCCTCGGTCGCGCTGGACCAGAGGGAGGAGGTGCCCCTCACCAGATAAGGGGCTGCCCTTGGGCTGCCGGCTCCAGGATGCCCAGGGGGGCCTTTCCCCGGACTCAGCCAGCGTCCCTCCCTGCTCCCTGGGCATGGAGGGGGGAAGAAGAGGATCGAAGAGGAGCGGCGGACTCCCGCGAGGAGGAATGGGAAGCCTGGGAGGGGGGCCTTTAGGAAGCAGGAGTGGGGATGGGGAGGAAGAGGCTGAGAGAGCTTTATTTGCAATGGCCCCTCTTTGCCATTCTTCAACACATCCTCTGCACCCTACGGGGTTGAGGCCTGGACTCTAAAGCTCAACAAATTTAGCAGCAACGGCTACCAATATCCAGCCCCTCAGCCCCTCACTTCAGCACCTCACACCTCTTCTTCACCCTGAACTCCTCCTCCCCCTGCCAAGGCGATCCCAACACTGCAAAGGGAACAAAATGCTGTGTATGCAGAGCAGGTAGAGATTAATCTTTGCCAGCTTTCCCAAGGCAGGGCATGGGGCTTGTGGGTGGCAATGCACCATCATCTAGGGGAGAGAGAAAAAGAGAAAAGTCCAGAAAATGTGGGCCCTCCCTTGAAACTCCAGCCTTCCCCAAGCTCCCTTACACAACAGCTTTAGGGTTGGGCACCAGCCAGCATCTACTATTACCTGATTGATCTCTTTGCTCTCTCTTAGTTTCCTGATTCCTCTTAATTTGCAACTCCATCCCCACTCCCCAGCCCGGACTTCGTGTTTGACGTTGGCTGGAGGCTGCAGATGCCCCAGGGCTCCCTCGGCAGCTTCTATGGAGACTCTTCTCCCTGGGTCCAACACGCACCCTGATTAGCAAGTGATGTGTGTGAGGAGGGTTTTGAATGTTGAATGTATAATAATGATCATGGAGCCCAGAGCTGAGCTGTTAACAAGGCGCCCAGGGAAGAGCTTAGGGAGCTGGGACCTCATCGCCCTCCCTGTATCTGGCAGCAAATTAGAGGCTATTTCTAGCCTTTGCCTGTTCACCTTCACCTCATCAGGAACTTTCTGGTCCTTTCTTTTGCATTCAGGATTTTACATCCTTCTTCGTCTCATTTTCCTCCCAAGCTACCAATGGGGATTGATTTTCAGATGCTAGTGGGAACATTCTGCCCCATCTGGGGACCTCATCTCTCCATTTGATCAGGGTGAGTTACTTCTAAACTCTCACCCCTAGTCTCATTCTTGCAGCTAGATTCTGAGGGAGAGGTTAACTCATACTCCCCACTACAAGCTTCACCCCAGCTGGGAAGGAGTGATTCTTCCTGTAAGGAATGAATTCAGTTTGGTTTGGTTTTCCTTTAAAGCCCAAAGAATTCGCTGTTACAATTTGTTAATCATATTGCAATAAAAGCTGACATGATTCTCACTTCAGCATTTTATTTTTTCGGCAGCAGGCATTACACTGATTCTTTTTGAGTTGTTAGTTCAGCCACCATGGGCTTGGGTAAAGGAAGGAATGAAAATATGGATTCAGTTTTCCTAGTCTCTGCTGGGCATTGGTCGGCTCCAAATGGACATTGCAGAGAGGTGGTGAAAGGGGGCCCTGAGCTTCTCTTGGCGCAGGTTTCCTTAATCCTGCACACTCTGGAAATGTTCCATGGCTAAACTGGCTCAGCAGAGTGATAAACGCCCTGGGGTTCAAACCTGCCTGCCAAAGGATCCTTCTCCAGGTGCTCCACACCTTTGAGTAAAGGTGACCCTGGACTGTGATCTCAGTGGATCTCCCTTCAACCCCAATCCAAGGTGAATATAAACAAATGGGGCATGGGAGTGGAGCTTGAGCACTACTGAGAGCTGGGATGATCATCAATCTGGGCCAGCATTTTAGGGTGAGGGAAGCGGAGGCCTCCTGGATTGGGATAAGAGAGTATGAATTAGCCTAAAACTAGGATTCATCTCTAAGGAGAGAATTCTGGGTTGGTCAGGGCAAGCAGATAGCCAATGCTCAGAGCCAGCTCATCTCCATCCTCACTTCCCATAGAACACAGCAGCTGTCTGAAGAGTAGAGATAGGTGTTCTCAGCAGGCTGGATATCAGCTGCATGGTCTCAAAGGGCATGGGGGACTTCTCAGTCAACCTCTAGCCCTACTTGGGTGCCAGAGCAAATGCTCCTGCATACAGAGGCCCCTGCCTCCCAAGTAAAACCTTATAGTGAGGTTTTCAGAATTCTCCCTGCAACTGTCCCGCCCCTCAGTACCATGAAACTTCCTCTGCAGCTTGGAAGCTCTTGGTGCCAAACACCACAAAAATTTGAGGTTACTATGTGTCGGGCCCAGATTGCTTGCGACAGGTAAATGGGTTACGGGTTGCCGTAATGCCAGGCGTATTTTCAGTTAATAGGGAGGGAAAATGAGGTGTCTGCAGCGATATTGGAAAGTACAAGATCGATGATCCGGCCTCGTGTCCAATCAGCAGCCTTTAATTGACTGTATTTTCTGGGTAATTGAGCCTCTCTTCCTCCAAATTGAAGTGGAAGATATAACAATACATCTTGCCAGGAGGAATTACTCATTACTTCATAATGAAATTTCCCTTTTGCCAAGGTTTGCGGTTTGGCTATAAGAACCAACTCTCACTCCTTCCTCCACCCCCAAACCTAAAGCCAAGTTTTGCTTGTATGCACCTGCTAACTGTGTCTGGCATGATATTTCAATTTTGGTGGTATGGTGGTGGGGTGACAGTAGAGGATGATGATGAAGTCACTGCTCCTCCACACAGCCTCTTCACCTATAAAATGAAAAGGCAACTTGACCAAATAACAGGTTTCATCTATTGTTTTCAACTTTCTGATCTCTATTTAGCTTTGCCCCATTTCAGTCCCATTTTGCAGGTGGGATAACCGAGGCATTGGGTCTCAGTAGTAGCCAAAGCAGATATGAGCCTTAGGTTGCTGTTATCCTACCCAGTCCTCAGGCCTCTTTGGTGTCCAGAGTCCATGGTCACCTCTTGTGAAGGCTGTTATATAACTCCTGACTCACTTTCCCAGGGCTCCTCAACGGGTTTTGGGATCAGGGGAGAGGGTCTAGGAGCGCTGTCCAGCATTCAGCCATGGTCCTCACGGAAAGACCAGCCTCCCGGAAGCCTGAGTGTGTGCTCAGCGCTGCCCGTCGCTGGCTTGTTAGCGAGTGATTGATTGCCTTATTAAAGCGTGTTCTTGTAAGTGTGACCAAACTGATTGCATTGCATATGTTTGGGATAATGCTCATTTTAAACAACAGGATAAAGAGGATGAGCTCCGCAGAGCCTTAGAAGACGAAATGATTCTGGCCAGCAGCTCCCTAACTCTGGCATTAAATTGCCCAGTTACATAGCAAATCACTTGATTCCTACACCCTTGTCCCCATTTTTTTTTCTGGCCTGCAGTTTGATCACATCCCCCACAAATGGTTTCTGTAGTGACTACATCAGCAGCGGTGCTGACTTCTTAGCTGCAAATCCTGCACCTGCACTACCAGACACTTCCATCCCCAGTGGAAGGACAAGTGATCTAGAATGCAGCCTCTCACCCTACACTTCTCATGGGGACATGGTCCTAGCTCTTCATGGCGAAAGGGAACTTAGATCCTCTCCTAAAGTTGTGTATACACATATGCTCATCCCCACCCTCAACCCTTTTGAGAAAGTTGAAAAGGTTCTTTTGTTCCCAAGCTTCTCCTGCTCAGTTGCTTCCATTATCCCCCCAATCAAGGAAACACCCACAGCCATATGTCTGCCAAAGAGCATGGGTGTCACTGAGGGCAGTTGCCACCATAGGCAGACGGATGTTTTTCCTCCATGGCTTCCTTCCCATACAGTCTCCCCCGGAGTGAGAGAAGGAGGAATTAGAATCAGTGTGTAAAGGAGGGAAAAAAGGTATTGTAAAAACAAAGAAACAAACTGGAATTTCTTCTAAGTAGCCCTCACCCTCGATAGTCATTGTGGCTGGGTTCTCTTTCTATGCCAGTTTCCTAACAAAGAAATCTCCAGCTGGTTTCTACCCACTTCAGTTGACTTGCACAGGAGCCACACTGCTGGCAGATTGAACTTTCTACGGGACACCTTTGGGATACACTGGAATTCTAATTTGTTCAAGATGATGGTGATCATCAGGACAAATCAGAAATGATGCCACTCTTCAGGGTGTCATTTGTAAGTACAGTCACACCGATTCGTTTGCAAGACTCAGCTAAAACCCTTTTGAATATGTGACTGGGTTCAAACAGCAAATTTCTTCCATTACTCAACTCCTCCCCCACTTTGCCCCAGTGAGCACATCGACTACCTTAGGGTGAACCAAGGCCCAGCTCACCATTCGTGCCAGTTTGTGGGACCCTGGAAATGTTGATCCTGAGGGGGAAAAAGCCAAGTACAAAACGAATACTACCATCTACAAAGCAAACAGAAACACAAAGTCATTTCCAAAATAGCCTTCTCAGCAAATAAGTATGTGATATTCTGAGCAGGAGCAGGAGAGAGAGAAAGATTGCCACTTAAAAATAACATGAAAGCATTAAGTAATTATTTAAAACAAGGCTGTTTAGAAAAATATTTGTATTTATTGCAGCTGCTCAATTGGCCTCGTTAAAGTCGGCAAGCATTTAAATTGTGTTACAATCTCATTTAAATCCCGCTCCGTTCCAGCAGGCTGAAGAGCTTGAATAGACCAATCACTTCATAATGATGATGAATGAGAAATTAATTCAGATACAAGCAAGACAATTTAGGCCTTCATCTGTTTAAATAGCCTTCCAATATTATTCGCGATCGCGGGTCACAGATTGAATCAATTGTCCAATCTTGTGAAAGTCATATCCTTGCATCTTCATCCAGATTATTTATAGCGCAGTGAGGGCTGCTGAAAGGTATACGCTGTTAACAGGGACAATTACTTAAAGGGAAGCGTTTATAAAATGGAAAACAAATGCCGGGGTTAGTAACAAATGGGATCAAAAGCAGTCGTTCCAATCTGGCTCCTCGAGTCAAGGAGCGCACCGACCTCCGCAAGATGAGGGGCGCTCCGCACTTGGCCTCTGTCCTTTCCTCGACCCGGAGAGGGTCTCTCCCTTCCCGGTGCTTCTGGCTGCGCCTGGCAGGCGGTGGGGACTCCGGCCCGCATGGTTCTCGTCCGCTTCAGACCGTGCGGGAAACCGCGGGAAGGTCCTTGCCGGAACGCTGGCACCCCGCCAGAGGCGAGATTCTGGCCGCCACGGTTCAGCGGCACCCGGGTGTGGCCCTGGAGCCTGAACACCAGGAACTGCAGCTAGCGGACGCCGACTTCTGGCGTTCCATTCGGTGTTGGGGGGCATTGGTTCCCGCAGAGGTCGGAAGGCCTGGAGCTTTCCGGGGGTAGGGGGGTGGGGGCAGAGGCAACGGGTGACTTCTGGACCCTGGAGCTTCAGCCTCTTCAAGCACTTGGTCACCTTCTAAGTTCACGACGGGGAGGGATTCTCACTTCCATTGAACACTTCACCCGTGCCTTTTCGGGGCCGGAAGCGCGCTTGGGGTCACATCACGTCCTTCCGGGCCATGCTCTTTGCCCGGGTTGCTCCTCTGGGTGCCGTAGGGCCTGTGTGTGGCGTCTGGTTTGCCAAATAAGAGCCCTTTCCAGGCTCCATCGAACCGCCTTCCGAGCACCCTCGAATAACCCCTCTCCGATGAGATCAGTTCCCTTTGTCACCCCCCTCCGGCTGGCATCCGAGCGCCTCAAAGGCGGTGGTCGCGACTTCGAGGTGACATGTGCCGCTGGAGGTGTCCACTTCCCCTTCTTCAGCTGGTTTAGGCAGAGGCCCAGAATAACGCGCGCCGGGAGGTGGCTTAGTCTATCCCATCCTCCACTTGGGTACCCGCGCACCTCGGTATAACTAGGTGCCGCGTCTACACCAGCTTTGTTTGTGCGCTTGTCCAGGGGAGAGGGAACCTTTCTAGGCGGCGCTCTTTAGGGAAATATATGAGGTAGGCTCAGAACAGAGAAGCACAAAGATCATTTGATGTGCCGAGCCTGGAGTAAGTAAGAGGAGAGTCAGAGGCTCCCAGCGAACACCGAGCGGAGTCCACGCGGTACAGCACACGCGCCACTCCTGTTTGCATCCAGGTGATTTTTTTTTTCTTTCTCTGTATTTCTGTGTTTTGAAACAAAAGCCCAACTAATGGATTCCTGGCGCTCTGAGGACCCACTCCCGGGAGCGACTTTGATGTATTGCTGTCCAATTAGTGCCTTTAATTGGTGTCCTCGGGGACAGGCCGGCCTGGAGCTGGGACACAGCCTCCTCTCGCCTCTCCTGCACACTGGAAAGGTAAAATTTATAACGCACTGTAGCAATCCCGAGAGAGAGCCTGCGAGGAAGAGAGGCAGACAGAAAGGGAGAGGTACTGCTCCCTCTTGCAGAGCCTGGACCCTCCAGCCGCAGGGTTTGTGGATAACCAGACCACCCGGTTACTACTCAGCATCTTGACTCCCTTTAGGGCCTGGCAGGAGAGATCGGGTGGCTGTGTCACTGAGGATTATGAATTCGTTCTCAGAAAGGCCAAGGGAGCGACATTGTCTGTTGAAGCCCACCCCATGTGGTATCTCATCTCGTTAATAATGGCTGTTTGTTAACAAGGATGCTGAGGTTAAATAATCTGGGTGGAAGATTAAACATCTCTCATCAAGGTGCTAGGAACCTGGTTGCACAGAGACCTGCTCCGGATCTACTGGAGTTAGGAGTGTGGGAATGAGCAGCCTGCAAGGAGCCCTGGGGTGCTGGCAGAGGAACGGTCCCTTCTTCAGGTTACTTCCCCTTAGAGTCAGCACAGATCTATTCCACCCTTTGGCACATTAAATAGAATATCCGAAAAGGTGCCAGCCCCAGTGAAGTGTGGGCCTCAGACTGTATTGCAAGTCTGTGGGAGATCAAAAATGGAGGCCTTGGTCTGAACCACAGCCCCCTCCCCCTTTCTGCACCCCCAGGAGGTGTGCTCATCTGCTGCCACCCAGGCCTTACAGGGGCCTCCCTTGGGGAAATAAGCAGCATTTGTATACATGTGTGAATAGCAATAAATTGGAAGACAGGGGATGAGGCTTCTAACTTGGTCTCTGTTCTTAAATAGCTGTGTAATGGCTGGTACATTGTTCCCCTAGCTTCATTGTCTTACTATTTAAGACAGACAGGAGATGGGCCTTGAGGTAGATGATGTATATACTCTTTCTCTTTTTCTTTTTTTCAGTTCTCAACAGAGTTAGGAAACTGACTACCTTGTCAGATACTGTTTTTCCATTCAACCTTGGAGGGCTCTGTCAAGGAGGATTTCATTTAGCAAATTTTTGAGGGCCTACTGTGTATGTATGGTGTATATTTTTTAAACTGCGAGGGCAGAATTTTAATTTATTTTTCTTAGATTGTTAGTCTCGAATACAATTATTTTCTTTGTTTGTTTTCTAAAGATTTATTTTATTGATGCATTACAATAGCTGGGGTGCAGGCCAGAGGGGTGTGGAGGTGGGGGAAGTAGGGGTGTATGTGAGAGGATTCACCAGAAACAGAGAAGGGAACAGAACAGGCAGATCAACTGAAATACACTGCTGAGGGGAGCAGCGGCAAGATAGGAGAGGTCTACTACACCATGTGGGTCAGCTCCCTCGCCAGGATTTGAATTCATGCTGCAGTGGTTGACAGTTGCTTCATAGTGCTGAGACTTAACCCCTTGCACCTGCAGGGAGGTCCCTCAAATTCAATTACTTTGTTAAGAAAAACCAGGAAGAAAGTACTTGAGGGAGAAGGTAAGTTAAAATGCGTATGTATTTACTAGGTCAAGAACTAGAACAAAGAGAAAAGTAATCAGTCAGTCAAAGAAGATCTTGTTGAGATGACAAGGATGTCAGTAAAGATAAATCCTGCAGGAGTAGTACCTGAATAGAGAGTTCATTCAAGTCAAGGCTTCTCCTTGACTCTTGGTGATTTGACATGAGCAAAAGGAAGATGGATCCCAGAATTTGACCAAGAGGCCAAATGACTTAGGCTGCAAATACTGGAATTTTCTATAATATTTGGAGTTTAACTCTCTAGCTTACTTCCCAAACCTCTGAGTCACCAAACAGGGATGGTAGCTGCTAAAGGGGGCATCTTCAAGCTTCTGGATGCGGGGTATCTGACTTTGAGAAAGGCAGACTACTCTAGCATTTTCCTCAGATCAGTTGTAATTGTGGCACCTACATTTCTTTGCCTTAATATGGACAGAGACCAGATTTGTGGTGCTAGGCAGTATGATTGAATAGCTTATGTTTATTGAGTACTTATCACCTGCCACTCACTGAATGAAAGAGTATTGCAAGGGCAAGACAAAATAACCACTGCAAGAAAGTACTCCGGTGGAATTGGCCACAGATAAGAGGTCAAGCAGGAGATTCTTTTCGCTAGCTCTTTTCTTACTTTTCAAAGGTGTTCCTCCCATATCAAGGGCACTTATGTGTACTCTTCTGTTTGTAATCATACTCACTGACATTTGTATTGTGGACTTACGCTTAATTAACTATTCCATGTATGATTTTATACCTTATTCTCACCACAGCCATGTGAGACAAAAATTATTGTTATCACCATTTTAGAGATGAGGGGGAAAAGCCCAGTGTGATGGTTAAATTCATTTTGTGTTAACTTGATCATACCACAAGGTGCCTTGATATTCAGTTAAACATTATTCTGGGTGTGTATGAGGGTGTTTCTGGACGAGATTAGCTTTTGAATCAGCAGAATGAATTGCCTTGTCAGTGTGGGGAGGTCTCACCCAATCCTTTGAAGGCCTGAATAGAATAAAAAGCTGATACAGAAGAATTCTCCCTCTCTGCCTGTCTTTGATTGGGATATCAATATTCACACTCAGTCTTGGACTGGAACCATTGACTGTTGGGGTTTGTACTTTTCGGCTCCCGGTACCTATATGAATCAGCTCCATAGAATCGTTCTCCTGTATCTCTATCTTTATCCATATCTCTATCTTCTTCTTCTTTAAGGTTTATTCATTTACACATATAGAACTTGGGGGTATAGGCCAGAGATGCAGAGGTGGGGGTGTGTGAGAGAATTCACTAGAGACAGAGTGGAAAACAGAGCATTTGGATTGAGTGAAATATACTGCTGAGGGGAGCAGTGGGGGAGACAGGGGAGGTCTGCTGTGCCATGTGAGTCACCCCCCTGGCCAGGTATCAAACTCATGCAGAAGCAGCTGCTGATAGCATTGCAGTGCTGCACTTTAACCTGCTGCACCACCAGGGAGAGTCCCATATCTCTATTTTCTATAGGTTCTGTTGCTCTGGAGAATTTTGACTGATGTACCCAGAAAACTCACACTGATAGGAAATGTGGGAATCTAAGAGTCAAATGTAGGCTGTTTCACTTTAACCCTTGGTTTGCACACCACACTTTTCTGCCTTTTCTTCTCAGTTGCTCTCCGCCATGTTGTAACTTCATCGAGAGCCATGGAAGAGGATATGGCAGGAAGGTGGTGTTGGGGGATGGGAAGGTGTGCTAATATGTCAGACCCTGGGTTAGGGTTCCTGACCCTGCCTGACCTAGCCAGTGAAATCAAGTTGGCTAAAACTTGACTCAAAAGCGGGCAGCCAGGAGGTCAAATTGCAGTATGCAAAGGGACTCAGTCCTAGGTCCAGAAGCATTTGGTACTGGGCTACTTAATTGGGGAGGTGAAGCATAGTAGCAAGATAGAAATTGAAAGTGCATTATTATTCAGTAGTCTGGGGTAACAGATGAAAGCTGAGGAATTGGCAAGAGAAATTGGTGCAAGGACATGACAGAAATCTCCTAGACTTATGAGACTGATGATGTTCAAGCTAGGGCTGCAGTCTTAGAGGGAGAAGATTGGCATATCAGGCAGGAAAATGTGGTTGAGGTTTAATTGCCCCTGTTATGTCATATCCTCCTTCTTTGGCAAAAGGACCTCTGTTTTTAGGAGGGAAGAGCACAAGGGACTATGGTGACAGTTCATAGGTGATGTGGTGGTGGGTGTTTATTATACCAAAATAAACAACAATGTAAGAAAATTTAAAAGTTGAAAAAAGAAGAACCCCTGTTTTTAGCTGGGGAAGTGACTACTTATATAAATGTTACATTTCCCATTCAGCTGGTTGTGGTCATCTGACTAAGTTCTGGCTAATGAGGTATAAGTTGGTGAATATGAGTTACCTGAAAGTTTTCTTAAAAGGAAGGGAATCTCCTTAACAGGAGAGTATAGCCTTCTTGACTCCTTCCTCTTTTTTTCTGGCTGAAATTTGACCTAAAAGGTAGAACTCAAGAAGCTCTCTGGGCCTTGAGGAGGAGGCCATGTGTTGAGCAAGGCAGATATATGGAGCCCAGGTCCCTGATATTGTAGAACCCCCTGAAACCACCATGAGGAAGAACTATACTCTGTCTCATTATTGAGCTACTCTTATTTTGGATTTTCTGTTTCATGGAGTGGAACCTATCTAATCCTAACTAAGAGTGTTCAAGATTATGTGGAGTAATGTGAGTAGCCACTCTCACGCATTGCATGAAGTTGGAACTTGAAAGGTGGCATGGCTCCTGGCACTCAGATTTACATCTAGTTCAGAAAGAAGCTGAGAACTCCATCGATGCATATGGAGTAGAATTATGAAGTTAGGCTTGCAGAATGGGGAGTATTAGCATGGAGAAAACATAGGTTCTGGATGAGAGACTTGTTTAAATTCTTGTTTTGTTGTTTATTGCAGCTTGCTCTTGCAAGTTGTTATCTCTTTGAGCTGAAGTTTCCTCAGCTTGGGCTGGTGCTTACAATGAAATGAGATAGTAAGCACAAAGCGCTTTAATTCCCTTCCTTCTTCTTTGTTCTTTTTCTGATATTTACCCCCTAATCCTAACTTCCATTTACCCCTGGTCTGGGGGTTGTAATTTAATTCCAAGTCCCACCTTCTCCCAGGTAAAGAATGGAGGTCACGTATGTAAATTTGACCTATTGGGATTTGCCATAGAACCTGGAGCACTTCTGGTGGTGGTAGTGGTACTAATGGTGGCTCTAGCCAGGGAAGGTCAAGTTTGGCTGCACATAACTTCACCTGGGAGACAGATGCCATGACAGACACTGTCCTAAATGAATTGAATCTGAATCTTGGAAAATGGTCTGGACAGCTGTAGTCTTCAGAGTTCCCCTTGATCATCCTGATATACCTGAGAAGTGGGTCTCTCTGGGGGAGGGTTGAACATAAGCACACCTCAGCACCTTGGAGGTGCTCTGTAAATGCTATGAATCATTGTTGAATGCAGATTGGGATTAATAGGACAGAATCCAGGCCTTTTTTATTATCTGTACTGATATGTTACCCATCAAGATTATCTACTCACTAACCAAAGTTTTAGTAGTTTGCATATATGGTATAACTAGAGGTATCCAGACATTTCAGAGCCAGGAATAAATCTCAGGATCATTTAGTCAAACAGCTTCAGTTTACAGTTCTTTCCATTTTTTTCTCCATTGAATAGACTTTCTATGACTACTGTGGATTTAGAGTAGACATAGGGTGTTGCATAGGGAATATGCTACCACAGTTCTCATTTCATTTTGATGCTAAGGCTGGGATAACTGTACATGCCTTTCATATTCCACTCAGGCAATATTGACACATCCAGAGCAAAAGGCCAAAGCTGACTTTCTTAAAAACCACTCTAGGAACCTTAGTGGAAGTTGATATTCCAGTTGTGTATCACTGGAGTCAGCAACTGAAATGAAGGGCAAAATGCGAAGAAAAACAGGGTGATCAGGCTTACTTTCACCTGAATGGCATCTCACTGCACCACCAGGCACCGTGTGCTCTGGAGGAACCTCCAAAGGGAAGCCAGCCTGTGGACTGCAGTTTGCCTGGGGCTGGGGGAATTCTCTTGTATAGCTCTCTCCTCCCCCACCTCCATTATCTAGATGACCAGAACAGGCCAGTTATCTTTGGAAATTGTGATTGTCTAAAATCAAAGAGAGTTTTGGGGGCTGCTGTGTTTCTGGAAGAAATGTGTGCAAAAATATTTTTGCACCTCCAAAGAGAATTTCCAGAATTCTAGGAAAGTGCTCTTTGCACTAGTCTGACCAGGATCTGCTTCTAAGATTGCAATAGAGCCAATTCTGTTATCTTTCTGAAGGAACTCAATCTGTTAACAAAATAGATTCAGTGCCATAGTTACACAGTTATATTTGAGGTGCCAGTGACATTTTGATAAGGATGTCTTTTCTCTGTTGCCGTAGTCAGAGGCTTGTATGTATTGGAATATCTGGATCAGCTCAAAGGAAATAAAGAGGAAGAAAAAAGGAGAGCCACAAATTTCAGCAAACCATCCAAGTCATACAGTGGACAGCTGGAAACAGCAAACACCACTTAGGTGTGGAGACTTACCCTTGAATTTGAGTTTACAGTATAGAGTGTGCTAAGTCATGGTCACTTGGAGGTAACCTATGGGTAAGCTGCTGATCACACTACTAGAATAAACTGATGACTCTACCCCAGATCTGATATACTTTCAATAAATTAGAAACATGATTTGACCTAGTGAAAAATCTTTTTTTATCTTACCCACAATAGGATTTTAGTAAGATGTAAGAAAGAACCCTCTACTAGTTTCACTGTGTGTCTCCATTGCAGAGACAAGTGGGAGGATGGCAGGAATGTAAAGACTTCTCATAACTCTCTTAGAAGGGATAAATTTCATGGACTGCTTGCCTTGTAGGATAGATATTGCTAATTTGAGAGCATGGAGTGAGCGATTTACATGATCTCTAAGAAGCAATAGAAGGGAGCTCAGGCTTTTGTATATGGGAAGGTCTGTGTCCAATTTAAATTTTTTAAACTTTGGATTTCTTATAACCTTCCTAATGTAAACTAAGGTTCAGATCCACTTCTCATGACTCTTCTGTCCATACCTTTAGATCAGCCTTCACCTTCTTAGATGGGTCCTCGCAAACTTTTCAAAAGGTTGTTAGTCTTTCTAGAGTCAGCTATCTGATGAAGGATAGCTGGGAATATAACAATGTTATTTAGTATAGGAATATAACAATGTTATTTAGTATAGTATGTATATTTCTGAATAGATGTGTAGGTTTCCCAGATGATGGAATGGTACTTTACATCAGTGATGGTTTTGAGATGGATTTCCATCTTCAGTGATCAACTGTGAACTCCTGGATCTTTGCCTTTATCTGTGAAGTTAAATTCAGATGACATACTGTGTTTAGCCCTTTTTTCTGCAATGTGATTTTTCAGACATTGTGTCTAAAAATTGCCTTGACTTAGTGAGTGTTGGAATGCTTTGTTGATGGACTATAGTTGGTTAAAGGAAGTTGCCTTTGCTACTGGCTAATATACATGGTTTAGATCAGGTTCTGTACCTTATCCTTTCTTCCTTTCACAGTCAATAATTCCAATTTCAGGACAAAGCAACATATTCTTGGGAGAAGGCATATGTGACATAGCTCATTTTGGCTCACTGTGGTTATTTTGCCTTTCATCCCATTCTTCAGCCCACATCACTTACAGCAACATTGAGTCATGAAGTACACAATGAAGAGAGACCTAACAATGTTGTATGATGGGGGTAAGAAAACTGATTTCTGAAATTGGGTATATCAGTTGGTTGGTACTTACAGTGCATTATGTTAGTGTATATGATGATTTTGTGAAAGGTGAGCATTTAAACTTTTTCAGTCTGACTTATCTTGGAGAGAAATATATGATTGCAGACACTAAAAATTAACCAAATTAAAATGAGTGTTCACATGAAAGTGTTAAATGGCTTTCAAAGATTTGAATCTTAAAACAGCATCTTATTTTAGGGATTTTCTAAGTCTACCTGTAAATAGATAAAGGTTAATATACGTTGATTTAATTTTATATATTTGGTGGGTATCATGAAAAAGCTTTATTAAAATGAATTGTGTATTTTAAATCATACTTTGCTAATGATTCCCATTATATTTTGCAAATATGTTCTTATATATGCAATTTGACCTAACACATTGGAAACCCTGCTTTAGACTTCCAGTGTTCATGTCAAGTAGCATTCTCTATGCGCAGTCTAAGCACTTAATTCCCTTACTGTCTTTTTAAATAAACTGGTCAAATGAACCATCAAGCTCTATGATTTTTCAATTCCCTTTTAAGACAACACTCATCAATGATCTCCATTCATTGTAAATTCTATAGGCGCCCAAACACTAGTTTTTGCTGTTGCTTCAGAGAGTAATTTGAACTCTCCAGCTGGCAGTGCAGTATGAAAATGTTTTAAAACTGCTGAGACTGAAGTCAGTCCAGATTCGTAAGAGACGGAGTTGAGTTGCTTACTCACTTATAAAAGAGGCAACCTGATGTAGTGGAAAATGTTTAGACTTTGAAACCAGGAAAGTCTGAGCTCAAATTCCCTTTCACCATTTATTAGTAGTCAGAAAATGAATCCCCAAACCTCAGAGTTTTTGAGGAAGATTAATACCTATCTAGCTTCTAGGTATTAAGGAATGTAAAACTGATAGGTAGCTACTCACTTCCTGCTTGTTCCCCAGAGACTGAGTAATTAGTAACACACATCCTTCTAACAATTCCGGTACCTGGAGATAAGGTAGCAAGCTTTGAAGTGCAGATTGTGTCAGCAGGGGTAATCATCCCTCTAGGCAATGGCTACCTTAGCCATTGGGAAGGAGACTTGCAAATTGTATCACTAAATAGATACGTTTAAAAATACTGCTTCCACCATTTTGGAAATATAAATATGTGAGGCAACAGCTAGCATAGACTTTAGAAGCTCTGGTTCATTCTCCATGGTGAGTTATTTAAAAAATACACAGAAAAGCCGCTGGCATTGGCCAGTGCCCAAAGACCTCTGGGCCAGGCAGGCTGCTTTCTGGATAAGGATGAGGATCCTTTACTTAAGGATCTGCAGGTAATTTTCAAATGCTTAGGTTGGACATTTGGACACCCAGGACAATTTCAATCCAACTCTGTTCCCCACCTTTACTCAGGCTATTTTTTGCCTAGAAACCCTTCTCCCCCCCCCCTTTTTTTTTTTAAAATCTCCTGCCTCCACTTACATCTAGATCAGTGTTTTTCAAACTATCAAATGTTCTCACAGTAAAGAAATAAGTTTTAATTACGATGCAGTACATCTCCAATAAAAACAACAGTTTGCTAAAATCTAAAATAATATTTATACTTACTCGTGCACTGATGGCTTCTATTCCATTCCATTTAATTCTACTCCATTCCAAAACATGCTGGTGGCAACCCATTACATTTCTTGATTCACTAGAAAATCTTTGAAAAGTACTAGTCTTCGATGACTTCTCAGTGATCCTGCAATGTTAAAAAAGATTCAAATTTCAGACAGTAGCCCTGTTTTACCCTCCCCACCTATATAGCATCCAATCCTGCCCCAAATCTTGTACAGCCTGTAACCAGACTACAAAGACTGGCTTCAACTTGAATGGGCAATTGAGGACCACTCAGTTGCCCATTACCCAACAGTTTGGAAAGTTCCAGAAGGTTCCATACTAAATTTCCAGCTCTTTTCTTAGGGGATGACTGATTTAATCATAAAGCTAAGGATGTACTGGTTAGAAAAGGACCTCAAGTCCTATATACTTAAGGAGGAGCAAACTGAGGATGGGAGAGTAATCCAATGACCTTTGCTAGTTGTAAAGAAAGAAAACTTTGAGCATGTTTACATTTAAATGAAATGCTGAGATCACAATCCTTTACAGAAAGTTCTAAAACTTACTGGGGCAGCCTTTGCTCCTTTAGGTTGTTGAATAACTGGGCTGGCTAGGTCCAAAAGTCTGGACCTGAAGTGAATATATGCTCTACTTACAATTCAAGGAAGCAGTTTTCTCTGCAAATCAAATGGATGCCTGTGTATTGTATTATTCAGGAGATTTGCTCCTGCCCTCCTCTACAGGAGATTGGGAGAGGACAGAGATGATAAAGAACTTAGTAATTTTTTTGACATTTAGAAATACATCCCAGAGCAGGATTTCCTGCTGTACTTCAAACTGTGCTGCTTGTAAAATGCAGATTCCCAGGACAGTCACCAAAGATTCCCATCCAGATCAAGGGAAAATCATTTTTTAAATTTTAATTATGGCTTGAAAATTACTATAATGTAATATTTACCTCCTTCATCTCTCTTTCTCTCTTTAAAGATTTATTTATTTATTTATGTATACAAAACTGGGATGCAGGCCAGATGGGTGAGAGGATTCACCAGAAACAGGTGGGGAACAGAACAGATGGATTAACTGAAATACACTGCTGAGGGTAACAGTGGATGAGTCAGGAGAGGTCTGCTGTGCCATGTGGGTCAGCTCCCTGGCTAGGGAATGAACTCATGCTGCAGTGGCTGGAGAGCTTCATAGTGCTGTACTTTAACCTATTATGCCAGCAGGAAGGGCCCCTTCACCCTTCTTTTAAGAGCACAGTTGAGTGGTATGACTATATTCACACTGTTGTAATATATATATATGTATATATATATTAAAGATTTATTTATTTATGCATACAGAACTGGGGTACAGGCCAGAGGTGCAGGGGTGGTGAGAGCATTCACTAGAGAAAGAGTGGGGAGCAGAACAGGCAGATTGATGAGGTACACTGCTGAGGGGAGCAGCGGGTGGGTCAAGAGAGGTCTGCCATGCCATGTGGATCACCTCCCAGGCAGGCGGATCAAATTCATGCTGAATTGGCTTTAGCTTCTTCTTGCTGTGCTTTAACCTGTTGTGCCACCAGGGAGGGCCCTATAATATTTTTGAAGGTTGATTTAATTTTACATAGAACTGGGGTGCAGGACAGAGGAGCAGGGGCTGAGAGAATTCGCTAGAGACAGAGTGGGAGCATAATAGACAGATATACTGAAATACATTGCTGAGGGGAGCAGTGAGCAAGACAGGAGAGGGCTGCTGCACCATGTAGATTAGCTCCCTGGCTGGGGATCCAACTCAGGCTGTAGTTGTGATAGCATTGCTGAGACGTAACCCCTAGACCACCAGGGAGTCCCTCTCACACTGTTGTCTTTTGGATATCTAGAACATCTTGCAAAATTGAATCTGTACCCATGGTAATAACAACGTCCTATTTCTTTGCCGTCTTGGTTCGTTGGCAGCCACCATGATTTGACTATTCCAGCCAACATGATTTGACAATGATGTCGGACTCATACAACATCACCTTTTTTGACTGGCTTTTAGGGAACACAGTCTCCTCCAAGTTCATCCATGTTGTAGCAGATGCCATAATTTCCTTCTTTCATAAAGACTGATGAAAATTGCATTGTGCATATATGCCTTATTTTCTTTGTCTAGGGACACTTGGGTGATTAGCTTCCTTCTTCATCCTATCTCCTGCATGACTACTTTAATGAGTGCCTTTCCCCTTCTTCAAGGATTCCCTTTATCTTTTGAGAAAAAATTAGACTAGTTATTGGAGATACTATGTCTTGACAACTGAGTGATGGTGTTAGATAAATCCTCAATATGCACTGTTGAACTTTACATATATTTATACCATAAATATAATATTCCACAAATGTTTAGTTATTTCTGGATTTACTGTCCTTTTTCACTTGAGACTTCACTTCTTGCATGCCATTGCAACTTAAAATTTCTTTAACAAACCTATACAGTTAATAAATATTAAGCATCTGCTGCTCCAAGGTACCTTTTGGACAAGATGCTCAGATGGCTCAAGGGCTAATCATATATAGATCTTCAAGGAAATGATAGTTTCAATTCTCAGGGAATTTCTATACATCTCTATCAGCATTTGTCCTGGACTGTCTTGTTAAGACTGTTTGTTTGGTAAACAACCTGGGAAGATAGAGATAGGGTCTTTCTAGTGGGCAGAGGCCAGGATAATAAAGATAATATCTTTCTCGGGGGTAAAACCTACTAGGGTTTGTTAGCAGCCTCCTCCCAAGATCTGGGATTTCCTAAACTCAGGGACTTTCAGCTGTGACACAGACCCATTCTGTGTATAGCATCCACCTGGACTGTTCTGCATCACCCCTGTGGACTTCAAAGACAAGAGGACCCCATGCTGCCTTCTGTGCCACACCTTGGTCTCTGAGTCAGGAGCCTTGTGTCTTCTGCCAACACTCAGGAGACAGCAGTAGGCTAACTTGTTAGCTTATAAGCAGGGGAAAATCTCAGACCCGTAATAGTTCTTGACAGTGGCCTAAATGAGGTGTCAAGGCATTGACGAGAACCCTGACACAAAGGGGAAAGTGTTGCAAAAGAGATCTTTATATATTCTGGATCCATGATCCAGAAATGTCCAAAGCTCATTAAGGAGTTGTATTCCGTCATGACAATGCGAGATCACGCACAAGTGGCCAGGGATTGAACTCATGCTGCAGTGTCTGTGGACAGCTTCATAGTGTTGTGCTCTAACCCATCAGGCCACCAGGGAGGGCCCAAGTCATCAAACATTTTAAAGAACTCAAGATAAGAATAATCTTGTGTAATTATTCACATTATTATTAGTTTTGGTTCTCTTTCTTCAATCCTAATATTTCAAGTTTCCTTTTTAATATTAATCCTTTCTGTATGAATAATTTAGCAATTCTACTTGGTCTGCTGATAATACATTCTCTCATTTTCCTTTAATTTAGAATGTATTCCACTTTTCTTACTAAAGGATGATTTTTGCTTGATATAGAATTCTTGACTGACAGCGATTTTCTTCAAAAATTAAAAAAAGTGTTCCATTTTTGTTTTCCTTTCATGAATTCTGATGAGAAACCTTCATTTACTTGAGTTATTATTACCCTATTAGTAGTGTTCCAGTGTACCATTTTTCTCTGGTTGCTTTTAAGATATTTCCCCCTTTTTTGTTTTGTTTTGTGCATTTATGATAATCTAAGTGTGGATTTCCTTGGTTTATAACAATTTGGGATTTTCTATGCTTCTCAAATCTTTAGGTTTATGTCTTTCACCATTTGGTACATTTTCAGCCATTATTTCTTACTCATTTCCTTCTCTTTCTGGGACTCTGAAGACATGAATGTTGGACCTTTTGGTGTTGTTATTCCACAAATCCCTAAAGCTCTTTTTATTTTTTCTTTCTGTAGTTAAATTGGATATTTTTTTATTTGCTTTCAGGTTCCCTGATTTTGCTACCTCTTTTCTGCTGTTGGGCCCTCAGAATGAAAATTTAATTTTGACTATCATATTTTTAAGTTCTAAAATTTTTATTTGGTGGGTGCCGAGATTTTCTCTTTTCCATTTGTTGCAAAGTGTTTGCTCTCTTTATTTGAGCATTTGTATCAGAGTTACTTTAGTCTTTTTCAGATAATCCCAGCATTATTTAGTTTGAGCATGGTGTCGTCTTTTCTTATGGAAGTTGAGATTTCCTGTTTGTTTGTTTGTTTGTTTTTTCATATGTTAAGTAATTTTGAATTGTACCCTGGATATTTTGAGCACTATATTATGAAATTCTGAATTGCATTTAAATCCTTTGAAAAATGTGGACATTTTTGTTTCATCAGCCAATCAGTCTAGTTGTGCTTTGGCCTCAAACTTCTGACTAGTCTTGGGTTGTGGTTTCAATGTCAGTTCCATTTTCAAAGACTTTGTATGACTATCTGAATCTGTCTCACATATGTGCCCCCCAGTGGCCAGTCTGGGACCTGGGCAGTTGGCCTCACTCAGTTCTCAGTTTTTCATGAACTCTTTATGGTCAGAGTCACACTTGCATAGGTTGAAGGTGAGCCTACGAATTCCAAAAAGCTCTATAGTATTACTTTTCTAAGCTCCATTCTCTCTATGATCTCCCTGGAAATTTCTGGTACCCTGAAGCTCACCTTTTCAGACCTCTGCCTAAAAATCTAGTGCTTTATTATTCTATTTAGTCACATGCTTCTTAGAACTGTGCTAGTGTCTGGGGACAAACAGTGGAAGGACAGAGAGAAGCAAAGTTTTGGGAATTTACATCCCTCTACCTTTAGACCACAGTTCCTGTGATCAGAGAGGAACATTCGCTTCCTTCCTTTTAGATCCCTATGGGTTTTTGCCACTGCCACTGTGACTGATGTGATTATAACCATTATAGGCTTGCTGGGGGTGACTGAGGTATATGAGATTGGAGAAAAGAAAAAGCAAAGATGGAGACTTTCACAGGTTCTTTGAGAATTATGAATTTCTTTTTATGTTCCTCAAGCTACAACTTGAGTGCTTCATTTGAAATTCTCCTTGTCAATGCTCTAGTGCCTGCTATATTTTATCTGACTTGAACACAGATCTAGAATACTAGAGAAAAGGGGGAAACACACTTAGATCAATGGTATTTTGAATTCCGTCCTTCTTCCTACCCCCACCCCAACCTCATGTCTCCTACTGTTTACTTTTTGGAATCCTCAAATATTTGCTCTGTGAATTCTGTTCTGGTTTTATAGATGCATTCAGCGGAGAAAACAGTAGAGTGTACTTGCTACACCTTAACCTGAATTGGAATCTTCCCTTTTCTAGTCCTGAAGATTTTGTGAGTTTTACTTGAACTATTGATAATAAGAGAAGGAAAATAGCCTACACAATGTTGAACTTCCTATCTACCTAGCTCTAGCATACTTTGATATGACCAATTTCACTGCTGTGTCTACTGCCCACTATAACATGCATTTCCCTACATCTCTAGGAAGGTGCTTTTAAGGAAAGCCTGATAAATAGGGAGTTGCTGCTTGAGATCAAGTATTACGCATGTCCTGGCTAGCTCAATAAATATTTCTATAATTGGTAAGTAAGTCTTGGGTACAGCCATTTCCTTAAAAGTAGAACATCCTCATGGCCTTGGGTATTTTCCTGTTCTCATTGTATCAGATTCAGTTTTTCTCCTTCCATTTTAGCGTCTAAGGACCATGCGCTCTCTTTTGGTGTTTCTGAAGTCTCCTTGTTATAATGGGGGCCCTGAGAGGAAAACAGTACTCATATTGTGTTTATGTTATATGGAGGCTAACTTAGAATATTGAAATCAAAATGAGCACATTAAAAAGTCTAACAGTATACTTGTTAGTTGGCTATATTAACCTGGTTTTTTTCCTGCTGGGAAAATATCAAGTATAGATCCCATTTTATAGAACAAGTCATAGGTGCTACATAAAAACTTTTTTTTTTTTTAGATAGCAAGATCTTTTTTCACTTAGGCAATTTGTACAAAGCAATTGCATTATTCTACATGCATGCTCTCCTTCTCTAGGAAATATGATGGAATGTTCCCACACTATTTTAGAGAGCCTTGGTTCTTGGAACAGTTTGTAAAAATCATCCCCATTTAGAACAAATAATGGGGATTTGGACCTTCTCCCTATTATATATACACTATTCTTGTGGGGGGAATATATTCTTTTGACAAACCTTTTCTTTAATGTCAACCTTGAACCAGTAAGCCTAGGGCTACATCGGGGGATACTGAGGAGAAAAAGGAGAAAGAAGAGATTGCTAATGAGGAGGGGGAATAAAAGAGGCCATTTTTAAAAACCTTGAAGGACATACAGACTAGTATAAATAATAATTCTATTTCAAGGTGATAAATGCCAATGTATGAGTAAGGGTTGGTGGGTGTAGAGGAGAGAGAGTCTAACAAATAGCTACCAAATACTGTACGTGTGCTAGACACTAGCCTGGGTGCTGGGGATACAAAGATCTGGCCTGGGGCAAAGAGCCCAGAGGAGGCTCCCCAGAGGTAGCAATGTTTGAATTGAATCCGAAAGAATAAGTAGGCTTTAACCAGCTAAGGGGGGCTGGAAGGAGACATATATTCAAACACCTTGCAGTGTGAATAAGACTGTATTGAGGAACTGGAAAACCAGTGTGGTTGATGGACCACAGAGAATTAATGGTAAGGAGATGTTTCTTTGGAGGTGGGACATCTATGTAGGGACTTAGGACTTCACAATGGGGAGTCACTTAAGCAGAGAAGAGAGCCTGACACAGACTAGATTTGCATTTGAAAAGAATACTCTGGAGGACAACAGAGAAGGCAGATTAGAATAGGGAAGAGTGGATGTGAATGGGGAAAATATAACAACTGACTCTTCTCAAGTAAGCATCAGTGGGAATTCTTAATGGAAAAGGCTGACAATTGTCATTCATTCTATTAATATTTGGAAGGACAGCTGTGAGGACCAAGTGATCAATGAGATACTTTAAGTATAATTTTACTAAATATATAATAACTTATTTACTAACGTCCAGCCAAACAGGACCTACCTTCATTTTATTTATTTATTTATTTTTGTTTTACACACCTTCTATGCCTGATCTTCACCCCAGCTGCTTATTTAAGACTAAACTTTTACCTGGACCTGTTTTTACCTACACTGGCACTGTTTTGAAGGTACTGAACGCAGTGAGCACACGTGTGTCCTAATTTTTGCTTTGCTATAAAAGGCCAGTCTGATTTTTTCCCTGTTCTTCTGACTAGTTGTGACTCACAGATTAATTGAAACCTGGGCCCTTGGATTCCAGGAAGGGTGGAATGCTATGTTCTTTCTCTGCCCCGACAGACTTTCCCAGTGTTGACTAGTTCAGTCTGGGACGGAAAATGGGAAGACCAGGCTCCATTGCTCTGGATCAGTACCCTTTCTGTGGATACATGACTATCAGGAACTTTCCTTTCTCATGGACCCATGAGACATTTCCTACTGAGATAAAACAAGTATTGAACTTTTACCTCATTTTTCTCCCTACCTGTATCTACAGGGTCACCTGCGTATTTCCAGATATCAAGTAGGCATCTTTACCTTTGAATCTAACTCATATTTAGATTACAAACTGAATCTCTTGGTTCTGTGTTATACGTAGTATAAATCCTCATGCATTTAATTTTATTATTAAAAAAATTCATAAAACCAATACAAGCCCATCAAAGGAAACAATAGTATTGACAAAATGAAAGCAGATCAATAAATCTCCACTATTTGGATATGCTCCTTTCCAGATTAAAATATTTTCTTATCTATTAATCCTTTAAAAGTTTGGCACATTCTTATTTTAAATTGAGGTTAATTGTGGGTGGGCTTCAGGAACACCCTAACTCCCTGAAATTTCATGTGTCATTGTTTGTACATCTATACATATGCATTTTTCCCTAGAAAACAGGTGTACTTTATACTTTTCATCAGATACTCAAAAGAATTTATGCTTCCAAATACCTTATAAATTGCAGTAAAGTTGCATTCTTTTGTTCTCAGTATTGTAGAAAAGTACTTTTCCTGGAGACATGTGTGACATCAGTGTATTACTGGGACCATGCCAGGGTTCAGCATTTTAATTCTTGTCTTTGCTGTCTTTGTAAAGGTCTATATCAGAAGTCTCTTGTTGCTTGCTGGCAGTTGAAGATTTCCAGACAACTATGCAGCTTTTTGATGTCCATGATTCTGTTAGATGAATATAGTAAGTCAGTGCTCAAGCTGACAAAATGGGTGCCTGTAGACAATTGGCAATTCTGGACCTCACAGAGGAAGATCTGATCTGTGCTGAGATTAGAATTGGTCCTCAGTATCAATCTTCAAAGCTAATAGTATTTCATTTGCTCCTCCATATAGTCTTGCTTTTGTAAAATCAACAAATGATTAATGCATGCTTTGATGGGAGATAGGCATAATTATCATTTTTCTTTGACAAACTAGGAAAATGATGTTCAAAAAATTCCCTGCAATTTTCTAAAGCACCCAGTGGCTTTATGAGAAACATGGACTTTATACCAAAGTCATGTGACTCCAAGCAGGTGAAATTGTTCCTGAAGCATGCTTATTTTAGAATACCTTGGTTGGTATTTTGGGAAGTGGCTTCCAAACATTTAGAAAGGTTTTTGAATGGTCAGTGAGTTCTGCAGGCATTTAGTGGTGTTCAATCATAGCAAATAAAACTAGATGCTAGATTTGATTTGGTCATTATTTTCTCACTTACGAGAGTAAGATGCAAATGCATAAGTGAAAAGAAAGGGAAGTTTACTTACTTGCTCTCTATTTGTGATATCATAAATAGACTCCTAGAAACTAACTGGATGAAGAACCTAATTTTGTAAAGATTTATCTCTATCCTGAGAGTTGCATTTATTATGTCATTTTAGGACTCTTCTCTTTCTGTGGTTAAAACATTTTCCTCTAGTATTAATGATATTTATCTCTCATCACTGAAGATAAAGTGCCCCATTGGAGAGAAATATGAGCAAGATTTTGGAAGTTAACAGACTTTTGACAGACACATGTGACAAATATAATAGATGCTAAAAAAATTTTTCTTGACTGCACAGCTAATGTTGCTATATTAACAGATTCACCTTTTTTTTAAAAAAGATTTATTTATATATTCATACAGAACTGGGGTACAGGCCAGAGATGCGGAGGGTGAAAGGATTCACCAGGGACAGAGTCGGGAACAGAACAGGCAGATCAACGAAGTACACTGCTGATGGGAGCAGTGGGTGGTCTGCCGGGCCATGTGGATCTCCTCCGGGGCAGGCAGGGATCAAACTCATGCAGAAGTGGCTGTTGCTTCTTAGTGCAGTGCTTTGACCCTCTGCGCCGCCAGGGAGGGCCAGACTAAACTTTTTAAAAAATGTGCTTATAACAGATCCTGTGAGATTTTGTAATTATCCTTATTATTAAAAGATTTACATCAATACAATTGATGAAACTACTCAGCAATAGATTTTCAAGATACTATACTTTATGCATAGCACATTAAATTGATTTTCTCATTTTTAGATATTATGGCTTAAATGTTTCTCAAATGCTGTGTAGAATACCAAAGATTTCCAAAGACAGGGATTTTATCCAGTATGGTCTATATTCCCTGCAACTGGGCTTCCCAACAGGGCCATACATTTTTTGAGAGAAACAGTGTTGAGTAATTAGTTACAGGAGGTGCAAAAGATATTCCCAAATGCCAGTATAAAAATGCATGACAATGAAGTAGAAATCATTTAACAAAGATGCTCTGTAGTAATATAGTATTTCTATAAATCAGCATTTTGATGTTTCATACCATTTGATACTTGTAATATTGACACAGTTTCATATGTGTGTGAGTATACATGCACATTTATCTTTTATTACAGTTAAAATGTTCACTGATACTATATTTATCTATTTTTATTTGTCTCAATTTTATGGATTTGTCCATTGTTTACCTACATATATTTTAAATTGCTGAAGTACTATGTGTTTATTGAAAACATATAAAATATACCCAAACAGACATATATCAGGAGGGAAACAAGTGGGCCCTCTACTTCTTAATCCTCATCTTTATTACCTAAAGGCAAATAGCGTTAAAATTTCTTGCCAACAGGCCCTCCCTGGTGGCACAGTGGGTAAATGCAGCAATAAGAAGCTAAAGCCACTTCAGCATGAGTTCAATCCTGGCCCTGGAGGTGACCCACATGGCGCGGCAGACCTCTCCTGACCCGCCCGCTGCTCCCCTCAGCAGTGTACTCTGTCACTCGGCCTGTTCTGCTCCCCACTCTGTCTCTGGTGAAGACGCTCACTGCCCTTATACCTCTGGCCTGTACCCCAGTTCTGTATGCATATATAAGTGAATTTTTAAAAAAAAATTTTCCTGCCAGCAATGTTTATGGTCATATGTACTTATGTCCTTAAAAAAAAATCTCTACAAATGTGATTGTAATACTGTTCAGTAGCTTGCTTTATTTAATGAACAATGTTTTTAAACTTTATTATTCTAATTTTTGCATACAGATAATTTTCTTTCTTTTTGATGTCTATGTTACATACATGTGTAAGAATGTACATATATTTACTTCACCAACATCCCTGCTGAGTATTGGTAGTATCTGGGGTTTTATCCTCCTATCGAAAACCTATACTTAAAGTGCTCCTTACACCCTTATTTTTCTATACATGTGCAGGTAGGGTGTTGGAAGCCTTAGTAACTTCCTAGAAATGGAATTTCTTGGGTAAAAGGACATGTGTATTTTTAATGAACTGGTTTCATATATTTAAACAATATGTATTTATGATAAAAAAGGAATCAATTTATACAAAAAGTGGAAAACAACAAAAGGTCCTCTCCCAAGTTCTGACCTTCCCCATGAGAATAGTTAAGAGTTTAACTCCTGTAATAATTTAATACAGTATATTTTTAATATATGTGCACTTAAGAAAACACAAGTGGGATGATTTAACATGGGGTATGTTTACTTCACATTTATTAAATACTGCAAAATTGCTCTTCAATTTTGCTCTTCAACCCAGATACTACCAATATTCAGCAGGGATGTTGGTGAAGTAAATATATGTACATTCTTACACATGTATGTAACATAGACATCAAAAAGAAAGAAAATTATCTATATGCTCTTCAAAAAGATCACCTCTTGGACATTCCTGGTGGCACAGGGGTTAAAATCTCAGCATTATCATGCTATTGCCATTCACTGCAATACAAGTTTGATCCCCAGCCAGGGAGCTGACCCACATGGCACAGCAGACCTCTCCTGTTTTGCCCGCTGCTCCCCTCTCTGTCTTTTTAGTAGATCTGCTTATTCTGCTCCCTTCTCTGTCTCTAATGAATCCTCTCACCCCCACACCTTTGGCCTGCATCCCAGCTCTTGTATGCATAAATAAATACAAATAAATCCTAAAAAAAAAAAATCACCTCTATTCTGTTTCCAACAAAAGTGTGTGAAAATACCTCTCCATCCTGGACAACAACCCTGGATATTATCACTCTGTTCATGTTTTGTGAAACTGATATGTGAAAATGACACTTTAAAAAATCATTAAAATTTTCCTTTTTCACTTTTTGGTGAGATGGAACCACATTTGATTCACTTTCTTAATGGTTTCTGTCCTTTCTTGGCTCTCATAATCACCTACAAATATCTCTACTATTACTTTGAAGCACTATGTCTACATTTATTTATTTTTAAATATCTATTTATTTGTGCATACAGAACTGGGGTACAGGCCAGAGGCTCAGGGGCGGTGAGAGGCTTCACCAGAGACAGAGTGGGGAACAGAACAGGCAGATCTACGAAGTACACTGCTGAGGGGAGCAGCGGGCAGTCAGGAGAGGTCTGCCACATCATGTGGTCACCTCAGGGGCAGGCGGGAATCGAACTCATGGGGAAGCGGCTTTAAATTCTCAATGCTGTGCTTTAACCCGCTGCGCCACCAGGGAGGCTCCCCTTGTTTATTTATTACCTCTCCCTCATCTGTTCCTTTCTCTCCCTTTATTCACGCAATAGGCATGCTCTAAGCTTCTTATTACTACTCTTTTTTTTTTTTTTTAAAAAAGACTTATTTATTTATGCATACAGAACTAGGTACAGGTCAGAGGTGCAGAGTCAGGAGAGGATTCACCAGAGACAGAGTGGGGAGCAGAACAGGCCAAGTTATGAAGTACACTGCTGAGGGGAGCAGCAGGCAGATCAGGAGAGGTCTGCCGCTCCATGTGGATCACCTCTGGGGCGGGGATTGAACTTGCACTGAATTGGCTTTAGCTTCTTTGTGTTGTGCTTTAACCCGCTGCACCACCAGGGAGGGCCTTCTTACTCTTTTTTTTTTTTTTTTTAAGATTTATTTATAAATGCAAACAGAACTGGGATACAGGCCAGAGGTGCAGGGGCAGTGAGAGGCTTCACCAGAGACAGACAGAACTAGTAAAATACGTGGTTGAGGGGAGCAGCAGGCAGGAGAGGAAAGATCTGCTGTGCAATGTGGGTCAGCTCCCTGGCCAGGGGATTGAACTTGTTCTAAAGCAGCTGTGGCTAGCTTCATAGTGCTTCTGTTCAACTGCTGTACAACCAGGGAGGGCCCTCTGTTTTTTATTCTTTTTCTTCATAATTTCTACCTTTGTATTTTTGTTCTGTGCCTTGAGTAATTTCTTTCTTTTGATCTGTAATTCACTTTCCACCATAATCAACCCTTCTCTTAAATTTGTCTACTAATGAAAATAGATTTTTAATCATTATTTTACATCCAGAAAAGATTTTTGTGCTGTTATTAAATCTCTTTAAGTGGTCTTATTCATTTTAGCGGGAATTAAATGACAAACTATCTAGCTAGACCTTTTTTACAGCAGTCAAGAGGCGGTTTCCTGGGTCTTCTCATAGTTACAGTGTAGATAAAATCCTACCACCCAACCACGGATCCACTTTCTTCCTCTCTAATAGGCTATTAGCAAGAAGCAAGTTTTAAAAATAATATATACATATACACATTGATATATATATATGTATACATATATACATATATATACATTTTTGTACAATGTTTGCCTTTTCCTCTGAGGTGTAGTCCCCGTAAAAGTATTATCACAAGTCACCCATACCCCATCACCATAACCTCTTGTGCTCTTCCCTTTCCTGTTTTGATCTACCTCTCCCTGACCAGCAGAATGTCTGTGTTTATAGTTGCCTTTAAATTTTGGATTTTTATTTATTATTGTTCTTTTTTTCCTGATCAGGAATATTTGGTTCCTCTATATTCCTACTGTAAATGAGCCATCTGATATTTTTCGTTTTCCTTCTGCTTATTTCACTGAGCATGATTCAGGGCATTCTGCAGACCAGGTAACTCTTTGTACAACCTCATGGTCTTGTTACTCTAAACATACCCTTTCTGCTTCCACTTCTGGTTACAACTTTGTTCTCACTTGTTTAAGAGCATTTGCATGCCTTCTGTGTCAAACACTTTGTTAACATGATACTTTCACACATGCTCACTAATTTAACCTTTACAATCAAACCATAAGATAGGTCTTATTATCCTGATGTTATGCAAAAACTAGCAGTTGGAGGTATTGCCATATCCAAGGTCAAAGAGTTAGTAAGAGGCAGAACCAGTTCAGCCAGGTTGTCTGACTCCAAGCTCCTTTTCTGGGCTTTAATGCTGCAGCCCTGATCATCCAACCTGAATTCCTTTACTTCCACTGCCACTTCTCTCAAGAACATTCTTGAAATTTGCTTCATTCAGAATTCTTAGTCAGGTTTTCTCAGTGCTTTGATATAGTTAGAATTAAATCATTAAAGGTTGCTTTTTTTTTTATCATGGTAATATAAAGTGTAAGTGAGTAATTGATCCCTGGTAATTCCATTTCTCTATGGCCTGTTTCTCTACTCAGATTTAAGACTTCCTAAGGGCAGTAGCAAGCAGTATATTCTTCCCTACTTTTTCTCTTAATTTTTATTACTTAGAAACATGCAGTAGGTGATTAGTTGATGTTTGTCTAAGAAATGGGCAAATGAAATAATGACAACCTTGCATGAAATCTTTGTATTTGGCTCTAGCTAATTCTCCACATCCTTTGATTTCATTCTTATATTTATAAAATCTAAGTACTACTAAACACCATTTTCTAGTTTTTTTACCACAAAATTCCAACATGTTCCCTATTAGTATCATCTTTGATATCCCTTCTAATTAGCATTACATTTTAAATGCCTTTAAAATGCCCCATTATATATTTGTCCAATAGTCCATGACACTTCAGATATGTAATTGCTATTATGGATTACCTGATGACCATCATTAAATAATTAGAGAGACAAACATGCATAATGCTAATTAGGAAAGTTATCAACTATGGGCAGTTAAGATAATAGGGAACATGATGATTTTGTTTTGGAACTAGGGTAAAAACACAACTACAAGGATGTGGCTTTAGTGCCCTAGAAGCCAGAATCCATTTTACAATGGAGAATTCAGCACAGCAGAAAGGGACTTTGTGAATTGTGCCCCTGTTTTGTCACTCTATTACTCAGAGACTACAACTGCCAGAATACTTCTTCTGGATTGTACCTGGAAAACAAAAAGGATGAAGCCTGGAGCAAAATAGCCAGAGAGATCCTTTATCTGCCCCCTTGAAGCACTCTCCCCAATCAATATAAAATCACTCTATTTCTAGTCTTGATATCATAGCTGTAGCATTTATTAAGTCTATACTCACTCAATATGTTCTATAAAGTGGTGGTGGGACATTTCTTCTCCCTGAAAAAGTGATGACTTCTTTATTAAGAAATCATTCAAGATTGCCCCAAATTCTTAGAAAGGCCACTTGACTCTGGCCTTTGTCTCAAGCTATTCTTGGAATGCTGGAGAATTATTACAGTATAAATTCAAGGTAAATTTTCTGAAGGAGCATGGCATGAGTGGGGACATGCTATTTTTTTTTTAAAGATTTATTTATGCATAGAACTGGGTACAGGCCAGGGTTGCAGGGGCGGTGAGAGGCTTCACCAGAGACAGAGTAGGGAGTAAGTAGCTACTTACTCCAGACAGACTGACAAGTACACTGCTGAAGGGAGCAGCGGGCGGGTCAGGAGAGGTCTGCCCTGCCATGTGCATCACCTCTGGGGCAGGTGGGGATCGAACTCATGCTGAAGTGGCTTTAGCTTCTTAGTGCTGTGCTTTAACCCACTGTGCCATCAGAGAGGGCCAACATGCTAATTTTTTTTTTTACAGATTTATTTCATGAATATAAGAACTGGGGTACAGGTCAGAGGTGTGTGTGTGGTGGTGTGTGTGTGAGAGGATTCACCAGAGACCAAGTGGGGAACAGAACAGGAAGACTGACTAAAATACACTGTTGAGGGGAGCAGTGGGTGGGTCAGGAGAGGTCTGCCGTGCCTAGAGGGGCTCTTCCCTGGCTGGGGATCGAACTGTGATGTAGTGGCTGTGACTGCACTCTAGAGCTGTGCTCTAACCCTTTGCACCACCAGGGAGGGTCCCATATTTTTATTTTTTTTTAAAAAGAAATAGTATTTCATTAGTAATAAAATAGTAGGAGTGGTAAAGAGAAATTAATTGTTTAAATGTCATTTCTGAAACATATGAAACAATAAGCAACAATTTGCATGCATATATGTATTTTCACAGGAGAAGCACTATGTTTTTATCATATTCTTCCTTTGGGCTTTTTGGTAAAGTGAGGAATAGAAACACATTACGTATCAGGCACCAAAGAGTAAATAAGAAATTCAGGATAGTACATTGTAAAAATTAGTAAAAAGAAATAATACTTAAATCCAATAGCGAAGCAAATTCCCTATCAGGGAACTCACTTTCATAACTAAATGAGGAAGAACTGGGAGACTTCAGACTCAGCTCCAGATATTCACTGCCTATTGGGTGGGTGGGTGGAGCGGGGGGTCTGTAAATTCCTTGGAGACTTGGGTCTTGGGAGCAAAAAAAGGGGAAGAAATGATTTTTATTTCTCTATCACAGGATGTTCCAGAATTCCTTTGCCACATTATGACATAGGCAGACATGACTCATTTTATAGGACCAGCTTTTAGGTAGGTTTGAGGTACACCTTGCTGGGACAGGGTTGGCTGTTCTTTGAAATGACTGTGGGACTAAGGTCATGTCAACAATTCATGTGGACCCATATTTGTGGTTTAATTGCCCTTTTCCCTCCCCACCCAGTTGTAATTGGGGACTCAAGTTGTGTGTTTAGACACTGTCATTTTATTTTTTCAGTATTGCTTATGAACACAGTGATATCAGGACCTGAAAAATTTCTGACTTCTACATGGAATTCAGAATAAGACCAGCAAAGTAATGATGAAAAGTTTGACAGATATTTTCTCTTTCAGCTGAAATAAAAACATCTTTATATATTCCGCCCTTTCCCCAAATTGGGTGTCTGTTTAGATGTGACTAGACAGGTTTACCCTCCTTTATCCAAGTCGGAAGCTATTTTCTGGCTCATTCTTTCATCCTGTCAATTCAGCAAACGTTCATGGCTCGCTGCTGTGTGCATGGTGTTGGACTGCATGCTTTGAAAGAAGCAAGGAGGGCCAGTATCCTGTCTGTGGCCTGGGCCTGCGACCACTGGAAGGAACACTTTCCCAGGAAGTTTAATAATGTAGCATTGAACTACAATCCAGGATCAGATTAAAGAAGGTCTCTAAGGCTGACTCTGGCCACCATCTTCCCCTGCAGAGATGGGAACTGGCTGTACCTCTGCACTGAGTGTGTGTGAAAAGCTGAGGAAGGAGATTAACACTGAAAAGAAGATGAACTAGAATAGATCATGGAAGGTCCAGAGTTGTAAGTGTACTTAAAACTTGATCCAGCAGATAATGGGAATTATTGTTGTCTTTGGGGGCTTGAGGGAAGAAATCTGACATCTGTTAAGCACCTCTGATGTGTCAGGCTTTGTTTGATCCTTTATTTCCTTAAATGCGACTTAATCTCAAATGATTTCTCCAGGAAGCATCTCATTTTCAGATGGGAAACTTATTTTTTTACAGATTTATTTATTTATGCATATAGAACTGAAGTATAGGCCAGAGGTGCAGGGATGGTGAGAGGATTCACCAGAGACAAAGTGGGGAAGCGAATAGGCAGATTGACGAAGTATACTGCTGAGGGGAGCAGTGGGTGAGACAGGGTTCTCCACGCCATGTGGGTCATCTCCCTGGCCAGGGATTGAACTGGTACTGAAGCTGCTTTGGCTAGCTAGTAGTGCTGTGTTTTAACCCGTTGTACCACCAGGGAGGTCCTGGGAAAACTAATTTTGAAAATGTTTTTATTGTGGACATCATGTGCCTCCTGATAAAAGTGCAAAAATCACCTATGGTATGTTCTTGCCAAAAATAGAACCTCTTTGCAATCAGATCTCTAGACTTCATTTATAGGGCATATAGGGATAATTTACAGAGGACAGAGTATATATTAAATGATACCTGGGGAATGCAAAAAAAAAAAAAAAAAAAACTCCAGAATATGGGAAGTGACAAGATTAAGAAAAAGTTTACTGTAAGAAAATATCAAAAATATACAGAAGCAGAGAAATTAGAATAATCACCTCCCACATACCTATCACTGATCATTCAGCAATGATCTATTATGGGTAGTCTTGTTTCATCAGTATCCCACCTTTACCTCACCCACCACTTATTATGTTGAAGGAAATCCTAGTTGTCATATCATTTCATAAATATTTCATTGTGTCTTTAAAAGATAACTTAAAAAAACCTACCATACTATTAAACCTAAATTGATAATAATTCCTTAATAATACCAAATAGCCAGGCATCACACTGTTTGATTTTCTCATATATGAAAAGCAAATAATTTCTTTTGTTAAGGTCAGAGTCCGATAAACTCTATATACTGAAATTGGTTGCCATGTTTCTCAAGTCTTTTTTGACTGAAAAGCTTCCTCTCCCTCTTTTTCTTTTTGAGGAACTTATTTGTTTGAAGAAACCAAGGTTTGTCCTTGGAGTTTTCTACAATCCAGACTTCACTGATAGGTCCCCTTGTTCTGAGTAACATACTCTTATATTCCTTGATTCCCTATAAATTGATAGCGATAGCCAACTCAATCAGTTTCCAAATCTATTTGATTGGCAAGGATACTTACAGAGGGTGGGGTGTGTTTTGTGATTCATATAGCAACTACAGCCAGGAAGTACTAGGGAAGCACTGGAATTTTCACCAAGTTCTGTTTCCAAACCTGTGTTCTGGCTATCCCTCTAAAATTAATCTGGTATCTGGATCCTCCCTGGTGGCACAATGCATTAAAGCATAGCACTATGAAGCTATCACAGCCACTGCAGCATGAGTTCAATCCCCAGTCAGGGAGGCGACCCACATGGTATGGCAGACCTCTCCTGACCTGCCCACTGCTCCCCTCAGCAGTGTACTATGTCGATCTGCCTGTTCTGCTCCCCACTCTGTCTCTGGTGAATCCTCTCACCTCTGTACCTCTGACCTGTATCCCAGTTCCTTATGCATAAATAATAAAAAAAATTAATCTGGCAGCAAAGAAATGGGGGAAATTGATGGGGATGCAGGCCAGGAAGAATGAGACTAATTCATCTCAACATTTATGTGCAAGGCGCTCTACCGGGCAGGCAGACAGCAGGCAGCTGTTCTAATGAGTCAGGAATGCAGCAAAGAGCATGACCACAGGGCATCTTGTAGCTCTAAAGAGGAAGGTGCAAACCACCTTGTAATATTTTGATTCCTGTAGTTGTGCTCCAAGAAGCCCCAGGCACTCAGTTATGCAGAAACTTCTAGGTTTCTGTGAATTTTTTTTTAAAGATTTATTTGTGCATACAGAACTGGGGTACAGGCCATAATGCAGGGGTGGTAAGGGGAGTCACCAGAGAAAGAGTGGGGAGCAGAACAGGCAGATTGACAAAGTACACTGCTAAGGGGAGCAGCGGGTGGGTCAGGAGAGCTCTGTCACGCCATGTGGATCACCTCCCTGGCCAGGGATCAAACTCGTGCCAAAGTGGCTGCAGATAGCTTTGCAGTGCTGCACTTTAACCTGTTGTGCCACCAGGGAGGGACCAAGCTTCTGTGAATTTTTTTAAATGTTGTGCTGTGCCCCTGGAGTTAACAGGGATCAAAATTACCTGGAATTATTACTTAAAATGTATTTTATTTTTGTTCTTTTTCAAAAAGAATTTGAGATAGAAATTTTCCCTTTTAAAACTACATACTTAGCTTTTTTTTTTTTCAGTAATAGCATTACATTTTATTAACATACACATGCAAAAACCTCCATTTCAGAAAAGTTTAACTAGTAATTTCATATGGTACTAGTGGCAGTGGGGAGTGCTCAGTGCTGACATTTAGTGTAAGCTTGTTTTGTATTTGAGTTTATTTAGTATGTATTCTATTATAATCAGAAAATACCCCCAAGATAACACAGATATGCTTAAAAGTATTTATAAAAAAATGGCATCATGTGACTGGATTAAAAAGATGTGGTACATATACATGATGGAATATTACTCAGCAACCAAAAATAATAAACACATGCCTTTTGCAGCAACATGGATGGAGCTGGAAAAGATCATGCTTAGTGAGATAAGCCAGAAAGAAAAGGAAAAATACTGGATGGTTTCTCCCATAGCAGGAATATAATGGACCAGACGAGAAAATAATGATAATGATGAATAGCTATATACCAGAGACATTTTGTGGGGGTGAAGTGGGGAATGGAGTCAGAAACAGTGGGGGGAGGAAAATGCACTGGACTATAGTGATGACACATGGGTGATTTGGTGATGGGAAGCCCAAGGGGATTGCAAATGAGATGGGAAAATGCACAAAATGATATAAAAATAAACTATTATATTATAAAAAAAATGGCATCATATTAGACATTCTTTTACAACTTCCTTTTTCATTTAATAATATAGCTTGGGAAGTGGAATAGTTACTATACAGTCATAGTTATATAGTTATAATAGTTACTATATTACTTATATAAATGTATATAACATTTATAATATAATGATACATGTTTATAATAATGTATAATAGTATTACATTATATAAAATATTATATATGATTTCTAAACTTCTAAATTGTAATCATGGAGATAAAAAATATAATTCATTAGGACAAATAGTGGTATTTGTTTCCTTCAAGGAACCGAGGAGTTGTCTAGTTCTGCTATTAGGTTGGTTGTCCTGCCTCTGGTCTCTGCCTGGATTTGGCCTCACAGCAGTCCAGGAAGCCCACCAGCAGGCGGGACTTTTCAAGACACTTATTTCCATCATGGCAGAGTGCTGGGCAATAATTATTTCTTTTTCAGCTTTGGCTTTCTGACACTAAGAGACAGAATCTTCTTTCCAGATAACTAAAACACAAAACAAAACACAACACAATGTCCCACCCCTCCCGACTAAGATGTAAGGAGAGATTCTGTGACAAATCCACTTGTCTAATTAATGGAGAAGCTGAATGCCCAGGACTTGAAGGGATCTCCAAAAGTTCAAGCAGAAGTGAAAAGCGGAGTCCCTGCTCCAAAGTTCCAAAGTATATATTTTCCTTCATAACCAGAGCTGAAATGAAGCTCTCTAAACTGTGATGGAGTTACTGTTGATGACTGTGTGTTCAGTCCCTATCGGAATTGCCAGGTTGTGGGCTGGGTTTAGAAGTAATGCTGCAGCCAGGGACTGAACACTGGGTTTCTGCATTCATCTGCAGTTTCCTTAAATGTGATACTCAGGCCACAAGGCAATTAAACACCCAAACTGCCAAGTTCAGTTTCTGAATCCAGTACATCTCCCTAGGCCTGACTTGCATATTAAAGACATCTATGAGACACTCAGTTTCTACGTATAATCTGCTTATTTGTCATATGCGCTCAGCCCAATCTATCTTCTTTTTGAAGACCAGACATCATAAACGAGAAACTTAGAATGTAATTATCAAAAAATGTGCTATTAATTAACAAAATTAAAGTCAACCTTAGAAACTGAGCTCATGCAAACACATTTCTGCCGGCTTGGATTTTACATGAACACATTATCTCCAATAGTTTTTTCAAATGGAGTGCCACTTACAGATATCTGCCAAGCCTCATCAAAACAAACAAGCCCCTGTAATAAGAGTTAGCATATAAAGTAAGGGTGGACAGAGCAACAATCTTTTCCCTAAGGGCTCCCTTTTATCAAACAACCCTGCCCAAAGAATAGAGGCCAGTGTTTTATGTTTCAAGTGTACCATATGGCATGATATGAGTGCACTTTAATGACTTATTAGCATATTCTTCCAACGAGGCTTTCCTAGTTAAACCAGCTTGACAAAATCTGAATTTTAAAATATTTGCATGAAACCTTCTGGAATAAACAAGGGCTGGTGATTTGTTTGCCTTGCTAGTAGATGAAAGAGAAGCCCACGGATCCTTTATGACAGTGCTCGTTTAAAACATCAGGTTGCCAACGCCTCTCTAGCGCTAATAAGTGGAAGATTTTTGGAATGTCTGTAGCATTATTCAGATGTTTTGTCTTTTCAGGACATGAAGATTCCTCACTGCCTAGATTCTGTGCTTTCAGTAATGCTTACTCTGTCTTCTGTGACCTTGATCCTTCTTTTGAGGGGAATGAGATGCTTTGGCTATGATCTAGTTGTCTGCCTTCCTCGTTAAAAGCCTTTTAGGATTTGGGGGAGGACCAGGCACCAGACAGGGCTTGGTGTTTGAGACTTTTCACTGGGGTTTGGAGAGGGAGTGATAAGAACCTAAGAGTGCGCTTTGTCCTTGCCTTGACGGCTGCAGTGCGCTCTGTGAAAACGGGATCTTTGAGGAAGATGGTCACACAATGGAACCTGGGCAGGAAGCTGCTTCTGTATGTTTGCACATGCTATCACATTTACTTTTCTTTTTAGATTTGCCTGAGGTAAATTTCTCCTTTATGCTGTTTCCCAAGTTAGTTTTTGGTATATTTTGTATATCAGAAGGCACTTGTGGAGGTTGCTTGGTGGAGGTTGCTGGTGGAAGTTGACCATACTTGGTGACTCCACAATAAGGTGACCTTGATATCACCAGTAAAGGCACCATAAGATGGCTGCACACTGATTTTACTGCAGGGAAGCTTTCTACTGTATGGAAAATACTGCCATACGCCCCTCCTCTCCGAGTTGCTTTCTAGTTATAGATAACCATGTGGTAGCAAGCTTTAATTTTCCCAGATTTCTTGGGGCTTGAATTCTGCAAGAGACAAACCTCACTGGCCTGTGCCTTGCATTTACTTCCACCTTGTTGTGTGCAATACAGATGAAATGCAACTGCCTTGCAATTGTGAGATGACCAGCAATAAGAAGGCAACATACTAAGTATATGAGACAAACTGGTTAGGAAATGGAAGCCAGCATGGTTGAGTAATCAGCTCAAAAGGAAACAAGTCTTTAGACTTCAACTACTATGTTCATTCTTTATATTTTGTTAATAAGTCAAAAGACAATATATCATTTTTTTCTTATATTGTTTCTTATGCAGTCCCCATAGTTCTCCTGTGACCCCTGGGCCATCCCCATATTCCTTTGTGCTCTTCCCTCTCTTGTTTTGACCCACCCTTCCTTCCTCCCTTTTGCTGTCTGCCTCAGTTCCATTGTCAGCTTGCTAGTTTTGACTTTTTATTGACCTTCTGTTTGGTTTCTCTACTATCTTTCATATAAGCGAGACCATTTGATATTTATCTTTTTCCCTCTGATTTATTTCAGCTAGCATAAACACCTCCAGATTCCGTCCATCCGTCCGTGTTGTCACAAATGGTATGAATTAGACAATACTTCTGTCACAGCATTCCTACTAAATGCCAGCCCTGAAGCTGGCTGAAGCTGTGCTGAACTGTCTCCCCTCAGAGTTCATGTGTTAGAGCCCTAACCCCCAGTCAATTGTATTTGTAGGTAGGATCTTCAGCAGGAGAAATCAAGGTAAATGAGGGCAGAAGGGTGGACCCTAATTTAGTAGAATTAGAGTTTTCATGATAAAGACATCACTCTCTTTTGTAGCCAAGTGACACAGAAAGAAAACAGCCATCGACAAGCCAGGAGGACACCAAGTTAACTCCACTTTGATCTTGGACTTTCCAGCCTCTGAAACTGTGCCCACTTTGTAAAGGAGGAAACTGACAGTCAAAAAGATTGAATACCCACAAGTCTACGACAACGTGGTAAATTTTTTTTCTTCAAGAGATACCATTGTAGTCAACATGTGGTCAGTCCTATTTATGAGATTATACCAGATGATTCCAGTTTCTAAAAGAAATAATTATTCTTCAGAACAGATGTAGGCAAACTTTTTCTGCAAAGAACTAGAGAGTAAATAGTCTGGGCTTTGTGGACCATATAGTTCTTTTGGGTAAAACTCACCTCTGCTTTTGTGTGAGTAAAAACAGCCACGGCTAATATTTGAAGGATGGACATGTCTATGTTCGGGTAAGGCTTTATTTACAAAATCAGGCAGAGAGCTTGATTTGGCCCATGACACGGGCTATTGTTTGCCAACCAATAGTTTCTGGATTACATATGCTGGGTTGGAATTGCGCTAGGTGATTTTAGGTAAATCCTATAATCTGGGTCCAGTTTTCCAAGTTAGAACAGTAATATCTGGTCGCCAGCCTACCTAGGGTGCTGTCAGACTCATAAAAGATACTAAGCATAGAAGCGCTGGAAGAAGAGCAAGTGTTTATGCAGATACAATTTGATATCAGTCTAATTTGATACCCATATAGTTCAGAGTGCTCTTGGAAATTCCACTCCAGGCAAAACTTTTTTTCTTTAAAGACTAGAGTCATCTAGTCTTCCCCACTGGGAAGGGGTTTTTGGAAGCCCCTCAGCCTATCCAGTAGAGCTGGGATGAAGTCAGCCTTGAGCAGAGTCCAGGCTCCATCGCATGGAGAACTCTCTTTGGCTTTGACCCTGCCAGTGACAGTTGTTTATTTGAGCTAGGGATGGGCAGGGAGGAGTACACAGGGGTGTGATGCTCCTGGTAAAGCAGAAATGGGTCAGCCTGCATCTTGGCAAGGTCACAGATCAAAAGATGAAAATAGATTCTGCCTCCTCTTCCAGGCTGCATGCCCAAATAAGAGTCAGGCCAAAATCAGACACTTTCTACCATTCTTGTTGTTTTCACTTTCTGAAAGTTTTTTTTTTAAAAGATTTATTTATTTGTGCATACAGAATGGGGTACAGGCCAGAGGCTCAGGGGCAGTGAGAGGCTTCACCAGAGACACAGTGGGGAACAGAACAGGCAGATCGATGAAGTACATTGCTGAGGGGAGCAGTGGGCGGGTCAGGAGAGGTCTGCCACGCCATGTGGTCACCTCCTGGGCAGGCGGGAATTGAACTCATGTGGAAGCGGCTTTAGATTCTCAGTGCTGTGCTTTAACCCACTGTGCCACCAGGGAGGGCCGAAAGTTTTGTTTTGTTTTTTAACATTTATTTATTTATGCATACAAGGGGTACAAGCCAGATGTACAGAGGTGTCTTTTAACATTTATTTATTTATGCATACAAGGGGTACAAGCCAGATGTACAGAGGTGAGAGGATTCACAAGAGAGAGACTGGGGAGCAGAACAGGCAGATTGACTGAAATACAATGAGGAGTAGGCAAGACAGGAAGGTTTGCTGCACCATGTGGGTCACCTCCCTGGCCAGGGATCAAATGCTTGCTGCAGTGGCTGCAGATTGCTTACTAGTGCTGCACTTTAACCCCTTGCACCACCAGGGAGGCCCCCTGAAAGTGTTATTTCTTTTTATTAAAAAATATTTATTTATTTATGAATACAAGAACTGGGGTACAGGCCAGAGATGTGGAGGGTGAGAACATTCACCAGAGACAGAGTTGGGGAGCAGAGCAGGCAGACCTACTGAAATACACCACTGAGGGGAGCAGAGGGTAAGACAGGAGATGTTGTCATGCCATGTGGGTTACCTGCCTGGCTGGGATCAAACTTGTGCGATAGTGGCTTTAGACAGCTTCATAGTGCTGTGGTTTAACCCACTGCTCCACCAGGAAGGGCCCAGAAAATGATTGTATATGCAGTTTCTGAGAAAGTTGTTGATCTCTGAGAATTTAGGAAGCCAACTTCTTTTTAAAAATGGAGAAGGGGGCCTCCTTTGGTGGTGCAAGGGGTTAAAGTGCAGTACTATGAAGCTATCCACAGCCACTGCAGCACGAATTCGATTCCAAGCCAGGGAGGTGATCTACATGTCATGGCAGACCTATCCTGACCCACCTGCTGCTCCCCTCAGCAGTATATTTCAATTAAGCTGCCTGTTCTTCTCCCCTCTCTATCTCTGTTGAATTCTCTCACCCCAATTTTTGTATGTATAAATACATAAGTAATAAGGGCAGAGGGTCTCGAAAGGGCTTCTTTTTTTCTTATTAATATAATAGTTTATTTTTACATCATTTTGTGCCTTTTCCCATCTCAGTTGTATTCCCCGTGGGTTTCCCACCACCAAATCACCCGTGGACCATTATCATAGTCCAGTGCACTCCTCCCCCTCCATTTTTTATCCCATTCCCCATTCCACCCTCATAAAATGTCTCTGGTATATAGTTGTTCATTGTTATTATTATTTTCTCCTCTGGTCCTTTCTACTGCTATGAGTGAAGCCATCCAGTATTTTTCCTTTTCTTTCTGGCTTCTTTCACTAAGCATGATCCCTGCAAGAGCTTCTTTTAGATGAAACATTTCATGTGCCATTCCAAGGTTTTTGGATCTGGGCCTCAACTTTTCTTTTCCTCTCAGCTTCTGGTGTTCTGTCATCCCAGGTGTCCACCTTGACTGTATCATGTGGCTAAATACATGTGCATTTGCTCCCAGCTCTGCTTCCTAGAATGCTCTCCTGTTTTCACTTTCCTTCCTGTGTACATATCTTCTCTGCTGCCAAATCTGTGTTAGGAGGACTCTCACTCCGCCTTTGAGGGAAGCTTAAAATTGAAGGCTTCGTAGGGACTCCCACACTTCGGTCCTCACAGCAGAACTAGTCTCTCCCCCGTCCCTTCCACTTTTCATGTTGCTCTTCAGTTTGACCCTGAGGTCATATCCTTTTATTTATTTGTATTTCTTATACATAGTAGATATCAATAATGTACCAACTGAATACCAGATGAAAGCAACCAGGAGCACTGGAAAGAAACATCCTGGGAAGAAAGAGACTTTAGTTTTCATCTCTCCATTGAGATCTAAACAGGGTAATACTGGCTATGTGAGAAAGTAAACTGGTGTAGGCCAGGCCAGTTCAAAGTGTTTCTTTTGAAGAGTCAGCTGTATGTATTCCCTTTGTGCTGCTTGCCTTCAATTCCTCCTGGTGTGTTTCCTAAAGAAGTAGATCTCAATCAATGAAATAGGGATTTGAGAACAAATCTGTGCTAGTTATGCTCTTTCATCTCCAAATAGAACCAAATCTTCGTTGAGGTTCAGAGGGTTTTATTTCTGCCGATGTCCTCATGTACTCCTGTTTTCATGTTCTAGCGAAGACCAAGGTTCAGTTAGCATGTCCGAGTGAAAAGAGCATGGTCTCTGAAATCTGATCCTGGTCAGCTGCATCTCTGGCTCTATCTCCAGACTGTGATTTTTTGGAAGGCTCCTCCCAGTGCTCACCCTATCAGACCTCAGTCTGCTGCCTCAGTCAGATGTCATCATCTCCTTAGCCTTCTTTTCCATGGTCACAAAGTCAAGGGAGAGCAATGCTAGCAAATCTCTGAAGCTTAACGTGCCTAATTAACTCACATATATGCCACAGACAGGAGCCTGCACTATTTATGGCACCAAGAAGTGAGAAAATGTCCCCTGCCATGGGTATCAGGTAACTAACACAGCTCTGCCAAAGTTTGGTTGTGAAACACGAAGCCTCTGAAACCTGTTGGTGTTAAGTGCACACCAAATATTCAATCCAGACATGTCGTGCTTGAACTATTCTGGGGCTCATAAACCTTTCATCAGAATCAGAGGTAAAATATTTGGCCTTATTTGTAAGTCCCATATTTCTAAAGACCTTAGGGGCTCATTTAGTATTCCCAGCAGAAAGGTCACAAGGTTGGTTTTCAGGAGTCCTGGTTTAGTGGAACTGATGACTTCAAGCGGGAGATACTTTCATGATTTTCCAGGAACAGCACCTTTTGCATGTTACTCACTCCGCCCCCTACCTCCACTCTGGCCCCCCGCCCCCATCTCCACCCCTTCCAACTCCTAAATACAACCACTGTTTGTACAGGGCTGTTCAGAGTTCTTGCATTTTCTGACCAGAACACTGAAACCTTTATTTAATAGTAATATTAAGGAAGGAGCCTACTCTTTTTTACGCCAACTGTATTACAAAAGGCTTTGAAAGTTGTGGTTTTATTGGCAGAGGGGAAATTAACTTAATTAGTTAGAAACATGAAATCGAAGTGTTAGCGGGGTCCTTTGAGATCACCTAGTCCACCGTTTGTTTTACAGGTAAAGGCACTGAAACTGGAGAGACCGAGTGACCAGCCCAAGAACTCACAGGTGGGTTGTGGCACTTCTGTACCCTGTTTGGCACTAACTCGGCTCTCAGGCAAGTTACCCAACTACTTGTGGCCTCAGCTTCCTCATGTAGATTCTGAGGGTGAGAGAGATAACTCACCCTAAATCATTAGCACACCTGGCACAGAGTAAATATTAGCCATCAACGTTACTGTTCCTGTTATTTCCCAGATCACTTATTTCTGACTTTCACGTTTCCTGACACCTAGCCTTGTCCTTAGGTGACCAGCTGGGACTCAAAAGCTGCTTTATAGTGGGAGGCTGTAATGTAGTTTTAGAGAAGGTGATTACCTTATTTTCTAAAACATTCAAAGCTTCCAGAGGTTCAGAAACCTAATTAACAAAATGTCACAAAATAGATTCCTATGACCACATAAGAACTGAATTTTTCAAACAGAGATGAAAATCTTTCCCTTATGAACAAGCTACATGCTACTTGAAGTTACTAAAAAGCCATCCACTGTTCTGTTTTCCTAGGTGTGGTTTACTTCTCACTTGATGGTTTGTTAGAGATGTTTAGACAACCTGAGCCTATTACCTGCAAGTAGTATCTTCTCGCCAACTTCACAATCTGAAATGTCCTTTCCTCAAACAGCCTTCCTTGAAGGCTTCCTTGAAATCAGACCTCTGCAGCGGTCTGAGCTTAGTCTTAGGGAATGTCACTGCCCCAAACACCTGCCCTCTGTGGCTTTTCTTGGAAAATGTGCTGTAGCTTTCCCCTTTCCTGCAGGAGGATGTAGGTGGAAGGAACACATAACTTGGCCCACGGCTGACTGACAATAGCTGATGTTTCCTGAACACAAATTATATGCCAGGCTTTGCTCCAGGCATTTTATATATGTTTTCTCCTTGTATCAACATAGCAATTTTATGAATTACATACAATTAGTGATTGCATTTTGCAGATGAGAAATAGATGTTGCCTAATTGCTCTTCAAAACAAGAGGCTTCTTTACAAGTTGTCCCCATCCTTGCCAGTCCTATATTCTCAGATTTTGAAATTTTGCATTTCAGCTATTATACATTGAACTTTTTGCTCCATGCAATTTAAAATCTTTTTTGTTTACAATTTTTAAAATTAATTTTTATAAAAGCAGTATTGTGCATGATGAAGAAAATTCAGAACAGAAGAGCAGATATGAAAAGTAAGCCCACGCCCGATTTCTGACTCCATTGCTTGGATTTCCTTCCCAGAGACAAAGGACACTATTTCTTATGCATTCACAGAGATAGTCCATGCACCTTCATGTATATGCATACATGCATATATACATATTGTAAGCATGTATGCAGATTCATTTGTACCTTGGTTCCATTTAGCAAAATATCTTGGAGGATATTTCAATTCAGTGTCATTACTTCATTTTTTAATGGTCAGTTAAAACATCTATTTTTCATTCACTTCTCTGTATGAAAACACACTTCCATTATCCAACACTACATCTGATTTAGACTTTCAAGACCACTACCTTGAGATAACCCACAGTGATGTGCTCCCAACTTCTCTGTGATCAGGTCTTTTAACTAAAGCCAAACAGTTATCCAGGAAATTCAAACAGAAAGTCTTTATGCAGGTTAAATGTGATAGAAGAAAATATTCTTCATGGCAATAGAGGAATAATAGAGTAGACTTTGTTGACCAACAAAAAATGTAAAAATTATATTGATGCTAATATCTACTATTATTGAGTTCTTATTATTGCCAGGCCTTGTATTTTACATTAATTATACTTTTAACGCTCTCAGTATTTGTATGAGTTTGATAATATCATTACCCCTATTCTATGATTATAGAAGTTGGGGGTCAGGGTTCTTGAGCAACTGATCTTAGGTCTCAGAGCTGGTAAAAATTAGTGCAACTGGGATTCAAAACCAAGTTGAGATCACATCAAAGCCTATTTTTTAACAACTTCCATAACGTCTCTACACATACATATAAAACTTAGCTTATTTTGTGATTACAAGGGTGTATTTTTAAGTGTGTGAAATATAGCATTCTATATATTAATTTTTATAGCCATACCAGTTATTAAATATTGTAATATCACTGGCTTACAATTTTATTACTCTGTTTCCCCAAACTTGATTGATATTCTAGTTAAATTAGGCCCGTCACTCTTACCTAAATATACCTTGTGTTTTCTTGTCTCCTGGTATATACTTTGGCTCTAAAAAAGTTGAGAAAAGGTCTCATGTCAGCCAGTTCTGTTTTGCAATAGTTCAGGTCAACAGGCATTTATAGAGCAATTACTAAGTAGTGACTAAAGAGAAACCAGTCACAAGGAAACTGGAAATGATGAGGAATTCCAGGAAGTGTCTGGAGTCCCCATTCATTGGCTAAGTCAACCAACTTGAAGGGCCCCCTTCTTTGCTGTATCCTTTGCAGGTCACCCCAACACCGTTATCTTTGAAAAGGAAAGCATACCCATCTCTCTTACCACTCTTACTCCCTTCCATATTCCCCAGTTTTTTTCGACCTCCTTTACCTAAGGAGTTTACATGGGAATAGTCTCATTTTGAATTTTCCTCTATCCTTAACTAAGAACAGACTAGAATCTCAAAAACTTGTAGTAACTGCATTTTTTGTGAGTTGTGATTTGCAATGGGGATGGGAGTGGGTGAGCAGAGGAATGAAGGTCAGAACTAACACTGCTCTGTATGATAATGAAGCCTGAACATTTTGTAAAGAGGTAACTAATTATTAGGCTGTTTAGATGACTGTGCTCTTCATTCTTAAGGATTTGGAGGGCACTCTTCATGAGAATCAGTGTTTACTATGGAAACTGAGTCTGTGATCACCTGTAGCTTGCAGATCAGTTTTCAGAGGATAGAAGCAGGACCGCTTATTTTTCTTAAAGATTTACTTATGCATGCGAGAACTGTGTAAGAACTGGGGTACAGGCCAGGGGCATAGAGGATGAGAAGATTCACCAGAGACAGAGTGGGGAACAGAACAGGTGGATCAACACTGGTGAAGGGAGCAGCGGGTGGGACAAGAGAGGTCTGCCATACCATGTGGGTCTCCTCCCTGGCTGGGGATTGAACTCGTGCTGCAGTGACTGCAAATAGCTTCATAGTGCTGTGCTTCAACCCACTGTGCCACCAGGGAATGCCTTTCTTATGACCATATTGACTTCTTTCAGTACTTGAACATAGCTGGCATTTTTCCCTCCTTGGGGGCTTGACTCTTGTTCAAGGTGTCTTAACAGTGGCACTTACTGCCATTTTGGCCTGCATCATTCTTTGTTGTGGGAGTGGTCCCATTCTTTGTAGTTTGCAGCCCAGCATCTCTGGGCTCTACCCAGCAGGTGAGAGAGCACACGCACCCACCTCTAACTCCTAACAATCAAACTTGTCTCTAGACTTTGCCAAGTGTCCCCTGGGGTCAAAATTGCCCTTAGTTGTGAACCACTGCTGTAGTGGCCTGGCACGTTCTGCCCCCAAAGAGCCTCACTTCCCTCAAGACTTATCGCCACCATGCCTCATTCAGGCTCCTCTAACTATCTTATTTAAAATATATTATATAATAAAATATAGGCGGTATTACATTTTATAATACATGTTAATATATATTTATTAAAATAAACTGTCCATCTCTGGACACCTTTGATTCCTCTATCCTTCTGTTTAATTTTCACAACCATCTAATGTCCTATACAATGTTCCTTCTCTTATGTGTTTATATTTGTTTTCTCTCACTGGAATGCTAGTTGCTTGAGGCAGCAATTTTGTTCCCAGATACTTTCTAAGCACCAAGAGCAGTGCCTTGCAAATGGTTAAAAATGTGATGCATATACAAAGGTATACCATTTAAAGGTTTCCTTCTCTATTCAAACCAAGTAACATTTTTTAGTGCCTTCTAGAATCTTTATGCAAAACCAAGCAAATTTGGGTAAATAGGTCTATGCGTAAACCTCCTCAGCACCTTCCTTTTCTCCTTTTAACCTTATGTGCAATTTGATAATAGTTTTTGTGCTTAGGATAATTTTTGCTTGCCTGCTTGAATTTTTCCTTGGAGAGCTACAATCTAGGAAATACTGATCCAACTTCCATGTTCCTTAACAAACTTACACAAAGAAAAAACTTGATTTTCCCTTTAAACTTGAATTTCAATTTCAGCCAGCTCTTAGCCAACTCTGAGCCAGTCAGAGGTTGGTCTAACTTGTTTGGATAATGTGATCAGCTTATGCTTGTGAGTGGGTAAATGCATGTGTGAACATAAATTAACTTGTTTCTTACAAGGCTAGAACCAAGCATTGGTACTTCTAGGAAATCAGCGTGTGAGTGTTTCCCTAAAGGATGCAGGGAGCACACCTATGGGACATTTTCAGCAGTGGCAGCAGCAGGGCGCCCAGCTAGAACCCCAGCTTTCACTTCAATGGAGGGAACCTGGACATTTATTTAAAACTGGCTCCTCTGGATGTCAGTGCAGGGTGAGGATGGTTACTTTTGCTTTGCTTATAGATCTGGTGGGGCTCTGGGAACCCTGAAAGGCAGAAACTGGAAGGCGCAGAGAGATAGTAAGTTGCCTTAAGAGTCCAAATGTTCAAAAAGGCCAAGAAGAAAAACCTGGCTTGGTGCCAGTGGTGTGATTCAGGGATGGGTATTCATCCCGTGAAAGTAAATGAATGGTGTGTGTTTTGAAATGAAGCACTTAGTGATTATTACTTTAGAGGTCTTAAAACATTCAGCTCTCAACTTATCAGACCTCAATGTATGACAGTGGCAGTATTTTTTAAAGACCTAAAAGATAAAATACATACCAACATTCGAAATTGTAAACACAGAATTAGAATGACAGATTACTACTGGTTAAAAGAAGCTATTATCTTGGGTGCACACACACAAAAATCCTCTTTTCATTTCAGAGGGACATGCTCAGGTCACGATAATTAAACATTGTTTTTCTCTCCTTCGTTTCAGAAAGGTTAGCAAGAAGTTGCAGCAGGCAAAAAGAACAGCTGGATCATGCATCTTTCAAATGGGAAAAACTTGTATCCTTAATCACAGATGAACCCATGGGGAAGTATTTTAGAAAAGACTGAACTCATATATCCTTTCCTAGAATATGCAATCTAATCAGCACTCTGTGAAAAGCAGAGGGCAAGGATTAGAAATAATAGTCTGTGTTTATTTTTGTCTGAGATCTATGGAAATGTAGGTTTATGACTTGATTTGAGCATCCACAGTTAAAATAGACAGCAGACAGAACAGTGCTGCAGCCAGGCGGTTTCACAAAGTGAGTAGAGGGCTGAGGGCCCTTAAGGTCCTAGCTCTCTCTCGTCTCAAGATTGGGATCCTGCTCACCACGCTCCCAAGGAGTCCTGACTGCAAAGTGGCCAACCGAGGCCACTGCCTCTGTTTACCCTCCACCAACCCTGTCAATGACTCCACAGCAAAGTCACGGTCCCCAGTGACCACAAAGACATGGTTTGCTGGGAAGAAAGAGATCCTTTAGTTAAGGTCTTTTTTATTTCGTTTTTATATACTTTACTAATGTAGTTTTTGTCATTTTAACTCAGATATTTGTAGTGTTTTGGGGGGAGGAGTAGTACATTTAAAAAAGTTTTATTGAAATATCATTTACATACTATATAATTCACTAAATGTGTAGAATTCAGTGGCTTTATGCAGTATATTCACAGAGTTGTACATCCATTCACTGAGATTTTATAATAGGTTCATTCTTCCACAGAGATATCCCAGGCCTATATGCACTCACCATTTCCTCACTTGCCAAATAGATTTTCCTGTTTTGTCCACTGCATATAAGTTAGATTATTCAACGTGTCCTTCTCCTTCTGTGATTGGCTTCTTTCACTGTGCATAATAATTTCAAGGTAAATTCATACTGCAAAGTGCATCAACACTTTTTTCCTTTTCATCACTGACTAATAGTCCAGTGCATAGATTTTCATTCATTTATCAGTTGATGGACATTTGAGTTGTTTCCAGTGAATAATGTTGCACTGAACAGTCATGTACAAATTTTTGCACAGATGTATATTTTCATTTCTCCTGTGTATATACTTTGGAGTAGAATTGCTGCATCACTCAGTAAATTTAATTTCAACATCTTAAGGAACTGCCAGACTGGCCTCTATTATTTTATAGAGCTCTGCTGCTAAGCATCTGTCAGAATTTGGGTAACGAGCGCATATTTGAAATCAGAGGTCACACTTGTTATTTGTACATAATAAAGCTCATTGTAGCAACTGGAAAGTATTCTTTTGCAATCTAAGAGTTTTTTCCTTGGCCCATTTTCCCTTTCTGACTTGCTACTCCCATACTCAACGGTTTTCTCATCAATGTTTATTAAGTGACCAGTATTGAAGCAGTACAAGAGGAAAACCAGCTAAATAGCTATAAGAGCAGCATGGCAAACAGAAATACCCTGGGCCATATTGTGAGGCATAGCCCTCACCCTGCATTCTCTTAGTAATAAAATCTGAACTTTAAACATAGATCCTAACTTTGCTAACAAAATCTAAAGATCAGCAAGCTTTTTTATTTACCTCCTGAACCTCCTGAACAAAAAAGTAACTAGGCATGCCTTAACTTCTGCCTGCATTCCTCTATTCAGTTTCCTACATTTTCTTTTAAAGATTTATTTATTTATGCATACAGAACTGGGGTACAAGCCAGAGGTGCAGGGGTGGTGAAAGGATTCACCAGAGACAGAGTGAGGAGCAGAACAGGCAGACTGACAAAGTACACTGCTGAGAAGAGCAGAGGGCGGGTCAGGAGAGGCTGCTCAGCCATGTGTATCACCCCCGGGCGAGGGTTGGAACTCATGCTGAAGTGGCCTTTTAGCTTCCCAGTGCTGTGCTTTCACCCACTGCGCCACCAGGGAGGGCCCCAGTTTCCTACATTTTAATCAAGTATTTCATTCCTACCTTGTTGTAGTGGCAAGACTGCAGCCTGGCAAGGCAGGGGAGCCATGACGCTGAGGGAAACAGAGCCCTCTAGGAACCCCCTGAATTACTCCTTTTCTCTGGGCTCTCCTGACAGTGTTCTCGCTGTGTCTCTTCTGTAACTCCTCCTCCCGTAGATGTCTTCGCCTCTGAGTGCCGCTGCCCTTATATCCCTAACCTCTAGGCTCAGGTGTGCACATTGCACATGCGCACATACCTATGCTCAGGTGTCCATCATCACGTATGCCCAGTGCCCTCTTCATTAACAAGATCAAGGCTGCGGGTGATAGCCAGTGGCCAATGGCATAAAAAGCCTGCTCAGCTTCATTTTTCATTTACCCTGAGATTTATTTATGCATACAGAACTGGGGTACAGGCCAGAGGTGCAGGGGTGGTGAGAGGATTCACCAGAGACAGAGCGGGGAGCAGAACAGGCAGATCATGGAAGTACACTGTTGAGGGGAGCAGTGGGCGGGTCAGGAGAGGTCTGCCATGACATGTGGGTCACCTCCCTGGTAGGGGATTGAACTTGTGCTGCAGTGGCTGAGGACAGCTTCACAGTGCTGTGTTTTAACCTGTTGTACCACCAGGCCCTATTATTATTATTTTTAAGTCAATGTTGATTTAAATTTATTACCATAAACAATTCATATCTTTGCTAACTTTTGCTTCTGGCTTCTGACTCTTTTCCTCTGGATTCACTTCCTGTTTCTGAAATATATTTGCTAGTAATGCTCTGTACTTTACCTCTATTCTTGAGTGATTGTTTACCTGACATATTAGACAGAATAAATCATATCTCTTGCTACTGTTTGAATTGAGATTAGTCTGTACAGAGGTCAGCTGAACCCACTGGCACAGTCTCTTCTCTCTGTCACCTTTATTGTTGTGCCTCCATGGCTTAACACAATTAAAGTGAAACCCTCAATTCATGCTTTACTCTAATGTGTGTCAGGTGGCTCTCCTTAGTGTTTTCTTCCAACCCGTAACTCAGGAATCAGTAACTTGCTCTTTTGTTTCATGGTTCTAACATAGTTGAGAGCTTTCCAGGGAGAACATTAGCTGATGAGCGGGATTGCGAATTTTTTTCCACACAATCCTAGAAGTGGTGAGCATTACTCCTATGACATCACACTGGTCAGAAAGCCAATTGGATGGTCCCACGGGAAGTGGGAAATGCTCAACATCACTTACAATCAGGGAAATGTAAATCAAAATCATAATGAGATGATCATCTCATTCCTGTGAGAATGGCCTATATCAAAAGACCTATCAACAACATTTAATTAAGGAGAATTTTAGCTATAGGAAGTAGCTAAAACTTCCTGTAACTGTTAAGAGTGTCCTGTGACTGTATATTCAGTCAGACTGCCTGAGTTCAAATTCTGACTTTATCACTAGCAGTTAGATGACTTCATTATTGCTACTTAACTTCTTTGAGCCTGTTTATTCATTGTATAGAGGACACAATAAGATGTCTACTTTTTTTTTAAAGACTTACTTATTTATGCATACAGAAATGGGGGACAAGCCAGGTGCAGGGGCGGTGAGAGGCTTCACCAGAGACAGAGTGGGGAGTAGAACAGAAGCTCGACAAAGTACACTGCTGAGGGGAACAGCGGTGGATCACCACCAGAGTGCTGCGTCCTTACCCACTGAGCCACCAGGGAGGGCCCTGTCTACTTTTTTAATTCGTATTTTCACTATGATTTCCAGCTGCAGACCAAAAGACAAAGGAAAATTATTTTATACCAAGTATTCTAGTCCAAGAAGGCCCTAAAGACCTGGGAGGGTGGGAGGGTGGAGGAGGGTTATCTATTGGATGAGTTCATTAAGAGAAATATCTTGATATTTAATCAAACAATATCATAAGTTTCTTGATGATAAACTCTTCCCAGTCATCAGTATTAGGCAAATATATCGTGTGAGCAGTAGGAGCACCGGAGAGTGGCTATTTCCATAGTTTTGAAGTTTTTGCTTAATTGAAATTTATGTCATTGTAATGCAAACCTAAACATGACTTTATTGATAATCTAAAATTAGCTTCATTCTTTCCTCCCTCTATTTTACTTTTTCCTCTGTTCCCATATCTGGTCTCATTTCTATATTTTCCAAAGCATTTTTGTGCCATATTTATCACTACAGAGTAAGTTATGGCCAATTTTCCAGGGAGGGGAGGAAGAGGAGAAAGAGGAGGAGGGAAGGAAAGAAGAGGATGAGGAGAAGGAAGGAGCAGCAGGAGGAGGGAAATAGGGGGAGGTCTAGGAAGAAGAGGAGGGAGAGAAGAAGGAGAAGTAAAAGAAGAAAGGAGGGAGAGAAAAAGAATGTTTATGTAGAACATGTATGTTATATGCTGACATGGTCTAGTATTGCACTAGTGTGACGCTGCATGCTTTGTCATCTGCCATTGAGTCAATATCCTGAATAACTTTTGAATTCCAGTGTACTAGAAGTATCTAGATAACTGGAGTAATCTTTGAATTCTAGTTTACTATCATGGACTCAATCTAACCCCCCCCCCCCAAAGTTTAAAATCCAAATGTGAAGAACTTTCCTTTTACTTAACTTGTCAGAGAAGACTGAGCTCGATCAGGGTCCCATCTTCCTAGAATAGAATCTGGAAATCCAACCTCTCTGTTTAATAATGACAGCAAAAGACTCCTGAGCCTTTGTCCAGCTTTGTTTCAGTGCTTCTCAGCACCCCATGGGCATCAAGAAAGCAAGTCTGACAAATTAAGCTCCAACTTTCAAGGCTTTGTAAAGGTCTGTGGAAATAATTTTCTTTCCCAGCTTAATGCTTCATAACCCTGATTATAATCATAAATAATGCTTACTGCATGTCTAATGGAGCTAACATCATGTATGATGGCACTTTTTCTAAGGAGGCATAAAAATAGAGCAAGAAATCATTACCAAGAATGCAAAGCAAATTTGAAAAATCAGCAAAGTTTAAAATGAAATGTTCCTAGTTTATTTCATGTGCTCCTTGCCTAATGATACAGTAACATATGATTATAACTAAATCTAAAGCTGTCAGAGGAGAAATGGTAGGGGAGGGGAGTTACTTTTTAGACTCCTGTGTCCTACTGCAAAACATGGAGTAACTCTCTGCATACACCTAGGCATGTCTGCAGCTCAGGAAACTCTTACTTCCCAGCATGTAATGAGTACCTACAGTTTTTTGTCTGTCCAGTCTCCATCCATCCACCTTTCTAGTAACCAGATTGTCTTCTGAGAATTCCTCTCTTCTGTATTGTGTGTGGTGGTGGTGGTTCTGCTCTCCTCTGGTTCCATGATGATCACTTGGCCAATCAGATGTTCTCTCTGGGGACCCTGAATTTAGGTGGAATTTGTAAAGGGATTCCTCCCAAGGGAAGTATTCTGAAGAGACAATCCTTAGAGCCTGGAGCTACTGAGTCCTGGTACTTCAGTCTTTCCAGATTTTTCATTAACCTCCTTTATTTGTTAACTTGTTAACTTGGTCAGCTCACTTCTGTAGCTTCCAATAAAAACCCAGCTTGACAGGAGCTTAATCTGTCCCCAAGGCTGAGTAAGTACAGTGTAGCAGTGAGTATAGTCACCCATCAAACCTCCCATCAGCAAGGAAGGTCACTTTTTTACTTTCTTAGAGTATAACTTTTTTTAAAAAAAAGATTTATCTATTCATGCATACAAGAACTGGGGTATATAGGCCAGTGGTGCGGAGGTCGGGAGGTGGGGGGAAAGGTGAGAAAATTCACCAGAGACAGAGTGGGGTAACAGGAGATCCACTGAAAGACAGTGCTGAGGGGAGTAGTGGGCAAGTCAGGAGCAGTCTGCTGTGCCCTGTGGGTCACCTCCCTGGCAGGGAATGGCTGCAGTTAGCTTCATAGTGAGTGCTGTGCTTTAACCCGTTGCGCCACCAGGGAGGGCCCCTTAGAGTATAACTTTTGAAAGGAAAACAGACTTGGAACAACAAGTCATAGAAAAGATAGGGTGATTTCTCTGACAAATTGACATTTATTTTTAAATAAATTGTACAGGAATATCTCTCCGTGGGCACTTCCTGTATTTGAGATTTCAATTTTGTTGCATTTTTTTCCCTGGAAGGCAGCACAAAGTGCTAGGATGATAGTCCACACTCTGGAGTCAAACTGCCTTTGTTCAAATCCTGGCTTTGTAACTTAACTAAGCCTTTGTTTTCTTATCTGTAAGATAGAGTACTAGCATTGCTTTAGCGAGGGTTGAGAAAATTAAATAAGATAATTTGTGTAAAGTACTTAACACGGTGCTTAGTACATAATAGAACCTCAGTAGCATTGATTGTGAGGACAATATGCTTAAATACACTTCCTTAGATTTCCTTTTATTTGGTTTGTATGGCATCTCTTGGGATAATAAAATCAAACAAATGTGATATCCCTCAGATACAAAGATACAATGAGATCCACCATTAACTAGCTATTTGTTTAGAGTTGTTTAGCAAGTGGTGATTGTAAGCATCTTGAGTCAGGGACTTTATTGAAATGACTTTTAACATAGAACTCTCTATATTTCATTATCATCTACTCATTCTCCCTCTCTCTCTCTCCATTATCTCTTTGGGGTCTTCTGTTTTCCTCATCTCTTTGTGGTCAAATCTTGTAGCTGGTCTGCAATCCTAATTCAAGAGATAGATATTGAAAGATGAACCCTGATCATAACAGTAAATTAGAATGTATTTTGTCCTTGAGGACTCAAGGACAAATCCATCCATCCATGTCCTCTTCACTTCATTGTTATCACTTAACATTCAGACTCCTAGGAACTCTTAGTGGAAAGCTTGAAAGATCTAACTTTTCTCACCCTTTCTCTTCCTCCCACCCTTCAAATCTCTTCGCTAGATTAATCTTCCTAAAATTCAACTCTGATTTACATATATCACAAGATCCCCTGTTGCCCCTCCTTAACTTATCAAATAAAACCAACTCTTCTTTATGGTGTGTGGGGCTTCCACAATGTGGTGTTATGTTTCCTTTCATTTCTTCCCTTCTGTTCCCTTCACCTTTACCATCAACAATTTCTCCCCAACTGGTTCTGTATTTTATTTCCAAACTTTGATCCCTGACCTGTATGGATTAAAATCCTGCCTATTGTTTAAGTCAGGAGTAAATGCCTTTTGTCCAAGAAATTTTTCCCTGGTTTCCCTAAGTAAATAAAAGTTCCCCTTCTCCTGAGTCTTTGCAGCATGTTGTAACTATTTCAGCTCTAATAACACCCTGCTTCATAGATATTAGGGTTAGACAGGAATAACTCCTTGACTCTAAGAGATTCAGAGATGTACTGGCAAGGAGCAAGGAGGGAATTTAGATTTCTCTGGAAATTTTGAAGAAAGGGATATATCTTTCAGGAAAATTTTATATAGGTTTGATCCTTTGTGAAAGTGAGAGATAACTGGTGACTATCCAAGGTTCTGGGTCACTAAAAGAGGAATAAATTTCTTGAGAGAGTTTAAATTTCTTGTGATAACACACATATGTAGATAAGAAGGGAGAACACTAGCACGGACTCATGATGAAGACTGAGGACAAGCATGGAGTTATTTTCATTTTTCCAAAGGAAATAGTAGCAGGAGACAGAGTAGAAGTTGAATTATTTTAAGGTTCTCTGTATCTTCTTGGTCTAGTAAGTTTTCTTTCTCCCACAGTGATTTGGTCCTGGGACTTTTTTCCAATTCATTTCCTGGTTCTTCCCAGAAACCTTGAGAACATGAGTCACTCTCAGTAAACAGTTTGAAAAAAGGGAAGTTAATGTATTGCTGCAACTTTTTATATGTGTTGATTTCAATTATCAGTATCAGTATTCAGTATCATTATTCAATATTTCAATATCAAGTAACCATAAAGTAGATATATTCTTAATTTTTATTGGCATCAGAATATTAAGAGAGATTTAGTGACTTGTCCAGGATTATATAACTAGTGTTGAAATGTCTATTCAAACTGAGGTCATGCTCTTTCTGGCTTCATTCAAATCTTCCCACCATCACTTTCTTTTTTTTTTTTTCCCACCATCACTTTCTTATTATTTATTCTCTTTTTTTAAATTTCTCTCCCATAAGGTCCTAAGGTTAACCTGTTTGCCCAACTCCTCATCAATCTTTTCTACTACCATATTAATCTAAGTTCTATTCTTCATCTTTCTCAGATTCAAAGGGAAATTCTTTGCAACCCTCTTCTTCAGGATTAGGTTAAAGTCATGATAGAGATGATTCTGTGCTCAACTATCATTCATATATCATGGTTCAAAGACTATAAATTTCATGTATGGATTTCTTTCTTTCTCCAGTCAACCTTGCTTTCTATGTTTTAAGTTTTATGTTAATAGACATATACAAGTTTAGGAATGTCTACATATTTCTGATGAACAGAAGCATTTATCATTATGAAATGCTTCTTGTTGGTAATATCCCTTGTCTTGAAGTCTACTTGAAGTCACATTACTTTCTTACTGTTAACACTTGCATGATATCTTTTCCCAGCCTTTTATTTTCAACCTCTGTTGGCTGAAACCTCCTCATATTTATAGTGTGTCTCCTGTAAACAGTGTATAGTTGTTGAGTCATTAAGCATTCAAAAAAAAAATCCCTGTCTTTTAACGGGAATGTTTATTTCATTAATATTTAATGTAATTATTGAGATAGATGGATTTGTGTTTCTCATCTTGTTATTTGTTATTTGATTTAGAAATTGATGGATACAAATCTTCTAACTTTGTTTGGTAGTATTTTATACTATTTTAGCTGAAAAAGTAAAGGGGTCTTTCAAGTGTTTCCAGGTAAACATTTTGCCTGAATATTTTGCATGCAGGTAAAGAAATGTCCTAAATTATTTAAATGGACCATTTTCTAACTTTACTTACATAAACATTACTTCAAAGACCATCCAACATAACCTTTCCCTGTATTTTGGACTGGTATAATAGGATAGAGTTCAAATAAGAGGATCACTGTGTAAAAAAAAAGAAGCATTTGTGTGGTTAATGAAGCACATTTCTGTGTTGTTTTCCAAATGGGTGGTAACAATTTACTATGCAACCAGCAATGTACAATAACTATTTTGGCACACTTTTACCAGCATTAAATCTTACTATTTAATTTCGAAGTCATTTCTAGGATTATATTTAGTGTATTTAAAATTTTTGATGTAATGTAGAAACTCCCAGAGCAACGGGGAAAAATAGAAAATAGATTATTTACTATGCCAAAAAGTTTTTTTTTTTTTTCAAAAAATGGCTTTATAGAGGCAGTGTGAAAAACTAGAGAAGATGCAGAGAGACTGAAGAAATCCCTAGTTAACTCCAAAGGAACACAGTTGCTACTTAATAAAGCACTCCATCCTCCTCTCTTCAAAATCTTATGACGAATCTATATTGTTTCATTCTAAAGCATTGTCTCAAAAGATATTTTGCACAATGCAAATTTTGATGTACCTAAGGGACAACTATGTGCTTAGAATAGTGATTGTCCCTTTGTGACATCAGGGGAAAAAGAAAATCTCTGTTAATTAGGTGCCTCTGTAATAAGGGAAAATAGTGATTTCTACTATGCAATCAAGAATGAATTATAAATTGCAATTCTGCTTTATGTGAGAGCAAAAACTAATTTTATTTTTAGATCAATAATAGGTGTACTGAATTAATAAATGTGAAATGTTAATATGGTGTAAAATAGCAAATCAGGCTGCTGGAGTTTGTGAATATCTTTCTAGTCAGATCACCTGGCGATGGCCAGGTTGTTTGAATTACAACAGCTTGCTGCTCTGGAGCTTTCTGGATTGTAGCAACCATCTTAGATGAGTAAGCCCTCCTGAAAAAAATCACAATGGGACTTTGAGTAAATGCTTTCATCTCTTAGGCTTGTCTCATAAAATTGGCATGATTCTGAAATGTGTTTTCTCAAGTGGTGTAATGTGTATCTGCTTTTTGCTGGAAAGACTGAGCCGACCATGATCACAATCAATACTAAAGTCTTTCATCAGCAGAGTTTTATGATAGTGGCTTTAAGGGGCCCAAGACTGAGATGAGCTCTGTTAAGGTTTATGAGTAATTTACCTGCTGTGTTCATGAAAACCACTCAGAGAATCTTAGAGTTCATGTTCATCTGCAACAAGTGAAAGTACCAAAGATTATGAGAGACCCAAACTCACTACCAACTCAGTCAACACCTGGAGGTGCTAGGTCACACAACATATCTCAACCCTCTATACCTGGGCTCTCACAGGGACTGGCTGACACAGATTTTCAATCTTAGTGTTATTCCTCTCCCTTACCTTTCCTCTGAATACTGCAAGGTGCATGCACACACACACACACACCCTGCTCCCTGTAAGCAGGAGATAGCTCCTGTTTCATTAGTGTCCAAAAGTCTGTCCTGTTCAAGAGTTAAAAAGAAAAAAAAGAAGACATTACCAAACTCTTTATGAGTTATAACGATGTTTTAGAGCTATTTATTTCAGTTAGGCCTAACAATGATATTGTTTTTCTTTATTTCTTTATATTTTTCTAACAATGTTTGCTTTCTTTTCTCGAATGTAGTGACATAGAATTTCCACCTCCAGTTCACCTGTGTACCATCTCCATAGTCTCTTCTGCTCTTCCCATCTTTATTTTGATCCTTTTCCCTTTCCTTCCCCTGCAGAATGTCTCTGATTTATAGTTGTCTGTTTATTTTTTATTTTTCCTTGAGTCCCTATATTTTTCCTATAAGTGAAACCATCCAGTATTTTTCTTTTTATTATTTACTTACTTCATTGAGCATAATCCCTTCTGTTCCATCCATGTTGCTGTGAATGATATGAGTTTATATATATATATATATAAGATTTATTTATTCATATAGAACTGGAGTCCAGGCCAGAGATGCGGAGGATGAGAGGATTCACCAGAGACACAGCGGGGTGCAGAACAGACAGATCAATGAAGTACACTGCTGAGGGGAGCAGCAGGCGGGCCGGGCCAGGAGAGGTCTGCCTCGCCACGTGGATCTCCTCCAGGGCAGGCAGGAATCGAACTCATGCGGAAGTGGCTTAAGCTTCTTAGTGTTGTGCTTTAACCCACTGTGCCACCAGGGAGGGCCCAGGTTTATATTTTTTTATTGCTGAACAGTATCCCACTAACAATGATATTTTGAGGAGAGTGTTTTATTCTTTTATAAAGGAAAAAACTTAGCCTCAGCAAAGTTCAGTAACTTGCTTAAGGTCACACAACTATGACTTGGTAGATGAGAGGCACTGAAGTCATATAACCTGATTTCAAAGCCTATAATCTTGCCAGATATTACTTTGGCTTCTAGGAAGAACTAGGCAACTGAAAATTTGCTTTACTCTTGGCTGGCCCAATGAGTGGAAAACTAACCCAAACCCTACTTTTTCAAGTGAAAGGTTGTGAGCAGACATGCTTTTATAAATACAAAACACACTATGGAAGTATGAATGGATAGCAGCAATAGTGATTATTTATTTGGAGATCACAAAAACTTCTAAGAAGCTCAAGTATCTCCTGCCATTTCTGCAGAACTTTTAGAAATTTCTTTATAGTTATTTGTTTGATTGATGGAGCAAATCCATCTTGCTACTTCTATACTCACATTCCAATTTATCTATGGATGAATTGGTGGAGGAAAGTTCACAGGGATTACAGAGATGAAAAAATGTACAAAATGAAGAATGATATAAAATATATATATTTAAAAAATAAAAGTAGGCTGGAAACAAACCAATTTATCTGCCAGAGACAGTTATGGCAGATACAGTGCTGAGGACTATGTTACTTTTAGAAAATCACAAAGTATTTTAATTTCTTTATAATCAGAAGACTAATGTAAATATAATCCAGCTAGGATATATTCATATTTATGCCAATTCATTAATAAAATATATTGGGTTGCTGGGAAAGTCATGACACATTTTTGCTTGAAAAACATAAAAAGTATGCCATGATTTTTTGGACAACCCAATAATTTGCAATATATATGCATTTATAAATGGAAGAAATAGCTTATGATATTAACAAAATAGCAAAATTTCCGAGGGTCCATAAAAGTCTTAGTGTATTTCTGTCCTAGGTTCTTCCTGACTGGGACAGCAATGTGCCCAGGTCAAGCACTGCCTCCAGACCACAGATCCCATTTTCTTGTGAAGTTTGGAAATAAGTTTGGCTTACTGGTTAGGTAGCCAGTTACAACCAGTCTTAACTGGTTCAGGTCCTTCAGTGTTTCCCCTGTTTATAGTGTCTTGAGACTTCTCAGCCAAGCCTCTCTTCCAGCCAAGTTCCTCTGTCTGGAATACTTTCCCTCTTAATCTTCACCTGCCAAACTACTATTCAGACTTTGAGGCTTAGCTTAACTATCACTTCCTTGAAAAATCTTCCTTAACAACTGATTCTCAATCTAAACTTTGTACCCTTACTATATTCTAGAGCATCTTGATTTACCTTTGAAGCATTTTCAATGCTCTATTGCTGTTTGTTTGATTCCCACATTTACTAAAGATCAGTCCTCCTCTGTGACATTGATACGTATTCACTATGTGTCTGGAGCCCAGTACTGTGCCTGATACTTATGAGAAGTTTTATAGATACATGTTGGATGAATAAATATTAAGATAAATGTCTTCATAGCTAAATAGACCTGTATCCTGTGGTAAGCTCAGAGTAGCACCTTACCTCATGTATTCTTTCAATGCCTTCCCAGCTCACATGATAAGATGCCAACTCACTCTGTACTCTGGCTTACTTGCTTATCTTAAATAGCACTCCTGAGCCCCTGAGCCTTACCCTGTCCTCTATCCAGAGACTAGAACCCTGATATCCAGTGGACTTGGCAGCATTATTTGAAAGCTTGCCCAGTTTATTTCTGTGGCATAAGGTTAGATCTCTGGCAAGTATGTTTGGCACTAACCTTGACCCCTGAGAGTTCAGTTCTCATCCTTATTCACCCTTTGTGAGTTCTGCTTCAAGACCTGCCTGTAGCCACGTGGTTTTGGAGGTCTTTGGTCCTAGTTGGCCTCAGATTCTCCTGCTCCTTCTTTTTTGACTTTAGATAATAGAGCCATAGTTTTATTCTTTTCCAACTCTTTAAAAAAAAAAAGATTTTATTTATGCATACAAAACTGGGTATAGGCCAAAGGTGCAGAGGTAGAGAGAATCCACCAGAGTGGGGAAAAAAACAGGTGGTCTGACTGAAATACACTGCTGAGGTAAGGTCTGCTGTGCCTTGTGGGTTACCTCCCTGGCCGGGGATTGAACTCATGCTTCAATAGCTGCTGATAGTGTCATAGTGCTGGGCTTTAACCCATTGCCAGCAGGGAGGGCCTCTTTTCCAACTCTTCTTTCTCCCTTTTCAGATTCTTCTTCTCTTCTGTTTGTCTCTGTAGGCTTCATGCTTTTGCCCATCCTATCATAAAAAAGAAGTTACAGAACAGACTACCCCAGCTAAAATGGGAGCTATTTTCACATTAAATCATTATCCATTGACCATTAATACCAAGTGTTTTTTTTTCTGAACTTCTGCAATTCAGGTGAGGCCAAGGAAATGTGAGGATCATTACCAATACGTATTTTATTTTTCATTGCAAAGCAATATGTATTCCTTGTTGAAAAAATATATAAAAAAGCATTTAATGTCTTTTTTTACTTATCTGTATTTTAAGTTTTCAACAATAAATATATATTATTTTCATAATTATTATTAATTTTAAAAACATCCTAAAAAGTAAAGCCCAAAATATTAATAGTTTTTTGCTCTTAGATGATAGGATTATAGGTAACTTAAATTTCTTATTTGGGCATTTTTTTCCATATTATTTTTGAATGGGGAAAATACAATCTTACTTTAATAATGGGGAAAATAAATTTTATAACAAATGTTGTTGAAATTAACTCTGCCACTCAAAATAAAGTATTACTATTTTGGTACATATAGCTCAAGTCCTTATTCTTAGGAGTAGGAAGAATTTTCTTTTTCTTTTGAGGTGCCAATGATTTATAACACTAAATGTGATGTAAAGGTTTAGGTTTACACCTACATCACACCCACTACCAAGCCAGGTAGAATTTCTTGAAAATGGTTACGATCATACTGTACTATAACTTGCTTTTAATAATGAACCTTACATCTTAAGTACTTTTCTGTGTCATTAAGATTTGGTCCACAAAATCATGTGAGAGACTGCCTCATACACCACTATATAACTGCTTAACATTTATGTTGTTTCGTAGTGTCACCTTCAGCGATAATAACTAACAGCCATTCCCTCTGAGTAAATTCATAGAAGCAGAATTGCTTAATCATTATTTTCACATGCCCATTTCTTAAGCCTTTACATTCATATGAAGATCCAAAAAATGAGACTCTGTTGGCAGCGTCATGAGAGAGGGGACCGAATCAGACAGGGATGGTAGTGGAGGACCACAGGTCTGGTTGGGTAGCACAAATCATGGCAACTGTACCAAGATGAATATATGTAAAGCCATCACAGACAAGAGGGAGGCAGAGGCATGTTCTTATTGTGGATGCCTGTACCCATCATCCAAAATATAAACTTACTCTTGGCTTAACAACTTACCTGTGCTCTTTGCTTACATTTGTGTTCTTATGCTCAGCAATGAGCATAATTGCTCATTTTTGCTTAGGGCTGTAATTTGTCCAGGTGGTGTATCATGCATTCTAGGGGGCACCATTCATGGCAGTATGTGACGTATGCAGTGTATAGCTTGCACAACTCTTGGTAGTGGCAAAGTTCCTACCAACCTCTCTCTCACTCTTTTTTAACATTTTAAAAGTTTTTTTAAAAAGATTTTATTTATGCATACAGAAATGAGGTACAGCCAGAGGTTCAGGGGCATTGAGAGGATTCACCAGAGATAGAGTGCAGAGTAGAACAGGCAGATTGACGAAGTACATTGCTGAGGGGAGTAGCGGGGGAGACAGGAGATGTCTGCTGTGCCATGTGGATCACCTCTGGGGCAGGGGATCAAACTCACACTGAAGGAGCTTTGGCTAGTTTGCAGTGCTGTGTCCTAAATGGTTGTGCCACCAGGGAGGGCCCGCCAATTTCTTTGTTATGGTCCTATCCTTTTGTTACTTAGGAAAGTCAGGGACTCTTAATATTTTTTACAGATCTTGGATTTTTTTTTTTGCATAAACTCCAAATATTGTTCCCATTCACTCAAAATGTTGGTGCTATTCAGAATTCAATAGAATGGATTTATGTTGTTGATAGGAATTTGGGCAAACCAGTTGCTTCAAACTCAGACTGTCTAGGTTTCCTACAACTCTTTGTCTGTTTGTTTGACTTGGGAAATAGCTGGAATGTGAAGTATTAAATATAACTGATCTTAAAATGCATTAAAGATAGGGAATAAAAGATCCAACTGTCTGGTGTGCAATCCAGCAATCCCAAATACTAAAACTTTTTATGTTCATCCATAATATTTTCCTCTTAGAGTAAAAACATCTAACTGTAACAATAAAGCAGCAGGGACTTACCAAAGAGTAAAGTTATAACCTGCAGGAGAGGAGACATTTAAAACTACTTGTAGCCTTCTCTATTGTAAAAATTTCATGATAAATCCATGCCAACTAATGCCTAGGGTGATATGAGAATAGAGTCTCCAATGATCAATTGAGGATAATGAGTTGTAGAACAAACAAAGTGAACAGAAAATCCTCTTAGTTCAAGTTTTTTGTTTTTTTCTTTCTGAAGCAATGGACACATTAATCCCAAAGGAAAGTAATAGATAGGAGGAAAGGAAGACAGAGAGGCTAAAGGAAAAAACCAACTCTTATGTTTTCGTGCTTACATAATTCAAATAAATACCAAATAGCATGCTAAAAATCCTCTATTGGTAAATGATACATTCCATGTTCATTGTCCAAATGGGATATTTCTAACATCACCACAGTGTTGGTCATAAAAAAGAAAAATATTTGGCATTAAGAGATCTTTGGATAAGAGGGTATCCAGAAGCCAATAGACATCAAAAAAAAAAAAATCATTTTTGATCACTTCCAGTTAAAGTCACAATGAAATATCATTTCACACCCATGAGAATGCCACATATTAAAAGGACCCCCAACAACAAGTGCTGGAGAGGATGCAGGAAAAGAGGAGCCCCATTACACTATTGGTGGGACTGTAACTGGTGTAGCCATTATGGAAAGTGATCTAGATTTATTTAAAAAAACTAAAAATAGAAATAGCCTATAACTCAGCAACCCCACTCTTGAGCATCTATCCAAAGAACATGAAACCATCAATGCAAAAAGCTACATGCTGACGGTGTTTATTGAGCACTACTTGCAATAGCTAGGACATGGAAACACCCCAGATGCCCATGTGCAGGTGACTGAATCAAGAAGATGTGGTTGTTGACATTATGGAATAGTATTCACCCATGGGAGAGATGTTATGCAGCCAATTAGAGCAAAATGAAGGGAGCTCAAGGGAATTGTATGTAGTAAAACAAGTTAGAATGACAAAGGCAAATATTGGACATCTATCTAGCAGATGATTGCACAAAGTTACAGAAACTAGCAGATAGTAATAAATGTAGTGAAGATGCTGACATGTTCCACAGTACTCCCCCACTACCCAGGAAGAGTGAGTTCACTTGCTGTGTGTGATCATTGACTTAATAAAACACTGCGTCTCTTTCCTGCACCCCGTCCTTATCCCTTTCAGTGTTTCTTGGGATCACCTACTAAGTAAATTATTTGCACTTGAATCTTTTACTCAGGCCCTGTTTCTGGGGAAACACAAACTAAGATCCTTCTCCTTGGGGATGGAGGATACATATGAATTAACATCTTATAGACTCTAAGAAAAATGAGTTTAGGGAAAATGACATTTATATCAGACTAATTGACTTTCTTGAGATTTCTAGATAGTACATGAATGAAACTCAAGTATTCTTTATACAAGGTATTATTATTATTATTGTTTTTAAAGATTTATTTATTTATGTATACAGAACTGGGGTACAGGCCAGAGGCTCAGGGGCGGTGAGAGGCTTCACCAGAGACAGAGTGGGGAGCAGAACAGGCAGATCGACGAAGTACACTGCTGAGGGGAGCAGCGGGCAGGTCAGGAGAGGTCTGCCACGCCATGTGGTCACCTCCAGGGCAGGCGGGAATTGAACTCATGTGGAAGTGGCTTTAGCTTCTCAGTGCTGTGCTTTAACCTGCTGCGCCACCAGGGAGAGCCTATTCAAGGTATTATTTACTGGGAGTAATTTGACATATCTGAGGATATTTGGAACTTGAATATATAGTCATTCTTTAACCTGTTTGTGATTCTCTCCCTGAAATATGGCTTAAATTTTTATTCTTTTACTACATCTTACAAGGAGGAGTTAGTGTCTTTCTCAGCATAACTTTTATAAACCCCGGTTGTGTGTGTGTGTATGTTTTAAAGATTTTATTTATTTATTCACACAGAACTGGGGTATAGGCCAGAGGTGGTGAGAGGATTCACCAGAGCAGAACAGGCAGATTAACCAAGTTCACTGCTGAGGTAAGCAGTGGGCAAGAGAGGAGAGGTCTGCTGTTACCATGTAGATCACCTCTGGGGCTGGGGATTGAACTCACACTGAAATGGCTGTGGCTCACTTGCAATGCTGCACTTTAACTTGCTGTGCCATCAGGGAGGGCCACCCTGGTTGTGTTTTTGAGTCTGGCTCACTTTAAGTGTCATATGAATACTCTTAAGGTTATCACACACATCTTTGTTATGTTAATAGATGATACAGTTTGGTCTTATCAGTATAAGAATTTTCTCCATTATATAAGATTTAGAATCTTAATGGTTTTCTAAGATTACATGTAATCTCCAAAGCTTTTAATTAATAGATTTCTACTATTTTTGTATTCTGATCTATAAATTTTAATCATAATTTTATTAAAATACTGAGATCATTTATTATAGTATTTTCAGATCTAGGTTGTAGAGGACTCTCACTTGGTAAGTATATGTATATATATACTATATATATTTTTTTAAAGATTTATTTATTTGTGCATACAGAATTGGGGTACAGGCCAGATGTGCAGGGGCAGTGAGAGGATTCACCAGAAACAGAGTGGGTAGCAGAACAGGCAGATCTTCGAGGTTCACTGCTGAGGGAGCCACGGACTGTCAGGAGAGGTCTGCCGTGCCATGTGGTCACTTCTGGGGCAGGCGGGAATTGAACTCATGCTGAAGTGGCTTTAGCTTCTTAGTGCTGTGCTTTAACCCGTTGCGCCACAAGGGAGGGTCCATAGTTGGGTGTTAAACGAAACCAAAGGTGATTACCACCACAGAAGCTTATAGAATTTGCTCCCTTCATTATGACAGTTTGCACTAGATTCTGTACTTTATGAAAAATCATGGCCACTTGCGAGTTCTAACTAGCTCAAACCTGCACATATTTCCTATACCTCCATATGGCACTGCCAGAAAGAAAAATTCCCCCAACTAGTAAGGTAGTTTGATCTCTTACTCTCCATACCCTAATCACTTCAGAACCTGGAAGCAGTCATCTCAGTCTTAGAGCTGGCGCGTAGCTGCTCATATAGAAGGAAGCCCTGTTGACCTTGAGCTCAAGAATTTGTATGTGTTGTAATACGGATGTCTTTAAAATATAACATTTACCCGCTGAGAACAACGTTATACTATTTATGAAACCATATAATTTCAATAACTAAACTCAGCAAGATTTTATTGCTCTCTCCACCTGTAATCACAGAAGTGCTGACTCATCATTCTAGAATCACTGTTACCGATGTGCAACTTCGCTAAAATCTGCAACGAGTCTTGTTTTTTCATCATTTCTGTGTAACCTTTTTTTTTTTTTTTACTTTCAAGCAACCCCCTTCTAAAAGGTTATAATTAATTAAAGGCTCAAATTAACACCAGGAAAACTTCTGTGTCACAAAATTCTGTGTGCCTTCATGGCTAGAAAGGGCTATATTTTAAATACTGTGATGATAAACTAAAATTCATGAATGTCTTTAAAATTTTTATAGGTATTTTAACAGTCAATTTCACTTCCTCAGAAGATATATTAAAAGAAGTCTTCTTTGATGTACTGAAGTGATTTCTTCCTTATATCCTTATCTCCTACTTCAGCTTTATTTATTTTACTTTATGTCTCTCTCTCACTCACACACACACACAAGTTTCTTCTAAAATCAGTCCCATTTTATTGGAATGTTTAAGTGATTTTGTGTTTCTCTTAAGGGAATTTAGACATAGCCAAATGACAATTCATACTACACTGTATTTTGACTCCATTATTATTCCCCCAAAAGAAGGGGAATAAAGACTTTCCATTTAGAAATGGACAAATGGCTCACCTGATCTAATTTTCACTTTGCACAAAGGCCATCAATACAATTAAGGTGAAATGAAAGTATGGGAACACCAGAAAAAGTTGTGTTCTGGATACTACTTTATTTGTTTTGCACATGTTGAGGACATGTGAATTGTCCTCACATGTGTTGTATGAGTAAATGTACAGAAATGTGAGGATTGATAGAGTAACCAGTTGCTCATGCCATTGTGATTGGTAGAAGTTTTACATCATTAAGTTTTTTTCTAAGCTGTTAGACTCAATCATGCCCTGAAGCAGTTATTTCCACAGGTTAATGATGTGTTATATAAAGAACTATTTCCTTTTTTATTCTTGGTGAATTTGCCTTTTAATTTCCTTTGCAACCATTTTTGTCTTATATGATAGAATGGTGTAGATTTAAATTAACTCTCCAAAGATTGATAAAAATTGATGTCGGTTCACTGTGCTCTGAACTATACTTCAACCTTATAAATGGAGTTTGCTGTTTTCTTTGAAAAGGGATTACTTGATTATTTTGGTTCAGACAAACTTCCCTTAGTAAAAGAGATGGTATGCTATGGAATAATGTTTATAACAACACTATTTAGATAAAGTGGGTGTGGGAGAACCCAGCAGGGCCTCAATGCAGAAAGCAAATCTAGAAAATAGGGAAATTTGTGAAACTAAAGTCAACCATTTCACTTTGTTTTGTGGGCTCTTGTCATTACCTGCTAGAGATTCCTGGCAAGTCTGATCAGACAGAGATTGGCAAACAGATTTATTCATCATTTCAGGAAAAATGAAGAATGCCTTCAAAGACAACACCCTCTCCTTGGCTTCACAAAAATCTTTTTTAGGTTTTACTGTTAATAAGATTAAATAAGAGATGGGCAGTAAAGATATCGGAGCAGAGTTTATTAGGAGAAAATGTACACATTAAGAACCATGCTCCCCACCACTTAGTTCAGCACTCTGTACACATTCTTCCATTCAGATTTTTTTTTATTGCTGTTTGCTTAGAGGAAAAAAGGCCCCTGTGAAAGAATGTGGGCAAGAGTACATTAGCTGCCTCTCCAGGGCGCTTTCTGCCGCGCAGGGAAGCAGCCCTCCCATCTCTGCAGTTCTGTGCTCCTCAGGGTTGTAAGCTGCTGCTGGCTGAAACCCAATCTTCTCCTTCCAAGTAGTGGGGTCATCTGCCAGCACTGTATTTGTTGGGCGTCTTCTGAGCCAATCAGGGACAGCCCTTGATGGAGGGGATGAGAAGAAGTTTATAATAGGATCAGTTTTGTTTGCAATTTGTTTCTAATAGATGCCAATAAGCCAGTTAACTAGGCCCCAGTTAATGGACATTTTATTGTTTCTACCCCTGCTGTGCACATGACCTTTCTTTAGAAGCATCTGCAGTGCCCGAAAACAAGTATCTGCTGCTTGGTAGCCCGAGGGCTCTCTCTGTTCTAGAAAACTTGCTCACCAGCCCTGGGCTGCAAACCAGGCCCAAAAGCTTTGATCATCCTGTCAGTGGGAAATTTACAGCAACATTCGGGCTTTTGTTCCATGTGTATTTTCTCCAAATATAATATCTCCCTCAAGAAATCAATGATAAGCTGTTAAACTAAAGAGCATGGTAACATCCACAGAGCAGTAAATTAATGGTCTTTTGTGGATAGATGGTTACAGATTTCATCATAAAAAATGGATAAAAGATTACATATCACGCAGAGCGAAACTTTTAATAACTCAACATGACTTTTCTTAATGGGTTTTATTCATTTTAATCATTATAGTGTCAATGATGATTATAGCCTTATTAGATTGTAGTGATTGAGGGGCCTGTTTATGAGATATTGAAAATCTCAGGCTGCTGAGAATAGCCCAACGGCCTGTGTGGGTTTGATGTGTAACTTTATCTGAAGGAGTAGGACATGTCAGGAGTTTCAATTAATACTTTTATTAAATTGCTCCTGTCTTTAGTGACCTAGGTCACAGATGACTTAAGGATTCCACAACATCAGCTTTTCAAAATAGTAGAGCTGCCACAGTGTAAATCAAAGGTGGTTGTAAGTATGTGTGTGTTTAAATAAGGTAGGGCCAGGAAAGGCCTGAGGCAAATGTGGTGAAGTCCCTCCCTCCATCTCACATTGCTGCCAGTAGAGCCTTCTTTTTCTACCTTCATGGTGCCTCCCCAGAAAGGAGTTATTTTAATAACAGGATATAAAGTTGGCCCAAGACTCTGGAAGTTTAAATTCTGTTTTTCCCCCTCAGTGTAGACACATGATTAAAATGAAAGCCAGGACTCTATTAATTACTAAATTAATAAGGTGTTTTTCTAGAGTAATGCCCCATGGCACAGTCATCCAAAAAAAAAAAAAATTGTAACTGAAGTGTCGATCCTGTTCTTGAAAAACAAACAGAGCCCTACAAATGAAAACCTTTAGTGGGACCAGGATCATGATCCATGCAGCTAATACCTTCTTGATTTTGTATTGATTCTTCACAATGTTTGTTGCCATTACAAACATTATGTCACCTAAAAATTACCCCAAATGTTTCCCTATAATGGAAGTCACTATATATACACATACATATATACTACATGTATACTCTGTATAGACATACATATAACATATATGGCCTAGGAGAGGTGGTGGGTCATGGTACCACAGCAGGTGACCTGGGTTGGCATTTGGCTACCTTTTCTAGTAGCAAGTAACTTGAATTCTCCTGCCACCATTATTTGGATAGGGGAAAAACAGTAAACATCAAAAGGAATCCTGAAGCTCTTCTCTTTACTTTTCTGGAGGAAGGGTAGGTGCGTGTTTGAATTAAAAAGGACAGTGCAGGCCAGTAGGATAGCAGAGGAGACCTAAGTCTCCTAAGTATGAGTATTCTGTTTCCATCTTTCTGGTGGGCAGAGATGAGAATGAACCTCCGTTTAGACTGTAGCAAAAGAGAAAGAAACCAGAACTAGAGAGGTGGGCAGCTGACAAGCAGCAACTGGGTGTAGACTGTTAAATGCTCCAGTGAAAAGGAACACACAGCAAGAGTGAGGTGGGGAAAGAGCATCATAGGCTTTGGGATAGACAGCCTCAGTCCAGTCCTACCTCCCCACTATCACCCAGCTGACTCCAATGGAGTTGGTGGTGTTGAATTTGCCTTGGATGGATAGTTATTGCATGGTTGAGGACTTCTAGTGGGGACTTCTAATCCCTGTAAACAAAGGGAATTAAATTCTGTCTGTTGTTTTTTATTCTGCATGTATAACATTCTCCCTAGAACATCCCCTCCAAACCTATGACCTCCCAACTCACAGATTTTTGTCTCTAAACCCAGCTTTCTCTAGGGGCCCAGGTATAACTTCTACCTCAAATGGGGACTCCCAATCTCTATAAAACAAAGGGAATTTAATTCTGTCTGTTGTTTTTTATTCTGCATCTATAACTCTCCCTAGAATATCCCCTCCAAACCTAAGACCTCCCTACTCACAGATTTTTATCTCTAAAACCAACTTTCTCCAGGGTCCCAGGTATAACTTTCAAATGGCCTTGCTAGTCATTTTTGTTTAGTCATGTTTTTCTAAATCTTCTTTCTGATCAAACCTGTTCTCTGGAATTTTAGGTCGGTGACATTCCCAAGGACCCAAATGTTCGAAACAGAAAGTGTCCCCCTCAAATCCATATGTTGAAATCCCAATCCCTAATGTGAAGATATTAGGCAATAGGGCCTTTGAGAGGTGATTAGGGTCACAAAGATGAAGCCCTCAAGAATCAAATAAGTGCCCTTAAGTAAAAGCCTCAGAGAGCGCTCTTGTCCCCTCTGCCGTATGATCACAGAGCAAGAAGATAGCACCTGTGAACCAGGAAGCCAGCCTTTACCAGATGCCAAATTTGACAAATTCAAATTATTTTGTACTTTTCAGTTTCCAAAACATGTCATAGCAACCTAAATAGACTGAAATAGCAGGTGACTCATTTTAGAGTTATTTTCAACTCCATATCACTTACTCCCCAAATCCAACCAATCATTGAGCCCTGTCAATTCTAATTCCTCATTGTGGTAGTTCCAGATCCTTTGACAGCCTCCCATTGACAGGTGGGTCTATGTCTCTTCTTTGCAAAACTAGATTCTGTAACTGTTTTGACCAACAGAGTAGTGAAAGTGATGCCATGTGACTTCTGAGGCTAACTTGCAAAAGGCAATTCCATGGTTGGGGACACTTGCCTTCCTCCTTCCTCCTTGGAAGGAAAAGACCTTTGTGTTGTGAGGAATCCCAAGCTAGCATATGCAGACAGCCAGCTAGGGCAGCCCTGGGACTCAAGAAACAGATCCTTGACTGGCTCCCTCTGTTTTTCAGCCTCCAGCCCCATCTGACTAAACTAAGTTAGCCTCCACCTAGGTATTCTTCCTAGTAAACCCCTTCCCAAGGTCTCCACATGAGATGATAAAATGGATTGTTGTTTTCAGTCACTAAATTCTGGGACAAATCATAATGTAGCAAGGGTAATTGGACCCTTACCATCTAGCCCTTCTGCTTCCTCCTACTGCCACCGGAGCTTGTCTGACCCACTGACTGCCACAGTGGAGGTCCAATCAGCATTTTTGGCTGAATGAAAGCCAACTCCATGAGAACAAGCTGTGTGGGTGAGATTAGGATCTTAAACACACTTAGGTCAGAATTTTGTGAAAATAGATTCTCCCTACCTTGTAAAACTGTTGATCTGTGACCCAGATCTATGAATCCAGGAACTAGAATGAGCTTCATGCCTCTATCAAAAAGAAAGCAATGAAAGGGGAGAGAAAGGCTTAAAAGTGAGCATTATCAAGTCCTGTAAGAAAGAATTGTTTAGAATTGGTATCAGATCATTTTTCTCCCAAATATGCTTTTTCTGTTGTCATGTCAATTAAAAGCACTTCAGTTACCTGAGTCTTTTTTCCTGAAAGGCAAAGCAAAAATTGTCTAATGTTTTTCTTTTCATGACAGCTGGTGTGCCTCAATTTCCACTGAAGACAGGTTTTAGCTTCTGGGACTCCTTAGACAACAGAGAGCTTCTTTAAATATGCAGTGAGACACAGGCTTCCAATTCTTCTAGCCTTTTACGTGTTCCATTTTTCAGTTTTATCTACTAGAATGTAAAATTTCAGCCCTTTAATAAATTGCCTATTAATATTTGATTTCTTATATCATTGTAGTGTTACCAAATAACTACAATTGTTTTGAGGAACAATAATAGAAGATGCATTAACTATCAATAGACGAGGACACAAATAGATAGCAAAGGTAATATACATGAAAAATAGTCTGTCACTCAGCGTCAGCACCAATGAGCATGAATTTACAGTTTGTACAGTGGTCACAATGACTCTCATTGTTGATTCATCCTCTGATTACTCTGTTTGCACTGTAGACAAAACGGTCTAAGTGAAGACCACAATAATAAGTGAACTATCTATCATCTCTTTTATTTTTAGTCCAAGCTTGGAGAATTGGCAGAAAGAGAACAGTAAATGGAGTTTCCTGCTGCTTCTGTGTCACAGGACTCTTAAAACACTGAAGGCACTGTGAATTATTTAAGACAGAGAATAGAAAGTAGGACTTTGCAATTTTACTGAAGCTTTCTGTCAAGTTCCTTACCTACATTCCAGCCACAGTAATCTGAGGCTAAGAGTTTGTGATTTTTTTTGTTTTGTTTTGTATTGTGTAAAAGCATGATTTTACCATGTTTGCCATGCTTTATCAGCTTCCGTTAAGAGGTAGAATGACCCTGTCTGGAATTAACCGAGGGTTCAAGAATGAAAACAAATATTGCAGGTGCAGGTTGAGAACTCAGAGGAATACTTTCAGTTAATCAGAGTACCTCTGATCTTAAACCCTCTCTAAGTAATTCTGCCTGCTTGACAACTCTACTTAGAGGTCTCATAGGTATCTTCAATTCACCATATTTAAGATGAGACCTACTATTATATATTTCCCTAATCATCCTATAACACAATGAAATGACCCCTGTTCCTTTTGATCTTGATTTTCTTTATTGCCTTAATGGCACCATAGCTTTCCCCCTTAGTGGGGGCTCAAAACCCGACTTCCTGTTTCTCTGTCCACTTCACTGTGTTTGGTCAGTGCTGACAGAGGCAGGTTTACCAGGAAGGAGATAAAGGTTAAGTTAATGCACAGGTTTCTTCCAGAGTTCTCGCAGAGGTCTGACTATGTGGTTTTGTAAAAGCCATGTCTTTATGTAAAATTTGGGAAGCTAAGATACATCAGCTGATGTCTCTTTCCACTCTTATTTTCCACAGCCACACTATCACTCTAATCAATTGCCAGTTTGGAAATTGGGGGAATTGGGGATATCAAACTGAGTGGTCCCCAACTCATTTATTTGGGTTTACTGGGGTTCATTTGTGTATTTTCGGAAACACTTCTATTTAGTTACTATTAATTGTTTCAATGTCGGGAACAACTTCCAGTATATTCCTCCACTAGGCTGAATCTTACAGCAAAGAAGCAATGCCAGAAGAATTTTGCACCTTGTGAGTGTGTAGGAGAAACAAGATGTGAATGTGTGAGGCCAGAATCTGGTCTTTGGAAAATTCTTTCAGATCTGACATACAATATTGTAAGCAGAGGATCTACTTCTTGCTAACACCTGATCAACATCATAGTTCTCTCCTAACAGTAGTATCTCTAAAAGGCAGTATTTGCAATTACAAACTCATCATTCATTTTTTTTTCCTTTTGTAAGTGGAATTAATAAAAAACAGAATTTATCAACTTGTGCTTGTATGGCACAAACCTGAGGCAGGACTATAAATACTAAGTATAGTTATAACAGCACACATGTAAGAAACTTAAAAGCACTGTTTCTCAACTTGGAAACAATCCGAAATATTGATATAACTTCACTGATCATGCATTGTGAACCAAAAGAAACTCTTCTAAATAAGCAGTAGTATAAAACAAATTTCAGTTGCCCCTGCTACAGGAAGGGCTAAGTGGTCTTCCTGTCCTACCTGTAGAAAGTGCATCAGCATGTGGCATGTGAGGCAGAAGTCCACACGTTCAGAAACAAGCCTCATAGATGTTTGTCAGATAGTTCATCGTAAAAATGTCCTTTTTTGGGCCCTCCCTGGTGGCGCAGCGGGTTAAAGCACTGCACTAAGAAACTAAAGCCACTTCAGCATGAGTTCGATTCCCACCTGCCCTGGAGGTGACCACATGGCGTGGCAGACCTCTCCTGATCTGCCCACTGCTCCCCTCAGCAGTGTACTTCATCAATCTGCCTGTTCTGCTCCCCACTCCGTCTCTGGTGAAGCCTCTCACCATCCCTGCACCTCTGGCCTGTACCCCAGTTCTGTATGAACAAATAAATAAACCTTTAAAAAAATGTCCTTTTTCTGTGATGTTAGTAGTATTTGTCAGTGTTCTCCAATTTTATTATAATTGTAATTTATTATAATTGCTTTTATTTCAAATAATATTCATATTTATGTTACTCTAGCTTACTCTTTAAAAAACAAACAAAAAAAGGGGGGGTTCCCAATACATAAACACATAGCCAACTGGGTTACCATGAGGCATCTCCCTCCAGGCTGTTTCTCGGACTCTGTGTTCTCTCTCCCTTTGCCACCAGCATCACCTTTCTTCAGATTTTGTCTCGTAGCTGAGCATAATACATGTGCCTTGCTGTTGCTTGTGCTGCTCCTCGATACTAGAGTACTCTTACTAACAACAATAATAAGTACAAGTTAGGCAGCACTTTTTCGATACCGGGTATTTTATATATTCTCTTTCGTCCCCACAATCCACCTAGGAAGTAAGTGTGACTGCCGTTGGCCAAGACCAAGAAAGCAGGACTCAAAGTGCTTCAGGAACTTTACCAGGCACAAAGTCACCACAGGCCGTGGTTCAGATCTAGTTCCTCTCTTTACTAATATGCTAAGCTTCTTTCTTTCTATTTCCAGGAAGCTGACCTCGCCTTCCTTCCTGGGAAATGTGTCTCCTTTCCTGGCTATACGCATTAAGATACAGCCAAGTTGAACTCTCTCTCGCTCTCTTTTGTTTTTTTAAAGAATTATTCCTTTATTGTAAGAATTTTGTCTTACTTATTTTTGTGTAGAAAAACTAGGGTGTAGGCCAGAGGTGCAGGATTGACAGGAATCAATAAGAAAGTGAGGAACAGAACAGGCAGATTGACTGAAATACACAGCTGAGGGGAGCTGTGGGCCAGGCAGGAGAGGTCTGTTGTGCCATATGTGGGTCATCTCCCTGGGATCGAACTCAGGCTGTGGGGGTGATAGTGCTGAGACTTAACTCCTAGACCACCAGGGAGGCCCCCCAAGTTGAAATCTGGATTGTCTCCAAACATGGCACATCTTTTTCTTGGTATTGAGCATTCCCCTTTCACAGTTACCCTTTCTCAACTTTTCTAGAGTCCTTGATGTCAGTTTCATGTACAATCTCCGTAGTCTCCAAAATGGATGTGATAGCTCCTTCTTTTGAGCTCCTAAAGCACTTTAGTTTTGCTGTAAAAGATTATAGACTTGTTCTTCAACCATATACTAGAGACATTTTGTGGGGGTGGAGTGGGGAATGGGATCAAAAATGGGGGGGGGAAGAGAGGGAAATGCACGGGACTATGGTGGCACAGGAGTGATTTGGTGATGGGAAACCCGTGGGGACTACAATCGAGATGGAAAGAAAAAATGTGCAAAATGATGTAAAAATAAACTTTGTAATAAAAAAAATAAAAAAATAAAAAAAAAGATTATAGACTTGTTCTTTTTCCATTCATAGACGGATGATGGGCATTCATCTATATATTGTTGTAATCAACTCATTGTATAGATTATTCATTTCATTTAACATGTAGATATTTTCCATATTTCTGAAGTCAGTAATTTCTATGTTGAATGAATATGTGACTTAACTGATTTAAATAGTTTTCTGTAGACATTTTGTTTCAGTTTTTTTTTTCATTTTTATTGTTGTTTGTTACTATTAAAATCAGAATTGGAAAGGACATCTTTGGAATGTAGATTTATTTGCTCAGGCTACAACTCCAGAAGTGGTATTATGTGATCAAAGCACATGGACAGTTTAAGACTTGTGTGGCTCTATTGTTTGTGAAAGGTTTGCATAATATCTATTGTAATCAGATTGAGCTAATTTCATTTGGCAGCACTGAATGACAACATTTAATTTCCTCTTATTGCCATCTAGCATATTGTCCCTCTGGGTTGTTTTACTTTTGAGGCTGAGTGTCTTTTGAAAGTGGGACTAGGAGGAAGTAGTGAAACCAGTCCAATTATGTGAAAAAAATTACAAATTTTAATATGAGAATCAATAGTAGAAGATGGATATATGAGGGAAAAAGTTTTTTTTATTATTATTATTATTTTATAATAGTTTATTTTTACATCATTTTGTATATATTTTTTCCATCTCAATTGTAATCCCCACGGGTTTCCCATCACCAAGTCACCCGTGTACCATCACCATAATCCCATGCACTTCCCTCCCCACCCCACCCCCTGTTTTTGATCCCATTCCCCACTCCACCCCCACAAAATGTCTCTGGTATATGGCTGTTCATTATTCTTGTTATTTTCTCGCCTGGTCCATTATACTCCTGCTATGAGTGAAACCATCTGGTATTTTTCTTTCTCTTTCTGGCTTATCTCACTAAGCATGATCTTTTCCAGCTCCATCCAAGTTGCTGCAAAAGACATGTGTTTCTCTTTTTTGGTTGCTGAGTAATATTCCATTGTATATATGTACCACATCTTTTTTATCCAGTCATCTACTTTTGGGCATTTGGGCTGCTTCCATGTTTTTCCAATTGTAAATAAAGCAGCAATAAACATGGGGGTGCAGGTATCTTTTTCAGTCAGTGTTTTTGTGTCTTTTGGGTAGATACCTAGGAGTGGGATTGCTGGGTCGTAGGGAAGCTCCATGTTTAGCAGTTTGAGGAACCTCCAAACAGTTTGCCATAGTCATTGTACTGGTTTGCATTCCCACCAGCAGTGCAGGAGAGCTCCTTTTTCTCCACACCTTGCCAACATTTGTTGTTGCTAGTTGTTTGAAGATGTGCCATTCTCACTGGGGTGAGGCGGTATCTCATTGTGGTTTTGATTTGCAACCCCCTTATTACAAGTGACGTTGAACATTTTTTCATATGCTTGTTGGCCATCTGCATTTCCTCTTTGAAGAAGTGTCTTTTTAGCTCTTCTGCCCATTTTTTGATGGGGTTGTTTACTTTATTTTTGTTGAGTTTCATCAGTTCGAGGAGAAAAGTTTTATAAAAATAATTTGAGGGCCCTCCCTAGTGGTGCAATTGGGATAAGGCACAGCACTAGGAAGCTATCCATAGCCACTGCAGCACAAGTTCAAGCTCCTGTCAGGGAGCTGACCCACATGGCACAGCAGATCTCTCCACTCTTGCCCACTGCTACCCTCAGCAGTGCATTTCAGTTTATCTTCCTGTTCTGCTCCTCAGTCTGTCACTGTGAATCCTCTCACACACACCCCCCACACCTCTGGCCTGCACTCCAGTTCTTGCGTGCATAAATAAATCTTAAAAAATAATAATTTGAGGCCCTCCCTGGTGGCACAGCGGGTTAAGGCACAGCACTGAGAGGCTGGGGCCACTTCCGCATGAGTTCGATCCCCGCCTGCCCAGGAGGAGACCACATGACCTCTCCTGATCCGCCCGCTGCTCCCCTAAAGTGTGCTTCATCGTTCTGCCTGTTCTGCTCCTCACTCTGTCTCTGGTGAAGCCTCTCGCCGCCCCTGCACCTCTAGCCTGTACCCCAGTTCTGTATGCACAGATAAATAAATCTTAAAAAAAAAATAATAATAATAATTTGATACATGAATTTAGCAAAGTCTTCAAACCCACACAACCATCACCCGACAAACAGGCCCAGTTGTCTGATTGGCTGAAGATTTGCAGATGCAAATAGTACTCTTATGCCAAATACGTAATTGGACAACCACTGCCAATTAAAAGAGGTAGCAAATTAAAGGGGTTCAGGAGATAATTGATTCTCCAAATTAGTAACTCAATTGATCAAAATTACAATACCTGTTGAAGTTACTTTAAATTATGCTCTAATAGTAATTAGAGGCTTTGCTTCATGTTCTATGAAATATTTCCCTTTGCCGATGAAGTACTAAGGGACTGGTAATTTAGGCAAATAAATGATGATTGCCTGATCAAAGCCATTAAATTAATATAAAATGTAATTGTAATAAATTCTCTGATAAAAGAAAGTGGTTTAATACCTCTATGGGGAGGTAGCCAAAAATTATATTCTGCAAATATTTGGATACGTTTTTCATAAGGTCCAGCATTCCATTTTGCAGGTTTGTTTGATAGGTTCATAGACCCATCTTTTTTCTTTTACTATGGCAATAAGTAATCGTGTCTATTCCAAGCCTTTGTCATACCTAATTGCCACTTTATTGTTCCCAAAGGGCAATTGGACTAAGACTTTTAAAATGCTGAATTTAAAATGACTAATAAGGAAGGAACCCAGAGATTGCAGAGCCATAGCAGTTTGATGCTATTTCCTACAGTTATATTTTAAGGTAATTAGCAATAACCACACTTTGTTGAGAGAGCAATTGTGCTTTTTCCAAGAGCCACATATTGACCCTCATTTGGGACATAGTATATTCTGTTTTCTCAGATACATTTGTCGAGGCTTCCACATCCAGCACTGTCACTCATTTGAAAAATAAAATTACTCCAGTAGTGAACAGGATCCAAAAAGGAAGATAAGTCTGAAATAGAAATGATAGCTTTCCACATACTGGGAATTCCACCTAATATACAGCACTTAAAGTGTGAGAGTATTTCTGGCATCTTCCTATTGTGGCTCCTTGTTGCTTTATAGGAAAGATAATGACCCAGCCCATGCACCCTAGAACACAAGGGCCTGGAGAGCATTTACTCTTTAACTAAAAAGAAAAATTTAAGTACCTGCTAATTGCAAGACCAAGTTTTGCAGCAATGATGCTTTTGCGTAGATAATTATTTGGCTGCCTTGAATTAGTTGTAGTGAAAGCTGTTCCAGAACTCTTGAATAATATAACCTAAAACCTAGATCTCTACTGTTGCAAAAGCAATGTAAAAATTGACATGGTTTCTTGGATAATGGTTGATAAAGCAGGCTTTTCCTGGATTCTGGATAAGCACGCCTAGGAAGGAAGCTATGGATTCACTAATTTACTCAGAGTTGGTGAATCTGACTGAACCTAAATCACTCCAATTCTAGTTGGTCTGTCCCAAGTAAAATACAAAATCGTATTTTAAAGGAGTGAGTAAATGCCTTAAAAATGTTTTCAAAACAAATGTTCTGAATGTCATTTTGGTTTCTGGACTAAATTGCCTCTAAATTACCCAGTTCTAAAATCACATTTCAAAGCTTCGGGAAACCCTGTCTGGGACCTGTCTAGACCTCAGAATTGGCCTGGTTTGTTTTAAGGTTTCAACAAGGCCCCAGCCTGCTGGGCTTGCCTAACTCCAAGGGAGAGAGTCATGTGTGAGACATGATGTAGATTCTACGATACTGTTGTGTGTGTTTTTTTTTCATTATACCCCGTTGGAAAAGTAATTTAAAAAATGATATCATGGTATATTTCTAGAATTGCATCATCTCTTGACCTTAGGACTTCCTAAATGAAGAGGGGTGAAGTGGAGGGTCACAACCAATGGAGTGGCATCAGAGAGACTGGGCCTCTCCTTGTACACTATCCCTGACCCACTGTGGGACTTCGGGAAAGTCACCGAGCCTTTCTGGGCTTCCTTTATAAAATGAGGATGTTTAGAATAGAAATCATCTACCGTCTCTTTGGCTTGTGTTTCTATGATGTCACAAAACATGCGGACAGGTTTTCTAAATTTTACTGTAGGCTGTTTTTACTGGAAAACAAACCAATGATTCAGTACTAGTCACATGCAGGCAAATCTAATACTGAGAAGAGACTTAACAGGTAGGAAGTCATGAGTTAATTAGAAAGACCCAGAAACTCATGCAATTAAGGTACCACATCCAATGGGGTTTCTCGTCTGTCACCACTGGTGTAACAAAGATTCAAACTGAATGTACACTTTGAAAACAAATTGCTTTTTTTTTTTTAAATAAAGTTTTGGAAAAAGCATGAACATTGATAAATCAATTAATTCCTATCTTAGCCGATCTGCTTTGTATGCATCGACAGGGTGGTCTATTCATAAACAGGTGCATATAAGCCCCCGCCAGGGCTGGACTGTGGAATAGCCTGGCGTGTGTGACTTCTACACTTAGTTATTGCTTCATACAGCACCTGCGTTACACTGTGACTCAGGGCTGCAGCCTGATCCTTTCAAATTGAACAGAGCAACTGGGTCAGTCACTGGAGCAGAGCCTTGAGAAAGGATGCTTGCTGCCACCACAGAGCTGCTACCTTCTGGCATCTCGTCCTAATTCATGTGGTTCTCACTGCCTGGGTAGACAATCTCAGAGGGAGGTGCTTTTAGTTTTTACTTAGGTGGATCAGATGAAATCTTTTCAGGTGACTGAGAAAAGCCACTCTTTTGTCTCCAATAACACACATTGACAGACTGAGTGGTTAACTGTTAAACTTTCTTCTTAAATGCCCATTTGGTGATGTAAATTTTCTCTTAAACTTCCTCTGAAACACTGTCTCATAAAACAATTGACCCTAAAATGAAAATTAAATGCAGTCTGTTTAAAAAAAAAAAAACAGTTTTACTTTAAAGAAAGCTACTACTTATTTACTTTAAACACATTAGACAGTTTACCATTTTAAGTGAACAAAATTCAGTACCATTTAATGCATTCTCAATGTCGTGCAATCATCACCCATCTAATTTTGAATTTTTTCATCATTCCAAGAAAACACCCCACAATCTGCACTCTCCCCCCCACCCATCTCCTGAAAACCACTAACCTAACTTCTGTCCCAGTGGATTAGCCTATTTCAAAGTGTCTAATTTTGAGGAGCTGCTTTTATTCCAAAGTACTCAGTTCCCAAAGGATATGAATGAAAAGAGCCTGGATCCAGAGAGAAAGAAATCCCGTGATGATTAAATATTTACCTGCCATGGTCTCTGACTTCCTTCCCCTTGAATTACAAATGCCTTCAGAGCACAACAAGCTGCCAACCAGCCAGGGGGGAAAATGATGTCCATTTAGAGTTCCAGGAAAAGCTGAAGGAGGCTGGAATAAAATGATTTTAGTTGGAATTTGGCCACATTCAAGGGCTAATTAATGAGGATTATGAACAAAATGAGGAATGTGCTCCTGGCTGCAGCCAAGTTATCACTGTAGTAAAGTATGACCTGCGAGTGTCCTAAGCTCTGCAGAAGGACGCCCTTGTGCTCCATCCAACATAGTGAATGTTTTAAGTGCTGAAGAGAACTGGACTCTTGGAAAAGGATGTATAGTCTTTTATTCACTAGCTGAGAGGTTATTGGTGCTTAAATTTGCGGGAACCTGGGCACGTAAATCTTGGAGGGAAGTCGTTTGCTTAGCAGGCTCTATTAGTATGCCTTTCTGAGGCTTCAAAAAGCAAAAGAAACCATCTACCTTTCCCCCCTCCTGACTCCAGTTCCTACAGCTGAGTTGAAAGTACTTCTGTGCAGGTGCACAGTGTGGGGGAACAGGACTCAACAGAGCTCTGTGTCTTATTTTCATTAAGTATTTTACAAACCTGGGAACTCCAGGAATGCTAGGCTGGGAAGAGAAAGGGAAAATAAAAAGATTGAGAAAGGTTTTTGCTCCCACAGGCAGTATTCTTCAGTGACTTGAAGACAACATTTCCATGTCCTGACCATGTTTCAGGACCATTTAAGCAAAGTTAATAAACTCACTCTGTTTTCCTTATTCTTCCATGAGCTAGTCTTTTTTCCCTCCTCTGGAGTTAAGTGCCATGTTCTGTTGCATATGGGAATTCATGGGTTTTATCTAAAACCTGTGATTACTTTTCTAATATGTACTTTTTTATTTTTTTTAATTAAAAAAAAGATTTTATGTATTTATGCATACAAGAACTGGGGTACAGGCCAGAGGTTTGGTGGGGGTGAGCAGATTCACCAGAGACAGAGTAGGGAACAGAACAGGCAGATTGACTGAAATACGCTGCCGAGGAGAGCAGCTGGTGGGACAGGAGAGGTCTGCTGTGCCATGTGGGTCACCTCCCTGGCTGGGGATTGATCTTGTGGTGCAGTGGCTGTGGATAGCCTCACAGTGCTGTGCTTTTAACCATTGCACCACCAGAGAGGGCACTGGACTCTTTAATCACATAAGGTAGCATTATACATTGAAAATTTTGAATCTCCAGCCCACCAATTTTAAAAAAGTCAGTTGCCTTTTCCCCTAAAGTTCTTTCCAGAAATAAAATAAATGAAAACTATTCTTTGGAAGAGAATTTGGCAACAGTGAGTATTCACTGAAAGGTACTCTATTGCATGAGGCATGAACACTGTTAGACAAGGGAAAAGTGTGAGTAAATGGGGATGTAGTTTGCTAACCTACTTTTGAATTAGAAGAGTAGCTATTTTTTGTATTTCCTCTGAGAGCAATAGGTTGTGATTGCTAGTGAAGAGGATGAGAAAGAGGAAGAAGAGGGAGAGAGAAGAGAGAGAATGGAATGAGAAGGAGGGAGAGAAAGAGATCTAGTGAGCCTGCAGGGCAGGTGATAAGCATCTAGATAAAGAAGAGCTGGTTACAGATTGTGACTGTCTCTGACACTGGGAATCCAGAAATCCCCAGGAAGGATTTGATGGAAGACATAAGACTTGCACAGCCACACAAGGTCAGGTGCTAAGAAGTCCCACGTGGTTTAAGAATCCTTTAACAACATCCTGAAATTCTTAAAAATTTTATGTTTGAAAATTAAACAGGCAACTATAGATCAAAACAAAGGCAGGCAGAGCACAAGGGACTGTGGTGATGGTACATGGGTGAACTGGTGGTAGAATTCTATGGGGACTACACCTGAGCAAAGAAAGCAAACACTGTATACAAATGAACAGTCATATAAAGTTTATATATAAGTGAATTATTAATATATAAATTATTAAAAAAATTTTTTGAATTTGTGTTTCATATAGAAAGTCTAGTGAGACATGGAGCTTGTGCAATGAGAGAGGAAACAAGCACACAATGTGTGTATGCTCTGTTCCTTGTCTCCCTCTTGCCTAGAGCATGGTGCTCCCTCATGGGTATGATGGGCCTACCACGAGAGGGAGTTTGAGAGAAGTCAGAGTACAGAAGTAAGCATGTTACACCTTCAAGGAGGTTACGCCTTCCACTGGAAAACTCACTTTCCAGAATTTGCTTGATTGTGGAAAGGAGATGGGAGAGTTCTAAGAAACACAAATGACAAGGAATGCCTTTGAATTCCTTTCTTACATGGTTACTTCCCTGTAATAGTACCATTTAAGCTGAAAATGGTGATGGAAAAGAAGAGGGAAAGGGTGGCCAAACCTCAGTCACCTTTCCTTTCAACTCTTCCCTCCTCATCTGTAAGCCTAAGCCAAAGCCAGAGCTGGTAGACTATGTGCTTGTTAAAGAAAGAGAAAGAAAGCCAGTTGAATTCACTTTGTGCAGACTTTTCACCATTCTGCTCAGAACAAATTCATATACAGGAGTGAAGTACAAAATACAAACTACAATTTGGTTGATTCCACATAACAAGTTAAAAGCTCTTCTATTTTTATTTAAAACTGGCATTGAACAATATAAAGATTAGTGACAAAAATTCATGCTGTTCGTTTTAAGTTTTTTTATTTTTCCTTACTTAGTACAGCAGAAGGCAATGACACACCACAAGATGGCAAATGACAGAAAGAAGGGAACCCACTAATTCAAGACCTTTGGTTTCCCTGTTTCTTGAACAGGGGACTCCACATTTTCCTTTTGCAGGGGAACACTTTGAGAATGGTGTGCGGGTGGGTGTGATGTCAGGACCCAAGGGGTATGGCTGGAACTGTAAAACTGATTGAATTACATTTTTTTAAAAAAAGATTTATTTACTTATGCATGCAGAACTGGGGTACAGGCCAGAGGTGCAGGGGCGATGAGAAAATTCACCAGAGACAGAGTGGGGAGCAGAACAGGCCAGATGATGAAGTACACTGCTGAGGGGTCAGGAGAGGTCTGCAGCATCAGGAGAGGTCACCTCCGGGGCAGGTGGGGATTGAACTCATGCTGAAGTGGCCTTAGCTTCTTAGTGCTGTGCTTTAACCTGCTACGCCACCAGGGAGGGCCCTGAATTACATTTTAAAAGATGATTCTGAGTTCTTTGATAAGACAATTTCTTCTTTAAAAAAAAAATTAAGCAGGGATTACAACTGAGATGGGGAAAAATGTACAAAATGATGTAAAAATAAACTGTTATAAAATAAAAAAAAAAAATGAAAGATTCGAGGACAGGCTGGCCCAGAAGGGTGGCAGTGCAGTGCAACTATTACCTATGCCCCCAAGACAGGGCGTATCCACCTGTCCGTCTGTTCAGGTCAGGCAGGAAGGTGGGATACTGTGTGTGCCCGTCTCACAGCCCCAGGGCTGCCATGGAGATGGATTAAACTCACCCCTTCGCAGGACCAGGTGAATGACTAGCTAAGAAAGAGCTCTGATACCCAGGTTCAGAGTAAATTTATAAGCAAATACTTGAAATATAAATAAAGCACTTAAGAAAATGAGGCAATCCAAATTTAGTGCATGATGAATATTGTTTAAAGGCTATGTAGAACACACCATACTCTCTCTTTAAACTATTCTAAGATGTAGTAGAAGTAAAAAAAAAAAATTAATACCACTTACTGTGTTTCTTCTCCAAAATATTGCTCCTGCTGTATTTCCATAAGATGGATCCACTTTTCAAATGAGAACAGTAGATTCCAATGAGTGGCTGGTCCTTGGTATCTTCTCCCAGGGATGGTACAAAGGCTGAGAATTTGTGTCCTGTTCTTTCCACTGAGTGTGGCTGGTTTCTAAGAATCTGATGTTGAAGTTTGCTGTTTTACAAATTTTTAATCAAAATCTTTAAAAGAGCAAAAACAATGTAATTTTTGAAAAAGAAGCTAATCTGAAAAGGTAAAAATCATTTGGTGACTTTTTCCCTAAAGGCCTAAAGTCCACCATCAGATAGTACAATGAATTTGGACCTCACTAATCATATCTTGCCTTTGTTTTTGTATTTGTAACTTGGTTAGATTTACTAATGTCAGAGCTATCATACCTTTTATAACTGTAATTGGAAGCTGTTCCCTAGGTTTGATTTGTTAGTCTTTTCTTCTGCCGTTAATTTATTGGTTTGTTCTACATATTTTACAAAATCCAACCCCTGAAAAACAAGGCTTGGCAATTTAGCTCCATCTATACTTTAAAATTTAAGAAATGGTTAGGTTGTGTTGCATTTATATTCTTTATTATTCATTTGACTTACAAGTATATAGGCCTGGAAATTGCCTGTCAGTTTTACTACTGAAAGCTCCAGTTACTCTTACTTAAGATTAAAGTCATTCTTTTTATAATCACTCACTTTCCTCCAAGAAAATTCTCTGTGTGGGGGGAAATCTTCAGTGGAGAAGGATTCTATATGGACTCCCACCCTTTGACCTAGATTATAGTAGGATGTTAAGCAAGGAAATGACATATCGGGGCAGGAATCAGTTGTGCTCCCTCCCAAGTCTATTTTAAAGCACTTTCCATTTTAAATATAGCAATAAAATATCAACCTCGAAATGTCTGATAAGGATAAAAGCAATAGATCCAAATCCAATCTAAATCTGACACTGCCAGGAACAAGAATTCACATTGGTAAGTCAGGACTCATTTATGGGGCCATAAATGGGTGGGCTAGCTATAATTTGGGTATTAAACTTGTAAAATATATTGATGGTATGTAAGAGCTAAATAAATAATTTACTACAAGAAAATTGGAAATCTTTACATGGTACTTAATTGACCAGTTGGTCTCCCGGATTCTCCATGTCTCCTTGTTTTGCATTTGTGTGTTTTTCACAGGCTAAATTTTTCTCTTCCTCTCTTCAGTTTAATTTCCCTCTGCAGTGAATGATCACAAGTTGGTGCATTTCTGAAAACACATACAGTTTCCATTTAAAATTCCACCAATCCATTACATGCCTTTGACAATTTCATTTACCTTTTAGAAAGATAAATGTGCCATACACTTTCTGTTCTGGAATTAGACAAATTTCTTTCTGATCCCAAAAAACTCTCCAGTCCTACATCTTGGATTCCTGTTTTGAGCATAAACCAGGAGGAGAGTTTTAGTGAGATGCTTTAAAGAATGTACTGCATCCTTTTCCTTAATACTTTTGGAAATCTTCTGAACAATGATTTTGGAAAGCTCTGTCACTGACTCCTACACATCTACAGAGGTTGAGTACAGTTGGGGGAGGGAAAAGAGAAAGATAACAGGGAAACTCAAACTAAGGCATCATTATTTATGTACATGGAGCTAGAAAAACAGGTTTCACATAATAAACTTATTTACCCTAAGATTGACTGCTTCTCACATGTGTATGTAACATGCACATGTTTCAAAGGATACTTGTATTTTTTATCTTTACAACCCTACTGATTCTCCCAAAGCAAGTGGCAGGCATTGTGACATCCAATTTTACCAGATGAGGAAACTGAGGTTTTAGGAAGTTAGGTTTGCCAAAGTAATTTGTACAGAAAATAATTAGACTGGAGTTTGGAGTGCCATTCTTCCAAATTCCCAGATTGGCTCCAGGATGAAGGGTCATTCTGTGTTCTCAGCCCCAAGGAGTGGAAAGCCCCATCTAACAAACTTAAACAATAGTCACATTGCTTATATAGTGTGTATACCGTAGAAGGTGGGTTTTAGGTTAGGTTTCAGTCAAGTTTTGATTCTATTTCTCTGCAGTTATTTTTCCTCTGTGCACATCTGGATGTTGATTTGGCTTCTAACTGGCTATTTGACTATAAAATGGTAGGCAGAGGCAGTTGGCACAATATGCTTCTAGTTCACCTTAACAGACAAGAAAGTATGATTTTCCCATTGTTATTTCTTAAAAGCAAGGTAGGACTGTTCTAGAAATTGCTAGGAAATTTTTTTCTTTATCTGAAATTGTAGCATATGACACCTTTCATTAGTGATGGAGCAAGGACCATGGAATTACTATGATTGACTTAACCTAATCAAAGACAACTTTAAGTCTCATGAAAGTACAGCCAGATATCTAATAGAGTCCTATCTATCCACCCCCCACCACACCCCCAACCCCCAGCAATGAGGCAATGACTTGATTTAGCACTCTATATTTTGTCACTTCTATTTATTTATTTTGGAAGAATCCTTGGTGTTCAAAATAGCAAAGTCTTAATTGCAGCAGGTACTTGCCTCTCACCCTGAAAGTCAATACTGATTAACTGTAAAGCCAGGTCAGGCTACTAAACCCGCCCAATGAACCAGATCCCACAGTACAGAGGATGGACACTCAGAGAGCATTGTTTGAAATGGTACTCATCAGAGATGATGAGGATGAGAAAGCCACTTAGGCTTTGAGAGTGGAGGATTCATGAAGAAAGGAAAAATACTTTCTCTATAGGCATCAAGCCCAGGTAGGTAATAAAAAGCAAAAAACAGAACTCCAAATGCCAGACATTATGTCTTTTAAATGAGGCTTGAGGCTTAGTTACTCATATATGACTACAGGACTGGAGACATAATTTGTAGGGTCTTGTGCAAAACAAAAATGTGGGACTGTTGTTGAAAAATTAAAATAATTATAAGATAGTGACAGCAGAACTTTAAGAGAAGCATGTAGCTCTTTTGCACATGGGGCTCTGTCTCAAGCCCATGAAGCCAGTTCTGGTGACCATACACTTGTAAAAGAGCAAATATTCTTTCTATTCACTATCACCCTGTTATTTATTTCTTAGCTCTGGAAAGTAATTTTCTTCCAAAGAACTCAGAACGTGGAAAACTAAAATGGCTTGAACTTGTTTTAAATAGAAGGGCAGAGCTTAGACAGAGGTTTAGGAGAAGTTAAGAATAATAAATAAAATTATCTTCTGTTTTTGCTCTGCAGTCAGTCTTGGTTTACTAGAGCCAAACCTCTTTTTGATTATGTTTGAATCCCAAATGACCTTAGGTGAAATCACTTCACTCTCAAGAGTCAGTGCCATTTTCTGTAAAATGGGGAGAATGCTAATGTTTTCCCTATTGGGCTACTAAGGTAGGGATTAAATGCAAATATTGAAAGCATTTAGTGTAATGTCTGGCTCATAATAATTGCTCAGTAAATATTAGCAATCACTGTCATAATTTTTCTCAGTTCCCAGGGAAAGAATGGTTTCTTCAGAAGGCTTACAGTTGGCTGACTCAAGACTCCAGAGCCTATTTACTCCTAGAACTATTTTTCAGATTTATTTTTTCTCATAAGGTACTTACTTGTAGAAAAAAAAATTATTTGCTCTGATCAGTAGTGAAGCTGGAAGTACTTTTATGTTTATTTAATAAATACTAGTATTACTTTTCTTGTAATTTATAAGTTCGAGGCTTTGCCAATTTTTCTAGGAGGGAGTTTAATTTTGTCCTGTATTATTTTTAATAAAATACCCCCAAATCTTGTGTCTTCTCCTAATGATGCATATTACATAGAAGTCATTTCCTGTAGTAATACATTTTTACTTCTAAAACATTTAGGCCAAGAGCAGAATATAAAGTGATAATGATAAGATGGTGAATGTAGTTGATGAATGTAGCTACAGACAGCTTCTTTCACCATCTTAGTCATAGTAGATGAAATCTGGCTGATAGTCACCATTCTAGTGGATACAAAGTAGTATACCTCTGTAGTTTTGACTTGCATTTAATAATAATATTAAGCATTCTTTTGTGTGCTTATTAACCATTCATATATCTCTTTTGGAGAAATGTCTAAAATGTCTAAAAATGGTAGAGGTCTTTTGATATTCAATAATTATACATTTTTGTGAAATTGAGTTTGTTGGTTTTCTTTTGTTACCTGTGCGTTAGCATTATATTCAAGAAGTCATTGCCAAATTCAATATCATCAAGTTTTATCTTATGTTTCTCCTGTTTTAGGACATATATTTGGGCCTTGATTAATTTTGAGTTAATTTTTTTGCATATGTGATCAGAGAAGGATCCTTCTTCATTCCTTTGTATCACTTTCTCTGGACTTTTTGTTGTATCACTTTCTCTGGACTTTTTGTTGTTGTTGTTGAGCTTTAGTAGTTCTACATATATTCTGATAGATTCTTGCCATCACTTGCCATAACCAACCTGATTTTTCTCCCAGTACAATTTTCTTGTACTGGGAGAAGAAAAGACTGTCCTTTCTCTTTTGAGTAGTGTTGGGACCTTTGTCAAAAATCATTTGGGCCCTCCCTGGTGGCTCAGCGGGTTAAAGCACAGCACTGAGAATCTAAAGCCACTTCCACATGAGTTCGATTCCCGCCTGCCCTGGAGGTGACCACATGGTGTGGCAGACCTCTCCTGACCCACCTACTGCTCCCCTCAGCAGTGTACTTCGTCGATCTGCCTATTCTGCTCCCCACTCTGTCTCTGGTGAAGCCTCTCACCGCCCCTGAGCCTCTGGGTTGTACCCCAGTTCTGTATGCACAAATAAATAAATCTTAAAAAAAAAATCATTTCACTATGCAGGGGAGGGTTTATTTCTAGGCTGTCTATTCCATTGGTCTTATAACTGTGCTTAAACCAATACCACACAGTTCTGATTATTGTAACTTTATAGTAAATTTTGAAACCCCACCATCTGAGGTAAAATCCACATGTCTTCATGTTGACTATATGACTCTAGACATTAACACATTTGTGCCTCAATTATGTATTTTAAATGGGATATGAGATAGTTGAAGAAGTACCAAGCCCACTTAAATTTGGCTATAACACTGAAAGTCAAATTCACAGAGGCCATACCTTACACTTATTCCTTACTCCAGTAAGTGATATTAAGGTAAAATTCACTCCAATCATACCTCCCTGCCTAAATGGCTTTCATTGGAGTTTGAGGTCAGAAAGAAATGCATTATTTCACATAACAAAGTATCCAGAGGAGAGAGAGTTTCAGGGTGGTCTACAGAGTGCAGTGTCCTTTCTGTCTTTCTGCTCTGCCATTCCCAACATGTTGGGATTATCCTGTGATAAATTCCTCCTGGCTACACCTCAGCTGCAAATGGATAGAGCAATATGGTACATATGAAGTAATTAGTTCCCACTTGTACAACTTGGTGAGCCTGTGAGTTGGTATAACCATTATAGAAAACAGAATGGATTTGATTTTGGGTTGTTAAGAAACAAAATTGAAGAAAATTCTAAAGATCTTATTGGCTTTACTCAGCAACTTATCACTCAGGGACCATCCAATCTAATAGATAGAAAGGAGTTCTGAAAACTTATACAAGACATAAGACTATATAAGAAGAAGAGAGCAGGAACAAGAAAATTGTACTGAGAGAAAAATCAGGTTGGTTATGGCAAGTGATGGCAAGAATCTATCAGGTAGATTATGTAACTAATGCTGATTAGGCAATTCCTGATTGACCTACGATTCTATTTTTGGGAAAGAAGACTGTGATTTAGTCTTGGTATGGTATATGGAACTTAGCATAAGCAACTCCATTTTGGGCCTTTTTTTGTTTTTTGTTTTTTGTTTTTTTTTTTTAAAGATTTATTTATTTATTCATACAGAACCGGGGTACAGGCCAGAGATGCGGAGGGTGAGAGGATTCACCAGAGACATAGTGGGGAGCAGAACAGGCAGATCGACGA
>NW_004567106.1:27557411-27562222 GCF_000260355.1 Condylura cristata
ACTGCTGAGGGGAGCAGCGGGCGGGTCAGGAGAGGTCTGCCACGCCATGTGGTCACCTCCGGGGCAGGCGGGAATCGAACTCATGAGGAAGCGGCTTTAGATTCTCAGTGCTGTGCTTTAACCCACTGCACCACCAGGGAGGGCCTTTTTTTTGTTATTTTTAACATGGTAAAGGTGAGATCTGAACCCAAGTATTCTGGCTCTGTTTTTGCCCCAACACAGGACCTCCTGTTATTTCCCATTACTCATTCTCAGCAGATCATGGTCAGTCTCATCACTATGGAATTTAGAGACAGAGACTTGTTTTGTCTGAGAAAACTAAACCACGTTATTAAACACCCTCACTCATGGGAAATTATTTCTTCTTTAAACCAGCACGTTTTCTCTACTTAAGCTTTTTTTTTTTTTCATGTTCTTTTCTGATAAAACATGAGGTGTAATAGTACATATAACTAAAATTATTAATCCCTTACTATATTCTAGGCATGTTTAGATGTCTGTTGCCTCAACATCATGAAGTATTAGAATAGCTCCATTTCCTGGATAAGGAAAATTGAGGCACAGTGTGTCAAGTAACTGGATCAAGATAAAATCATTAATAAGTGTTGGAGCAGGAATGCAGCCCCAGGTGGTTTGACTACAGAACTATGTGTCTAACTCCAATACCTTGCTGACTGTTAATATGGAAAGAGATCCCTGATAACCTGCTTTCTTTTCATAATCATTATAATTCCTTTATCTTATCTGTTTAGATAAACCCATCTGTTTTTGTAGTCTTTCCCAGGTCTTACTGTTCAGTTCATCATTTTTTTTTTTCTGTTGCACTGAAGCAGTAAAAACATTGGGAGCTTGTTTCTGTGTTCTTTAGCTCCTGGGTTATTCTATTGTGGCAGTGGTGTTATATCTACTTTGAGTGTGGCACTTCCTCAGGAAGCTTTTCCAAGTACTATCTCTCCAAGACCAGCAAGAATTTTCCTCCTATACTCAGCTCCTGTTCTCTACAAGCAACACTTTTACTCAAAAGGTCACAATTAAGTTATAGTCAACTATTACTCTTGAGGTAAAATACCCTGATACAATGGTTACTGAAATTTTTCTTTTTATCATTCTGAATACTTTTCAGGTTAATTTACATATACTAATCAAAATAAAATAACCTCAAACTAAAGTCAAGACAGTTGTAGTGGGGCAACCAGGTGCAGAGACAGCAGAAGGGTGGGGGGGTGGGGGAGAAACTGGAGGATGGCAAGCCTCCCAGCCCCCAGAAAATCTTGATTCTTTTGGTCTCTTTCTGGTGTTTTCTGTGTTCACTTTTCTCTCGTGGTCTCTTCCTCTCACAGCTGTTGCGTGTTCTCTGTGTTCTGCCTTGGCCCTGTCTCTGAGTGATGCCACCCTTATAGCCTCAGCCTCAGGTGTGCTTACATATGCACTCCTACACCATACCCCAGGTGTCCACCATCAGGCATGTGTACCCCGAGACCATGCTCCCAAGACCCTCCTGCACGCAAGGCCGAGGTGATAGCCACAGAGACCAATGATGTAAAAGCCAGGCCAGCTTACTTACCCTACTACAGTCAGCTGAATCCATTTTAAAGTTTGGGAATTTAGGGTTGCTAAAAGGAATGAGATTATGTCAGGCTGTATAGCTAAAAACAAGTGTTCTCATTATTGTTCCTAAAAGTCCACTTTCTCCCCACCCTGGACTCAAGATTGGAGAACAGATATAAGATTTCTGGACACCTGCCAATACCTTGGCCTGAAATCTCTCCTAATGTATTCTAATCCCTCCCTGGCTGTCGTCATTGTCTGATGTCCCTCTAGACGTCTCCACTCTCTGGAAGCCTTTCTAGATCCCCCAAAATACAGTAGATGTCTCACCCAGTCTCAATGTTTTCCAGTGTCTCATACTTGTCACTCTGCTGAACAGTATGGCTCCTTCTTTCCCTGGCTTGTATGTCCAGGGGGCAATGACCTTGCCTTACCCTTCACTGGGTTCCATCTACCTTGCAAAGGGACTCTTCATAGATACTCAATAAATATTTCAAAAATGAACGAGACCCTAGTAGTAGAGGTGCTTTAGTAAAGGTGGTTTACTTTTTCATTCCTATAAAAGGGCAATCTGATTTTCCTATGTTGATGAACATAATTAGAATGATTCTCCTCCTTCTCCACCCTGCCCCAGCCCCCTGATTTCTGTCCTTTAATTAGGTGGATTGTGAACATTCACACAACACTATTAAAAATGAATTAGTTCAGAACATCCCTGCCAATTACTAGCAGCTCCCAAGGATTTCACAAAGCACTTTCGTGGCTTTCCTTTCCTCAGCCGTGTTTCAGAGCCTGGGCCCGGAAAGAAGGTCTAAGAGGGAAAGGGGGTGAGCTGTGAGGCTGTTTTTTCCAGCCAGGTGCCCAGCCAGGGGTTTTTCTCCTACAGTTTCCCAGAGATCAAGCCAGTGACTGCTTCCTGCCCTCCTGCTAAGCTGGAATGGGGGTTGATGGTTTTACTGTTCTTTAGTAATCAAGCAGATTAACAGCTGCATGTTCAGTAGCTTTGGGCCTCCCTTAAATTGAGGGGGCTGTGGAGCCACACATTCCACCAGCAGCTCCTTATTATGAGAATGTTACTGTGGCTCTGGGCTAGACAAGGAAGAAAGCAATGGTTTTGATGTCTTTTGTTTCACGCAGCCCATTAAAAAGCAGTGTGCCTCCCTCTCCGAGCTGGACTTGGGCATATAGGCCTTTACTGTGAAGGCCTTAACTTTCTCTCTCAACTGCTCTCCTCATTCCCAGAAATGGGATATCTCACTCATCTTGTTTCACCTTATAGCACCTCATGACACCACCCCACCTGCTCACTTTGAGACCCTGACTCAGGAAGCTAAAGTTGCCTTCAGTTGATGTTTCTTGGCACTGTACATAGTCTACCAGCCTGCTCTGGCCTTCTCTCCATTAGTAGCTGTGACTTGTGAGATCCTGTTCTTTCCTGCCTCTTAGGGAATCTGTGGAAATCCAAATTGCCTGCTGGCCCACAGGCAAGAGCTGGGTACCAGAGGCCAAGCAGTTGATGGGGTATTTGATTCTTTTTCATTCTGATTAAGCCCCTGGAGACTCATAGTCCAAACATGAAGGACACATTTTCTTAGGATCCAAAAACTCTTGCTGCAAGTACAAAGAGGCTAATGGCCTTCTACACATTTTTACTTGCATCTCAGTTTTATAGCTTTGAATCCTTACGTGAGCCGGAGATGTGAGAGAGCTAAACCCAGGAATAACAGAAACGGTTTTGGGAAGGATAGGTAACTCTGGAAGGTCTATGAGGCTGTATTGAGTTCTCTCAGTGTACACTCATCCTTGGGAGGGTTAGGGAACATACCACCCCCATCTCAGTCTGTACGGGTATAGGACTAGCATAGAATCAAGGGCCAGGTCTCAAACTCCTTCCTCCCCATCTGATGATCCACTAAGGTGGAATGGCCATAGGTTCTTTTTTTTTTTTTTCTTAAATTTTCTTGACAGTGGGAAATTTTAAACGAAGAAAAGACCTTTCACAGATCTTTGTACAGTAAACAATTATTCATCCTTATCAAAAAACGGAGAAAGTGAGATAAAAAGTGCAGATGCAGGGCCCTCCTGGTGGCTCAGCAGATTAAAGCACAGCACTAAGAAGCTAAAGCCACTTCAGCATGAGTTTGACCCCTGCCCTGGAGGTGACCCACATGGCACAGCAGCAGACCCCCTCCTAGCACCCCCCCACTGCTCCCCTTAGCAGTGTATTTCGTTGATCTGCCTGTTCTGCTCCCCACTCTATCTCTGGTGAATCCTCTCACTTCCCCTGCACCTCTGGCCTGCACCCCAGTCTATATGAATAAATAAATCTTAAAAAAAAATAGTGCAGATGCATTCCTATGTTTATTGCATTACTATTCACAATAGGTAAGCTATGGAAACAAACCAAATGCCTAAAAACAGATGACTGGATCAAGAAGATGTAGTAAATATACACAATGGAATATTATTCAGCAATCAAAAGATAAACTTCTGCCATTCATAGTAACATGGATGGAGCTGGAGGGGATCATGCTCAGTGAAATTAGTCAGAAAGCAAAAGAAAAATACCGGATGGTTTCTTTTATAGGAGGAATGTAGGAGATCCAAATAAGGGATGGGGAAGTAATTATAACAATGTGAAAACCAAAACCAACAGGCAACTATAAACCAGAGACATTCTTCAGTGGGGAGGAGGAAATTGGACCAAAACAGGGGTGGGAAGAGCACAAAGTAGGGTGATAGTGCATGGGTTTATTGGTGGTGGGAATTTCTTGGAGATCATACACAAGATGATAAAGTATACACTGTATGAAAATGAAGAATGATGTGAAAAATACATAAAATCAAAAAAAATAACAAAAGAGAACCTGAGAAAAAGTAGTGTATAATATAATTAAGCATAGAGATATGATTTCCTCAAATAGAGCCAAAGGAAGTGAAAAAATTACAGATGCTTTGTTAAGAGAAATGCAAAAGATGATAAATAACTAGAGGTGAAGTTGTGATGCTCTGCTCCGTGCATCATCATTAGTCTTTGAGCTCAAATGGTGATTTGAACATGCAATACCACAAGTATTTTTTATTCTGAAATGAAAGCAAATACGTAAGTGCCAGGACAAAATCTCCTGCAATAATATAAAATATAATAACTCCCTTTACTATTACAGAGATAATCAAAGATCCGTTGCTGTGTTTTAATGGCAGTGTGTGTTTTAATGGCAGTGTGTTTTATTCCTCTGGTGGTAAAAAAAAAAAAAAAAAAA
>NW_004567106.1:27562512-27583829 GCF_000260355.1 Condylura cristata
ACATTTCACACCTCCCACACAAGGCACTTGGGATTTCTGTGGGGAAGAGTCCCTTTACCTGGGTTGAAAGAGACTTGATTTGGGAAGTGTGGGGGGTGGGGGACTAGGGAAGGCAGGAGGTGCTTCCATTCAACTAAGTCTGAAGCAGCTGTTGTCCCTCTGCCACCTTTGTGTGGAGGTGAAAGCTGGTGATGAGATTGGAGGAATGTAAACAAAAAGTCTATGAAGTTGAAAATTGATCTATAGCTAAAAATGTTTTACCTCCAAGGAAGGAATCTGTGCCTAGGCTTGGAGATAAGGTACCAGGATGAAAAGAAAAGGAGTAGGTCCTTCAAAGCTGAACACACATGTGTGTTATGCTGGAAAGCAAAGTCTCCGGGATAGCTGATGGGCTGGTGACATGCAGGCAGGCCGGTGGGCTGACTGGACCTGGCGGCTGCATATGTGGGGCCCGTAGGTTGGGATGTAGTGATGTGGGGAGGGTGTCCAGGGACCCCTGGGATGCACATGACAGTGGGGGTCAAGACTGTGTGGCCCAGACCACTCTGCACCAATATCTGCATGCTTGTAGCAGGTCAGGGTTTATTAGTGGCCAAAGTAGTAAGAGATGATGACAGGGCCCTTCTCAATGTCCTTTTGCTTGTGACACATTGGTGGCCATTTCTATGGCAGGATTGCTATTTGATCCTGGGCAACCCTGGCATCTCTCTGAGCCTCAGTTTGCTCTTCACCCCCACCTTTCAGCCCGGCATCTCTCAGTGTTTTCTTATTCTTGCATCACTTGCAGCCACTAACTCCTTCAAGCAGTGAATTCTGTATTGAATTGGAAAAGTAAAGGAGTGAATTAGGGAGTCAGGCCCTCCTAGCAGCACCCCAAATTGTTAGTATCTTCACACTGGAAAACAAGCCCTTGGCGCCTTTTCAGCAGAGTGGGGGCAGGGAAGGCATTCAATTCTATGGGAAAGAACATTTATGATCCATCAGACCCCAAATTACAAAACCCATTGAAAATGGCATTTAAATCTCACAGCACCCTGATATTCAGCCAACACCAGTGGGAAACAGAGCTAAGCGATTGTGTTTCATCCTTGACCTAAGCTCTTACTGTTCTTTCAAATATGATATTGATAAAATTATTTCCCATGATCTTTTTTCTTTCTCTGTTACCTGTAACCTTGAAACTTGATTCGCTATTCACCAAGCAATACTGATTTGCAACTTGACTAAATAAGATGGGGGAGGAGGAATTTTCAGCCTTCAAGCAGCCAGCTCTCCTATGCCAGGGCCAGGGAGAGCTCCTTAAAGAGCTTGGCTGGGTGTTACTCCAGGTCAGGTTTTTGTGGGTAGCAGGCTCTGTCCCTAATTGAGTGAACTTTCCCACTGGACCCCCAGCAGCACAGATATGATGCAAAAAAAAGGGCTGTCTGCCCTTCTGAGTGGTGGTGTAAATGCTTCCCGGGCTCTGTGGCAGCTCTTGGTAAGAATCAGACAGCATGGCCTCCAGACTGGCGCCCCGGCTAGTTCTCTGTGCACACCAGGGTAATCTCATAGAAATGCCTTTGAAGAGGCAAGTCAGGAACTTGCTAGTTTTTTCACAGAGGAGGGATTTTTGCCCTAGTGTTAAAAAACACACTGTATTGGGCCATCCCTGGTGGCGCAGCGGGTTAAAGCACAGCACAAAGAAGCTTAAACCACTTCCGCATGATTTCGATCCCCGCCTGCCCCAGAGGTGACCACATGGCGTGGCAGACCTCTCCTGACCCACCTGCTGCTCCCCTCAGCAGTGTACTTCGTCGATCTGCCTGTTCCGCACCCCACTCTGTCTCTGGTGAGTCCTCTCACCCTCCGCATCTCTGGCCTGTACTCCAGTTCTGTACTGAATACATAAATAAATCTTAAAAAAAAAAAACACAACACATTGTATTTTTTCCTTTATGTTTCTAACCATCATCTCCCTGCTCCAGCATTTCCTCTTTGTTGTTTTCCTGCCTCTAGCCCTGCCCTCCTGGCATCCCAAGACAAAGCCATGGTGTAGGCAAAGCTTGCATACAGCAGCTCCAGCATCTGTCTGTGCCACTTTCCATCTCTCACTCATCCAGCAACTCACTAACTAGTGAGTTCCACTGACTTCTGTCATTCACCACATAGTGGTGACAATATCCCTCTATTTTTAGGGTTTTTTCCCAGCAAGAACTTAAAATCCTAGTCAAGCTGTCTTCTACAACTGGACTATTTTCTGACTCCCAGAATAGGAAACCCAGTGGTAGGAAGGAAGTAGCTCTGTGGGCCTAACTTCTGTGCCTAGTATCTCTGCTCTCCTTCCTATGTCAGCCATGTCCTTGGGTAAACAGGGAAGCAGGGCAGCAATTCCTGATATGACACTGGAGTATGGAAACACCTAGAGGAGAGGGACAGGCTTGTCTCTAGAAGCTTCTCTAGAAGAAATTGCCCAACAGCCCCAGAAACCCTGTTGCTGAATTGCAGTAGCCTGAGACACATGCATGTCCCCAGTCACTATCACCAACAAGGGGCTTGAATTGTCCTTAAGCTAACTAGGCGCACCTCTGCACTGGGGAAGGTAAACTTCCCTGGTGGGAGAAAGTGTTATAGGGGAAAGGGAAGGTATTGGGCCAAAACCCCAATTCCCACCAGCAACATAGGACTATGTGAGCAGCGGTTCAGTGTCCACTACTGTGCTTCTCTGGGTTGTCTCTGGTATGAAAACACATAGTGGAGCCTGAAAACTTTTTATATTAAATTAATATAAAAGGTAGTTTTTAAAATATCTAGACTTTAGATAATTTCATTTCAAGATACATTCATTCCAGTAGGAGATTTTGACCAAAAAAGACAGGTGAGATTTAGTTACTGGCAGATGTTTGGGGTGTGAGGTCTTCTGCTCTCTGGTGGTGGTGACTCACAGGAGAACATAGCCCAGCCCCGTTTCTCTTGGCATTCTGGGACATGCCCACGCTGGAGCATAGGAGCAGGACAGGCAGTGCCTTCTGTGGGTAACCAAAGTCAGAGGATGCTCTTCCTGTCTTCCTGGGGGAACTGGAGTTGTCCAGAAATGGCAGGTCGTGTCACTTTGGGATTCCTCGGAAGGAAAAATGCAGCGCTTATACCTGTGGGTGGGTAGTCTTTGACCGGAAGCCACCAATTGCAGGGCCACAACCCAGAAGTTTCTGTGTCAGGAGATCTGGGATTATTTGCATCTTGAACAAGTTTCCAGATGATGTTGGTGTCCTGGTCCAGTACTCTGCAAGGCACTGATCTAGAGGATGTCTGATGGAGTGTTTTGCAGTAAAGAGAAAATAGTAGCTGCCCAAACTCAATTGCTTTCCTCTCTCTTCTGACTAGCTCATTCATTCCCTCCATGTTCTCCAATTCATTGAAGTGTTCTGGGTCATTCATTGATGAAAGGAACCCCATTTTTCCCTGTAGGTTAGAGCTAGCTCCCTGTGTGGTAGAATTTGTAGTCGGTAACTGAGGAGTTGAGTCCACGATTTTGCCCCCAGTACTGCTTATGATTATGAGAAGAACCAAGTTCCCAAGGTGCTGCCCTCTTCGCACTCTACTTGCAACACTGGGAAGTACAATGAAGCCCCAAACAAAAACCCTACACAGGGGCTCTGGACGACTGACTAATGGGCACTTGTAAATCTAAAAGGATTTCCTACCCGTGTGAATGCCTTGGGTGAAATGCTCATTAAACTGTCAGCTAGCAGAGAGGTGTTGCTCCTGGGAAGAGGCTCCCAGCATCCTGGGGTGGAAAGAAGCCTCCTCAGGCCACCAGGTTCCTCCCCTCCCCCATTTCTCACCCCCACTCAAACTCCAATCCTTTCCCCAAAACCCCTCCGAGGACTTTACTACAATTCTCCGACTCCATCTGGAAAGTATTTCTCTTCTCCAATCCAAAATATATATATTCATTTTAAATCTGCCATTTCAATTGTTGGAAATCTCTTAAATTGAAGCTTGTTAGCTATTATCTACAGTAGAACAGGTCTACATGTATTTAAGGTTCTTTATAAAATTTGAGTATTTTTTTATTTGCATTACAACATTAGAAACATTAACATATATCTTACTCAAATAACAGAAAAAAAAAAAACTACATAGCACAAATTGCTATACTTTCCCCTCCCCCACCCTCTTCCCCTGGACAGTAATGTGCACAACAGTTCAGATATATCCACGGGTTTTCCTAACACATATTGTTATTTGCTTATATATATACCCAGACATATTTTTGTTTGCGTAAAGACATATCTTGGGGTCTCTTCACATTAGCACTTAGACTTATTTGTAAGTATATACCTAAGTTATTTAAAAGTTAACTGTTTGTAGGCATTGGGCTGTTTTCCAGTTTTATACTTCTAGACAATATTGTGGATACATCTTTGATTATGTTGTTAACTATAAGCTATCCTAAAACAAAGCTGTGGACTCAAAATTTTATGAGTGTTAAATTTGGGTAGATTACATCCTGTAGAGGTTATACCAATTTCCATTCAACAATGTTCAAAAGTGACAGAGTTTTCCTATATGCTTATTTAGAATGTTGATAAAGTTTAAAATTTTTCACCTTTGAGGCCAAAATAATGATATTTCAGGCCTAGGAATCACAGCTTTCTTACGTGAGAGCCAATGAGCACTTTTTCATTCCTGTAACAACTTTTTGTACTTTTTACTTTGAAGTTTATGCCCTTTATCCTATTTTTCTATTGTTGAAACTTTTTGTATAGTTTGGTAGACTGTTTTTATACATGAGGAATTACCCTTTGTCTGCCATACATGTTGTAAATTCTGGCATGCAAATTTTAACTATTTTCCCCCAGTTTGTCATTTCTCTTTCGATTTAGTATAAGATGTTATGTCAAGGAGTGACTTTTTATTTTTATATAGTTAAATGTCATACATTTTTTAACTAATGGGTTCTGGGTTTTATGTATGTGTTAACAAGAAAGGACTTCCCCAATCCAAGACTGTTTTCAGTCCTTTCATATTTTCTTCTAGTAATTTGTAATTTATGGTTTCTTTTTGGTATTTACTTTGGTATAAGAAAAATCTTTCTTGATGCTCTCCATTTATTCCACCATGCCATAGTGAATAATAAATGTGTTTGTTTTTACCAGTATGCAACATCACTGTAATAATCATCAAAATTCCCACTTGAACTTAACATCTTATTTATGCAGTCTATATTCATTTCATTGATAGGAATTTCCACTTTCCAGAATCTTAAGAAATAATGTAACTTCATAATGTTTACATTTGGTAGGAATTATATCCTCCATTACTTTTAGAATTTTCTAGATATACTTGCATATTTGTTTTTTCATAGAAAGTTGAATATTTGCTGGAAATTGAAATTTATCCTGTTGGTACTTCTCTAGAGATTGCATTAAATGTATAGACTAGGAAGAATTGACTTTGATTATTAAGTCTTCCTATCCAATAAAAGACTTAGTATTTCCACTTAGTCTTTTGTGTCTCTTCATAGCATTTTGAAGTCTTCTTCATGTTAAACTTGAAAAATTAACATGAACTTGCTAAGTTCACATCTAGATATTTTTTGAACCTTTGTTATAAAAGGATTTTTTCCACTTTGTTTTCTAACATATATATTTTCTCATTTTCAGACATCAATTTTCTGAATTCTTTTAGTCTACAACAATTTTTCAGTTACCTTTTTGTATAATCTGCAATTGGTAATTTTACACACTCTTACCATTTTCACTTTTGTTTTCCTTCTCCTGTTCCATCGTATGGTGACCACATCTAACACATTGTTAAATTGTGAGAAAAGTGAGGCATAAAAAATTTAAAATTATATTTCCAAGGTCTTATACCTGGTGAATAATAGAGCTGGGATGTGAAAAACAGGTAGCTTGGCTCTTGAATCTATGCTCCCTTTTTAAAAATACTACATCGTTGTTCATTTTTTGTACAATGATTGATTTCTCCTCTCAGGTATAGTGCCCATAAAATTCCCACCACCAATTCACCCATGAACCATCATCATAGTCTCTTGTGCTCTTCCCATCCCGTTTTGATCCCTCTCTCTCCTCTTCCCCTGCAGAATGTCTGTGATTTGTAATTGCCTGCTAGTTTTGTTTTTTATTTATTATTATTTTCTCCTGATCCCTAATTTGGTTCCCCTATGTTTCTATATTCCTCCTATAAGTGAAACCATCTGATATTTTTCTATTTCCTTCTGGCTTATTTTGCTGAGCATAACCCCTTCCAGCTCCATCCATGTTGCTGCCAGCTATGTTCAGCTTTCCTTTTGGAATTTCTGACCAGGAGGCAACATTCTCTTAATAGACTGCTGTATGTTATCTGCTAAATATTTTTGGCCTTGCATAGTGAATAGTTTCATTTGAACTATAGTTTTTCTTAATTGTATGCATGTATTATCTCTTTTAAGTTTTAGACTCAATATCTTGTTAGCTTCAAAAGCTAATTTTGAAGTTTTTATTCTTTTACTATGGCCTGGAACAGTTTAGCCCTATAATTATCTTTTTGTAACTACTTGCAGAAGATATTCTTCCTGCCTATGTAAGTGTCTGATTCTGGTGCTTGGAGAGGGATAGATTTTTGAATTATTCTTTTTTTCTATGGTAATGCCTTACTTTGATTTTCTATAACTTCTATGGCTGGTTTTGGTTAATTTTTCTAGAAAACCACCCATTTCACCCACATTTTCAGCTTTATTCCAGTAGAGCTGAGCAAAGATGCAATTCTAAATTCTTTTACCTTTGTGCATCTCTATTAGCTCTCTACTTACTGGTTTTATTTTGTATTGTTTGTTCATTTTTTTCTTATGTATAATAAACAATATCTTATTATTTTGTTTTGTTTTCAGAAAACCAGCTCTTGAATTTATTTGTTGTTTCTTCATTTTATTATGACTTTCCCCTCCTTATCTTAGGTTACTTAGTAGTTTATATATTTTAGTTTTCCTTTTTTTGCTTGACTAGGTTGGTTAATTATTTTTTTTTCATGGTTTTCTATGCTTTATTTTTATTTCTCCCAAGAATCATCTTTTAGATCTGCTTGTTAATACTATTGTCCTTAAAATTAGTTCCTGGGACCTTTCTGGTGGCACTACATAGCTAACCGTAGCCACTGCAGCCTGAGTTCGATCCCTGGCTAGAGTGGTGAACCTCATGGCACAGCAGACCTCTCCTGTCTCACCCGCTGCTCCCCTCAGCATTGTACTTTGTCAGTCTGTCTGTTCTGCTCCCCACTCTGTCTCTGGTGAATCCTCTCATTCCCCCTGCACCTCTGGCCTGTACCCCAGTTCTGTATGCATAAATGAATAAATCTTTAAAAAAATAAAATTTATTCCTTCTGTTTTATTTAGATATGTATACACATATATAATTTAACTTGCCTGATCAAGTCCTCATATTAGTTATTTTCATTCTTTATGTTTAGTAATGCTAGTAGGAAAATCTATGTTACTATGAAAGTCAGTATCTCAGAGATTCTGATATATATTTATTTTTTATAGTTTTTGCATTTTTAAAAAGATTTATTTATTTAGGCATACAAGAACTGTGGTATAGGCCAGAGGTGTGGGAGATGAGAGGGACAGGGTATGGAGCAGAACAGGCAGATTGACTGAAATATACTGCTGAGGGGAGCAATGTGTGGGACAGGAGAGGTCTGCTGAACCATATGAGTTTCCTCTCTGGTCTGGTATGGAACTTTTGCTGTAGTAGTTGTGGTTAGCTTTGCAGTACTGTGCTTTAACCTGTTGCACCATTAGGGAGGCCCAGATGCTGCATTTAAAAAAAATCATTTCATTTCCACTTTGCACCAAGAGTCAAGAGAGGGTGTCTCAAGGGAAGGTGAGCATAGGAAAAAAGATGGGAGAAGAGACCATGATTCACAGAACAGGACTGTGGGTGCTTATATGTGGGATGGTAACACATATCTGATGAGGTGTGAATCTGTTCCTCTAAATCATATACAGTGTTGTAAATCAATGTTACCTCAATAAGGGAGAGTGAGAGAAAAGAAAGAAAAAAGAGAGAGCCTTTCAATTTCCAGATGGTTAAGATATTTGTCTTTGATTAAAGCTTAATATTCAATTTGATGACATTGAGATAGGAGACTGTGATATGTAATGTGTCTATTTTTTAATATATTGAGATTCTGTGTGACTAAACTAAGGACATATGGTTTCTTTTATCAGTATAATAGGCACAATCTTTGTAGTCAAGGTTTACAGTTATAGATAGAGATATAAAACTTGTGTACATGCACACACATGGGTTCCACCCGATTAACTGTGGGGCTCAGATTTTCAATCACTTTACTTATTTCTTTGCTGACTTGATCTCAGCATGGACCATGACATGATTTAAATTTATTACAAACTTAAATGAAAGAATAACATTAAGAATCATAATGGACTTTTGAGATCTCCTTATCCAACTATTATCTCTTACAAGTAAAACTGAAGCCCAGTTTGATATAAGGTGTAGAGATGCTTATTTCATGTCATGGAGCACTGAGGAACACCAACAGGGCTGGAGCTCACCCAAACTTGTTCCTAAATTCCAGGCTTCTTTCACATGCATCCCACAAAGTTAACATCCCCACTCACACAGAACCAGTGTAGAAAATATTGTTTTGCTATATCAATTACTATCACTCAATGCCTTCTAAATGACACATTTGAAAATAGCTCCATTGTCATATACAAATTAAAAGGATTATCATTTCATATATCTACAAGTGCCTCATAACTGTTTTCAATATATTCTGAATCTCTTGACTATAGAAACCAGAAGGAGAATACCCCCATTAGAAGTTGGGAACCAGATTTTAATAATACCTCCACTATAAATTGGGAACCAGATTTTAATAATTGACACACTCAAAGACACTTAAAATGGCAAGAATTGATTCTAGAAAAGAATCTGTTTCCTGGCAACCAGTTCAGTACTCCCTGAAGGGCACTTTGAAGAAAAGTTCAATCAATGGAAGGGTCAAATGTTTTCTTTTTCAAATGTCCATTTTGCATGTAATGGCTACTCTGTGCAGTCTGCAGAGCATTTTCTTGTTCTTGAGATCTAGGTTCCTTCTGCACAAATGCACATGCTATGGGTAAGAAATTACTCCAGCTGAGCTTATTGGCATTTCTTAGAGCATATGAGTTCAAAGAAAATTATTACAGGTAAGAGCTCTGTCTGTTAAAATACCACTGTATAGATTACATTGTGATGTATGTGGTTAGAGAGACATCCAAGAAAAGCTCAGTACAGAGCTTTCAAGTCCAAAAAACAGCCTGTACAAAAGGTCAGTAAATCTTTCTCTTGACCCCAATGCCATCTGTTTAGTCCTGATTATTTTCTAAACCAGACTGAAATCTCACTAGTGGACATGAATGGGGTATGGAAAGGGTGTTGCAGGCATACATTCCTTAATTTGAATCTGGGCTTCTGGATGGCCTTAAGAAAGGCATTTAAATTTGCCAAGGCTTATTTCTTTAGATATGGACAGAGAGGAGTTATACTATTTTAGAGGATTGATGTGACACTTGGTAGGATGATATGCAGGAATCTGCTCCTTGTTGTCTTCATCTGCCCACAATACCTTACTGGTTGTCAAAGATTGACATGGAGGCCTGGCCCAAACAGAAATGGAGGATTAACTAATGCTATATTATTTGTGCTCAATTAGAAGCTTACGTCAGTTTCTTTGTTAGCTCTCAAAACTCTCTATTAAGCATGCAGGTCTTAAAGAAGTGTGGGTTTCTAGTTACAGCAGGAAAAGTGAAGTCATGAGAAGTCAGGCCACAAATTTCACACTACATGACTCATCAGTGAGCTCTGTGGATGAGTAGCTATTCCAAGGGCATTGTGGTATCTTAGGGGCCACTGGTGTTGAGTGTGGAGGGGATGCCATGAATTCCCAGAGCCTTGGGCCTCTGGAAGACTGTTTCTGACTGATATAACATATTTCCTTAAACTTCAGTTGCCACGTTGCAGACATTCCTCTCCCTAACTTTATTCACTTTATGTGCTAGAGACAGGGCAACCTCTCAAAAGACAGGTCCATGAGGACAAACCCCAAATAGAAACAGTGAGTTGCTGTTTCTCATTCACTCCACTAATGGCACATACAGCATGAGAGGTCCTGGATGAAACCCCAGAGGTGAAGCAGACTCAACCCATCTGTAGTAGAGCCCTAGATAAGACTGCATTGTGGTAACTTCAGCACATGCACCTGGACCTTGGTTTCCATAAAGATTTTTAATATTAAAAAAAAGAAAAGAGGACTAAGTTAGGTGACTCCCCAAGGTTTATCTTCTCTCATTCATATTTATGTGAAAATTTACCCTCAGTTTCTTAAAAATCAAACAAAAAAGGAGAACTAAAGGAAGATATAATAAAAAGCACAAATATTTTACGTCATTTTACATCTTAATTTCCTTTCAAAAAAGATTGATTGACTGAATTAAAAATGAAGGTTTGATCCAACAACCCAATTTTGGCCCTACATTTAGGAGTCTTTGTAGATCCCCAAGAACCTCAGCTGCCCTTTTCTTTTTTCTTCTTTTTGTTTCTTCTGATGTACCGCTGCTCAATTTTCCATGTGGACTTTTTCTTCCTATTGTTGTGTTCTGGTTCCTCCATATTGTTTACTGCCTGTGTTAATTCACTTTTATCTGACCCCAGCATCATCCATCAAATCCTCACATGATCATTAGCATAACATTGTTTTAGTAGGGGGCTCAGCAGCTTCAATCGATCTTTGGACAAAATTTCTGTGACTCCTGCTGCTGTTCGTTCTTCCTTCCTCCTCTGCCTCTCATTCTTTATGGGTGATATTAGCAGTAGAGGTCATCCCTTGCCCACTCCCACATATTTCCCCCCAGAACCTCAGCTTTCAAAAATGAACAAAGTGATAACACCATAGAACCATTATGCTAAAAGGACTGGAGCTTTGCTTGTTAGAGAAGTAGGTTTCAAATCATAATGGATTGGAAAATTTCTTTTGAAAATGATTATATTCAATTAAGTTGTATGTGAGCTAGGCTCACACCCTATGAGTTTATATTATTATAATTAGCAGATGAAGTAAAGATTATAAAACACACAGAGGGTAATGCAACTTGAGAATATGTTAAAAGTGTTCATTCAAGACATTTCAATTTTTTTTCATTAGGCTCTTTGTAATTAAAAACATGAGCTAAATGATACTAAAGAATAGAATAAAAGATGGGAGATATTTTTAAAAGAACCAATTTAATGTAACTATCAAACACTCCTAGGTTTGCCCAAAGTCATCTCCATCCATCTGTCCATCTATTCATTCAACAGCTGGACAATGAAGGAGTGTGGAAGAGGCAGCAAACAAATTGGATGATGTCCCTTCTAGAAACTCTCATTTTAAGGAGGAGACCCCTACCCCCCCAAAAAAAAAAAACAAGCAAACAAATATGTGGCCACAGTAATTTTAAACTCTGGTTAGCTCTTAGCTCTATGAAAAGTTGAAAATGATAAAGGAAGCCTGGGAATCACCTTAGGATACTAAGACCTGAGGAGGTGGCTTTGGAAGAGAAACCTAATGATTCAAGCATCACATAGATATTTGAACAAATATTAATATTCTCCAAAGAGACAAAAAATTCCTACTTCAGAAACATGTTTTCTAAAAGGAGTTTTAAAAAGCTGAGGAGAAAGACCAGTCAGGAGGCCAGACTGTAAACCAAGCTCTGGCTGCCTACAGTGGTGGCTTCCAAAGCCCAAGATGGTATGGGCCTCACCCCCACTCAGTATCTCTGATTTCTTCTCCTTTTTGTGCTCTGTCTACTCAGTCGCGCTGCCCTCCTGGCTCTTCTTTAAAATTCCAGAGTTGGCCCACTTCAGGGCCATCATACATACTGCTCCTCTGTCAGAATATTCTCCCCCCAAAGAGATACAAAATACTCTTTCACTACCTTTTGGTCTTTGGTGAAATATCATTTTCACTTTGTGGCCTTCTCTGGTTATCTTATTTCATGGTGAATGCCCTGCTCTCACATGTCTTTCCACCATTAAACTCATCATCATCTTACTTAGTATATATTTTATTCACTATTTTGTTTGTTGTCCAGCCCTTCCTCCACTAGAATGTATATTCCATGAAGGCGGGTAATTTTGCCAGATTGCTTAATATTGTATTCCCAGAGCCTAGAATAATGCATGGCATATTCTATTCTATGTATCTGTTTGGTAGTTGAGAGAATAATTGCACAGTGTCATTTGCAGAATCCAGTTCCAGTGTTATAAAGAAATTACGACATTCAGGCTCAATATGGTAAAATGAACATGTTTCTATCTTTGTCCCCTCCAGAAATTCCTCTAAAAGAATATAAAAGGCACAAACTCACAAGAACTAAGAGAACAAGGAAGGAGACAGCAGCAGAAAAGAATTTCAAAAGACTTTGATGACTGATAGTGCTAACTATTTTGTCAGGTTAGTAAAAGCTGAAATATAAGACTGAAGGGGAGAAGCCAATTAGAAACATGCTGCACCTTGGATCCTTAACGCCTTAGAAAGGCTGAGGATTCAGAGACTTTTCGTGCTTCCATGAACCTTTCTCAAGGAGCTACTAAAGGATGTACTCCACCAAAACAGGTGCTAAATTAAAGAAGAAAAGCCTAGGGTTGAGGAAACAAGGATCTAACACAGGAGAGAGATACAGATGATTTCCAGAGTGAAATTGATAGGCAGTCCCAGCCTGACAGATGGTTAGCAGACCTAGGGCTCAACCAGTCCAGATTGTAGCAGGAAGACAAAAACTAGAAGGCTGATGTCTTATGAAAAAAGAAACTGATAGATAACCTGGTATATTTGAACACATGGAGAGGAGATTTTACAGTTCTCTTAGAGGATCTAGGTTTCAATTAGTTATAGGAACATGGGAAAACTAAGCAAACAAGAAAAACAATGGTTAACTCCAGGGAAATAAAAAAAAAGCTATATACAAAAAAGAAATGGAATTATAGTCTACTACTGTGGTTCACCCATGAATAGTATTTACTATTCATCATAATACTATGAGAGGTTGACAGAGTTGAAGAGGGAATTATTTAATGTTGTTTGAGAAGGTGACAGTATAAAGAGACCCAAAAGGCAGGATCTTCCATAGCTGGAAGTGAGTAGATATTATCTAAAACTGAAAATTTAAAAATTGTAGTAGAAACATGTAGTTTAGAACGATGGCTTTAACAAGAATAAATGACTAAAAATTGAAAGTGGTAATCTGGAAAATACAATTAAGAGTAGGGAGGAGTTAGACAGGATTTGGCAGTTTTTCCTTATAAGCCCCCTAAGCCTGAATTTTATAATGATCTATTTTGATATAGATAAAAATTAAATGAATAAGAGGATTTATGCTTTCATGATTAGCTGCAAGTGGCAGATTTTTAACTAAAACATGTTCATCTTAGGATACCCCGACATAGAAGATATTTGTTAGATGAGGATAGATGGATGAATCAATAAATGAATGAACGAGAGCTGTCATGAATTTATTTAGAGTTCAGAACAAATTACTGGCAGCAGTAAAATGATGAGAGATTCCACATCGGGAAACAATTAAAGGAAGCCCAGAAAAAATATGCAACTGTGTACCCCACCACAATGGAGCCCTGGGGTTTCTGCTCAGTTTAACCTATTACACAGTGTAAGGCTGGCAAAAATTGCTCATTTCCATAGAGCTGACTCTACAGATTTAAAAAGTCCTGAATGGGAAATAAATATGCTGCTCTTAATAAATGTCTAGTTAAGGTATAGTTAATATAGTTAAATGTGAAAGTGTATAAATGATATATTTTAATAGCATTCAGAGCACATTTCAGCATTGAGATAAATGCAAACTTAAAAAAAAATTCTAGCATCCTCTAAACACATTGCCTTATCATAGCAAATGATAAATTACTAAAGAAAAATGTTATTCTGCAATGTTTTGAAGATTAAGTAGAGTATGAGTGAAATTAACATTGTGTGTAAGTGAAGCTGTGACTATATCATGTCAGGGTAGTAATAAAATTGCAAAGGGGAGAGAATTAGAGTTTTATGCCACAGAAATGGAAGTAGTTTTCATTTTAATTGTTTTTCTTTAAATGGATTGTTTCTGTAATATACTATATTCTTTCCAGTTCACAGATGTTCAGGAGGGATAAAAGAGTTATAAAATATTCTAATGTGAGCTTTTAAAATAGCTTTTTTGGAACAGAGAAAGACCAGCCTAAAGAATTCAGAATTTTTAAAGTACTATAAAGCATTCATATTGCAAATTTAGTGAATCGAATTTTGTGATATGGAAGAACAAATAGCCTTTTAACATTTATGCCATGGCTAGTCTTTTAATCAAATAAATCAGTTTCATTTGCAATTTCCTCTTTTGTTCTAAAGTCAGGTGTCTCCACAATTCACTTTCTTTCCTCCAGGTCTCTTACTCTTGGCATTAGGAAAGTCCCCTCTTCCAGAACATGGTGCTGGCCTCACGAGCTAAGCTGGATGGGTGAATTCATTGTGCTAATGGCAGAGGCTACCAGCTACCCTTCCACCACCATCTCAGTCCCTTCCACCCAGTTTTTCTTCAGCCTCTACTAGGGACTACTCAAAAGCTCAGCTATATCAACAGAACCATGGTGCTGTGTTTCTTATACCTTCTCTACTTGATATTTCTCTTCCTTTTCTCTTCATGTTTCAAAAAACCTATATTTTCACCATGACTCTTTCTAAACTCCTTGTATCTTTGTTTTGTATACAAAGGCTCTGGTTTACTGAGATGGCCCTATTTCCTCTTTTCCTTCCTGGGCAAGCATCAAGATAATTGCATTATCCCAGAAAACAGGAGCCACTATCTGCATGGGCTAGAGTTCTAGAAGAGACTTCTTTGAGATTAAACTGTTATTATTATTTTTTAAAATTCACTCACTAAACAGTAAGAGTAAATTTTCCTGAGTGCCTACTGAGCGGCAGTTTCTATGCAAGGTTGATAGTTGAACAGGACAGATGTGGGTTCTGCCTTTATGAAGCTTACAGTCTGGTGAACATAATATGCATTAAACATAAGATGAAATGGGTTAATCAAACAATCTGTGAATTCCAAGTATGAAAAGTGCTGGAAGAATGTGGGTCCATAGATTAGCGACAAGGGAGATCCATTAGGGAGAGAAGGGGGCCATGTACTTACCCGCTTAGGCGGCCTAGAACAGTGCTGTTGCCTCCCTGGATAGCACAGGTGCCCAAGACAACACACGCCTGCTGACCCTGCCTACTCTCACTCTGTTCACCCACCAAAGTCAGCCAACATTTATTGAGCCCTTTGTATGGACCAGGCACTGAAATGATCACCATGTTTTCATTCCTCAAGGAGGGATGTAAGGTGGCTGCTACTTTGAAAACTCCATCTTTGAAAAACATGTTGGGCTGTGACTTTATAAAAAGATGCATTACTTTATGAAAATAAGATTCTGTAAGTAATGAATGTGTTTTATGTTCCTATAACACAAATATGTTAACAGCATGCATAGATTTTTAGATAAAAGACTTCAAATCTATAAGAAAAGATGATTCAAGCTAAGACATGTCGTTGTGCAATATTTTCATAGATATTTCTGTTGCCTGAGCCAAAATGTAGCTGTACCTGTAATCATGAATGCAAACATGTTACTTTAAATATAGCTAACAAACACTGAAGATAGCTAGGCTGGTGGACAGTTAAACACACATCCATTAGCCAAGAAGCCCCACTGTGAGTTACTTGGCAAAAGACCCTCAGCCTGTTTTCTTTAGTTCTCCTTCTGACTGGATACTAAAATCATATTGCAAGCTTCTTTATGATCCCAAGACCTGACTACATCATCAGAATCTGTAGGACTACTATCTGGGCATCATTAAAGCTCCCTGGATTATGGCCATAACAGAGAAGCTCTGTTCTGAGAAAGTGCATCTCAAACTTTAATTTGCAGGGACCTTGATAAAGGCAGACTCAGACTCAGTAGAATGGGGTCTGAGATCCTGCACCTCTAACAAGTCTATAGTTGGGGTGCACTCTGATGATCCAAGGACCACACAAGGTGCCAAGGATTTAAACTATGGGGAAGTATCTTTTGGACAGGGGTCCTTATCCTGGAGTAGAAATGGACTTACACAACAATAACTCAAATCCACTAGCTCTGTTCTCCATAGGTAGACAGCACCCCCCCACCTCCAACCATAAAGATATATGTCCCCCCCCCATATATATGTCCATTAGTCCTGTAGTAGTTGTTAGGGGGAGGGTCTCACATCAGATCACAAATATTTCCCCTTCTCCCTTGATTAAATTTGTTTCTACTGAGATGTCCCCACGCCCCCTCCTCCAACCCCTAGGACTCCATTAATGCCAGTGGGAGATCAGGCAGCAAACAGACTTAGGTAAAATTCACCACCCTGTTTTCAAAACCACTTGTCCCAAACTACTGGATGTCAGGGTTCAATTCCCTGAGAATGACCTCTCTCTCAGACATAATTTTCCCACTACAAAAGACATCCCAGGCCCACCCATGAGGGAGACAACCTGTCTGAATCTGTGCTCATTTTCCAGTGGGAACCACAGCCATACCAAATATGTTTTGTTGCTAGAAAGAAAAGAAAGGTCTGATAGAAAGAGAGCATGGAGACAAGAAGAAGAGTTCTCAGGAGCAGTTGAAGACAAGGAGCAATACAGCCACAATCTCCATAGAAACAGGAACACTTCCTGTGATTCCTGACAAAGGGGCAGCTGGACTCCCCAGCTATGTGTTAAGGCAGGATTGACTTTCTTTGTTAAGATTTATTTATTTGTGCATACAGAGCTGGGGTACAGGCCAGAGGTGCAGGGGGTTGAGAGGATTCATCAGAGTTAGAGTGGGGAGCAGAACAGGCAGATTGATAGAGTACACTACTGAGGGGAGCAGCAGGTGATACAGGAGAGGTCTGCCGTGCCAAATGGGTCACCTCCTGGGCAGGGATCAAACTCGCACTGAAGCAGCTGCGGTCAGCTTGCAGTGCTGCTTCTTAACACGTTGCGCTACCGGGGAGGGCCAAAGCAGGACTTTCTATCTTTGTAGGCTGGTCACCTCATCCTAGATGGACCCTCTGTGCCTGGGTGGTGGGTGGGAAGGGCTGGGCTCCCACCAGTAAAGAGTTCTATGACAGGGAAGCACCACCCCTCCCCTCCCTTTTATCAATTCCCCATGATCTCTTTGCATCATTTTCCAAGTTCTATTTTTTCTCTCTATTCAATTCCTGTTTTGTGTGTGTAATATGAGATATATCTCCACCTGTGCTACTGATACACACACAATTATCTTTTCCTTTGTCAAAATGTGCTTTTTCTTGTTTCTCTGAGGGACTACTAGTGAGCTCTACTGGTGGCTCTCATAATGTCCACTTGCAACAATTTACAACCTGCAGGAAATACTGGCATGGTGTCCATTAACATTGAAGCACAGACTAATAAGTTCTGGTAAAATTAAATGAATTTTAAATCCAAACTATTCTGTAATTTGTACTAAATAAGTCTATATCATTATACATTTCACTCTTGTGCACATTTCTATTATTTCATAAATAAAACTCGAGTAAATATCATCTGCTTTCTCAGTGGAATGGAAATTCCAAGATGGTCACATTCTCCTCTGATTTTTCACATGGGGATCAGTAGTTTGAGTAATACCACGTTTAATTATTTTAGTACAATTTAGACCTAGGAAGCCAGAAATGTGACTTACTGCAAATCACCACCTCCACCACAAATCACCACCTCCACCACCATTGATGTATGAAACCCAAACTTTCCAAACATATGAATTAAATTCATGTTGGGTCTTTCATTTGATCAATATTTCCTTAAATGGCTTGTTCCCAAAATGCACTCACATAAAGGCAGCTTTTCAGAAGTTAGTCCCCTGCACAACCCAGGACATGCTTGCCTCTTGTTCTGCATGAAACATTCCAACTAACTTTGAGTCATGCTGTCTGGATTTAAATGCTTTTCAAGGATTTAAAAAACAAAACAAAACATGCTTTTACATTTGTCAGTAGAGGGTAAACCAAGGTCAAAAATCATCTTTGAGATTAAGAAAATTTAGTCCTGGGCAGCACACAGAAGTGTTCAATGACTGCCAATGTTCCAGCCCACCCTGCTGAGCATCACAGCCAGGGGCTCCCAGGTTAGGCTGCGGCGCACGCTCATGGCCTTTGTGTGGGGAGGCATCATGAAGAGGTGACGACTCACACTTACTAGGATTTTCTTCAGACCCTCTCGATTTATCCACTAGGCCTAACTGGGCCACTGACAACGCAAGTCTGGATTGGAGGACTTTTAGAAGGTTATGTCATTCAATCCCTCATTTATTATGGAACAAAAGGCAAATAACTTGCCCAGGATCATAACACAATGAAAAGCTGAGATTGGGATTACAGTGCTCTTGGCCTCTAGTCCCAAGACTTTCTTTAGTGCTCTTGGCCTCTAGTTCCAAGATTTTTGTTTTTTTTAAAAGATTTATTTATTTATACATACAGAACTGGGGTACAGGCCAGAGGCTCAGGGGCGGTGAGAGGCTTCACCAGAGACAGAGTGGGGAGCAGAACAGGCAGATCTACAAAGTACACTGCTGAAGGGGGCAGCGGGCGGGTCAGGAGAGGTCTGCCACGCCATGTGGTCACCTCCCGGGCAGGCGGGAATCGAACTCATGTGGAAGTGGCGTTAGCTTCTCAATGCAGTGCTTTAACCCGCTGCGCCACCAGGGAGGGCCGAGTTCCAAGATTTTTATTGTATGTAACTTCAACACTCTACCTCCAAAGTGGGAGATTCCATGTATAACCTGCCAGTTAACCTATTTACTAATAGAGTGCCCATCAAAAATTCTGGCCCCTAAGCTTCTAGAGCCGTAGCTAGTGTTCATCAACAGGTTGACATAGCCAGGCTGAGGCTTCTACTTATCATCTGAGTCCATACCCCTGCTCTTTGCAGGGTTTCAGCCGTCTATAATTTCTAGGCAAACACCGTACGTAGGAGCTGACACCTTCAGCTCCCAGTATGCAGCACATCATGATGCTCCAGCATACCCAGCCACTGTGGGGCCTTAACTCTGCCTTGCTTTCCTCCAGGAACAAGCAATAGCTCATGGAGTGTTTCCTATCAGCCTTACAAGACTCCAAATCACAGCCCATAGCCAGGGGAGCTACTAGCTCCCTCAGCAAAATTGGGAATTTTGTGGACCCCAAGAGAGGCTTTATTTATTACATCTCCCCGAGAAAGCAGACTGGGGCAATAATCGTCAAAGTAATATTTACCCCTTAATAACTGCCTATTTTTATACCAGTGTTAGAGGTTAATAGCAGTGTTATTTACTCCTCTGCCAAAAAGAACTGAAGGATGTGAAATGTAGCAGTCAATAAAGCTGAACAGTCAGATAAATAACATTCATATTATTTCCTGACAAATCCTTCTGCAACCCAGGGATATAAATAACCCTAAGAAAGCAGTTCCTGCATTACAAGTTTACTGATGTGTAAAATGTAATTTTCAAAACAGCTTCGAACCCTAGAAGCATTGAATTCTGTAACTATATGCACCAACATTCAGCTCTCACGAGGTATGCGCACTTGTGTGTACCTCCTCAGGGAACACACATTCATTCTCAGAGGAGCTTATTGTTGCTGCTTGTGAATATGGTGGCTCGTGAGTGTGTAGAGTAATTGCCTCTTGTCTCTTCTCCACTTCTCTGCTTCCACTCTCCCCCCCACTAGTGACTCAGTTTTAGTCTCTTGTGCTCTTAGGTCGGAACACAGGAGCCCACTGTCCTACTCTCAGGTTTCTGTTCTAGCACCTTCCTGGATGATCCTGTCCATTCCCGTGGCTACCTCACCAGTGTGCATCTCTGGCTCTCAACCTCCCCTGTGCCTTAAGACCTATATTAACAGCTTCCTTGGGTGTATATAACAGCAGCCAGTCATGGTCTGGCAGCACTGTATCTCTGTACTTCACTTCTGACCCATTCCCCTTACCCATCCTCTGCTGTCAATAAACAGGCGGTGTTACCTTCCATGTAGTTGTTTACTTAAAAAATTTAGCATCTAGGTTTCATTCATAGCAGGAGTATAATGGACCAGGTGAGAAAATAACAAGAATAATGAACAGCCATATACCAGAGACATTTTGCAGGGGTGGAGTGGGGAATGGGATCAAAAACAGTTGGGGGAGGGAAATGCACTGGACCATGGTGATGGCACACGGGTGATTTGGTGATGGGAAGCCCACGGGGATTACAACTGAGATGGGAAAATGCACAAAATGATGTAAAAATAAACTGTTATAAAAAAAATCTATATACCAGAGACATTTTATGGGATGGAGTGGGGAATGGGATCAAAAACAGTTGGGGGAGGGAAATGCACTGGACCATGGTGATGGCACACGGGTGATTTGGTGATGGGAAGCCCACGGGGATTACAACTGAGATGGGAAAATGCACAAAATGATGTAAAAATAAACTATTACTTAAAAATTTCAGCATCTTTTTAACCTCTCTCTGATACTCATTCACCTGCCTCCCACCTAGTATCTACATGCAAGTTTTACCACCTTTCCTGTTAAATCTGGCTGGAATCCATCTAAGCATCTTCTTTTTCCTGTCTCTACCACCCTGCCCCTGACTCCCAACATCTTCCTGATTGCTTCCCCATCTCCCACTCTGGCCACCTCATTCTTTCGTCCTTCCAGCAGAGTGAGCTTTGAAAATAGAACCCAGGGCCCTCCCTGATGGCACATTGGGTTAGGACGCAGCACTGCAAGCTAGGCACAGTTGCTTCCGTGAGAGTTTGATCCCCGCCCCCAAGGTGACCCAGTTGGCGCGGCAGACCTCTCCTGTCTTGCCCACACTGTTCCTCTCAGCAGTGTACTTAGTGAATCTGCCTGTTCTGCTCCCCACTCTAATTTTGATGAATCCTCTCACTGTCCCTGCACCTCTGGCCTGCACCCCAGTTCTATATACATAAAGAAAACTTTTTAAAAATGAAAAAATATATAACCCAAATATCCCTATGGGCTTGGACCTGTTCCTCCTGCACCTCCTCTGTCCTCCTGTTACAGGGAAGCCCAGAGTGGACTGGGCTGCCTGTCTGTGGGGCCTCACTCGCACACTCACAATTCAGTTACACTGCAGGTACACACAACTGAAAGGGGAAAGGAATAGGAAACAACCCAGGGAAAGAGAGCAGGATACAAAGTAACTGCAATACCTTATGGCTAGTCTGACTAGGAGAGG
>NW_004567106.1:27583974-27617839 GCF_000260355.1 Condylura cristata
ATGTCCTAGAAGAGGTGTCTTTTTATAAGTTACTTATCCCACTGTAAAGGCCTCATCTTCATGGCCTAAATCACCTCCCAAAGGTCCCACCTCTATACATATCACCAGGGGGGGAGGTTAGCTCTTCAACATATGAACTTGGGGCACAAACTTCCAGTCCATACCAGCATCTCGTTGTTTTATTTGTGAATCTTCATATGTTAATTTAACATTTTTTTTTGCCATAAACTGCTTGATTACCTTCCCTCCTACCCCAATGATTAATAAGAACTTGTGAGTTTTAGAGAAATTAGCCCTTTATCAAATATGTTATATGATATTATGTATTTAGAAAATATTATACATTATATGTTTAGAAAATATATATAATATGTAATATTTTCTAAATTAGCCATCTGTTATTTTGGTTTAGCTTTTGTGCCTTATATTGTGTAGAAATCCTAAATTCATATGTAATCAAATTTATCAGTCTTTTTCTTTATAACTTCTTGTCTTATTTGTCTTTCCTTCAAGATTTGCACATTTGGGTTTTTCTTCTCTACTCTTTGAGACATGAGTCGCTACTTAAATAGATCATGAGACTAATTCTTTTCAGTGTGACTTAACCAATGTTTCTTTTAATCTGCAACATCAGGAACTTTGGGTTTTGAATAGAAAAATGGTCCAAACATTCACCATCATTTCTCCCAACACACCCTTCACTTGGTAAATACCATGATACATTCTTTTATGGCAGAAATCCCCAAATCTTTTCCTGCTGATAGTTATTTTTGGTTCCTCTGAGGTCCTCAAATAAGTGTGTGTGTGTGTGTGTGTGTGTGTGTGTTGGGATAGGAGGGAATATGGAAGTTTATGAAGATCTAATGACTCCTCCCCTGTCCACTAAAAGTCCCTAAAAATCATGGCAGATAGGTGTTTCAACTATACAAGGATGTTTCAACAAACTGGTATGAATGGACTGCCTTGGAGACTTACCCAGTAAGGCTGTTCAAGGCTATTCATCTTATTCATTGTAAATATCTTACTCCAGTCCCTGTAAATACCATAGTCTTTAAAAAACAAATACTACTGAAGTATTCCTAGTGTGGCATGTTCCATTCTGGAAATTTCAGAGGCTGCAGTCTGGTATGATGTGGCATATTATCACTGTCTCTTCTGCAAATTTTTGAGAATAAAAAAAATTGACCGAAAACACACTTAACATCTCCATCAGTTTGTAATCAGTAAATACAGTAAGTGCAGGGGGCTGATGACTGTTTGCAGAGTGTGTTATTTTATATATCTTGTGGGAGAGCTTGAGAGGATTCTGTTTTAAAAGGCTGCCCTAATAAATGATTTACCAGGGCAGCCAGAGATCAAAGAAATTACTCAGAAATTACATCTCCGGGCACCTAAAATTGTAAGTTTATGGAAGTGCCCAGAACCCCAAACATTTTATGACTTTTATATTAGCTAACCACTAAATTTTCAAAGCAGTGTGACTGCTATGGTTTTTAATAAGAGCTGCATGGCTCAGTCCCTCATCCTTTTAACAAATGAAGAGTGATGATGTTGAGACATTTTGAAAATATGGCAAATGTCATGGAAAAAATAACACAGGATAAGTTTCAGACTGGATGGTGGAAATTTTAATCCTAATGAGAAAAAAAAATGGATCCCCCTCCCCCAGGCTGAACCAAAACAAATCCATGTACCTTGTAACAAAAATGATAGAAATTTTGCCTTGGACACAAACTCTTAGCTGGGGTCTATATGTGAGAGCACTGTAGAAGGCTAAAGGTTTCTGGAGATTGGAGACTGAACTTAGGGATGTCAAACAGGGCACCAATTACTCCTATCCACTGCTTGACAATTAGAAAAGTTTCTAACCTTTAGCTAACCAGTGTCACATCTCAACCAAGCAGTACTTCCTACACATCATCACTGCTAGAAATTGGGGGTGTAGGTTAAAGAAATAAGTAGTTCCTTCCTTTCTAGCCTGTCTATAGAGGCAGATTCCTAGTCTCCCCAAAATATCCATATCTTTACCCCTAGAACTTACAAGTATGTTAGGCTGCATGACAGTGAATTAACTTGAGATGGAATTATGGTAGCTGACAGCTGACCTTGAAATGGGGGATTATTCTATATTACCTAGTTCGGCCCAGGGTTCTTAAATGGGGAAGAGGGAGCAGCAGAGAGATGACAGTATAGGAGAAACTCAACTTCATATTGCTGGTTTTGAGATAGAGGAAAAGGACATGATGGAAAGAATAAATAATTTCTAGAAGCTGGGAAAGAAAAAGAAATGGATTCTTTCCTTGGAAAAGAACAGTCCTCCCATCTCCTTGATTTTGGTTCCAGTGAGTCCTATTTCACACTTCTGACCTTGATAAGGTAATTTGTTTGTATTGTTTAAGCCACAGCCTTTGCAGTAATGTGTATGGCAGCAATGGAAAGCTACTATTCAACATACTGTCTGATGGCCTCACAGCAAGTTACCTTTGTGGGAGAAGTGGTCAGAAGTATAGGAGACTTGACACAATGACAGACATGATGTCAAAGTAATTTTAGTTCCATCTGTTATAAGAAGTTCAAAGACCTAAATTAGCAGGCAAAAAGTAAGGTCTATAAACATTCCCATTTTATGAAGTTACAATATGGACACTGGCATACAGCTGATGCCCACTGGCCAGAGTACCAAGGGTCAAGGTGTATACAACTTACCTGACCCTGGTGTGACTTACCTGGTTGATGCCTGTTATCCCCTCATTTGGTCAGAAGATTGGTCAGGTTCACTGCTACAGCTTCAGTGCTTAATATACTTCTTGCATCATAGCAAATGCTCAATGATCTTTTGGTGAAAAATTCACTTATTCAACAAATTTTTGTTAAGACTATGCATCAATTCTGGAAAACAACAATTTTAGGCAATGATTTGTATCTATATTGTTAGCTACTGTATTTCTATGAGTAGAATAGTACCTGGCATTCAATAGACATTTATTGAATGGATGAATGATGTAAATGAATAAATGATTTAAAGAATAAAGCACAAAACCCTCTGATTTTCAGGAATCCATAGTCTAGTGGACTTTGGTTTCAGATTTGTCAATATAGCCACTTACACCAAAATTGATTTGCTTTCCTCCTCAAAACTTCCAACAACTGGCAGTGATTCATCAAGTCAGTGTGGTGAGAAAGACAGGTGAAGAATGGAGAAGGTTAGGGAAATTAAATGGAGTTCTAAGTCAATGACAATTTTTGCCAGATAACATATGGTCAGTTCAAGCAAATAAGGTATCTATTTTCTGAAACAATTGATTTCTGTTTTTAATATTTTTATAAAGGTGAATATATTTGTAATTTTACTACATTGCATGCACATTGTATCAGAGTTTAAGAAGTGATAGATTCCCACAGTCTCAATTCTGCTCCAACCCCCTCAGAGATAGCAACTGTTGAATTTGGTCTATGTTCTCTCCTTTCCAAATGCCATAGTGGGTGCCTCCTTTTCAGAACTGCTTAAAATAAGAATAGGCCTAAATTTTGATATGATCCAAAATTGCTGGGAAAATAGTTTTGAAACACATCCTAAAATAATTTGAAAGACAACTGTATAAGCGAAATCCCTAGATGGAAAAAATTATTTTTTAAATAACTGATTTGTGTAGTAGTTGGTTTTCCCATGCCCTAGATATTTGTTTCTTTACATTTTTTCGTATATTGAATTTGAATTTTCAAGTCTGTTTGCTTGCGAAATAAATCAGTATCACTACACACACACACACACCACACACACACACACACCCCTCTCCAAAAACAGTTGTTTTCATAAAAAAATGAATAAAGAATTTGAATGTGTGTGCGTGACTATAGAAGGACAAGTGAGGTATCAGTCACTATCTCTCATCCTAGTGATTTCACCCATGACTGACATCACACCTCCTCCCTTGGAAGAAATATATATTAACAAAGCAGGACTGAAGCCCAGTCATGATCTGATGACTGTCCTTAAACATCTCTTTCACTGGAGTCCTTGCCCTGATGATATATCCTAGTCCCAAGCTTGATTTTCCTTCGTAAATCATCTGAGGAGACCTTGAGAAAGACCCATTTAACAGATGGAAGAGAACACAGTGAAATCAGAATTCTACCTATGCGCCTCCCCACTTCAGCTACATGATTAACACTGCTATACCGGAGTTAATAAAGGTAGGCTTCTAGGTTAGAGGCTGGGTTTTAGCCCCCAGTATGTATATTCTCCTGGGCAATTACAGAGCTTTTAGTTGGGCCCATGACTGCTGAATCAAAGACTGCATTTCCCAACCTCCCTTAAGTGTGACCAGGTGACTAAGTTCTGGCCAAAGAGAAGTGAGCAAGAGTGGTATTTGCAAATTCTGTGACACTCCTAACTAGTGGTTCTAACTAGTTCTAACTAGGTGGCTGCACATCTTTTCCTCACAAAATTTTTAAATAGTTAATTTTTTTACATCATTGTGAATTGTTATACATTGTTTTATTCCCTCAGGTGAAGTCCCTGTAGTTCTCCCATCACCATAGTGCCTGCTTGCAATATTTTTATTGAAAAATTAAAAAATTACAGCACTTAATATTTATTATAACATTTAAGTTTCATGTGCATATACATCTGTATTTATACAGCATCTGTATTTATACAACATCTGTATATACTATATTAAATCAGTTTAAGACCCTTTTTACTCCCCACCTTACATCTTCCCTCTGGGGAATCTGGTGCACAACATTTTGCTGCACTAATCTGGTGCACAACATTTTGAATGTCCAAATGCTGCTTCGTGGTTCACTTTAAAATCAATTTAATTTCATGCTTGCGAATTCATCTTTGTGAAAAAACAAAAGACAGCCCTCCCTGGTGGAACAGCGGGTTAAATCACAGCACTAAGAAGCTAAAATCACTTCTGCATGAGTTCGATTCCTGCCTGCCCCGGAGGTGACCACATGGTGCAGCAGACCTCTCCTGCCCCGCCCGCTGCTCCCCTCAGCAGTGTACTTGTCAATCTGCCTGTTCTGCTCCCTGATCTATCTCTGGTGAATCCTCTCATGGCCCCTGCACCTCTGGCCTGTACCCCAGTTCTGTATGCACAAATAAATCTTTAAAAAAAAAAAAAGCCAGGGCCCCCAAAGCTACAGAAGTCGTTTGTCTCCAGAAACTTGTAGGTGGTACAGGGACATTCCTAAAGAGCCTGAGCCAGCTGAGCAACTGGAAGGCTAATGAACCATGGCCTCACCTTGCCCAGAAGCAAATGCTCCTCCTCGGTGGCCACACAACCTGCTCCCACGACGCGTGTGGCTAGCACAGGCGTTGGGCCTGCTCACCTTGCTCTTGCTTATCTATTATGTTCATGAGTGCATGACCATGGCTTCAGGGCAGAAACACCAAGGGCAGTTGGGCCACGTTCAGGACAGGGGGTCCACTCAGGGTGCTCCCACAGGTCTGGTTTCAGTTCCAACTTTGTCTCACATGTGCTCCTTGTGCTTGAGAAGATCTATTATTCTAGGGCTGAGATTTCTCACTTTAAAATGGGACTAAACAAGATTCTTGTGAATTGATTGCAACACCCAGAAACGGACTGCTTTTCATCTCTGGCCTTGCTACCATCCTCATTTGAGCCACTGTCATCTTTCCCTTCATTAATGCAATGGGCTCGCAACTGGTTTTTCTCCTCCCGTCTCTGCCCTCTCCCAGCCCACTGTTCCACTGCCACAGACTGGGCCTTTCAAACACAAGTCAGACTATGTCATACCTCTGATCAAAACTCTCCAGAGCTCTCAGGATGAAGACCAATTTTTTACAAAGGAGCAACATGGTGGACTTCCTGCTTCCATTCTGATCTTCGCTCTTACCACCAAGAGTGCCCTTACAAACCCCATTCAGTGGTCTCCTTCTGTTCTTGTCTCAGGACCTTGCTGGAACCATGTGGAAGATTACTCCTGCTCTTACCTCCTCTACTTCTCTGCTCAGATGTCATCTGACCAGCGAGGTCTTCCCTAATGCCATCCTCTGGTCCCCATCTCTGCTTCATTTCTGTTTTTTGTTATTGCACACGTGGCATCATTCAACATTTAACAACAAACAAACCCATCCTTATTTATTTGGATTTTATTTGTCTCCCCCTAAAACCTAAGTCTGTGAGCTTTTGCTCACTGCTCTACCCAGTGTGTAGAGAAATGCCTGAAACACAATATGCAATCTATAAATATATACCAAATGAATAAGTGAATGTCAGTGGAGACAATGCCTGTGAAAGATACAAATATATGATATTTCATTATTTGTATCAAAGGGAAGTTTTCCTTGACACACCAAGGACCTGACATTTGGAGAAAATAAACAAAATTAATTTCCACTATTCAGAAAACTCCCATGAAACTCAAAAGATATTTTAGAATCCAAAAGAGGCTCTCATTTTAGGCCCTCCTCCCAAAGGTTAATTTAGTGATGTTCCCAGAACTCATTTCATCCACCTTAACAGAATGGACCTCAGAGGGGCAGGTTCCTGATACTTTTGACTCAACAGAGTGAGATTTTATGGATAAATCAAATGGGCTTTTTTATTTGCCACCACAAAAATGAAATTAAGAATGAAAGTAATTTGATTCCATGAAAATAAAAAACTAAACTCAAAGTAGGAAAAAAAGGCCAAATCACACAGAGGTCAGGACCGCTAGGAAGGCTCCTTCTTAAAGTCTTATAAATAGATGGTAATTTCTAAAATGTCAGGGGTTTCTCGGCTCAATTAAAATTATTTGTAGCACAAATGGTTGAGACCAGGGAATGCTTTAAACCATGAAAATGCAGTAACAAGAATAATAAGCAACTAGGTTATTGTTGTTCAGGAGAAGTCTTATTTAAATGTTGAAGAATTTCAATCATGTCGGGTGCCAAAAAGGCCAGTTATAAAGGGAAGTGAAGCTTGTTCTCTTAATTCTTTTCCTCCTGCTTCCACTTAAAAATAGGAAACAGCCAAGAGCCATTTTACAATCGAAATAGCTTCATTTCCACATCCGTTTGGAAGAAAGAGCCGTAACTCAGCTGATACACATTTAGGACAGGTTGGGGAATGGCTAGGATGCCGCAGCCCTGAGCTCAGAGCATATCACTTCCTCCTAAATGTGTTTTGGACTCGGTGGCTGTCATCTGCTAAAGGATGAATTTTGCAAATATTATGAACTTATCCAATGGGGAAGCAAAAACAAATATCGGATAGACCCAGCTTTTGTCATAGATAAATAGTTCTTTACATAGCAAGCCCAAGAGTGTTAAGAGCAACCTAGCAATGTCCAATGAAGTACCAATTCAAGCCAGAGGCATTATCATTTATTGTCAACATGAACTGTCACCGCTTACAACCATAATCAGAAAAATTACTGATGATTGATACTGACGGGAATGGTGATTACTCCTGCAATAAGCTTAATTAAAATAATGAAGTGCTATTGCATGTAACTTAGTTGTAGCATGGGGGAGGATAATGTATACGTGCCACAAGGAAGTCACCAGTCAGTATGACATTCATATTTCAATTGTGACAAGACAGGGGAGCCCCAGAGGCATCGTGTGAGTCCCTTCATCCCCTCCTTTCTCTCGTAGGCCCACAGTTCCTCATCTCTCTTGCAGACATAATTGCTGGAATAAATGCAATGACAAGAGGTCTGCTAGTTGCTCATTTCAGCTGCAAATTCAGCCCAGCAGATGGTCCAGACTGTGTCTTCCTGGTCAGCTTTCCCATGGAGTTGCTTACCCAGCTCCACGGGAATGACCATTTAAGATATGTGCTTTTCCCACGGCTGGCAACCTACCCAATCAAAGGTGAGAAAAGCCCTACAGAGAGAAGCGCTCTGACCTCCAAGAACCTTGGCTCTGAAAGCTGACCCTTGGTTAGCTGTACTACCAGTTCATTTTTCTTCCTAGACTTTCATACTTTCTTTTCCCCTGTTCTTTCAGCACTTGGAATGAGGAGAAAACAGGAGAGGAAAGAATGAAAACCTTTGCAAGACTTCTGAGCCACCCAGAAAGCCAGTCTCGAAACTAGTCCTGTGTCTATTCGCCATAATTGGCGAGGCCTTAAAAAGTGCAAATAGCTCTCATCCACAACGGGAAGATCAAAGGGACATTTACCCACTCACTTAACTTAGAAAAAAATAAAACACCCAGTGCAAATTTTGGGCTTTTAACTATCTTGTGGAACCAAAAACCTAATCAGAGCACAGTGGACTATAAACAAGTAGGAAGGGAAGCAGACAGACATTAAAATCTGATTGTGAGCTCAGCAGGGCTGGTCAGGCGTGATGGCCTGTCTGCCTGCAGAGGGTGCTGGTGAGAGTGGGGAGAGGAAGCAAAGTCAGCCTTGGCCATCTTCCGTGGAGCCACACAGGCCACGATAATTTGCTTTCCAGAGAAAAACTGGCCTCATTAGTTCATGAGATTTTTTTCCTTCTGCTTTTACTCATGAAACATTCATTGCATACCAATCGTAATAAAATGCAAATTTCCCCATACCATATCATAGAAATTTCCTGTGGCTGCTGGGAACTAGGATTTGTTTCATTCATTCATTCATTTGACAAATATTTATTGAGCATTTGCTATGTGCTGTGGCTACTAAGGACATGGCAATAAAACAGACAAAGATACTTGCACTGATACAACTTACATTCTAATAGAGACCATGTGTGTGTGGCAGACAAGGAATCATAAGGTAGAAGAAAGTATGTGCACAAATAAAAGCAATGTGCACAGATAAAATAAAAGCAATGATTGGTATAACTGCAACTTATAAAGCTTTTCCATAGTGAAAAAAATATGTAAAGAGTTTTAAGAGACAGCTTATGGAATGGGAGACAAAATTCACACAATATATAATAGACAAAGGGTTATACCCAAGATATATTAAAAAGTTACACAATTCAAGAAGAGAAAAAACAATCTGGTTCATAGATGCAGTGAGTGTGAACACAATTCCCCAAAGAGGGTATCCCAAAGACCCACAAGTGTTTGAAAATATCATCTCACACCTGTGAGAACTGTACATCTTAAAAAGACCCTCCCAGTGACAAGTGCTGGAGAGGATGCAGAGACAAAGGAAGACTACTACACTTTTGGTGGGAATGTAGACTGAACAGTCATTATAGAAAGTAATCTGGAGTCATCTAAAAAGTGAAAATGGAAATATCATGCAATGCAGCAACATCACTCTTAGCCATTTATCCAAAGAACATGAAGCTACCGGTGCAAAATAAGCCATAAGCTTCGCAACGTTTGTTGCAGCACTATTTGTAATAGCTAGGACACAGAGGTATTAGTATCGGGTCAAGATGTGCTATATCCACGTGATGGGATACTTAGCCATTTTACTGTGAATGGCTGCAGTTCAATGTTTCTTATGGCTAAGTAGTAAGTCAGAATGACAAATAACAGAGAATTTGACAAAATCCTTACAAAATCTAGCAGACACTAAACACAGCAAGGGCTCTGATATTAAGAGGAAGGGAGGAAGAAGGGGTCCAGGGAATACACAGGATAGTGGTAGGGGAACAGAAAGGTGCGCAGTTTGGGGCTTCAATTTAAACAGGACAGCCGAGAAAGAGTGGGACTCTTGAGCAGAGGTAGCTCTGGCATTTACAGAGCACCGCCCTATGACAGGGACATCTTGGCCACTTCACCTGTGTTCTCTTTAATAATACCTGCTGGTGACCTTCATCTAATTACAACAAGTAAGGTAACCCACATCAAACATATGTAGGCTGGTAAAAACCCTAAAGTCTTTTCCATGCATAAAAGTTCCAAAGGAGTCACTCTTGGAGTAAGGTCTTGCCTATAGCAGAGCAAAGACACACATCCTGGGCCTCCTACTTTTAGCCTACTAACTTTGCTTTTTGTTATATTACCATTAGCACAATTAACAGCTTGGACTACACAATTCTTTGTTGTAGTCAGAGGCTGAATTGTGCATTTTAGGATGTTTAGCAGCTTCCCTAACCTGTACTCCGTAGATGCCAATAGCTCCCCTTGCCCCCTCCAGACATTGTCTGGGGAGGGGCAAAATCACCCCACTTGAGAACAAGGAACTAAATACAAAACAAATTAACTTTGAAAATTCACATATTCAAGAGAAAACTGAGAACCTCAGCACTGATTCTGCTGTTTCATTCAGACACTCTTTGGTGAGGCTCAGGTATAGTGTGATGGAACTACAGGTTAACTCACATGTCTCCTGCCACCTGCCGATTCATAGCAGGCCCCTTCTCCTCGGGCTCCCTGCCAACAGTCTGTGCCCAGCCACCCCTTATCCATTGTCCACATGGTTCCTATAATGAAATCCAATGTTATCACTCCCTTCTACAAAAGCCTCCAATAGCCTACAACATAAAATCTAAATGGCCTTCCTTCATGGTATCTCAACCTTGCACAATCTGGCCTCACCTCCACATGCACTCAAATCTAGTCCTTCAGCCTCCTGCCAAGGTCTGTGTGTCCCAAACAAGATCATGCCCTCTAGCTTTGTAAAGACCCAGCACCACTTGCTTCATTTCACATTCCCAATATTCCTCTCAAACTCTTTCAAAGGAAATGGCTCCAAGCTATATTCCCACAGTACTTGGATCACACTTCTACTCTGCACTGTATTGCAGTTCATCCACCCGGCCAACAAATACATGTTGGATATACTAGGTGCTCTCCTGGACTTTGGCAATAGAGATGTGAACAAATCTGGCAAAAAATCTTTACATTCACTGAGCTTGCATTCTCGGTAGGAGCTAAAATAAATAGGCATCATCAGATAGTCATAGTGCCACGTGTACAACAGGTTCTAGGATAGAACTAAATTAGGCCCAAGAGCTTATGGGTAAGGGGGGAGGTAAGGGGAGTAAGAGGTAAGGGAGTAAAAGGTCAGAGTATCACTGGGGGGCTGGGAGAGAGGAAAGAATATTTAGATACTATATTCAAATTTGTTTTCCCTCCCCCACACCCGCACCCCGCTAATCACTGGGAAAGCTCAATGAGACCCACCCAAAGCCCTGGAGGTTACAATTTTGCAACCTCTAATCTTAGAGGACAGAATGCATTTTAGGGAGGGCTAGCTGCTTAAGAGACAATTTCTAGAAATGGTTTTATGGACCCTTTAGCTAAATTTACCCAGGACAGACAAAAAAAAAAAAAAAAAAACCAACTAAGACACAATTAGAAACAATAAGACAGCATCCCTAACTCACATTCTGTTCCTCAAACCCTGACTTGCAAAATTTCTGTGTTCCTCAGGAGGGATTTTGGCAAGGGAGGTGAAGAAACTGAGGAACACCGTTTTTCTGAAGCGAGAGCTCACTTACACTAAGGCCAGGCGTGTTTCTATAATGCCACTCCAGAGGGGATTCATGGATAATAAAGGCTGCCCAGGCCATCCCCCAAAGTAAGAGACACTGGATAAATAATATCTAGAATTCAATTCAAATGGGCATAGAGAGCCTGTGAGTTTTACTTGCCCTGATTTGCATAATTATCTAAATTCATCTCCTCATCCTACCAACACTTAAGGGAGGTGTTGATTTTCATTTCCTTGAAATAGTTAATCGTTGCAACCAAGGTTCCAAATGGGAGGTTTAAACTGGGGATCAGCTCACTCTGTGTAGGTCATTTAAGAGCTCAATCTCATCTTTGAAATATAGATTAGCCAGGAGAGTATGAGTTCAGCATTTCTATGTAATGCTGTTTCATTGATCTTTCAGGCCAACTGGACATGGCTTCAGACAGATACCTAAAAATTAGTTTTAAAACTTTCCCATCTTTTAATATTTTATAACCTGTCAGAAAATCAATTATGGACTCTGCCCTCTTTCAACGCTTGGTTTCATAGGAGCCGATGTTTAACCAAAGCAAGGTGCTTTCCTCTTTTTTACAAAGAGCAATGGACAAGTGAATGATGACTTCAGGGAAATTCTTGGATCTGCAAGGAGTTGGAGATGAATTGTGTAGCTTTGACCTGCCACGTTCAGACTTTGGGTTTCTCTCTTTCCCCTGCAATAGCCTGAAGCTGGCTTCCCTAAACCCTGGGACAATCAGGGATCCAAAGGTTAGTGTTGTGGGGACCCAGCCATAATTTGAACTTGTCCAATATCTTGATATATTTCTTCAAGTACAGTGAATCACAAAGGGCTTTCTCCAAAATGCATCCCTTGTCTTACAAATACACAGAGCAGTCTTTCAAGTTTAAAATGACCTTTTCCACTTTTTGTATTAGAGGAGGATTTAAAAGAATGGGAAACATCAGGAGATATGCCAAAGTGATCTTCATTCTCTTCTTTGGCTTTTCTGTATTGTATAGAATTCTTAGATTAAAATGCATTTTATAATAAAAATTATGTTTTTTTTAAAGTAAGACCTTAAGTAGAATGACACCAACATAACCCAAAGAATTTATAGTGAAAGAGAGTGCAATTAATTTCAATATCAATTTAACAATAACTGACTTCCATAGCATGGGAGTGATGACAGAAAACACACATATTCCAGTCAGCTGAGCTGCCCTGTTCATCACAATGAACCATGGTTTAAACATCACAATGAACTGTAATATGGACAAAGGTATATTAAGCTTTAAGGAGAGAGGAAGAGAAAAGGATAGACTAGACTTCCCTTCCCTAGACTAGGAAGGGAATAAAAAGAGGAGATAAAAAGACAGAAAAAGAAATTGTTTTGAGTCAAAAGGTTGTGAAACCCATAAACTATGCAGGAAGTCCCAGCTCTCTCACACCCTTCTTTAGTGTTATAATATTATAATACACAAGCAGTTCAATACCCTCACCCTGGTGGTATTCAAACACCTGCTGGCTTTATTGTGCTCCCAGCCTATGACAGAGAGGTCTGGGAGAAAGACTCCACAAGGAGCCACCTTGCATGTGTTGGCTACCGCTCCCCAGGCAGGGATACCAATTCCCTGCTTCTCTGTACACTCTCTGACAAGCCTAGAAGCTGACAATCAGCCCAGGGCCACCAGCTGAGCCTCACTAGCAAAGGAGGTTCAGGGCAAGGAAGTCTTGGGGTGAGGGTGAGGTATTTAGCACAGGGCACTGGGAAAGTGAAAGTGGTTGCTGCTAGAGGCATGAGGATGGGGGGAGGGGGAGAAAGAGGGGTAAAGCAGGGCAGAAAATGGGGGGAGTCCTACATGTTGAATCACAGCAAAACTGAACCTGAGTTCACCTAGTAAATCAACAAAAAAATACTCATTTTCTGCTTTCTGCCTACTTGCCTGGTTTGTTCTGAGAACGCAGTATCTCTTGCTTATTGCATTTGCCAAATTTGCCAACTCCCTAAAATACGTCCTTGAAAAACTTAACCCAGTTGGTTTTTTCTACTAAGTAGAAGGAGCCATTTTCTTATTCAAATTTAGCAATGACATTTACCTCAGATGGGAAATCATTTAAATATCCTCCCACTTAGTTATAGAAATGTCATAATGTAGGCCGCATGCTCAAATCCACTTATCAGTGGAACCTTGGGCAAGTTTTTTGTTTGTTTTTGTTTTTTTGCCTCTCTCTACCTTAGTTTGCTCACCTTTCACAATGCAAAAGACAAAAACAGCACTACCTCAGGGAGTGATTGCCAGGACTGCTCATGTTCAGGAATGTAAAGCACTTAGTGCTCTGCGTTCATCATCAACATAATTTTTAGTACCTGTTAAGTGCCAGGTGTCATGCTGAACATCAGGAACAGAAAAGTGAGGGCATAGAACAGTCTCTGGAGCTTCCATGCCAAGAGAATAGTGTTTTGCAACCGTCCTAGGCCAGGTGGGGTCTTCATCGGTTCTGGCAGCTTCAAAGAGAAAATTGGAGCCCATGGCATCATCCCCACAGGGTTTGAATAGTACATGGGGGAGACAAACCTGTGGAGACCACAGCCTGGGCCCCCCTGCACCGTCTATATAGTCTCCTTCTTCTGGGCTTCTCCCAGGTGTCTCTCATCCTGGCCCCACCACCCACCATCCATATAGCCTATGCCTCAGGCCCAGGTGTGCCCACTTACCTGCCCGCACCACCCTCAGGTGCTGTCATCAGGCATAGCACCCAAGCCCACACCTCCAAGCACATCCCACTTCAACACAATCAAGGCCTCAGGTGATAGCCACAGAGGACAATGGCATAAAAGCCTGAGCATCTTCATTTACCCTTCAAGTAGTAATAAAATCCTCAGGAAAAGAACAATTATAGAGCAGTTAAAATGTACTAGTAGTCTAATGCACAGAGTCTTATTTGATCTTCACAATAACCTACGGGGTAGATAAGAACATTATGTATAGGAGAGGAGCCCACAGACTTCGGGGGTTAAATAACTTGATCACACAATCTACCCAGGAAACAACAGAGCCAGGGCGGGAACACATCCTCTCAAGTTTTAAGTCTTAGTTGTGCTTTTCTTTCATTTTAGTGGGAGAGGCCTACCTTAGTCCTGCCCTTAACCGTGGTTCTGTTTTCCATGGTCTCAGTCATCTGGGATCAGCCATAGCTCAAAAACATTACATCCTGGGCCCTCTCTGGTGGTGCAACGGGTTAGGACGCAGCACTGAAAGCTAGCTGCCGCCACTTCAGTGTGTGTTCAATCCCCACCCTGGAGTTGATCCACAGGGCGCTGCAGTCCTCTCCTGAGTTGCGCACTGCTCCCCTCAGCAGTGTACTCGTGGATCTGCCTGTCCTGCTCCCCACTCTGTTTCTGATGAATCCTCTCACCACCTCTGGCCTGTACCCCAGTTCTGTATGCATAAATAAATCTTTTTAAAAATTATGTCCAATAAGATACTTTGAGAGGAAGAGAGAACCCACACTCACTTCAGTATATTGTAATTGTTCTATTTTTAGTCATGATGTATATCTCTTACTATACCTAACTTATAGGTATAGTAAGGTATAGATATGTTTGCATAGAAAAAAGCATCATATATGTAAGTTTTGATACTATCTGAGGTCTGGCATCCACTGGGGTCTTGGCGAGAATCTCATGCTGATAAAGGGAGGTTGTTACAGTTTCAAATTACTCCATGGACTTGAGGTTTGGCACATTCACTTTGCCTCTTCACGTTTTTCTTAGTTATTGCCCTGCCTAATACCTTTCATGCCTGGCACTGAGTTTTTGGGTAGCCACTCATTTAAGCTGATAAAACTCAGCTACCCAGGGTAAAACATCTTACCCGCTGGTCAGAGGATGTACTCAGCATTGAAAGAACATTTAGCACCGTTCAGCCTTGGCCTTCATGCTGGGAGACAAGTGCACATCTCCAGGCCTACTCTGAGCCAATCACTGGAGAATGGTTTAATTGGTTAATCATATAACTTGCAATCACTTAATCATTTTAATCACCATCAGCCAATTAGCTCAGAGTTATGGGCTCTGAGGTAACAGTTATGCAAATGTTTGTTCCACTGCAGGCTATTAACTGCCATATTTTCTCCATCAAGCTGACAGAGACTGATGGGTGGGGGAAGAAAAGGAAAGTGAGCGTTTGTTTAGTTTAAACTTCTTTCCTGTGGGTTATGATGAAGCTTTCAGCGGGAAGAAGTACCAAGAGGTTGATTTCTTTATCTTAATGTAAGCGTGCATGCTGGTGGGTTGGAAGGAGGCCCTCTGAGGAAAGTGCCAGAGGTGGAGAGGGGAGGAAGGACCAGCTAAGAAACTGTTGAATGTAGACTAAGAGTTTAGGGTGCTACTGTGTGAGTGTTGCCTTTGCTGATGGTCCACAGCATTCAGTCATGCCACAGGAAAGGAAACTGGGGACCAAAACAGGACATACATGACTTTTGCTGTTGCCTTTCCTCCATTAGGCAATAGAAGGGTCAAGTTAGAATGAAGCATCCATCCTTATTCATTACCATCTCTATAATAATAATAATTGCTATATAATAACAAGAGTATGTAACAACCCTAGAAAGGTAAGTCATCATCAGAATTTCTGAAGAATGCCACAAACATTGGTGACATGGAAGTAACTGCACTCATTATTTCCAGTCCCTGGTTTAGTGCCTGATATATGTTAATTGCTCGATAAACATTAAATGAATGAATGGATGGGCACCTCAGAACCAGGGCAATAAGGGAGCTCAAATCTGTTCAGTGTGACTGAGCTCTGCAAGCATCTATGTGCCAGGATGCATAGCCAGCTGGCCTTTCAGCACAGTCCTCAGCTTGCCTGGTACCCATTGTGCCTAGTGTCATGGAACTTTCTGTTGGGTGGACAACAAGGTGGGCTGGGTCAATCATAAGCCTTCAGCTGCAATATTTTCAACTGCTGTGGATACTGATAAAGATGCACAATTTCAAAGATAGAATGAACGTGGTGAGAAATGCATAGGAGTGACGTGGTTTTGAGGTATCCCAAAGCTACTTTGTGCTCATGACAGCCTAGGCTTTCTTCAAGGAATATCTTAAATGCCCCTGAGACTTTGTCTGACTTTGTTGGCTAGTTAAGTGTAGAGTTGGGCTTGAAACTTCCCCCATCTTCTAAATACACACAATACTGTGTTTGTACAAAATTTTGTTTATTTATTCAACAACACATATTGAACTGCTGAAGATCATGTGTGGGGTTAGGTAAATAGCACTCAGCAAAATACTAGTCCTTGGGTGACAAAATGTTGTCAAAGGCATAGGAGATATTGTCAAACTGGGGTAATCTTGGAGAACTTTCTGAAGGAGGTGGAGTTTGCTCTGAAGAGAAATTGGACAAAGAAATAAAGGTAGGGGTGGTAAAAGAGAATGTGAACTTGGCATCACAATTTCTGTTACCTGTATATCTTGAGTAATAGCCACATTATTAGTGTAGAGATAGTTACTCTTTGTTAAAGGCTTTCTATTTTCCAGCTTAGCAGTTTTTAATTGCCTGAAGGAAGTAACTGGCCTTGTTTGAATTTGTATGCCCAGGGCCCAGAGGTGTCAGTAAGCTTTTCTTGGTAGCTTCCAGTTTGACCTGAGTCAGTGACATTTCCCTATGGCTTGCCTTGCTATTCTCTTCCTCAAACAGGCAAAATGATATTGACCTAACCTACCACTGTTGTGAGGAAAAACTGATAAAAAATATGGCAACACACTTCAGAGTGAGGAACTGCTATAAAACAGTGCTTAACAATGAATATGCTTAGTTTAGTGAGATACAAGAAACAATGGATAGAAATAGAAAATTGGACCAAATCATATAAAAAGGTTTTAAAGATTTTCTTCTACATTTACAATGCTGTTATTATTGACTTCAGATTTTTTCTTACACTTAATTAGTCAAAAGTCAGGCTAAAATTCTTTCATAGGTCAGGTTGCCACCAGAATCTATGTTCTTAAGGACAAAGCTGTTGGCTACTCCCACTTTTGATTACTTTTCTGTTTCTCAATTTTCATACTGTTCAGCTTATGCTATATGTATTTGCCCACAGAAGTATGAGGTCATTTTGTTTGTCTCTGGGCTCCTATTCCCTTCATCCCAAAATACAGTATAGATTACTGACTTCCTGGAGGCCTTGACTAATGATGGTGCCTTGGGAAGATAACTTTCTTAAAAGAGCTTATAAACAACAGGTTCAAATCAGATTCTGACTCCAGTGTCTATGAGACACTATGGTCACATAATAGTCCCAGTTTGGTTCAAACTCTTCACATCTTTCATGGTTCGGTATGGAGTTGAAACTCACCCCAGACATCCCTTCGTCTCTCAAGCCTATTTTGATTATATAATGTCAGAGAGATTGTGTCTTGTTTCAGGTTTTCCTAAAAGCCACCCCAGAGACAGTGCAAGTCATTATTTGGGAAGGGCAGGGAATACTAATAGGTCAGTGGGAAGACAGGGAAAGCAGCCAATAATGGGTGAATTATTAATCCAATGTCACAGTGGGTGACTGGAGCTGAATCTGGGAAATGGTATAGGACACACACATTAGTACTGGTCTTCCAAGCAGCAGGTGGACTAGTAATTAGACACTGACTTCAACCAGTTGGTTTAAGGCTGCTGGGGTCAGTTATCTTCCCAAGGCACCCTCATTAGTCAAGGCCCCCAGAGAACTTTCCAGGGTTCCAGAAAGAGTCCTGGGGTTTTGAGATGCAGACACATGCACTAGGAAGTCAGCCTTTTTCTTGGGGATACACTGAAATGGTGGGATGGAAGGGATGCCCATGGGACAGGGAGAGTGCAATGTGGGAGAAGCTTCAGGGGCAATGTAGTGGCCTCTGGCCAGGAGACTGCTCCTCCAACTAGCAGCTGTAAGATGGGTAAGGTTACATGGGCTTGCAGTTGGCAGTGAGCCTCCCTGCAAGCATCTGATAAGTGTGGACATGTTAGGACACCATTACAAGTCTATTTTAGTATAGTCACAAGCATTCATAAGAGTCCAGAGAATGGAACAAAAACTCCTTTACTTTTCCTTTTCTTCATCATGATATTGGGCAGGCTGGGCCCATCCCAGACCCTGGGTGGGAAGTGGTATTTGATATTTGGCGATTTCAGTCTCTTGCCAATGATTGGCTTAGATACGACCAATGAAATATGAAGGGAAGTTGGGGTTGGGTGAGTGGGGAGCTGGAAAAGGTTTTCTTGCTTATAAAAGAGACATCTGATTAGCAATTTTCCTCTTTTTTTTCTAGACATATTAGAGTCTTCCTAGGACTTCACAGTACCTGGGACTTCAATACCCACTTCCCCACTATGTGGGGTAATCACTGACATAATGAGGACAGTATAGTGGAAAGATGGAAAATTTCTGAATGTCTGCGTCTGACTTGCCAGCCTAGGAGTTTTGGATTTCTTGTTCTTTCAACTTAAAACATTTTTCTGTTACTTGTGATGGCAAACACCCTAAATGACACACTCTCACATAACCCAACTGATTGGTGAAGAGACCTCCACTCAAGAACATCAGTGTGGGGCTGTGTGTCTAGACCACAGGTCTCTCATTTAACTGTCTTCCTCAGTTCAAACTACTGTAACATGTCACAGTTTGGCTTAAACTAACAAAATGTATTTTCTCACAGTTCTAGAGACTAGACATCCAACACCAATGTATTCACAGGACTGGTTTCTGGAGAGGATATTCTTCCCAGCTTAAGACAGCAGTCCCATGACCTTGCCGTTGTGTATATTCTCCTGATGTCTCTCCTTTTTATAAGGATACCAGGTCTCTTGGGCCAGGGCCCTGTTGTCATGACCGCGTTTATCCTTAATTACCTCTTCAAGGTCTTATTTCCAAACACAGACATATTGAAGGTTAGGGCTTCCACATATGAAGGGATGGAGGGAAACAATTCTTCTTTGTATACCATTAACCATACATATAGGAGTAGGAAATTGGACATTCTCTTCAGATATTCTTGGCTTTCTTGTGTTCATCCTCCATGGATAAGCAAATAATAGTTATTATTTATTAAGCCCTTACCTCATATATATCAAGTTATCAAAGTGTATTTCACAACTCCTAGGAATCCCCAAGACCATTTCAGGAGGTCTTCAAGGTCAGAATTATTTTTGTAATAATACTCAAATCTCATTTGTCATTTGTACTGTGTTGACATTTGCACTGATAGTACAAAGGCAGTAATAGGTGTTGACCAAATTATATGTATAGTCATTATTTTAATTTTATTTATTTATTTTAAGATTTATTTATTTATTCATATAGAACTGGGGTACAAGCCAGAGATGCGGAGGGTGAGAGGATTCACCAGAGACAGAGCAGGGAACAGAACAGGCAGATCGACGAAGTACACTGCTGAGGGGAGCAGCAGGCGGGTCAGGAGAGGTCTGCCACGCCATGTGGATCTCCTCCGGGGCAGGCGGGGATCGAACTCATGCGGAAGTGGCTTAAGCTTCTTAGTGCAGTGCTTTAACCCGCTGCGCCACCAGGGAGGGCCCTAATTTTATTTTTTTTTACTGCTGTATACTTGCAAGAAAAAAGTTACTTTTGCTTAAGAATATCCTGGATGATGTAGTAAAAGTGATTAGTTAACTTAATCCCAACTCTTGAATATACATCCTTTTAATATTCTGTGCAATGAAATGAAACCTTCATATTAAACACTTGGGCCTAACAACGTATGAAGTTGTCTTGAAGAAAAGCATTTGAGCAGTTGAGTTGTAACTTGAACCAGTTGCTTTTTTTTTTACTTGGAATAATCAACAAATAAGGTATGCTTAGTCAGCCTTGAGAATTTCACTGAGTTCTTGAAGGTGAACAAAATGAGATTGTCACTTCAAGGGTAACAATTGACAGTGTTTGTTGCCAATGATAAAATCTGGTCTTAACAGTGAAAGTTAGAAATTAAGATAACATGTATTTGCTCTTGGGAGTTACATGGCTTCCCAATATTTAAAGAATTTCTAATGGGTTTAGAGATAATTGTAATGGGTGTGATATTTTAAATTATATAATGGAATGTTGAATTATGTTTTCCTAATATCCAACATGTGATACTTTAGTATCACATGTATTTAAAAGATCTAATCCCAGTAAAAGTTACTGGAAAGCAGGCTTTCCCTGGTGGCGCAATGGGTTAAAGCACTGCATTATGAAGCTCTCTGAAGCCACTGCAGCATGAGTTCGATCCCCGGCCAGGAAGCTGACCCACAAGGCATGGCAGACCTCCTCTGACCAGCCCGCTGCTACCCTCAGCATTGTACTTTGACAATCTGCCTGTTCTGCTCCCCACTCTGTCTCTGGTGAATCCTCTCACCCACCACACCTCTGGCCTGTACCACAGTTCTGTAAGCATAAATAAATAAATCTTTAAAAAAACCAAAAAGTTACTGGAAAGCTATAGAAATAAAATCAGTGTGATTTTGGCATAAAAGCAGACAGTATAGAGAGTCCAAAAGTAAACTCATGCACATATGTTTGACTAAACTAGACCTAAGGACATAAAATGGGGAAAGGATAGTTTCTTCAATAAATGGTATTGGAATAAGTGGACAGCCACATGCAAATGAATAAAACTAGAATACTGTTTTATATGATGTATAAAAATGGACTAAAGGATATAAATATTAGACCTGCAGCCATAAAATTCTTAGAAGAAAGTTTAAGTAGTAATCTTAACATCAGTCTTGGCAATAAATTTTTTTATATCTGATACCAAAAGCAAAAGTAAACAAGTGGCACTACATCAAATTAAAAAGCCTCTATGCCACAAAGGAAATAGTGAACAGAATGAAGACAATCTATGCCATGAAAAAAAATTGTAAATGAACTTAACTGATATTCAAAATAGAGAAATAACTCATACAACTTAATAGCAAAACAAACAATCCAATTAAAAGATGGGCAAAAGAGGGCCCTCCCTGGTGGCACTGCAGGTTAAAGCACAGCACCAAGAACTGAAAGCCACTTCCGCATGAGTTCGATCCCGGCCTGCCCCGGAGGTGACCACATGGCGAGGCAGACCTCTCCTGACCCGCCCGCTGCTCCCCTCAGCAGTGTACTTTGTCGATCTGCCTGTTCTGCTCCCTACTCTGTCTCTGGTGAATCCTCTCACTGCCTCTGGCCTGTACCCCAGCTCTGTATGCACAAATAAATAAATCTTTAAAAAAAAATGGGCAAAAGACCAGGCAAGACCTTTCTCCAGAATAGACGTACAGATAACCAACAAGTACATGAAAGATGTTCAATCTCACTCATGGGAAATGCAAACTAAAACCAAAATGATCCATCACATGTTAGAATAGCTATTGTGAGGAAAATAAGAAATAACAAATGCTGGTTAGTATGTAGAGAAAAGGGGGAATCTTTGCGCACTCTTGGTGGAATATAAGTTGGTGCAGCCAGTTTAGAAAACACTATGGAAGCTTCTTAAAAATTTAAACAGAGGGCCCACCCTGGTGGCCCAATGGGTTAAGGCACAGCACTGTAAAGCTAGCCACAGCTGCTTTAGTGTGAGTTCCATCCCAGGTCAGGGAGCTGACCCACATGGCACAGCAGACCTCTCCTGTCTCGTCCACTGCTCCCCTCAGCATTGTACTTCGTCAGTCTGCTTGTTCTGCTCCCCATTCTGTCTCCGGTGAATCCTCTCACTTCTCTGTTCCTCTGGCCTGTACCCCAACTCTGTATGCATAAATAAACAAATCTTTGAAATAAACTTTAAAAAGAGAACACCCATTTGATTCAGCAATTCCACTTTTGGAAATATATGCAAAGGAAATGAAAACCCTAACTCAAAAAGATATCTACACTCCCATGTACTGTTAATAAGCATATTTGGAAGTTGGAAAGAGGGTGGATCTTAAAAGTTCTTATCACAAGAAAATGTTTTAAATATGTTTGGTGATAGATGCTAACTGAATAATGCAATGATAATTTTGCAACGTATATAATATGTTGTGCCCCTGAAACTATGTTGTATGTCAATTTTACCTTAGTTTTAAAAAAATGAAAGAATTTTCATGTAACAGCATATGCACGATTTACTTAGAATGGTTTTAGGTTCCACGTTGCAAATAAAATTAGGGGAAGTGCAACTTGTCCAGCGGGGGTGTAGTATAAAAAAAATACAAATTAAACATTTGAAAGACTATTAATATCTCTGTAGGATGAGATCTTATCAGACCAGTTTTCTTTCTTTACTTCAACCAAACAACATATTGCAACAGAATAATTATAGAAAATGCAAAAATGGAGAATTCTACTGATACTTATACAGTCATCAAAGTGACTTCTTAAATGAAAAGAATAATGTTACTGTCCTGACTCCATAATATGATGATACATTGCCAGAGCCCCTAAAACTGAAGGGATCAAAGTCAGTTTTTATTACACACCTGTTTTTATAAAACTGATCCTTTGCTTATTATATCCATAGTGCTTAGTACATAGTAGACAGTCCAAAAGTATTTGATAAGTGATGATTTAAAAAAAAAAGTGACATACTTTCAACACTTAAAATATGTTGGTTTAACTCAGGTGTCATATTTCAAGGTTCCAGTATTTGGAAAGTAATATGAAGAAAGGAAAGGATATTTTAAAATAAAATTTCCTGTGATTGTCAGACATCCAACTGTTACAGAAGGAATTTTCTAGGTGGTACAACTAATAGTGGTTATCTGCTTATATTCTACAGGATACAAAACTGTGAATCGTAAATGGAGTCACAGAGTTGAGAAACACTAACAGTACAAAAGAGTCATTATAAATTCCTGTTTTAGAATTTTAGAACAACCAAAATGTGATGTTCCTGCCAATAGACAGTGAGTAAAAATCATGCCTTTGTCCATTTTTATGGGTGGAGAGAGAAAAAACAATTGCAAAATAATGTGGCTGTCAATTTTAGCAAAGAGCAGCATCTAATACCCAAAATCCTATTTAGTCTTGGTTGAAAGAGAATTCTGAATGCTTGTTTATAGTGTACCTGGGAAGGTAAGCACCACGAAGGCAGGTACCAGTACATCTTGGTCATCACCTGAGCACCCAGAATACTAGTCAGCACATGGTAGATGCCAGCCAATACCAGAGACTGTCTTGTTTTTCTTTTATATTCCATCTACTCTTCATTCTTCAGAAGCCTCAATACCTTCATAAATGTCATCAATGTGTACCTTTGCATATAGGCCACTCAATTCAATACAACAAATTATATCTGAACTCCCACCAGTGAGTAAAGGGTGTGAGAGACAAATGGCACAGAATCTACCCTTACAGAACACTTGACTGATCGATAAATTACGCCAGTGCATCTCAGACTTTAATGTGCACATGCATCCCTAGGTATCTTATTAAAATGCAGATTTTTGCTTCAGTCCATCTAAAGCAGGGATCAACATTCCCCATTTCTAATGCTCTCCCAGGCAATGCTGAGGTTACAGTACACAGTTTGAGGAACAAAACATTCTGGCATCTAATTGTGTCATGGCAACTGGGAAGACAGCTCTGTCAACAAATTGAGTTATAGCCTGATTCCCTAGCCACGTGTAGACTTAGCCCTGGTCTTATTCTCCACAGAAGTATTTGAGTTCCAGAGGGCGTAACTCCCAGGACAAGAGACTTGAAGGTAGTCAAGATTACCTTACAGTTCTGCCAAGGTGTGGAAGAGATGTGGTGGACACAAGTTATGTAGGTTATTTACATACCTTGCACAGGTAATGGAATCACGTTTCTGAGAATATCATTTTCTTTCCCACCACTGGAGACAGTTGAACACATCCTCATTGTCACATCTAGCCAAGATATTTCATAAATCTGCAGGGTAATCACTTAGAATTCAAGTCTTTTCCCACTAAAAAGTGTTCTTGGATGATATGAAACTTGGCAAAATGCAAAGGTTTTTTCTTTCATATCACAAATGTGCTTCCTCAGCAACTAACAACTTTCAAATGATCTGTCACACTTTGCATAATTAAATCAGTCTCAATGGCAGCAAATCATTGCAGAAACAGTTAAATAGCACTGATAGAACATGGATTATGGAGGGGAAGAATTTCCTGGGTAGTGAATTTCTATTACATAAGGCCAAGGGGGCCAGACCAGTGAGTGGATGTGGAGGAAAAATAAACTCTTAATTTAGAACCACCAAAAGAACATTTATAGAGTACCAGCTGAAGTGATCCTTGCCCTCAAGGAGCCTATAATCTTATGATTAAAGAAACATCCACAACAGAGTTCACCTGTGGTGTTTCAGGAGCGCTATCTGGATCAGATATGACCATTATAGGCTGCTTTTGATAAAGGTCACTTTCCCTTAGTAGAGAAATGTCTGTGAAGAGAAATGCCTGAAGAAATGTGTACATAAGTCTGTGGGAATAGAAGTCTATGAGGAGAAAACTATGGGGGGGGGGAATCTGTGAGGACAGATGTGTTTGAGGAGAAATGTATGTATGGAAGATTTTCAAAATTTAAATAAGATAAAAATAAACTTACTTTTGTTCAGAAATAAGTAAATAAAACTTCTCATGTCCCCTTTCATAATGTTCACTTTGGCCTCCCAGCAACATGGTGCACTCAGACAGGGAGGATCTTGTTGTTACCTCAATTAAAAGAACAAGTTAACCTGCACCCCCATGTTTATTGCTGCTTTATTTACAATTGGAAAACCTTGGAAGCAGCCCAAATGCCCCAAAGTAGATGACTGGATAAAAAAGATGTGGTACATATATACAATGGAATATTACTCAGCAACCAAAAAAGAGAAACACATGTCTTTTGCAGCAACTTGGATGGAGCTGGAAAAGATCATGCTTAGTGAGATAAGCCAGAAAGAGAAAGAAAAATACCGGATGGTTTCACTCATAGCAGGAATATAATGGACCAGGCGAGAAAATAGTAAGAATAATGAATAGCCATATACCAGAGATATTCTGTGGGGGTGGAGTGGGGAATGGGATCAAATACGGGGGGGTGGGGAGGGAAGTGCATGGGACTATGGTGATGGCACATGGGTGACTTGGTGATGGGAAACCCGCGGGGATTACAAGTGAGATGAAAAAAAAAAGTACAAAATGATGTAAAAATAAACTGTTATTAAAAAAAAAGTTGATAATAAAAAAAAAAAGATGCCTGGGTCCTACCCAGCAATTTTGATATAATGGGCTATCAGGCAACCTGGGTTATTCTAGTGTGTACCTAGAGTTCAGAACACTCCTACCCAGACCAACACTCTTCTATACAAGATCCTTCCACAGATTTCTGCTTACTCCAGTAGATTTCATTGTCTCTAATATTTTCTCCTTCCTCCCAGGCTTAGAGCATGACAGGTCAAGGCCTCTATGGGCAAAGAGTGTCAACTCCAACACTACCTGAGTTACCTGTCCTTTCTTCCTTCCTGGTCCTTCAGCCAGGGACCTCCAAGGAGCAATTTATAGTGGAAATTTCCATTATATTCTGACCAAAATTAGAATGACTGAAAAGTATATTTATCCTCCCATGCATCGCATGACTTAGTTATTGCAATTCAGTTTTTAATGAGTCAAAAATGTGCAATAATAGCAATAGCAAACATGTAACAGAGCACCTGCTGCAATAACACCAAGCACCCAGGATGGTGCTTAACACCAGTTCCAACATTGGTGGACCAGGCATACAATAGGGGTGCTACGAGGCTGCACTGCACAGCCCAGGGGAGCAGGATCCTGGACCTGCTGGGCTGGTCTAACCACACGATGAAATCACCTGACACATTCCTCAGGACAGATCTTCATGGTGAAGTGACCATGACTGTCACTAGCACTTACCCACCATTTAATTCTCACTTTCACCCTACCAGGTAGGAATTATCGCCACAATACCAGTGAAGATACAGATGTGGCGAGGCTAAGGACCCTGCCAAGGACATAGAGCTGGGACGTGGTGCAACTGCAATTCAAGGAGATTAATAATAAACATTTAGTAAACAGTCATTGTTTTTTCATTTGAGAAACATATACATGCATGTTTTGTTCTAACTTAAATCATCCGCTATATATGGTTGACTTGGAGCTTGCTTTTGTAAATGGCAGTCTGACCAGAATTCTAAAACTAAGACAAAAATTAAACAGCTGCTGTCCCTTAGCTTACAATCACTTATTTCTGTAGTAATAGCCTTTTTTTAATGAAAGAGAGAATGTGGGAGGGTAATTGACAGCATTTTATAGTCTGTGTGATGGCCAACAGTGCCTAATCTAGCCATGTCATATGCTAATATTGATTAAATCTAATGCTGAGTTTTTCAGCAAATGAAAAAAGAATTCAATCTATTTGTTTCAGCCTACGAGGAACCATTTATGGAGTTCTTGCTGTTTGTAATTGGCTGCTGTTAGAGCGGACACTGTGTAATGCAGTTACTCTCTGTGATTATTTTCTGCTTTCCTTAGAAAAATGACAAGTTGCAGCCACGCTCGCTAGGAGCACTCTTTGCCGACCCGGTCTGTTCAAGCTGACTGTGGAAATGCCAGATGAGTACCAGCAGGCTGGGGAGGCCTCTGCCGCTCCCACCTCGTAACCAGTTCGCCCTAGTGACAAACAGGCCAGCGCTACCATCTCAGTTACAAAAAGCAATTGACTGCTGCTCAATTAAGCAGAAATGAGACTGTCACTCACTGAGGTGGAGACATGAGAATTGCCTTATCTGGTTCTCAATAGCAATTTGGGTTTTTGGAAGTTATTTTACAGTTGTAATTACAAAGGGAAATGAAGTCTGCTTTTGCGATGCTACCAGGTGCTCTTCCTTCCACTATAAACTTGATGAATAGCCCCCCAGAGCCAACGCACTGGCTGGTCTGCTAACTGACTTCATTACACAAATACAGGATTGAAAAATAAAATTGAGGCAGCAGCTAAGACTTAGGGAGGTGGCAGCTTTCCTCACTCAAACGTTTGGGTGAATGAGATAAATTAGCTTTAACGTTAACAATATCATCTTGAACCAAGAAAACCACATTCTATTACAGGCTTTTATTTAAAAATTAGATTTTGTGAACTAGAACTAACAGATTGCCATGAATGGAACTCTCCCATAACTTCATTTTAGTTTCAGAGAATCACTGGGAACAAATGCAATCACAGGACAAGCTCCCAGACCTGAGTTGGTGCAAGGGAGAACAGAAATTCTAGAAAACTTGACACTAACTTCTCACGGTCACAGCTCAGACTAAGCCTATATTTCCATGCTCCACTTTTCACTTAATGGAGTTTTCTGGAAAGGAAGGAAGGAAGGAAGACAATTGAGGAAAAAATATGTTACAGAAATATTGATAGAACAGAGCAGAGTCGTGAGTTCCTGGAATGTTGAGAAGGACTTGAGCAACCTTGCTATGCAGACAGTATTTGGGACTGATCAGAGGAGGTGCAGTGACTACCCAGCCTCAAGGTCAGTTTATTGCAGGGCAAGAGAGAAGCAAGTCACTGAGTCCCAAGCCACAGGACGTCCCAGGAAAGCCTTACGTGCAAATCCAATGTCAAAATCACAGCTAACTCCTTGAATCCAACACATAGTAGGTTACACAGCATTTACTGTCTCTTCCTCTGAAAAATCAGTAATTGGTGATCAAATGGTCAGGCCATTTAGGCATCACTGCCTTGTCTCTATTAAATAGGACACCAATGATACAGCATGTACCATCTGTTAAGTGCTGTCCTGATCAGCAGCCTTCTGATGGGGTTCCCCCTAAATAAATGAGGAGTGTAAAACCCTTTCATATTCTTTCGCCTGAAAAGTTTCCTCTAAAGCTCAGGCATGACAATGGAACTCACTGATGAATCTTTGTTTCCCAAGTATTTCTGAAACTCTACACCTCTGGTGGCCTGAGCAAGGAGTTTGGCTGGTGTGCTAAGAGCTAACCCTCTGACCCTTGTAGTAAACAAATAGTAAAGTTGTCTTTTGCTAGTCAGTACAAAACTCCCTCTCACGGCTCTAAAAACCATTTGGAATTGGTCCAGCTTACATATCTTTTGGATGTTTAAGAAATAGATTAAGAGGTCAGCAGGGGAAAAGAGACATCACCAGATGGTTGTCTAAATGGACAATGGTAAGAAGAAAAGAGAAGAGAGTTGAGGAGGGGGAGAGAAGAAGGGGAGTTGCTGTAGTGAAACTGAAAGGGATTTTCAAGACCCCAGAATCAGAGAAACCTACAGTCACCAGGTGAGGGAGCTTGTGATAATTCAGATCTGCTCAATTCAGCGTAGCTACAAACTCAAGTCAACAAGATTAAAATATATATAGGTTTCTTCTGACTTCCAAAAGTAGACCACTCCTATTTGGTATGATTTTATAGGTAATTTGGGGGATTCTCAGAACCCTATTGCTGTATCATTGGTGTCCTATTTAATTTACATAGAAAATATATTGAGCATTCCAAGACCCAAAAATTAATCTACAAATCATATCAAGTAAAATCATTCTACTTTCAGATGGGGGGCAGGGCAAGGAATAAATGTTGGAGGAAAGTACTTCTTAAATATTAACATTCCTCTAATTACATGGTGTTCTTATTAAAATGCAGTAAGTCTATGGTGCATCCTGAGATTCTATGTTTCTAGCAAGCTCTCAGATGATACTGATGATGCTGATCCCACACTTGTGGTAGTAAAAGACATTGTCCCTAACAAGATGGCTGAGGACAACCTCAGGATTCTTTATCCAGAGGCTTAACATTCATGCACAAGAATCCAGTTTCTTTTCACATCAGTAAGTGTGAGATAGAAATTCATCCTGACTGGACTAGTTCAGGTCACATGCCCACCCAATGGGCCAGTAAGCCAGTGACTGGTTAGGGGAATGGGCCATATGAAATTTGCTTAATGTCCATGAGCCCATCCCTCAAGTTGGGTGAGAAAAGAAAGTCCCCTGAAACACAAGGACTTCATGGGAAAAAGGCTACCAGATAAATTGAGCACTGTTGGGAGGAGGGACAGAAAAATGCACACCGGGGAGCCCATCAATAGAGCCTTTGGTTAATAACATTGGCAAAGAGTATAGGCTTGTCCTTACCCAATCTTGGATCTTTTGAAGGTTTGACTCTGTGTTTGCAAGGTCATATCAAAAACTGCACACCCATGAAGTGTTCTGCCAATGTCACCTGTCCTACCCCTCCCAACACACACACACTCTACTCAGTAAAGTAGGGAAGGCAGTGATAGAGCATCCATGTTTTGTGACTGAAGTGTGTTTTCCAGTCTCTCTGATCAACATTCTGGACCTCTTTCCTTGCCCCCTCCATTTCTGCTGTACTGCTATGGGATCCAAAGGTTTTCTTAAGGAAAACATTAAACTAGTAAGCCAGTAAAATGTACCAATGCTGTGCTACACTTTCCAAGGTGGCAACTACTGGTGCCATTCTGCTACTTACTTCTATGTAAATTTAGGAAAATCACTTAACACAGCAAGATGACCAATTAATACTGATTTTAACACTGAAAGTTCTGTGTGCCTAGAAAGTCATTTTGAATGGTTGTTGGCTCTGTAGCCCTACTAAATCTCCCTTTACTGATTTGGGAAATAAGGAAGTTGTATTAAAGCATCTCTTAAATTCCACTTAATTCCAGATAAAACTAGTTACTTGATGCAGTTTCATTATTTTGTTTATTTATGTATTTTGGGCTATTTTGATGCAACTATTAAGAATGAGCAGTGTAATAGAAAAATATAAAGAGATTTAAAAACCAATGTGACAGAAACATTTAGATTAGAGAAAAAAGACCAAGGTTAAAATTTAAACAGATATTATGGCTATTTTATCCAATAATTATTAGAGTTAAGTAACAAATTCATCTCTGAATTTCCTGATAGTCAAAGGAGAAAGGGAAAAATAATTTGTGTGATTCACATTGTTCATAAGAGAAAGTATTGATTTCTCAGGAAAATTAAAGATCTTCCTGAGATTTAACCTGAAGGAGATTTTGCACATGCATTTTTCGTATAGAGAGGAGATTGAATGATGTCAGAAATACTAAACTTAACAGTATTCTAAGAGAAATTGCAACAATGACTGTCACATGGCTATTTACTGAATGTCTTTCAATGCAAAAAAAAGGTATTTTTTTATAAAAATAAACTCAGTGGTACAACTGAGATGGAAAAATGCACAAAATTATGGAAAAATAAACTTATGTTATTTAAAAAAAAAACATTCACCATTAAAAAAAAACCCAGTGGAAATAATTCTAGGATCTGTCAAAACAATATGGTATAGAATGGTATTTTTAAACTTGACTTGAAGCTGTACATCATCTGGAACAGTTAGTGTATCACATGCCCATTATATGAGCTTTTGTAAATTGATATCTTTCAGTGAGACTCTTTTCTTAGCATTCAAGAAAACTTGGATTGTAAATGTACTGCAAAGTATGGAAGGGATTACAAACCTGGATCTCAGATAGATGACTCTAATGGTCCATTGGACCCCCTGGATTTTTTCCTTATGTCTCCCTTTTTCCCCACCCAAACCCTACATTGCAGGTCTTCTTAATTCTCTCAGAAGGAATTCCCAAACTAGATTTCCTCCCACTTTCAACAAACTGAATATATCAGCCCACAGTTCATAGATTCCTTATACTACTAACCAGAGTTACTTATCATGAAGTCTCTAATTCAGAACTTAATTTGGGTATTCTCTTTAAATGACCAAATGTCATTTGAAGTCTTTTGTCCTAAGTAAGAATCTCAACTCCTAAGAGTGAACTGAAGTCTGTATCTTGAACTATACAAAGAAATTTTAAGGCTTTGGATCAAGGTGTGATAGTCTTTGCAAACTAACAGGTTTTCCCCCAGTACTAAAGGCACCTGCAACTGTCTGGGGAATATGGGTATGAATTTCAGAAAGAACTTCCTTTTTTCCATGGCAAATGCCAAGGGCTATGAACTTCTCCTTATGATACCTGTAACACAGATGTAAAGACGAAAGAAATGAAGAAGTTACATCTAGGAGAAGAGGAATCAACATTTTGCAGGAGCAAGGGTCCTTATTAAAATTTCTTTTATTTTTGTTTTGCTTTTATAAAAAATAATACATGCATACCATAAAAAAATCAAACAAAAAAGGGAAAAAAGTAATACTTCTTTCCCCACTAGAACTATTCCCCAAAGGAAGATATTCTTTTTTTATTGAGTCATGTCTCTGATCAAAGATGTCTGTCAAAAATTTAGAAGCTAATTTAGCACAAAACATATCTGTCAAAAAATAAATGCAAGATACTGACTGAGTATAAAAGCCATGGTTTTTAACTGGATCTCAAATCAAAGCATGCACATTATCATTTCATAACTAAGGCCCCCTTACCTAACACAGATTACCTGACAGGGGTAGGCGAACATTCCTAAAAGCAAATATCCCAAAAGAAAAACAATGTGTTTTGAGAAGTTAGTTATCAAATGCAAAGGTTTATTAGGGAATCCTATGAAATCCAAAAGCTCACATGACCATAAGCTATAGAAATGTATATGTTCATGATACAACTTGAGATGTCTTTACATTAGATAGTTGGAATCTGTTGGATTCAGATTTCTTAAGATGGTGAAATGCTTCAAGTAGTTATGTATTTCTTAAAAAGATTCAATATTAGATGATTGAGTGTTGGCAAATGAAGCATAAACAGTACCAAATTCAGGAAGGAAAATAAAAATAGGGCCTCCCTGATAGCCTAGGGGTTCAATCTCAGTGCTATCACAGTTAAGGCCTGAGTTTGACCCCTGGCCAGAGAGCTGACCCACATATCATGAAGCAGACCTCTCCTGCCTCACCTGCTGCTCCCCTTAGCAGTGTAGTTCAATAGATCTGCCTGTTCTCTCCCCTCTCTGTCTCCGTCTCCCTAGTACCTCTGGTATACATCTCAGTTCTTCTATGCAAAACTAAATTAAATAAAATAATCTAATTTCTTCAACCCTTGCCTTGCTTTTTTTTATTTTATTCCTTTTGATGGAAATTAAGTTTTCCTTTCTAGTAATATATAATTTTCTGATAAGTAATCTTAAGTTAAAAGTAGTGAAAAGAAAACTAAATAACAGAGTTTGAAATACGTAATACTGTGTATATATAATAAAAAGCCATCAGGATCACCTCTGTGCATTTTCATTTCTTTTTCCATAAGATTGAAATAACTTATTCACTTACTTGAACTCGTAGATTGTAAAATTAAAACAATGTTTAGCCAAATTGTCTATTATTTGTAACAAAATTATCACCAAAGAGTTATTTAACAAAGCAATAGTTAATTATTATCTCACAGTTTCTATGGGTCAGGAAATCAGATAGCTATAGCTGGATTGTCTTTTCTCTGTTATTCAGTGTCAGTGGCTTCAGTTCTAAAACTGGAAGCCTGAGAGTGGGAATTACAAATAAGCTCTTAAGTTTTAATATCTGGCAGTAGATGCTGACTGTTGGCTGAGGTCCAGCTGGGGTAAGGGTCAGAACACCAACACCATATGGCCACACCTCTCCAGGTGACCAGGGTTTCTTCAGAAGTCCAGGTAGGGGAAACCCAAAGGCAAGAGTCATGAAAAAAAGAAACAGGTGGAAACTATATCTTTGTTACGACTTAGTCTCAAAGTCAGATAGCATACTTTCACCAAACTCATTTGGGAAATCACACCAAGATTCTAGGAAAGGGAATATAGACCTCCATGTCTCAGAGGAGCGGTTCCAGGCACATTATAAAAAAGCCATGTGGAATGGGATAAACTCACATATGTGTCCACCTCCAGAAAATACAACCTACCACATTATCCAACATGGCAAAGAGTAGTGTAAGTAGCAAGAGCAAATGAAGGAAGTTCTATGTGACATGGTTTTCATGTGCTTCTTTTGTCCCTTTGCCAAACCAGTGAAATAGTAAGATATACTACTGTAGGTACACAAAGATGTGTCTCTGCGCCTCACCTTCTTCAGTCTTCCATATTTTTAGCCTTTGTCTCACAAAGATTTGTTATTTCATAAGTCCTAAATGCCCAGGCTACAAACTTTTGTATTCCTTTAACTTCCATGCAAAGTTATCCTGTCCAAGTCCACCAAGGCTCCAAGATCTCACTTACAAATCCATTTGCTATGGTGAAAATGGTTTAACATTTTAGCCATCTCAGAGAATGAACACATTGCTATGACATTGCAAGAACAATGTCATAGAGCAAAGCATGATTAGTGGGAACTGATGAAGCCAGTGATGTTTTTGACAATTTGTACTGTTAAAGAACGTGCTTCTTTCTTCAGAACATCAACAGCATGCTGTATACCAGAATGTTAACTCTGTGAAATTATGGTTGACTTTTATTTTATCCATTTGTATTTTTGATCTTTTCCAAATTTTTCACAATGATGTGTACTGATTATGTAATTTTGAACCAAAACTTTTTTTTTTAAAGATTTATTTATTTGTGCATACAGAACTGGGGTACAGGCCAGAGGCTCAGGGACGGTGAGAGGCTTCACCAGAGACAGAG
>NW_004567106.1:27619075-27709393 GCF_000260355.1 Condylura cristata
ATGACCAGAAACCATTAATTTACTTAACCCATATCTGGTGAAGCCTCTCACCGTCCCTGAGCCTCTGGCCTGTACCCCAGTTCTGTATGCACAAATAAATAAATCTTTAAAAAAAAAAAAGTTGAAGGAATTTGAAAAATGACCTGTGCAGGAAGGACTTTCTGACCATCCCCAAAGCAGATCATGCAACTCTTATGTGAGAAGGGCATCCTTTTTCCTTATTATTATTTAAATATTTATTTATTTATGCATACAAGAACTGAGGTGTAGGCCAGATGTGCAGGGGGGTGGGGGGTGGGTGAAAGGATTCACCAGAGACAGAGTGGGGGCAGAACAGGCCAGTGTCCTGAAATACACTGCAGAACAGGCCAAAATCTCTACAGAAGAGGTCTGCTATGCCATGTAGTTCAGCTCCCTGGCAGGGGATTGAACTCGTGCTGCAGTGGCTGCAGATAGCTTTATAGCACTGTCTTTTTTTTTTTTTTTTTAAAGATTTATTTATTTGTACATACAGAACTGGGGTACAGGCCAGAGGCTCGGGGGGGGTGAGAGGCTTCACCAGAGACAGAGTGGGGAGCAGAACAGGCAGATAGACGAAGTACACTGCTGTGGGGAGCAGCGAGCGGGTCAGGAGAGGTCTGCCACTGCCATGTGGTCTCCTCCGGGGCAGGCGGGAATCGAACTCATGCGGAAGTGGCTTTAGCTTCTCAGTGCAGTGCTTTAACCCGCTGCGCCACCAGGGAGGGCCTATAGCACTGTCTTTAACCCCTACACCACCGAGGCCCTGAAAAGGCATTTTTAATCTCTGAAGATGGAGGGACATAGAGAGGACTCTGAATGAATAGGCCTTGGTTAAGTTTCCCCCAGTTATTACATTTACTTCATAATTTTTGTAGTTTTCTACTCTGCACCAAACCTAACATAAAATCACTTAGATTTAACTGTTTTGTTTTGTTTTGATGTTTTCATTGCCTTGTGAAAGTTCCCATGTCAGACTTTTCTCATGTTAATTTTGTTGTTGTTGTTGTAAGGATCCTCCTCAAGAACATGAAAGGACAGATGAAAAAGATATGTTTTTCCCCTGACAGTATGCTTCTACAATGGGTTACTATACAGCAAGCAAGTGAATAAACTGTGGTCACATAGAATTATGTGGATATACTGAGGTGTGATCATAAACAAAGAAGCCATCTTAAAGGATACAAAAATGTAACCATTTGCATAAAGTTCAAACCCAGGGAAGGCTTAACCTACTGTGTTAAGTTGGGAGAACGGTTCTCGGTTCTCTTCAGAATATTGAGTCGTAATGGGGAGCAGACATCTGGTGACTTCTGGGGCCCTGGTAACATTCTGTTTCTCCACAAGGAAACTGTTGCACAGGTGAACCCTCTTTGTGGCAATCTATCAGCCATCACTTTGTAGTTTGTGCACCTTTCTGAGTGTTACACTTGAATAAACTATTAAAAGGAAGAAAAATTGTCTTCTTGCAAAGATGAGTTAGTTTTATCAAATGCTTGATAATTATTAGCAGGTGCTCTGGATAGGATGCATTTCTCCTTTATTGCATTTTCCCCATTGACATTAAATATTTTTCTTGTGCATACTTCTTTATATTGTAAAACTAAAATTTTGATCTATCAATAGCTCAATAGCAGAGTTTAATTTTTCCTTTTCTCTGGGTTGTAAATGTCTTGGCAAATAATATAATCTGGGTCCCCAAAAGCTAATCTTGAAATATACCCCTTCCTTATCAATCTCTTAATGCTAAATAGCATGTTCATACAATGAAATGACACAGGTAACACTGCTGTAGCTACCCCCTCAGGAATTCATTGTAAAATGATTTCACTGTACTTTGTAAAGCAATTTGGAATTTTTCGTGATGAAGGGTTCTATATAAAGAAGGTAACATAATGGACTTGGCTTTCAACTTCTTTCAATGAAGCTTTAACAGAAACATGAATCTACTATATTAGCATCATAAACCAATAGGTGCTATATAAATGCTGAACAGAAATATTCTGGATGAATAAATTGCAAATACAACCATGTATTAGCTAAGTGCTTTACCAAGTACTAAGCAAATTTGGATTAATAAGGCAATTATGTTTAATTAAAATAATAATAATAATAATAATGATAATAATACCACATTCTTTCAAATCTCTGGGTACCCATTGACTTAATTATTTGGCTTGTCTCTGCCACCTAAGTCCCAAGCCTAAATGCAAAGTCATATTAGTGCCTATTTGGAATGAATCAGTCTTTCTCTGGGTTGGTATAGAACAAAAGATCCAGCAAGTTAGGGAGTGGGGACAAAGGCAGCGCCTCTCCCTCACACACAAGATTGACTTGTTGCTCTTCAAAGAGTCTGTGATCCTTCAAATAATAACTCTGGGTCCTAGAAAATTGCAGTATTGCTCTGAGTTACTTTAATTTAATTTAATGTTTTCATTTCTGTTTTCTATCTCTTAGGTCATTCATTTTTTTCCCCCTGAATTTTGTTGCATCTCTGATCAACTTATCAGCGTTCTCTTGTCTCACTTTCACATGCATTTCTACATTTTCCTCCATCTCTTTGATTTTCTTTTTTTAAAGGTCTGTTTATTTTTGCAAAGAGAACTGGGAGACAGACCAGAGGTGCAGGGGCAGTGAGAGGATTCACCAGAGACAGAGTGGGGAGCAGAACAGGCATATTGACAAACTACACTGCTGAGGGAAGCGGCAGGTGAGACAGGAGAGGTCTGCTGCGTCATGTGAGTCACCTCCTTGGCCGGGGTTTGAACTCATGCTGAAGCAGCTTCAGCTATTTTCTTGGTGCTATGCTTTGACCTGTTGCACCACCAGGGAGGGCCTTGGTTTTCTTTTTATGGCCATTTCAAACTATCAAACTATCAAAAAACTATCAAAAACTTTCATCTCTTTGTGGTTGAATTCTGGAGTATGTCTTACCTTGTGATGCCATATTCCGTTGATGTCTCAAGGTACTGTGTGGGACACACTTTCTTTCAAATCTCTGGGCATAGTTATTTAGCTTGTCTCTGCCACCTAAGTCTCAAGCCTAAATGCAAGTTCACATTCAATACTTATTCAATACTTCCTGTGGGGGGATCGTCAGCTCTTCTGCATGGGTTGCCTTCAGTCAAGGCTGTGTGCCTCCACACTGTTCAACTCTCCCCTCCTGTGGGCCACTGGCAGAGCAACAGTGCCATAATTTGTATGGTAGCCTCATCTATACACACCTCAACCTCTAGGGGTTTCTCTCCACCATCTCTTGTTTAATGAAGCATGAATCTCATCCGTGTCCCTTCTCATATAGTGGGCCTGGTCCCTGAAGTTCAAACATATTCTGCTTCCCACCAAAGTAGTGTATTAAGACTCAAACCTAAATAAAACTTGCAGATTTTAAAGAGCACGGTCAAGAAAATCTTATTGCAATTCACCTAGATGTATTAGGAGACTTCTTGGTGGTAGTGGCAGGGATGGGGAGAAGGGAAACTATTAAAAGAATCAGATATAGAACTTACCCTCAACACTCTCACTATCTTATAAAGGAAATGTGAAGAAATCTTTCAGTTGTATTGAAGCACATTCTTAATGTGAGAATGGCCCTGAGTCTCAGACAATTTATTCTCCTCTAATTTTGGTAGTGAAAAAGAGCAGGAAAGTGAGAAAGTACTATATATGGCTTGCTATTTTCCAGGACAATAACATTTAAGAGAGGGTCGCTAATATTTTTGCCTTGCCAGACATCCTTATCTTTTTATTTTGTAATAAAGCAATAGGCAGTTGTCCCTTGTGGTTTGTAGCTGAGTTCATTATCAGAGGAATGGTTGGCTTTTAAATGGTGTTAACACTGAAACCCTCTTCTCTTGTCCCTAGTTAAGATTTCCTCATCTTGATCTTCCCTCTCTACTTATCGATCTCACATTGCATGCCTCAAAGTGTTCACTTAATCATTGCACTTTTTCTGAGGGAGTAGCGAACTATTAATATGCTGCAGGTTTCCTTTTACACTTCCTCTGCCTCAAAAAGTATCTTGAAAGAGTAAATCTGCTAATAACAAAACTACCCAGACCAAAAAATCTTTCCACAAACTCTCCCAAATGGAGCTGACCCTAAGGGCAGAAAATGAGCAATAACATTCATATATTCCCTCGGAGCTCCCTGACCCATCTATCGATTTGTCTGTGGAAACACAGCCTTAGCTTGTCGCAGCCTCCACACTTGACCCAGAATTTCTGAACTCTAAAGTGGATGCAGGTGAAACTGTTTGGGTGTTATGAATTTTAAGCCTAGCTTAAGATATGGTCATTTTGCCCTTTTGTTCTTGTCTTCCCTAAGTTTGACAATTTGTAGTTTTTAATTTTGGGGTCAGAGTAATAGCTCTTAAGCAGATGGTTGTAATCTGTCCCCAGGGGTAAGCTTTGGAGGGAAGTTGGACACGAGATTCAGCAAGTATCAAGGGTTCTATGACTCACTCACTGAACCCTACACCAGGAATGAGGAGTGTTGATGGCTTCCAACCTGTTCTTCAATAAGCAATAAATCTTAATTGATCTTTCTTCACATGGTAGGGACAATAACCATACAAGAGAACATGAAAAATAATATGTGCGAAAAATGTGTTCACAAGAGCCAAAGTAATTTACACTTAGAACTAAGTTGTTGAGTCCAGTCCATTTATCATTCTTTTTCTATCCAAGTTTTAGTAACAGGATGTTTTTAAATAGTTTACATTTCTCTTGGGACATCTTCCCTAACCAAATGTCATACTAGTGTTAGCCAGGAGTTCTTTAAATTTACTCAATTCTTCTTGCTTCCAGTTCTGTGATTTAGGTCAGTTCTGCAAGGATTTCCACATTTGGAGCACAGGCTTTTTTTGTCTGTCCATAAGGAGAAAAATTATTAGATCAGTGGGAATTTTACATAATTCATCACTAAATTCTTGGATGTGAAAATTTTCAGTTACTTGGAATGCACAACAGAAGCAAACTGCAGCTGACATTCACAAGCATGTCTGATGAAAATGTTAATGCTGATATTTATTTTTGTTAACATTACATTATGTTTGATATCCCTGAAGGAAATTGTATTTATTAGGCCTTTCATTTTTCCTCCAAACTTTTTGTTGTACTCCAAAAACATTTCTCTTTTCTGGTTATAGAGTAATAGATTTTCATTGTAGAAAATTTGGAAAAAACAGAAGCGTATAAAGAAAATGTAAAAGTACTTGTGATTCTTCAACTCTAGGGGCTTTATTTTTAAAAAGCATTCAATAATGAACATTATTTAAAATCTTATAAAACTAAGTGTCCCTCAATGGATAAATGGGTAAAGAAGTAGTGGTGTTTATGTACAAAGGAATTTGTTCAATCATTAAACAATGAGGAAATCCTTCCATTTGAAACAATGTAGATGGCCCTTGAGGGCATTATGCTAAGTGAAATGAGTCAGAGAGAGAAACATAAATACTCTCTCACTTGTATGTATAATTTCAACAAACAAAACACACACTCATAAAAGAAGAGATCACCGGTTCAGTTAATCATGTAGTGGCTTTTTGGATCATGTCTGGTGACTGCAGATTATACAGCAGAGAACATGGTGGCCTAAAGGAAATGGACCCTTTAGCATCATCACAAGCAGTTGGGATGAGATTGTTGATAATTTTGACACTATAAATTTAAAGGAGTCTTTTATCAGGACATCGATGCTAACAGTTTTGAGAAACCTTCTGCTGTTCAGCAGAGAGCTATTATTCCTTGTTTTAAAGGGTATGAAGTGATTGTGCAAGCTCAATCAGGCACTGCTAAGATAGCCACATTTGCTATTTCCAACCTGCAATGAATGGTTGGAGATAGAGTTCAAGGAGACCCAAGGACTAGTGGCTTGCACCAGAGAAATGCCTCAGCAGATCAGAAAGGTAATGCTGGCACTTGGAGATTATATAGGGGCAACTTGTTGTGCCTGCATTGGTGGAACCAGCATTCAAAATGAAATGCATAAACTTCAGGCTGAAGCACAATATATTGTTGTTGATATACCTGGGAGAGTGATATGTTAAACAGAAAGTATCTTTCTCTAAGATAAATCAAACTGTTTTGGATGAAGCAGATGAAACATTGAGCCAAGGATTTAAAGATCAAATCCATGAGATTTTCCAAAAATTAAATGCAACTATTCAGGTCATGTTGCTTCCTACCACAATGCCAACTGTTGTGTTGGAAGTTACAAAAAAAATAATGAGAGATCTAATTTGAATCCTGGGGGGGGGGGGAGGAGGTAGAATGGTATAATTGACCCTTGAAGAAATCAAACAAGTATGTATTAATGTTGAAAAAGGGGGATGAAAATTGAATATGCTTTTTAACGCATACAAGACAGTGACTGTTATTTTTCTCTATTAATATGAGGCATAAGGGTATTGGCTCACTGAAGAAAATGCATGTTGGGACTTCACGGTTTCTGTTCTGCATGGCAACATGGACCAGAAGGAAAGAGATGTTATCATGAGGGAATTCCAAGCCATGTTTTGATCACTACTGGTTTGTTGGCTTGTGGGACTGCTGTGTAGCAAGTGTCCCTGGGTATAAACTATGACCAACCTACAGATCATACAGAACTGACAAGGGTTCATTTGGGAGAAAAGGTTGGCTATAAACTTTGTTACTGAAGGACACAAAAGGATTCTAGTGACATTGGGACTTTCTACAAGACTACAGTGGAGAAAGTGCCAGTGAATGTGGTTGACCTTATTTAATTCCTGGGACGAGGTAGTTTTGAGTGCAGTGCTTGTTGTTGATCAACAGACGAACACAACATGGACTGTGCTGCTTTCTTTGGGAATATCTGAATCATCTCAATGCATAATGGACTGGAAATCAGATTTTGATAGCAAAGCAACTTCCATCATGAACTGTCACAAGTAAATTCTTTTGGCTTTATCCTCTTTAGAATCAGACTGTTGAGGTTGGGTATAAAAGATGAGGTCTGGGCCCTCCCTGGTGGTGCAGCGGGTTAAAGCACAGCACTAAGAAGCTTAAGCCACTTCCGCATGAGTTAGATCCCCACCTGCCCCGAAGGAGATCCACATGGCAGTGGCAGACCTCTCCTGACCTGCCCGCTGTTCCCCTCAGCAGTGTACTTCGTCAATCTGCCTGTTCTGTTCCCCACTCTGTCCCTGGTGAATCCTCTCACCCTCCGCATGTCTGGCCTGTACCCCAGCTCTGTATGAATAAATAAATAAATCTTTAAAAAAAAAAAGATGGGGTCTGTAAAATCTTTTTGTTCTGTAGAAATGGTTATATTAGATGTTTTCTGTCATTTAACATGTACTATAGGCTAAAAGATGAAAGTACAGTAGATAAATTATGTTAAAGTACAGTAACCAATTATGTTAAACTAGTATATCTGCTTTTATTGTGTTTGTCATTAGCCTGACTAAAAGGACTTTAAAATTGATTATTTTAAATAAAGCATTTGAATGCAGTTTGTTTGGTATTGTATTCATTCAATAAAGTAGTTAATTAGTGCTAAGTGTGAACTGTTACCTGTTGCTAAGCCCCAGTAATCATATCTAGGTAAGTTAAACATGCAGTAAAAATGTCATATTGCATATGCTTTAATGAAGTTTGAATATTAAATAAATTGTTTATTCACTTTAAAAAACAAATATATAAATTAGGAAAAGAGATCAGATTGTGGTTACTAATGCAGGGGTGGGAGAGAAAAAAAACCAAAGGAGGTGATCAAAACATATAGAGTCCCCTTTACAAGGTAAATAAGTACTAGGGATACAATGTATACATGATGGTTCTAGTTAACACTGCTGTATGGCACACAAAGAGAGTGAACTTTAAGAGTCAAGGAAAGCCATTGATTTTCATTTTTTTACTTTTTGTTGTATCTATATATATACAATGATGGACGCTAACAAAACTCGTTGCAGTAATCATTTCATACTATTTGAAAGTCCAGCCATTATGCAGTATGCCTTAAACTTATACAGTCTTACAAATCTCAGTGAAAGTAGGAGGAGTGGGAGAAGAGAATATATTTAACAGGTTAGAAAATGAAATGAATGAAAATGAAGACAGACGGCTTCAAGGGTGTCTCAAGAAGTGAGTATTTTAAGTTGGACACATTTCTGCTCTGGGAGAAAAGGTGTTTTTTAAGTGAAGGACAAGGAGAAAGTGCATATCATATCTGCCGGGCAGATGTTACAGAGCCAAGTGGGGCAAAACTGTGACCCTAACTGAAGGTCCCTAATCCTGTGTTCCAGGAGCTTTGAGCTACCTTGGACTTATGCCCACTTTTCCATATAAACCTGAAACTAAGTCAATAGGACACTGTGTTTTAGAATTGTTAACACAAGTGATGAAAAATAAAGGAATATTCTTTTAATAGGACACATGGAGTTTCTACTGAACTCCATCGTGGGCATGTATTTATAACTGAATTCACCTCCTACTTTTTAAAATTAGGTCTCTGGAAGAAAATTCTTTCTAGATACAAGGAAGGACCATGTTAAATCTAGATGTTTATTCTAAATCCAGTAGTTTGTCAGAAAAGCAATTCTAAATTGAAAGATATATCTTGACTAATAAACATCATATAGAAAGCCCCTATTTCGTAAGATTCAACATATTTTCAAATTGGTATAGCTTAATCTCACAGCTTTGTATATAAAGAGAATAGTCATCTTGTAGGCCATCAATAATTTAATGTGCTTCACATATATTTTGATTCTAAAATTCTGTCTAAAGCCACATTTCTCTGACTTTTTTCTTAGACATTTTGTCTTTGGAGCCAAATTAGAAAGTAAAGACATTCTCTTGCAAGACCCTAAATCAGTTCTAAACAACTTCCTAATTATCCATCACCTTCTTATTTTACTATCAACTCAGTTCACTAACTCTAGCCTATAAATTGAGAAAAGTGCTCAGTAACATGAAAGAGGTGATGTGGAGCACAACTGTCACAATGAGGTTTTGTGCTTTCTTGCTCTTTTCTGTGAGTGGCTAAATGCCCAGAATTTCTAAGATCTGGGGCTTAAACCCTATCATTTGTTGGCTATACCTGTTATTGGGTCAGATAACTACATCTAGCAGAGGTGCTGTTTTGATGGCAGAGAACATTAATTTGCAACCACACTGCACAGAATAAAGAAAATGCAATGACTATTCTCCTAGGAATAGCCACTTAGACAAGAAAATAAATAAAAGAATTTTGATTATATTAGGAACTATTACAGTGTGTCCAGGTAGGTTCTATCTTTAAACTTTTGTCTCTTCATGTTTACAGAAAAATTATAATGGAAGAAAAAAAGACCCATAATTCCCTGTACAAGCATTTCAAATTTTAAAACTGTGTCACGAGCTATTGGAATAATGCACACTGCAATTTGCATTTGTTCATTATTTCATCTCATTAAATGAGATAACAAATGTAAAAGGCCCAGCACAATCCCTGGAACGTAGTAGGTCACCCAGAAATGTCCTTGTTCACTTATATTGTGTTGTCCCTGCCTTTTGTCAGAAATCATATCTGAAGAGAATCTCTAATTCCAGCATACCTATAATGGGGCAGAGCCAATGAATGTCATGCCCTAAGCTGGGCCTCAAGCTCTCCCCGCCTGCACTATTTCTACGTGCCTCATGTTGCTCAATTGTTAAGTTCAAGGAATCCTCCATGATCACACATTTGCCCTTTCTACACCTACCACAATTAATTCAACAAATAGAGTGTTGGCCTAATTGAGAGAAAGCAATGTATATGAATACTTAATAATAGCATTTGGCAATAATGCTACACTCATAATAAGCATTACTAATATGGTTGATATTTAATGAGCTATTGTATGCTAATCACAGTGCAGCATCTTTTTAAATACTGAACATAATTACTTACTGATTGGGCCCTATGAAGTATGCTTTCTTCTAGAAACATCTTTATTTTCCTCAGACACAGTCTATGAGAAGTTAGGTAATATCAGATATTGATTTCTCCAGGTTCCTTTCAATTATTGAAACAGTCCCAAGTCAGGTATGACTAAGTCCAGTCCAGACTAAGACAAAACTTCAGCCTCATCTCAAGTTTATATCAGCCTTGATCCTTTATGGCTTCCAGGTCCCAACTACACCTATCTACATGAAAACCAGGTGAATTCAGGAGCTGGCCCTGTGATTATCCAGTAGCAGGATTCCTCTCTTCATTTGCGCAAGCTGCCAAACTTACAACCAACTTTCCTTGACTAGAAGTAGATGGACAATAAATTCTCAGTAGAGCTTTGCAGAAGCAAGACACTTTGGCTATGTCACCTCCATGCTGGCTGCTGCCCACTTCTTCAGCAATAATTGGCCACCTGTTCTGCCTTCTCCTTGGAAAGCTCATGCACTGTGTGGTCAGGATGTTTTAAAACTCATCTTTTTGTGTAAAAGGAGGTTAAAGCCAAAATTTGTAGTAGGCACTAAGAGAGGGAGAAAGGTGATTTTTCAAGAAGGGTTTTTTCAGGAAGGGAAACTTACCCTCGTAAATGAAAGGGGTTTGCCTTCTCACCTCCAGTGAGGAGGAGCTTCCAGACCCACTTACATGCAAGAACTAGAGAAGGCTAATGAAACTCTTACTTCCTCCCACACTGTGTATTGGGGCCAAGATGGCTGGATCCCTGAGAGCTTTCTTAGAAAGTCCTGAGGGATGTGTCTTGTTCTGCTGTTTTAGAGTGTGGGCTTTCTATCACCTAATCACTCCATTTTGGAGGTTCAGTTGAAATCTGATACAAGAGGATAAGTTTCCCCTATATTTGGGGGCACAAATATTATCCCACAATAGTCCTCTGAGGGATCTAGTGAGCTTCCTGCATTCCAGAAGGGGACCTTTAAGGAGATAATATATTTATGAAAGATTACATATTCGATAATGCTATTACGGGATTAAAACCCAGATCAAGAAACAAGTGCTGGCAAGAATGTAGAGAAAAGGAACTCCTTTATACCACTGGTAGGAATGTAGGCTGGTCCTGTTTCTATGGAAAGCAGTGTGGATGCTTCTCAGAAGGTCAGAAATGGATTTGCCATGTGACCCACCAATTCCACTCCTGCAAAAAACCCTAATTTGAAAGGAAACTGCACTCCCATGTTTATTACAGTCTTATTTAAATAGTCAAGCAATGGAGACAATCTAAGTGCCCAAATACAGATATTAGATTAAGATGTGGGGTACATACCCATGCACACACACACACACACACACACACAGTGGAATACTACTCAGCCATCAAAACAATAAATTTATGCCATCTGCATAGTTGGTGCTGCAAGGGATTATGCTCAGTGAAGTAAACCAGAAGTAGAAAGATAAATGCCAGGTGATGTCACATACACGTGAAATACAGAGAAACCAAACAAAGGGTCACAGCATTACCCAGGCATAGGGGTGAGCTTGCATTATCTGTGCCTTTTATGACAAGTGTACCAGGGGGCTGCTGAGGCTAGGATAGGAAGGTGGTGAGAGAAAGACTCCCAGGGTCAACTGAGTCAGCCAGATTGTGGAAGCCTATAGAGTGGGATGTGTGTTTAAAAAATGATGGGGAAGTTTGATGATTAGGTGATGGGAAGCCCACAGGGATTACAATTGAAATGGAAAAATGCAGATAATGTAAAATAAACTGTTATTTATTTTTGAAAAAATGATGGGGATTTGGACTCTGCCAGAGATAATAGGGAGTCAGAAAACTTTTGACCAGGTAAGTGACTCCCTTGAATTTGTTTCAGAGATTGCCAGACGGAGGAAGGAGAATATGTGAGGGGGTGGGGCAGCAGCTAGAAACACCTTGCAACCAACCTGCAGTTATCTGAACAGGGCTAAGAGTCCAAGAGGCAGTGTTGCTGGGGTTGCATAGGGTCCCTGCAGATCTACAGACTGTCCCAGGAGGCACACATGGTAGAGAGGTGCTGAGCTTTGCAGAGGTGAGTTAAGTGCTCAGCAAAATGCACTTCTGCAGCATTAGAGAGGAAGGCCAGAACATGTGTTTGTAATGGATTCCCAGGCTGCTAACAGTTAACACTGCTGATGGCCTGCGGAGATGCCTGCAAATCTTGGTTATGACTTGTAAAGTATGCAAAGTGAGTCTGGACTGGCTCTTTGTTTAATTTCTTTAAAATATAGATTCTGGCATGTGGGTATGTGTATGTGTGCGTGTGCATGCATATGTGTGCACACTCCTGTGTGTCAAGTCTAAATGCCCTACTTTCCTGCCTGAGTAGAAAAGGCCAGGAAGCCCCATGTCAACATGAAATTTTCCTGTCTATTCTAAATCAGTGTTGGTTTCTATGTGAGTTCCATAAAACAGCACCCATGAATCAGCATCCTATTCAATCACGGATCCTTTTCAGCTTGCAGATGAAGTCCGAGACCATCTGGCCCTCGCACTCTGCCCCCTTCTGCTCTCTAGCTCGTCACTTAGGACTCGAGGGCTCCCTTTCTCTCTGCCTGTGTCCCTACTCTTTTTGAACTTGGAGTTCTCTCACCTTAATCTCCCCCACCCCTAGTCCTTTGGCATCTTTTATTCTTTCTGCTTGAAATTCCATTCTAGTGCCTACTCTGTGCACACCTCTCCTTTACCCAGTTTAGATTCACCTTTAATGCTTGGCATAGAGAACACTCTTCCAGGAAGCTCTTCCTCACTCACTACTCCAAGTTGTCTTTATTCAAAGTTTTGTCACAAGACTTTTGCAATGTGTTTTAAAAGTAATTGTCACTCCAGAGTCACTCAGACTAAATGTGGAAAATTTGGACAATATTTAAAGAAGAATGAATTGCACATAAACCAAAAACAGGGATTATAAGCATTGTTAACATTGTTACTTTTGTTGTCATTGTTATTTTTATTCATTGTTATTGAAGTAACATTGGTCTATAACACTGTGTACCACCTAGAGAAGTAAGTTCACTTACTTCTAAGTTCTCTTAGGCTGCCACTTTGATGAATTTTTTTTTATAGTTGCACATTTTTACATACTCAGAAAAGGAAAAAAACAAAAAACAAAAAACTCCCACACTGCGAAAAAGACAACGAGAATGTTGACTGAAAACAATTCACTGTGTGTAGTGTTTTCTAGGTGACTAGTAATTTTAATAATTGAGAAAGTTTAAAATTCAGATTGTGAGAGACTTTTGGGCAGAGATATATTCTGCAAAATAAGTGTTTTAACAAATCTGTTTACTCATTTGTATTGTCTTTTTTTTTTAATGTGCTTTTTTCCCCAAATTATGTTTATTGAGATAAAGTAGGTTTATGTCTTTGTACCTGCTCCAGGGGTTATAGGTTTAAATCTTTACAAATATGTGTATCATCTGACAATGTAAACCCCAGGGGGAGCACAAGAGTGGCTTGGGTCACATTAATAGAAGGAAATCACCATTGAAAGTTTGTTCTTTTTGTTCCTGGAGATATTGCATCATACTGAGTTCCTTCCTAATACATTTAATGGTTTCCCTTGCCCCAGTGCCTCCTCCTCTCTCTTCTTTAATAAAGAGGGCATCATCTGATGGCTGTTCTGTATGTAAACTCAAAAAGAAAACCAACCTCTAAAGTTTCCCTTATTCTCAGCTTCAGCTATCACCTCTGCGTGAATCTATATTGCCTCAATCTAGATTTTCAAATATTCTCATATACAGAACTAGTTCTTTAGGGAGCAGACCTGAGGTGCAAATTCACAAGCAGGAAGTTTATTGGGGTGGAGGGTGTTGTTGGGGTCAATAGCAGAGGAAAAAAGGAGAAGAAAACAGGACTCAAGAAAGGGAGAAATTGAAATGGGAAATGGTCTCTGCAGACACTAGGGGGAAATCTGATGGGCACTAATTTGGAGTAAAGAACACTGGAGAACTGGTCCAGCAGGTCTAATTTGGGGTGTGAAAGAAAAAAATGGACTAGGGGATTAGGAAAGAAGTCATACGAAAAGGTTTTCCTGAAGGATACTCAACAAAAGATCCAACATGATGAATGAAAATGACCCACAATAAAACATGGCATCTGATAGTAGCTGAATGAGAGAGAGGAGAGAAAGAGAAAACAGGCCACATACAGAATCAGATTGGTATCAGACTTCTCAATAGCAATACTGTAAGTTAGAAGGCAATGGAGATTTGTTCTGAATGGATATTTGAGCTTCTATTTTCCTAAGGATAAATAATTTCCAGACTAAAATCTTATGCCCAGCTAAGCTTTCAGTGAAATATAATGGGTAAGAAACACACAAGATCTCACAATGTATCTTCAGTGTGTCACTTTTCAAAAAGTTATTAGAAAATCTGCTCCCCCAAGACAAGGTAATTAAGAGCAGGACATGAAATTAACAACAGCAATAACAATAAACAAAAACCAGAGTATTCTACATAGAAGAGAAGGAAAAGAAATTCTAAGGATAATAAAGTACAAAAGGGTAGGAGAAAACTGAATTCTAATCTTCCATGGCAGGAAGTTAATGAGTAATACCTAAAACTTTAAAATAAAGAGATATTATTATAAGGTTGTTATTTAGAAATGAAGGTAAAAAACAGGAGGAAAAGCTAAAAAGATGAAAAGATTTCCTGGAATTTCCTGGAAGCAGGAGTTGGAGGAGGGGACTGGGTGAGAAGAGGATGGTTGTTTTCTTTATAAGACCTGTACTAGTATTTGACTTTTAAACTAAGCACATAAGTGCTTTCATACAAATTAAATAGGCAAAAAGTCCATTAATATGTCAGAAATAATTTGTAAATTGTGTATAAAACTAGCCCCTCACCCACACTATTAGAAATAGTCTTTCGAAGAGAAAGCAAGCTACTCTAATGTGTCTTGCTTCTTCTGCAAAGGGTTTTTGAACAAATTCTTGGGAGGCCATCAATCTGCCAATTAGAAGAAAATGCAAGAGTAACAGCAGGAATCATGACTGAAAGGAAACAGTTACCATCCCATAAAATTATTGCCTTTACCAAATTAGAATAAACCTGTCAAGACAATGTTTAACTATCTTTATGTAAAAATCAAACCAGTCTGACTTCAACTGTCAAACAGTCTCTTCCAACTTGCCAGTAACAAAGTGCTCCCTTAGCAACTTATATACTTCAAGTTGTATTTGCAGTTTGGGGAATTTTAGCTGACTGGCCCATGAATCCAGATACCCTGGCTTTTCTATGGCTGCCTCTCACACGCTCCTGAACTGCTGGCTCATTTAGGTGGCGCAGCAATTGCTACAGGCTGGCTGGTCGTGGCTCCCACAGGAAAACTACAAAGTAAAATATCATTGCACCTACCTCACTGATCAATAAAACAAAATAAAGAAATCTAACTTTCTCATTTGGATGAGAGACAATTTTCTGTGACTCCTCACATTTGCTAGACCTTTACAAATATGTATTTTCCCTAACCACCAGGTGAGTCAAATCTGTATAATACTAGTTATTTTTATATGCTACCTCATCCTTTAATCAAAGTATCTCAGAATACTTTAAAGTGAGAGGGCAGAATAGAGAGTGTGATTTGTGGAGACTGGGACCTGGCGAATGCTGCCAACACAGAGAACATCTCTCAAAGGATGGTGGGAAAGAAGGGAAATTGAAGAGTCCAATGTAAACCACACTTGTCATGACTTGGCTCTGATATATTGTTTAAACAAAAATGCAATAATCACATTATATAAGTGAAAAATGAAAGCAGGTTTTATTCATAAATAGTAATCAATAGCAATGCAAACAGAAGCATAGTTCCTAAACCTAACTACCACCACAGTAGTAACATTTATTTAAAGAAAAGGAGGTGGCACTAACCTTTGAGTTGATCTTCTAGATTTGTGCATTTGTTTAACAATTAGATCATGTCAAAGATTATTTTATGGTACCCTATGTTCTCAGAAAGTAAGTTGATTTGAATAGGGGGAAATGACTCTAGTGAATTAAGATGGCTGCAAATTCTTTTATCTCCTCTCATCAACAGATGGAATCTATATCCTTTCACATTAAGACTAGGCTGACCCTATGTCTTTCTTGGTCCATAGAATGCAATACAAGTTAGACTGTAACTTCTAAGACTGAGCCTTGAAAGATCTGCAGTTCCTACCCCCAGATGTTTAAAAATACTTCCTTTTAGAACCTAGATGCTTTGAGAAGTTAAAGTCAGGTGAAAAGGCTACATGAAGAACTAAGGTACTGGGGCCCTCCCTGGTGGTGCAATGAGTTAAAGCACAGCATTATGAAGATTCCACAGTCACTGCAGCATGAGTTCTATCCCTGGCCAGGGAGGTGACCCACATGGTGTGGCAGACCTCTCCTGACCCACCCACTGCTCCCCTTCGCAGTGTATTTCAGTAGATCTGCCCGTTATGCTCCCCACTCTGTCTCTGGTGAATCCTCTTAACCCCTGTACCTCTGGCCTATACCCCAGTTCCATATGCATAAATAAATAAATCTTAAAAAAACAAAAAAGAACTAAGGTACTTTGGTCAACAAATTAAAATGGACTAAGTTGAGCTTCCAGTCAACAACTGCCAGCATGCCAGTCTGCCAGCTTAGAAGGTCCATACCATTGATGTCCCACATGATTCAGCCTCATACAATATGACATAGAGCTGAAGAACCATCCAGCTAAGCCTAGTCAACCCACAGAATTGTGAAATACAATAAAATTTTGTTTTTTCAAGCCACTAAGTTTTGAGTGGCTTTTATGCAGCAATCAGTAATCAAAAACAAGCCCTGGTTTTAACTAGGTAGGTTGTATTTACTGAAATGGGAGATCAATTTGAAAGTTTCCTCATCCCTAGAAATAACAAAGTGGGACAGATAAAAAGCTTTCTGTCTCCCAGGCAACTCCCAAGAGAAGTAGCTTAGTTGCCTGTAGAGGAATTAATAAGAACAATGCAATAAAGTGAGATAAACTGTGCTATGTCAGCAGTGTCACTGACAAAGTGTGCAAAAACTATCGTGCCATTAATATATGCAATCTAATCACTACAGTGTGTGCAAAGCAAAATAATCAACTTGCAGTTTGATGAGAAGAGTATATAAAATCAGTGGCTGTAAAGAGCACAGTGGAGTCAATAAAGTTTATGAAAGTGGAATTAGTTGTGCATGAATGTAACAAATATATAACCAGTTCTGTATTTAGGAAATGACAGGATCTCTGTGATCTGAGACCACATTCAGAATACAGGGCTAACAAATACCTACTGCCTGATTTGCTTTGATTATATCCAAACTGTTGTATTTATTCTAATTTTTTTCTTACTTTGTTTTTGCCTATGCATTTGTCATTTGCCCATTTGTCTCTTCTAACCCAGTGGACTCCTACTTATCAAGGTCCAATAACACTACCTCTGTGAAGCCTTCCTTTATTTTTCCTACCAATAATTAATCATTTCCCCCTGTTATGTTCCAATAATACTTCTTACAAGATGTTACAATACTACTTACCACCTTGTTTCATTTTCTGATTACATGAGCTCACTGAGTGTGGGACCAAGATTTAGTCCATTTGATGTGCACTTAAATGGGTTAAACATGGTCCTGGGCTTGTGGAAAGACTGCACAGTGAGTGCTCACTATTCCAGTGGTTTAGTGGATGGACAGAAAGCAGGCTAAATGGATGTATGCGAGGATTCCCCTCAAATTGTGACTTAACTGGGGAAAGGTAGGAAAGGAATAAGTGTTAGCTTAAGATCTCTTTGTGAGAAACAAAGCATAGAAGTACCATTGGGGGCCCTTGCTGGTGGTGCAATGGGTTAAAGCATAGCACTATGAAAATATCTGCAACCACTACAACATGAGTTTGATCCCCCACCACGCAGGTGACCCACATGGTGCAGGAGACCTCTGCTGTCTCACCCACTGCTCCCCTCAACAGTGTACTTCAGTCAATCTGCTTATTCTGCTCCCCCTTTGTCTCTGGTAAATCTTCTCACCATCTGCACCTCTGGTCTGTACCCTAGTTCTTATATGCATAAATAATTTTTTTTAAACTAAGTACTCTTAGAAGAACAGTTTGGAGTGTCTTCTGTGCAACACACACACTTTTAATTTAAACTTAATGTTTATTGGGAGCAGATTTAGGAGACCATTCAAGGTTATGGAAAAGCTAAAACCACTCCTTAAAATAACAACTGGCAAAGTTACTTGAAAAATAAATGACTGCTTCTCTAAAGCTTACTGGCTGGTGGCCATGTCAGATGTGCCTATAGAAGGCAAATGGGACTGAGAACAAAATGACCTAGTTGAGGTCATGGGTGCCACCAAGTGACAGCAGGAAGGCATCATTACTTCGTAGCACTCAGCGTAGAACCTCTATAGAAGGGGCACTCTGCTTTCCAGACCAGTGTTTCTCAGCCACCCGAGCTTCTTTCCTTACAGACTGTATTTGATTGTTTTAAGGACAGACACTCCCCACTACCCCCAGAATTTTCTAAATTCTTCTTGGGTGTGTCTAATGGATAGTCAGGACTGGGAACAATTCATTTGCTCTAGAAGCTTAGATTAAGATCCAGATATAATGACAAGGACCCCAGTATGTACAATACACTCTGGAAACAGAATAAAAACATCATCTGTACATGAAGAGAGCCACATTGTATATACACTAATTCAACTGACATTTATTGGGTGCCTATGATGTCCTTAGACCTGCACTGGGCTGAGATACAGTGATGTGCAGCTCTCATGGGATTTATATAAGTCTAGTTAGGGTATCAGACATTAAATAATAAACACATACGCAATTACAAACTGTGTTAAGTGCTGTGGAGGAAAAGACAGATGCTACAATGCAGAACTATCCAATTGAGGTGGTTTGGGGCAGGAAAGGAAATTAGGGAGCAAGTGCCACTCAGATTGAGACCTAAGAATGCAATTCAAGGGTATATATATATATATTTGAGGGGTTGGAGGCTAGCATTAGGTTGAACCATATGGAATTGCTGATATTTAACCATTTATGGGCTATAAAATGGCAATTTCATATGGTCCAACCAAATGCACATAGTCTGAGCAGGGACGAGGAGGAGCAGGCATGAGGTTCTGTATTTTCACCAGAACTGGCACAGGTGGCTGCCAGATTAAGGCAACTGCAGCAAAGGGACAAAGTTTGCAGCCCCACATTATAAAAGCAGCATTGGAATTTGAACAGTATATTTAATGTTTATAATATCCTTTTGATTTTTAAAGACCCATGCTTGTTCTCACATCACTGAATCAATGTTTAGAGAAAAGTCCAAACTTCCATTACCTCCTCTCTTTTAAAACAGAGGTGGGAAGAGGTTGTTGTTTAAAAATGTTTGAGTTTGCAGGTTGTACATTATTGTGTACAACCGCTCACCATGTGACGACACGGGGCTGGTGATGCTTGTTCATGTTCCAGTTACTATAACTGCGAAACAACCCACCTGGAATTTAGTGGTTAAAACAAACACTGTCTACTGTGTCTACTGTGCTCGTGGCTCCAGGGATTAAACACTGGAAGAGGCACCCGGGTAGGATTCTTTGCTCTGAGATATCTGAGGTCTTGGCTGAGATTTAGTTGCTAGGGGCTAGAATAGCTGTGATTTTAGGATCCTCTTCCAGGCAGGGGAGGAGACTGGTCATCTGGCGCCGAGGCTGGCATAAATGAAAGGCCAGCTCCACTGGGACAATAACTGCACTGTCCCACATGGTTTGGGCTTCTCACTAGTGGCTAGGTTCTCAGAGGAAGGGTCCCAAGAGGGGACCTTTGGAAAGTGAGAATTCATTCCAAGAAAACCAAGCCAAAAATGAAGGGCATTTACTGACGCTGTTTCAGAAGTCACGACACATCCTTTCTGCCACCCTATATTGGTTGAAGCAGTAGGAGCTCACCTGGGTTCAACAAGGGGAAGGGCAGGACAACAACCCTACCTCTGGCTCAGAAGAGCCTAGGTCTTCACAAGGCAGAAGAGTATGGGAGGGTAAGTATTATTGCACTCAGCTTTGACAATAAAATCCACTGTGAGGCGATTAGAGATGTACCTCTAGAGAAACTTTCAGGAGTGAGGTAACAGCTTTGTACAACATGGAGGTGTCTGTGCCAAGTGAAGGCAAGGGTGAGTGTCTGCCTGATGCCACCAGAAGGAGTCTTCCAGAAACAACCTTCTCTTGCTGCAGTACTAGTTCTTCCTGAGAGGATGGTAGTGTGCACACTCAGGTCAAGGGAGACAGAGGCCTTCTGTTGGCAGAGTCAGAATTTTGCAAAGTTTAGTAGGGGAATCAATCTTCCAAATAAATCAAAGACTCAGTTTGAAAGACTGTTCCCTAGAGGCAATGGCACAAACAATATTTGAGATTTTGGGACCGGAAGCAGAAGCAGATGTCAAAACTTAAGACATCTGCAGTCTAGAAGAGGAAGGAATCAGTGGAATACTCTGACCTTTCTCCCCTCCTGCCCTTCCATCTCCTGCCAGGGCCTCCCATTGGCCACATCAAACCAGAGGCCATTGGACAGGAAGTCTGGCCCATGTCTCCCCTAGGGGCTCAGAGCAGCATGGGAAGGGTAGGGGTGAATCTGGAGCAGAGCCCTAAGTTAAAGACCATGTGTAGAGTCTGTAACCCAGAATCTATAATAGACACCTGGGCCAGGTAGGTCCAACCTATTACATTCAAGATCCTGCTACCCAGGATGTGCCAAACTGAGGTGAGCATTGTGCTGCTCTTCTTCCGGAGGCTCATTTCTGTGCATGCCAGCACTGCAATAACATTCTGAAAAATGTACCTCACATTAGTTATTATGGGACAGGGGAGCATGGTGGTTGAGATCAAGGCACAGGAATCACAAAGTCTGGGTCCAAATATTGACTTGGTCACATACTAACTGTGTGGTCTTAGGTTAAGTTACTTGACTTCTCTGCTTTAGTTCTCTTGTTCAGAAATTAGGGATAAGGATTCCACCTCATGAATTCTAATGAGATAACATGTGTAAAGCACAATACCTGGCATGAAGGAATTGATGAAGGTTATTCTTGTTTATTTGCAACAGTAGCTTTCTGAGAGTAATTTATATGTAGAGTTTTATACTTCTTCAGTATAGCATAAAGTTGTTTAAAACAGTCTTCTAAATGTTATCTTAATAATATACCTCTTAGTGCCCTCCCTTTTGGTGCAGCAGGTTAAAACACAGCATTATGAAGCTATTGCAGCCACTGCAGCATGAGTTCGATCCCCCGCCAAGGAGATGACCCAAATGGTGCAGCAGACCTCTCCTGTCTTGCCCGCTGCTCCTTTCAGCAGTGTGTCAGTCAATCTGCCTGTTCTGCTCCCCACTTTCTCTGGTGACTCCTCTCACCCCCTGCACCTCTGGCCTGTATCCCAGTTCTATATACATAAACAAATAAATCTTTTAAAAAATAGTAATAGTGTACCACTTGGTCATCCTTAACCTTCACCTCCTGATACACTGTCAGATGAACAAAAACATAGAACATTACCAATCACAATTTAAAATGCCTGAGCTCTCTGACCAGCAGTCTATAATAAGATTTTTCACCTCAGCGATGTGTGTTGTGCCCAAGTAAGAGTGCACAAGGCTATGCCCTGTGGTGTGTTTATGCTTTCAGAAGATTAAGAATAACATTTGTCCTTATAGACAAGACATTTTTAGTTTTTAAATTAGAATTAATAAAACTCCCAACAAAGCATCAAATACACATCAAAGAATATGGATTATACACTATTTAAGGGCACATTTGGGGACTGCAGGAGAAATGTGAGCACATTATCAAAATTTTTAATTTACAGATCACACTTCTAATGAGTGTACAGTTAAGATGTCTGGGAATGTAAAGGAAACAGGGTGGGAAGACCCACATAGAGGTGGCTAAAGGTGGCTCCACGGTGAGGTCTCTGAGGAAGAGGAGTGCCTCTTTGGGTGCCTGGGCCACCCACCCATACCAAAGATCATTCTCGCTCCTGCCATGGGACACACTGCCTATGAATTTTAAAATGCACTCTCAGACTATGACTTGTGCTACTTCTCTTCTGGATGTCAGTTATATCAGTTATCCATGTGGTTTATTTTCTTCTTCCACATTATGTTTATTGAGGGAAAGTAGGTTTACATCACTGTATCTGCTTTGGGCATTTCAGGTTCCAACTTCCACAAATGTGTGCTCTCACACCCTGCCTGTGCCCAGCACCCCAGCAATCCGTCACCATATTCCCCTGGGCCCCTTCCTTCCCGCCCCCCCCTTCCACCCTCCCACTCTGATTGCCTCAGTTTTGCAATTAGATGTTAAGAGTTTATTTCTAGCCTGATTTTAACTGATCCTTTGCTATGTTTCTCTATATCCCACTTTTTTTTTAAATTTTGACCTTTTGTTCAGTTTCTTTATATTCCTCATATAAGTAAAGCCATCCAATTATTTCTTTTTCCTTCTGACTTTTTTCTTTTAGCTCCATCCATTTTGCCCCAAATGGCTTGCATTTATTTCTTTTCTTTTTTATCACTGCATAGTATCCTATTATGTATATATACCACATCTTCTTGATCCAGTCATCTGTTTTGGAGCATGTAGGTTGTTTTCATGTCTTGGTTATTGTAAATAGTACTGCAATAAACACAGGAATGCAGGTTTCCTTTTGATTGTGTTTTTGTTCGTTAGATAGATTACTAGGAGTGGGAATGCTGGTTTATATAGTAAATCCATTTTTTGTGTTCTGAGAACCCTCCACACAGCTTTCCATCATGGTTGGGCCAGCTTACATTCTCACCAGCAGTGTTAAAAGAGTTCCCTTTTCTCCACATCCTCACATCATATTTTTAGAATAGGACTTAAGGACACAGGGAAATGGGGAAGTCTGGCAACTGCTTGAGTGACCCTTAACAGCATAACCTTCCCCCCACCAAAAACAACAACAATCATTCTCTATTTCTAAAGAGAAAGGCTGTCCATGGAGAGGCAAACCCTTTACTGGAGGAGAATCTGTGTCCTATACTCACTAGCTGACCAGGGTAGTTTAGGCTTGGCCAGCCAAAGATAGCCACCTCCAGCCTACCTGTGGGCCTCCATGACCTCCAATCCCACACTGCATTCTTAGTGACAGCTCACCTGCAAGTAACCAGAGCTCTGGTAACTCCTTTCTAGTTTCCCCCACTCTGATGGGCTGAACCAACACCCCTGTGGCATAGCCGGTGCTGGAGAACCTAGAATCAGGTACTTAAAGCACAGGTCTCTAAGTCCAGTATACAAAACTGGCCTGAAATCCTGTGGACAAACATATGCATAGCGGACCCTTGAGCACTGCTGGGGTTAGGTGACTGGAAACCTCATGGTGATCCTTGCTTCTTTTTCTCTCCACTGTGAATGACATCATATAGGAACTGTGCATATGTTTTAGTTCTTTATAACAGATCTGTGTTTATTTTCTGGTAGTAAGTAATAAAATAGAATATTTCATGCATTCATGACACATAAAACTTACTCTTAGATTTTTTGGTTTTTGTTTGGTATTTCTAGTTTACACAGTTCATCTGCCAGTTTTTCAAACTGCCTCAAATCTCAAAAAAAAAAAAATTCCAGTACATCTATTAGAAGGAAAATCCCATGTATTCAAGCCTTGTTGCTGAAGGGATCAACTGTCTTCCATCTCAGTGCTTATGTAACTGTAGGCAGGCTTCAGCCACCGGCCAGAATTACCACACACACACACACACACACACCGGCCAGAATTACCACACACACACACACACACACACACACACACACACACACACACACACACCACAAAGACCTGAACCAAAGCAGCAGGGCATGAAGTATAAAATATCCAGCTCTCTGACTTCCCTGGTTTTATCCAGTTGTACTCATAGGGCTTGGTGGCCTTACAAATGACTATGCTTCTTGGACCTCAGAGTTGCACTTCATACTTGGATTCCAACAGACCATATTTGCCCAGAAGGAACATACTCGTCCTCTATAATAGATTTCTTTAAGGAAGACTTTTTTCTTTCAAAGAAAAGTGTATCATTTTCACTTGACTCTGGGACTTAAGTGGAAGTCCTGGGGCAGGCGGCATTTCCAGGTACTCAGGAGCAGGAATGAGCCTCAACTTGCCTGCACTGCTGTGTAACCAGGTGCCTGCCTGGCGCTCCAGGCCATCATCTTGCCCAATCCTAAAACATCTTCTGAGGTGTGCAGCATCATTTTTCTCTTTTTTACAGGGAGGAGACAGGCTGGGAGCAGGAATTCAATTCACCTAAAGTCACCTGGGCAGTGGGCAGTGTGACTCTACCACGCGATACACCCATGCTCTTTTAGTGTTCAAAAAGCAAAACCCAAGAACTACATATTGAAGATTCCATGTCTTGACTCCCCCACCTCCGTACCCGTCCCCCTCGCCCAAAAGCCTCGTTTTTAAAAATTCAATGACATGCAAAGACCTGCGGTCCATGCAGAACCAGCCGCGCGGGAGAGGGCCCCGCTGTCCAGGGTCAAGTGAAAAAAGTCCACCATTTCTCGTTCTTCCCCTTGGTAGGAGGCAAGTTCACTGCCCTCTCTCCCATGAGAACCGGCTTTTCCCCGGCATACCCTGTGTAGTTAGGTAACCGCGGGGCTAGCTGGGCCTGTTCCAGGAGGAGAGGGTTGCCCGGCACGGTCAGCCGGCCAAGCCTCTGGCTCCGGCGGCCTGGCTCCGCCCCCCGCCCCTGCGCGAAGCGCGGGCGTCCCCAGTCCGGCGGCTCCAGCACAGCGATTGCCCGGGGGAGCAAGCTCGGTCCGGTCCCGGCGCCGCCCACAAAGCTCAGGCTTCTTAGCCTTCTCCCAGCAGGGAGACCGCCTGCTTCCATCAGTCTCTAATGAGGCCCATACCTGCTTGACAAGAGCCAGTGCTGTCCCCCGTCTTCCTGGAGTCTTTACAAATCCTTGCTTGGAAATCCCTGGAGAGAAAGAAAGGTGCCCTAAACTTCTTTCTTCCTCACCTTAAAGGGGGTTCCCATCTTACATCTTCTCCACTCCTTTTCCTAAACAGAAGACAGGCATTCTTTGCAATCCCTCTAATTAACAGTTTGTTTTTATTTTTCAATATTTGGTGGTCGATTTACTTTAAGGTCCTTGGGGAATGTAAACTACGTGGATTAAATAAGAGCAGCTGGGAAGTGGGGAATGTTTCAGAGTTTCTCGTTTCTTTTTAATTGGTAGCAGCACAATCTGTAACAAGGTGAGTCTAATTCCATTCTGCTGAGAGAGGAAGAAAAGTTTTATTATCCACCCAGAATATCTAGCAAATTGGCAAGGTTGGTTTTATTTCCTAATATAATGAAAAGCAGAAAGGCCCCAATTTCTTTTCATTTTTGAAGAATCATCAAGTGTGAGGGTAAATGAGGACACAGATATGTCCCTTTCATCAAGACTTTGCCTCACTCCAGATCTTGGATGCTGGCATCCATTTTAGGCAGCATGGGTGCTTGCCCCATCCCCAGCCATCCAAAGCCAGCCTGTTCCTACTTTACTTGGTGGCAAGAGGCAAGAAGTGATTTCTCCTCTCTACTGACTTCCCTCCTTGCTGAGGCCTGTTGGGCCTCTGTTGCACATCAACTATTTTTTTGACCTCTGGACCACTTACCTGTCTCCAAGGCCTCCCTCTAGCCTCATCTATTCCTTGGAGCTTCCCCAAATTAACACAAGCCCACAGGATGCGCATTTCTGTTAATTCCTTAGTTCTGCACTGCTGGGCGAAATTCTCCAAGTAGAACCAGAGTGGCATGCACAGTAAACTTCAGTCTTTCATTGACAGACTATGTGCACACCATTAAAACTATTATTATATCTCCACAACTGAGTCCATTTAATTATTATATCAGTCAATTAAAAAGCAACTAGATACAGTCTTAATGGAAGGCAATTCACTACTATGAATCAGAAAACATTATTTTATAGGCCCTCTTACCCACCTATTATATGTCTAGGGATATAAGCTCAGGAAAGAAAAAAAAAAAAAACATGTAAGAAGGAATACTCATTAGAAGTATTTATTAATCCCAAAATTGGAAATAATCCAATATCCAACAATAGAAAAGTGGATAAATTATAAAGCAGCAAAATGATGGACTATTTTATAGCCATTATATATTATATGTAATTAATAATTCAGGGAAAGTAATTTAGGTTATATTGTTAAGTTAAAAAAAAAAAACAGGCTTCAAATTAATCATCTAGCTCTAGCTCTGAAGAACTCAAAGAGGAAATAGAAAAGCCATAAAATTAGAAGGCAGAGCTCCCTTGGTGGGCAATGGTCCTGGTTCCACATGTTAGACGGGATAACATTTTTTTTTTAAGATAGTCGGAAAAGGAGAGGAAAATTTACCTAATTGCTTCACCCACATATACCACAATTGCCATTTGGATGAATCCTTCTTTATTCCATGAGTGTGTCTATCTGTGCATGTGGCTTCCTATATGCATTGAGTGTATACATACTTACTATTCTTACGGTCACTACCCCAGAGACTATAATATGCATCTTAGATTTCTAAAAATCTAATGTTATTTTGCATTTTTAACCTCTTCTTGGTAAACCCTAGGACACTAATTTACCCTTCCCCATTCTGACCCTATAATATTATGCCATGCATTTTAATTCCAAACAATTATAAATTCCACAGTTGTCATAATCAATGTGTGTTCCCTATGCATTTATACTTTTCATTGATCTTTATTCTTTCTTCTCTTATTTCTATTTTCCTTCTGTGCAAAGAACACAAATATTTCCTTTCATACATACCTTCGGTGACAACTCACTCATTTTTAGCTGAAACAAATTTATTTTTTCTCCATTCTTTTACAGGGTACAAGGTTCTTTCTAAGTTAGGGGTGATTTTCTGCCAGTTCTTTAAAAGTGTTTTGAATAGTTTCAATCAGATATGCTTACCTAGTTCTGATTTTTATTAGTCTTTCTTGAGTCTATGGCTTGATGTCTTTCATCAATTTTTGAACCTCCTTAGTCACTGTCCCTTCAAATATCACTGCTATCTAATTTCCCTCCTTTACTTTTGGTATTCCAATTATACATTATATGTTGACCTTCTCATAGAAACTCTATATGTCTTATTCTTTTCTTTTCCATCATTCATTCAAAATATCTTTCCAAATATTTTTGTCATCTTTCATTTTTCTATTTAGCTTTATGTAACTATCTACTAAATTCACCCAATGAGTTCTTAATTTCAGCTACTGAAATTTTTCATTCTTCTCTGCCAATAGTCTGTTTTATACCTTTGAACAATATCAAGTCTGATCATTTTTAAAACTTTACGTCTTTGTTATGCTTTCCATTGCCTGGAATCCCTGTGGGTCTGTTGTTTCCCTTGATTTTATTTGAGTGTTTTTTTTTTCCCCTTATGTGCCCAGTTATTTTTGATGGAGTACCTGATATTTGCTACCAAAAATAATAGAAAATATTTGAAGTTAAGGATGGTGTCAACTTTACCTTTGCTAGAGTTAGGGAATTAGCAATCTGGGTTCTTCTTTAGCTAAGCTTAGATTGAGAGAATCTGAAACTGGGTTTCAGATGCTCTTGAAATTGGTTTAATAATAATAATAATCTTTACTTCCAGATATCTATGGTTATCACTCCAATTATAAAAGGCTTTATTAGGCTTCCTTACCTAGGAAGCTGCAGACTCCAATTTTTGCCTCTCCATATTCTGTAAGGCATTCAGAGCCCCGCTTAACCCCCCCAACCACTTAATTACCTCTTCTGTTATTGACAGAAGCGATTCTAGTAAGGTTTCCATTGCTCTAGGCTTCTATCATCTCCCAAATCTGAACCTGATGATTTTCCCCCCACTCTATCAGATCGCTAATGCCTTCAAGCAGATTTTAAAAAATAATTTTGTACAGTTTTGCTAATTGTCCTCAGGGATTAAGTTGATTCTGTAAAATGTTTCCCTAGGCTTCCCCTGCTAAAAGCAGAAGTCTGTCACCCATGACAAGATTCAGTTTGTAAAGAACTGCCTTCCACTTGTTTTGGTATGACTGGCCACTTTCTATTTCTTAACATAATTGTTGCATTGGTCATTCTTTGTTCCTTTTAGTCACAAACAAATTACCAACTGCAACAAATACTGCAGAAAGTACTTTGTCTGGCCTGAGTTTAATGGCAGACAGTTATTTAAGATTTTTTTCTTTACTGGTCAATTTACTTTTTACTCCTCTACTAGTTAAAAAAAATTGAGCATGCTATCACTTCAGAAGCTACAAGGAACGGTTAATTAAAAAAGAAAAAAAGATTTACTTATTTATGCATACAAGAACTGGGGTACAGGCCAGAGGTGCAGAGATGGTGAAAGGATTCATCAAAGACAGAGTGGGGAACAGAATAGGCAGATCGATGAAGTACATTGCTGAGGGGAGCAGAGTCTGCCAGGTCATCTGGGTCACCTCCCTGGCTGGGGATCAAACTCATGCTGAAGCGGCAGCAGCTAGCTTCATAGTGCTGCACTTTAACTGTTGTACCACCAGGGAGGGTCCACGAATGACTCCTGTATCTCTGAGTTCAGCCCTCACTGCCACTCTCTCTCCCTGAGGTCTAACTCTGACCATCGAGGAGGCCTGCAGTGAGCCAGGCCTACTTTCCCAACTCCAGTGCACTGGGGCTGTGGACAAGTAGAATACTGTCCAGAATTCTACATGCCAAATCCCTGGGAAATGAAGATGAAGCATTCACAGATAATATTTTTATGTGCCTTTCGCCTGCCTCTCACTTATACTGGGGAGAGCTGCAGTGACCGGCTCTTTTTGTGCCAGTGACTCACACAATTTTATTGCTAGTGCTAAATTTCTCAGCTACCAGAAAGAGGATCTAATGTTTCTTTTTCAAAGGTCAAGTCTATCACAGTTACTATTTTCCTGATCTTAAGAACAGCCTTTGGAAGTAAAGGGTGAGGTAGATTCTCTATCAGTGCCTCCCTCACACACAAACTTGTGAAGGGACAATTCTCCACGGCTCACTCAGATTTCTGCATGTCTAGACAAGCAGAAGCACTAATGGCACTGCTCCAGATTATGTTCATAAGGAGCATGCAGCCTACATAGGTAATATCTTCCTCTATAGAGAGGTCAGTCATGCTCCCTTTCCGTTGTAAGAGCTTTGGGTTCCCTAACCCAAGGACTCTTCTCAACTTGACTACATATAAAGTGGTCAGCTGGCCCTCTTTGTGTTGTCCTGTGAGACTGAGGTTCAGGAAACTAACAAGGAAAAAAATGCTGACTGGTGGGTGCTACTATTGCCATAAATAAATTCTCCTTTGTTTCTGACCCAGGAATATCTTGTCTCAGCAGCATCATAAAGCAGTAATACCTGTCAGACTACAAGTAAAACCTCAGGGTCTTCATAGTTCTTGATTTCCTATTTTCAAAATCTAGCTCCTTACAAGTTGTGTGACTTTGGGGAAGGTCTGACTTTTGAGTCTCAGTGTTCTAATCTGTAAAATAGATGTGCTGAAGAGAACAATACCACTGTCTCTTAAGTATCTATGGGATCACTTGAGGTCAAGGAGTGCAAAGTATGCACACAATAAGTGCTTGATAGATATTCTCTCAGTGACTATGAAAAACAAGATGGCCTAACTCCCAGGAAGCCTCAGAGATAGTGGGGAGGACCATACCCACCCCAAGCTCTACTAGCTGATTGTAGAGCAGGCCTACCACCTCTCCCTGGGAACATAACTGCACCTGCCTTGCATGAGAGCTTGCCCACCTAGGCATTTCACCCACATGATGCTAGTGCAGTGGTCCCCAAAGTGTGGTCTCCATACCTGCCACACCTGCAGCTTGTGTAGCACCTGAGCATTAGAAGTGCAAATGCCTCACCTCAACCCACATCTATTCAATTGGAAATTTGGGGGTGGGACCCAGCAGTGAGTTATAACAAGTCCCCTAGGTGACACTGAAGCAACTAAACCTTGAACCATCAGCTTAAGCATCCAGCTCTGGCTTTTCATTCCTACAGGAAATAAGAATGGCCTCTCCAAGATGATTCTCACCTCATAGAACCCCAAAGGTGCTAGAATTGGCAATAAAGAGCTGCACTTCAGGTGAATTTCACCCCTTCTGTATAACATTGCTCCCTCCCTCCAATGACAAATTCTAAGCACAAATTAGAGAAACATGCCTCTGAGTCAGGGGCTCCTGTCAGAAGACAGTAACTTCCAGGTACACATTTCCCCGCCTGAAAACTCAGTACCAAACTGTTCCCACTTGGTGTTATGAGAAATAGTCCATGCCCCTCTGGAAATACAAAAATCTCCAAATTTTCTTTAAATTTTTTCTTTATTAATATCCTGACTTAAAGCACCGGAATAGTGATTTCAGAAGAAAATGTATTTTCCTATTAAAATTCCATTCACCCACAGGCTGTGGTATGGGCGCTACAAGCTGACCACAGGGGGCCACATGGGAGATAGGGCTCTGCTCATCTCTCTTGGCATCGAGCCCATTTCACGATTTTTCCCAAGGGATTCTCCCCCTTTCCCCTTCTTCATGTGTCTCTAGAAGGGAGCATGCTTTCTTCTCTCACCATTGAAAATCTCTGATTTAATGTCAGGAGAGCCACAATAGGGCAAAGAACGGACCAAACATGGTAAAATGTCACCCTAAATTGTGTTCCATTGTCATGGAGCTAGATTAAGTCCATATGCTGTCATTTTAAGGTATACGGCTACAAATACAGCAAAAAAGGACCCAAGGGGCAGTGTTCTGCACTTGCCCCTTCACCTCAACGTACACCAGGTAGATAGCATGCTTGCCTCCCTTTGCCCATTAAAAAACGGAGGACCCCATACACCAAGCCACTGAATGTTCCTGGCAAGTGGCAACAGGGCTATCAGCAGCATCACGATGAAAGTTTCTGCACCAGGGATGAGTGGCACATCCCTGTCAGCTGGACTCTGAGGCCTGTGCTGAAGCATGCAGTGTCCTAGCTGTTGGGTTTTTTGTTGGGTCTCTAGTCAGACTGAATAGACTCACCTGGGGAAGCTTAAAAATTAATGGCTCTCCACCGAGACAATTCAAAAACTGGGATGGTATTTCAGCACCTGGTTTTTGAAATGTTCCCAGGAGGTTCTTATGTGCGGCCAGAGTTGAGAGTCAGTGACTCTTAGGTGCTGGGATGGGGCTGTTGGCAAGTGACCAGTGGTAAAGGCTAGACCTGGTCAGCCTGTCTCCTCAACGTCTCATATGAGGCTGTTTCGGCTCTCCCCAACACAGGCAAGTTCACTGACTTCCTGGGCCCATCCCGAGCCTACCTGCTGTGGCTGCTGTTCCTGGCACAGAAGTTCCAGTTCCTCCATTGCTGGTGGCACTGCTGCCATCTGCCAAGAACATTCTGTGGCCTATAATTTCTGTTAAGAAGGTAAGCAGTAAAAACAGAACCTGCTCGAGAGAAGGAGCAGCTATGAAAACATCAGGATACCCGTGGTAGAGGCTGAAGGCAGGAAGCTTACTCTGTAGCCAGAGAGGGTGAGAGAGAGAGCAAGAGAGGTAAAGAGTCAGAGAAAGAGGAAGGGAGGAAGGGCCCTCCAGTTTCTCTTTTGGTGCCAAGTGGGGCCAAGCTGGGCTCCAGACGCCTGCTCGGCCCTACTTATTCCAGAGGTGGTTAGCTAGCTGAGGGTGTCCAGCAACTTGGCTGCTTCCACCAGCTCCCTTTTGCCCACCTTTTGGTCATTTCACTGCTCATTAGCACCTCCTCCACAAGGTGACCAGGTCAGGGGAGGAGGTGAAACTCAAACCGAGCAGTTCTCCTGCCCGTTGGCAGTTCTAATGAAAGCCTTGACCGGCAAGCAGGTCCCTGCAGCTGCTAAGTGGAGCCTCTGCAGCCCATCCGGTGGCTACACTGTAGCCTGGCATTCATTAAGCACCTACTGGAAACACCAGAACAACCGGGGGCTTGTGAGGTACCTCAAAAATGTTGAGCCAGGCAATCCTCCAGTAAGTCTGTGAATTGGGTACAATCTCTGTCTGGAAGCTGAGGCTGAGAGAGGCAAGCGACTTGCTCAACACCACGTAAACTAAGCCAGCCCAGGAATGTGAAACCCGACAGAGAGGAGTCCCGACTACATGTCCCTGGCCATGCTGGATAGCTTTCAAAGTCCCCACTTTCAAGGGACTTCTGATGCAAGAGGGAGAAGGGTGTTTAAAAAAAAACAACAAACCAACCCTAAAACACCAAAGGGAAGTACATGAGGGTCACAATTGCTGAGAGAACAAGCAAGTGGAGGGTGAGGACCCTGAAGGATCAGTGTCAATGACCTTGTAGAGGGGCTGGTGGGTGGGTCAGTGGAGGTCCATGCTCGACAGGAATGGAAGAAACTGGGGACTGCGCCATAATTTAGGCTAATCCAGGAAAGAGAAGCGAAGGGAAGAAGGGGGCCTGATCAGCAGAGATACAAACTGGATTATTCCTGTTTTCAGTGGTGCGAGAACTCTTAAGCACTATCTATAAAACGAGGCTATGGGCTTCCAGACTATTAGGTTGGTGTCAAAGCGTTTTGGTTTGGGTTCTCATTTGGCTGACACAGCTGCTTGAAGATTTAAAATTTCTCTAGAAATATTCAAATTCCTGCAATTCCTAATTAAAAATTTCAAATCCTTCAGTAATATTTTTTTTAAAGATTTATTTATGCATACAGAACTGGGGTACAGGCCAGAGGTGCGGAGCAGTGGGAGGATTCACCAGAGATAGAGTGGGGAGCAGAACCGTCAGATGAACAAAGCACACTACTGAGGGGAGCAGCAGGCGGGTCAGAAGAGGTCTGCCGTGCCATGTGGGTCACCTCCGGGGGATCAAACTAGTGGAAGTGGCTTTAGCCACTTAGTGCTCTGCTTTAACCTGCTGCGCCACCAGGGAGGGCAAGTAATAATTTTTAAAACCTAAATTTTTCTCTTAACAATTTCTTCCAGAAGTCATAACTTCAGCTTTGCTATTAGGCTTTTTGAAGAGATGAAAGGGGATGTTCTGTCTGAAGAATAAATAACCCAACAAATCCCAGCCAGTGAGACCTTCTTTTTATCAGGCTCTCACATACACTTTTCTATCTGTAAGTTCCAAAAATTAACTTGCCCACATAAAGATATCTTAAGATGTCTTTAAGATATTTAACTGACTAACGTCCAGTTCCCCATACTCACCTTTCCACTTGGCAAAAATGAGTTTAGAGACATTTTTAATTTCCTTGGCTCAAACTGACATTGTTTTGAGAAGCAAGTAAGTGCTTTTCCAAGAGTGCATTCAGAACTTTACCCTGTGGTTCCTAAACTGATTACTCAGTGCTCGGCTCAGGCACTCTCCTCACCTGTCAAAAGGCAACCTTTCTGCAGATCACCTGCCCTCCCTCCCATCCCTGCCACAGGTTGATTCAAGAGTCCAGTGCACAGGCTGACTGGTTAAAATGGTGGTTGGGAGCAAAACACTGACTTGGGACAATCAAATTCTAGCTCTTAACTCTGCTGTAAAAAGGTGGAAGAAATCAGGCACCAATGTGAGCTAAAGCTGAAACGATGTGAGGATGTTTTACAACCATTGTAGGCAAGATAAGTTCACCATTGGTCCTAGCCTTGAAGAAGAATTCTGGAGCCCTTGGCATCATTTCACAGGGTTTAATATTAAGCAGGGGAAGTAAGCCAACAGCGAGAGAGCAGCTTGAACTGCTTTTGAATCTATCTCTGCTCTTTCCTCTGGGCTTTCTCTGGTGTTCTCAGGCATACCAGGCAGGAGGCTGGCATGCAAGGAGCCAGAGGGCAGGAGACAGCCAGGCAACAGAACCCCCAAGCCTCCCAGCCTCCCATAAATCTTTACTCTTTCTCAGGTAGCTGCTGCTTATCCTCTAGTAGCTATTCTGTCTCTGAGTAACACCGCCCTTATACCCCTGATCTCTAGGCTCAGGTGTGCACACTTGCACCTGCACACACACCCATTCTCAGGTGTCCACAGCCAGGCACTGTGCCCCTAACCCACGTACCTTTTACATCAAGGTCTTGGCTGCAGATGATAGCTACACAGGCCAATGGCCTCAAGCCCGATCATCCACATCTACCATACAATGGAGCAAAGGATTTAGGGGACCATGATGGGCCAAGTGCAAGTAAAATTAGGAGGCAGCAGCAGCCAGGTGTCCCCACTGCAAGGTGGTCATTGTTGGGGGCGTGGGGGGGGGGGAACAGAGCAGAGCTGGGGCACCGACCAGGGACAGAGCTGCTCCCTAGAGCTACCTCAAACCTTGCTTTCAGATACCAGCTCAGATCTGTTATCAGCAAATCCTCTGCTTCTTGAAGGGCTCTGAGTCTGGGTGTTGCTCCCTCACAACAGCCTTTTAAACTACAAATCTGGCAATGATACCGGTAACCCCTAAAGCAGCTCTTTCACAGAGCTGAGTATGAACAGGAGTCTTCTCGGGATCCATTTACAATGCAGATTCTGACTCAGCAGGGCCAGGTTGAGCCTGAGAATCTGTGTTTCTGGCCTGCTCTCTGGTGATTCCATTTTGCCGGCCCCTAAGAATAGGTAACTTACCTGCAAAGAACAAAAAACCTAAACCAAACAGGAACAAAGTTTCCAACCTATTCAAAAGTGTTAATAAACAATCAAGAGGCAAAACTGGCAATGTTTTCTAGAGCCTATGATAAACTGGGCCTCACCATGAGCTTCTAGTGCTTCAGGTAGGGTTATCACAGCTGTGTAAACTGTAAGTTACTTTTAACAAGACAGGAGGTAAAACAGAAGACCCAAGTCTAGAGGACTTTTTCTTACCCTTCTGGTCTCATCTGCATGGGAGACTTGGGTAAAAAATAGGCTTTCCACCATCCCCCACCCCCACCCCGGTCCTTTTTTTTTTTTTTTTTTTTTACCTCACCAGTCTTTTTAGTTGTCTTTTGAGCAAATGTCAAAAGCCTCTCTCCTAGCCCACAACAACTCACTGTGATGATACTTAGTGTGTGTACTAAGGCCAAACCACATTTCAGGTGATCACATTTGTCTAATGCTTCTCTTGGACTTATTAATTTACTTCATTATTCAGCTAACTTCTTTACTCAATCAACAACAGTCTTTAATCAAATAGCTTAATACAACAATAAATGCCTTAAAACCTCACTGAGATGAGAACTATACAAACGCCACAAGCCAGACCATTCATAGCTAGGAGACATAAAATAACATTAGACATGTCACATTGATCATGTTCTCTGAATCCAAAATCAATTCACACTGTATAACAACATACAGGTTTCCTGCAGAGGCAACAGGACAAAATATTTGAAAATGGAACTCACTTTTATTGAGCAGCTTCCTTGGGTCAGATGTTTTATATATACACACTCTTTCATCTCATTTAATTTTCCCAATATAAATTGCTTCTCCATTTTATAGATAAGAAAAGCCAAGTTCAGAAAATGTTACTTTGCTAGTTACTGGCAGTGTTGGTATTCAAGTGTAAGTTTGCCATATTTAAAAGCCCTTATGCTAGTCTTTGTCTCCATGCAACGCCAGATGTTGCATTCTAATCCCTCTGCCCTCCCATTCTCAGTCCCTATTTTCTCCTATAACTCTCTACACTAGCTCTATTTCACTCTGCTATTCTAGGGTGATTTTTGCTCCCTATTGCAGACATGTGTAGTCCCTGTATGAAAGTAGGGCTATAGATGGCTAAAAATGAAGATGGAAATTTTTCACTGGCCATGTCATGCCATTTTTCACTGGCCCACTGACAATGAACATCTACAAGGAACATTCTGGGGTTCCTTCAGTAGCTATTTCTACCCACCAAAACCAAATTTCTATATCAGGTAACTCTGGCCTGCTTCAAGTTTATTTGGAAAGAGTCTAAGAAGTAGGCACAGGAAAGGAATGAAGCCACTTGTCAACACTATACAACAAGCTGCCCTTATAAATAACTCTTTTTGTGTTTAACAAATGTTTTGTTGAGGTCTCTCTGGTGACCTAGGGGTTAAGTTTCAGTGCTAACTCCATGGCAGCCCACCCTGATGGCCTGATTCAATCCCCAGTCAAGGAGCTGACCCACATATGGCAGAGCAGATGTCTCCTCTCTCACTTACCACTTTACAGTGTATTTCAGTAGATCTGACTATTCTACTCACCACTCTGTCTCTGGTGTTTTCCCCCTCCCCCGCCCCCCCAAACACACCTGCTGCACCTATGGCCTACAACCTAGTTCTTCTATGCAATATAAATAAAATAAAAACCTCACAACAAAAAAAACTCCACAAGTGTCTTATTACTTCTTTAAGATTCCCAAGAATGAAATATCTGGGCCAAAGACATGTGTAGTAGACACGGCCACGTCTTTGTTCAAAACACTCACCTACCTCATGAGGTATATTCAGATGAGAAAACTGATGCTGAGAAGAACTGTCACTTGCCCAAGCCTACCAACTAGATTTAAACTCAGGTCTGACATCTTTGGGGTTCGCTGTATTACCTCAATGTTGCCAGACTAAAGGGATATAGGTGGGATGCAGGATGGCTCTTGCCCTTGTTTCCAAAAAGAAGTCTGCAAGATAAAGGAGGATTTTAAAGTCTGTATCACGCATATGTATTAACCAAGGAAAACAAAATTAAGCAAAGCTTCCAGCCTCTTGCTTACAGGGGTTTCTATGTTCTCTAATCTTCCATAGCATTAGTGGCATTTCAATGAAACAGGCTTGTGATGCCAGTGAAAGATCTAACCTGCCAGCATACAAGGGCAGCCACACCGAGGTAGGGATAAATACTGAGCATCAACTCAGGGGAGAAACAATATTGGTGACTCTATATGTGTAACTGGTTGTTTAGAGGGTCTTTTTCTAATGCCCTAGAGTTGGCTATGCATAAGTATAGAGGCTAAGTGTTGTCTGTTTCTAACTCAGGATACCTCCCAAGTAATAGGGCCAGGCACACCCACACAGCCCTACCTCAGGCTTCCTGAAAACAGCCTCACCACAACCAGCCCCCTTTCCCTCCAAGCCCTTCTGTTCAGGAGCTGTGAAGGGACAGACTTTGGATCTGTTCCTGGCAAGCCTTGATCGAGAAATGTCAAAGGAATTACTAATACAAAAAATAAATAAATAAATAAAAGAATTACTAATACAAACGGAGGGTGCTTCCGTGAGAAAATGAGTATTTCATTCATTTGTTCATCCATATATTCATTCCCCCAACAAATGCAGTTTGTCAGGAACTGTATTAGGGGCTTGGACCACAGCAGTGATCTTGCTGATATGCTTATGCAGATCCCAGCCTGAGCCAGGAAGTATAGGCGAGAAATGTCTGCTTAAAGGGAGGAAGGAGATGAAACAGCTCAGACTTCCACTGCTGTGCATCAAAGACATTAGACAGTAGAGTGTTGCTGGGCTCAAGAGGTCTTCTGAAAGGCAGATTGCAGTCTCCTTGGCAATGCCCATCCAGAAGGCTCCCTCCAGCTAAGGGGACTGCCTGGAAGAAGCTGTCAAATATATTCCTATATGGAGGTTGAGAGATGCTGAAATAGGCAAGTGGGAGAGGGGGAGATTCCCTTAGGGAACAGTGGGAGGGCATGTTAGGAAGGGGCACTGCAAGGCCCTCCAACACTTCTTGCTGTTCCTTTGAGAGACACAGATCTCCTGTGACCCAGCTTTCCTAAGAAGCATAGGCGTCTTACTATTTTTTTTTTTTTTTTACTAGAATCCTCTCCCTAGCAATCTCCACAAGCAGGCAACCTAACAAGGCCTCCTCTTCCTCCTAGGCTTAACCAAACCCATCTGGAAAGACAGAGGGCACGGCCTCTCTTTACAGTCCCTATCCATCTGAATTACCTGGACAGGCCCTGGAGTGCTGCCCAAGTCGGTATGAAATTGTCCCCAGCTCTATTCTGACACTTAGCAGGGCTGAATCTTGCCACCCCCCTTCCTCAGAGTGGAATGTATCCAAGGTGACATTTATAGTTGTGGGCTGATTTGATCTCACTTCCAGTAAACAGGATAAGGCTGAGGTTCTTAGGCTTGACAAGGTAGGACACAAAAGAGTAAGGCTGCTATCTAAACCCAGTTTCAACCAAGCAAGTAAGTGACACCAATGTTTACAATCTTAAAAACACCTCTCATACGCAGAACAATGCTGCTGCAATCCCAATAGAGATACAGACCACTGAACACCACCGATGGACTTTGGGAAGGTCAGAATTGAAAACTCCTGTACCTGTTTATTTCCAAAGTTCCCCTCTATGTCCACTGAGCTGCTCCACTTGCTGTCTATTAGGTAAGCACAGTCAGCAAGTATTTCCTTTCTACAGTCACCTCAAAATGTAGCAAGAGGAGATATTCTTAATTAGACAGCAAGGTGCTTATTGACTATTCTGGAAATCAAAAATAAAAGTGCAATTTGCGTATGGAGAAGAGTTTTTTCTCCTCTGGAAACACTGATCTTGCCCTCCCTCAAGCATACAGCTGCTCACTGGTAGAAATTTCAGAACTTGTGTTTACTGGCCTGACTTCTTAGCTCTGTGGGTCCATTTCTCCCTAATGGGATGGCAGACCCTGAGAGCACCTCAGGCTGCCCAGCTAGTGGCTGGGCCAGCTCCCTTGAGGCCGCCACAAACATGTGTGGATTACTAAAGACTGTGGTCTGAGTCTGCAGCCCCATGTTATCTTTCCTATTATAAGTCAGATGCATCCTTCTTAAGGCTCTTAAACAACAGAGAAAGGGAGAAGAACCTTTTTGTAACCTAGTTTTAAACTCACCCATCACCTATTTCTCTCATTACATCCCTCACCATTTAGCTAGAGCAAGCAAAACAAGTCTCAGGTCATCATTTCCCCATTAACTGAGGACAGCCAGGGTTCACTTTATATGAATATTATTTCCCTTTCCCATAAAGTAATTATCGAAGATCTCTAACTGGGAAAAAAACAAAAAGAGTATAATGTCTAACCTGAAAACGGCATTGCTCATTAAGGTTGAAAAAGTGACTGGGCCTAGCTGAATCCTATGCAAATCAGTCCTGATGAGGCCTTAACTAATCTGTTTACAAACCAGACCTGCTAGACAGGCCTCAGTGATTTTCTATCAAAGCAAAGCACTGCTCTTTATGGGCATCTGGCTGTCCCTGAATGGGTAGTTTAAACATTGACTCTTTCCTTCAAAGTAAGATCAAAGGCTTTATTACTCCTCAATGAATGCATTATTTCCACTTACTACCTTCTTGTTTGCAATTTGTGTTTATTAACAGCACTGTCTCAGGTTTACTTTGTGAATTACTCGTTTCTGAAAACAGTATGGCAGTTTTATGGACCACAATATACATTTGTGGAGATTATGTAGCACATAATACATAGAATGGTCCATCAGTTAGGACATTAGGCAAAGAAAATTCTCTGCAAAGATGACAATACCTGACCATGCAGAATTCATTTATTATTATTATTATTATTTTTTTTTTTTTGTAAAGAAGAAACTACCTGGCATCACAGGACTAACACAAGAAAAGATTCTCCAACTCTAAAGGGCTGCGGTCAAATAACTCTTTGACTGTCTTTAAGAGAATTTTCTTTGAAGTCTACATTTTCCATCTTTGGAAGAGACAAATATGTAAACTGTGCAGTGGATGAGGGAGGCCTCATACTATTCCAGGAGAAGTACAACCAGGTATTTTCAGAAAGGAAAAAAAAAAAAAAGAACTCCAGTATGTAACTAACAATACCATGGGTCCTTTTATCAGAGTCCTTCAGCCAGTGGCCTCCAGACCCATGTGAGGAAGGACAGAGGGGTCCGCCCCCCGGTCCGAACACGAAGATTAGAACCCTGTCCTTCACTCCCACCCTCCAATTCATCTTAGGAAGATGAAGCTGCCAAGAAAATTGCATCTTTCAAGATTTGTGGTGACATAGGTACACAAACTGGAGGGTGTCACTGACCTATAAAAGGGGCCAAACTAAATGCCATGAGTGGAGTGCAAGGCAGGGGACAGTCAGCCCAGGCAAGGGCAGCTTTTACTGTCACCAGTTGGACCAGCCAGAAATTAAATGGGATGGCCAGGAAAGGCCATAATCGGGGAGCAAGTGCTGCTCAAAGTTCTATCAGTTTTTAATAGTTTGGTTTCATTTTTCTTTTTTTGAAACTGAAGCAAGCATAAATTCCCAGGGATACAAACACATTTGTCAGAAACCCATGGACAGACCCTTTCCAACTCAAAATGAGTTGAGCTGAAAGTGGCAAGCTAGACAATAGGGAAAATAAACCCATCATAAATCTCTTTAAAAGTCTCTTCCTGCTTATCACCTTCTAAGCGTCCTTGATGGCCCAGTTCTGCCTCTGCAACTTTGAAAAAAAAAAATCAGATGATGCGGTTTAAACACCAAGTCAACAAAAGCATTCCTGCACACAAAGAGTATCAGAAATTATAGAGACTAGAGAAAGAAGACATTCAGACCACAAATTCACAAGCACAAAAAAAGTCTCTTGGCTACACTATGCTTCCCAGAATTGGGAAAGAGAAAGAGGCCATTAACAGCAACACATCAGGCTGTAACTACATGATAAAAAAATGTTTCCAATGAGTATTTATACTATATTTATAATATGGCAGTTGAGGCACAAAATATAAAGACTGTCTCCCTTGTGCCAGCAGTTGGCTTATCTTTCAAAGTATGTCTCTTGATTTGCTTGCTAATGTTAACTGTTAATATCTTCTTTGTCTAAAATATGGACTTTTCATCTCTGAGACAAAGGGTCAATTCTAGACAAAAGTAAACGCCAAATAAATGAGTTAGGAGTCAACTAGCAGAGCATACTTACATTAGCACAAATAAGCTATCAGGTCTCCCTGGTCATCTTGGCTCATTAAAGGGACAAAACTAAACCAAGCAAGGAGAATGAATCATGTTTGGCACTTATAGAGAGCAGGCCTCGGGTCAGGGTTAAGGTCGTTAAGAGGAGAGAGACCGGGATTAAAGCTACATTTACACTTAGGGTCCCTGAGATTGAAACTTTAAGGTGAATTTTCTGGAAAAGGCTTTCATAAGACTAAAATAACCTTAGAATATTTCAAATTCTGCCCTTAAACGGAATGAGAATGAAGGTCAACAGGTACAAAACAAATGTAAAAGAATTGTGAACTTGATATCATCTGAACTCTGCTCTGAAGGGTTGAAAAGCTCCATCTGGAGGCAAATTAACTCTTTCAGGGCACAAGGCTATCTCTTAATGGAGTCAGGAGAAGTAATTCACCTCCAAAAGGCCTGGACCTGGCAACGATTATGCCCAATTTCGAATGATTAAAGGGAAAATAATGTAAGATTTTATATTCTGATTTGACAATGTCAGTGAGAAGTTTTCTACTCTAAAATACTGTTTGGTACTGAAACAATATTTGTTCTAACCTATAATAATCCCAACTCTGAAGCATTTTAGGCATTTATCATTTTTAATGACTACTGCAAATGCCAAATTTTGTCCTTTTGAAGATAAAATGCTACACTCAAAAAGTCATGGGATTTGCATATACAGCCAAGGCTGAGAAACACACCCCAAACCTGCCCTTTGGTTTTATGAGTCTGGCTGTGAGGAAGGTTTCCATAGTCTCTGCCTCTGCCAATGTCATTATTTTACAGAGAGGCCTGCCAAAATGCAGCTTGGAGCTAAGCTTGTGTGTCAGGTTTATTCAAGTGGCTCATTCTAGATGAGCTCTCTTGCCATCTCTTTACCAGGCATGACGGACTATCATTAATAAAAATGTATTGATCTCTGAATCTATTCCAACTATAAAAAAAAATCTTAATAAATGAGATGACTATATGAGCAATAAATAATACTTATTCAGAGAGAGTCCAAAAACTGTCAAAAGCACATGCCTCCCATTTTCCGAAACTCTTAACTAAAAGCAATCAGAATTTTAAAGTGAAAATAAACCTTGGAGATCCATGCAGACCCCTGTTTTAGAAAGAAGAAAGAAGACACCACAGTTAGGGTTACCGAGGCGCTGGACCTTCAACTAGAAGCAGGTCTCCCACCTCCCAGCCAGAGACAGATCTGGTAACCAACACAGGGAAAGCACTCCCTGCGGGCTGGTTGCAAAGTGCTTCTGCTTTACTGTATTTTCCTATTCGTGTTCTAAGAGAGTCTAATTCTCGTTTGAATGAAGAAGCCTTCATCCCTTTTAGGTATTCTTGAATTATTAAATGATGAATACAATTAAATAGTAAAAGGTCATCTTCAATCTCTCTGCCACCAATGAGAGACGATTCCAAGTGCGCATCAGTGCAACGGACATGCTGGTTTATGGGTCTGACACCTTGCAAGGAACGTTACAAATCCCTATGATATCCTTAAGCTCCCTCTTCAATTGAACTGAAAGATGGCTAAAAACCCCACTCGGGCAAATGACTCCCCATCGCCTGACCATTTGAGAATGCTCTAGGGGGCACTTATTGCTGCTGAGGCTGCTAGTAACTTGTGCTGTTTTCCTGAGCAGCAGCAGGCTTTTGACAGTAACCCGGGTAGAATTTATGCACTTGGAAACACAGCCCTGTACTCTGCTCAGATTTGCCTCTCTCCCCTACTCCTCAGCTCCCCATCAGAAGCGTAGAGATCACACTCATCTCTAATGGCTTAGAAAACAAGATCAGAACTATTCAATGAGAATGGCTGGGGAACAGGCCCAGCACATTTGGGGTTCACTCAAATTTGGACTCTGCTGTGGTTGAACACACGCTCCATTATCATGGTGTCAGGTCAACAGAATAGCAAAAGAATCTCTCAAACACCTAACTATTCATAGAACCCTTTGAATAAATCAAACTTGCACTGTTATGAGAGTCACCTTATGCCTCAAGGTCTAGGCAGCATGTTACAAAAGGGAAGTGAGTGTGTGCTTTTATCTGCACACAAATTGATGTTTAAAGCACAGAAAAATGAGACTAAGGCCTACTACCAAAAATGTACATTTTGCCCTCAGAAGTTGCTTTAGTCAAAGAGCATAAGCTATCCCTCTGATTAAGAACATTGTAAAAAGATACACACCTTGCAAAACTCCTCAAGTAGTTGTGTATCAAACTGCATAGTTTAGAACGCTCAAGTAAAACAAACCTATCTGCCATGGGAGTCTCTTAAAGACCAAAGTTTGTGTAGCTTCTGCTCAAGGTGTCACTCACAAATTTCCTGAGCTCTTACTCAGAACCAGGAGCTGAACTGTGCCCTTCAAGGGCTCTGAGGTTGGTAGGAAAACCAGCAAACACAAAGGCTAGGTAATTCCTGAGACTCGGAGATTAACAACCAGAAGCGATAAAGGCAGAGGGGAAATATCTGTTAGGCATCTCAAATAAACTCCTGATATTTTTCTTCTAACCTTTTTACAACCCTCCCCAAATCCATGTTCCACAATTGTCACCACATAGTAAGCAGTAACTCCTTTCTTCCACTGTCTTCACCAATCTTAAAGTCATCCTCCTTTCTCTCTCACCCCTTTTCATCAGTTAGTGGCTATCTTTTATGTTCTGAACCAGACGACTTCCTGCCTCCACTATTGTTAATACTCTGGTCCCAGTTACCACTATTTCTCACCTGGATTATTACAATCAATTCCTAACTGATTTTGCTTCTACTCTCACCAGAGTGACCCCATTAAAAAGTAGGTCAGGAACAACTATATACCAGAGACATTTTTGGGGGGTGAAGTGAGGAATGGGATCAAAAATGGAGGGGTGCACAGGACTATGGTGATGACACACAAATGATTTGGTGATTTGGTGATGGGAAATTTCTAACAAAATACCCCGGCACACACCATCACCAAATCACCCATGTGCCATCACCATGGGAATTACAACTGAGATGGAAAAAGGCACAAAATGATGTAAAAATAAACTATTGTAACAAAAAAAAATTAAAAAAGAAAAAAGTAGGTCAGACTACATCAATCCTCTGAATAAAATTTTCCATGAACTGACTGTGCTAGGGTGTCTGATAACTGGCCACCAACATGGCCCTCATTTGAGCCCCTTCTGTATGGGCTTTGGGCCTGTCTACATAACTTGCAACAGAGGTTGAAAAGTACTTCTTTTGCTGGGACTGTGTTGCTGCTGGTAACTTCCTGCCACTCTGGAAACAAATTCAGGTTAGTCTCTTGGAGGTTGAGTGACCACATGTAGAAAAGCCCCAACCATTCCAGCTGTCCTAGCTAAGGGAGGTCAAACAAGACCCACTAGCTCCACATGAACTGACAGAGTGCAGAAGAATATAGCCAATCTACAGAATATGGAAAATAATAAACACTAAATTCTGAGGATGGCAATATATCAGTTAGCTTCTGCAAAAGGATACTGATATACATCGCCTGTTTTACATGGAGTGAAAGCCAATGTCCTATCAAATTCTTACAAAATACCCCGGCACACCCCATCATCCCTTTTATCTTGCTTTATTTTTCCTTTCAGGCCTCACCATCACCTGCTATGTTCGGTACACATCTATGTCTTGTCTGTTACTCCCCCTCCCACTCACACACAAGCACACCAGAATTTATAGTCTACAAGGGCAGGATTTGGTCTGTTTTGTTCATTGCCATGGTTGCAGCACTTGTAATAGTGACTAGAGTTTTTCATCACCAGGAAAATAATGGACGTAGTAGTACTTCTGCCAAATCTGGTGACCAGGAATATCACCTGGAATATTTCTAAAGTCTGAGGCAGGGAGAGTGGCAGCAATGGTCAATACGAAGGTACATTGTATCTAATGAAGCTGAATTCCTGCAGCACCCTCAACTTGGACGGGCATTCCAACAAATGCCATTTATGGATTCAGGCAGAGCAGCAGGAGGCTGGACTGCCACTGGCCAGTTCAGCATTCAGCTCCTTGTGACCTCCCTTCCCTCCCCATCCCTTTCTTCCCATCATTTCCCCCTACTAGCCTGTAACACCACTTTGTCAGACCATGTGACTGATCATTTAATGTTTGGGGAGAAAAAAAGCCTCCAAAAAGTACTATCAGCATAGAAATTTATTTGAATTGAAAATAATCTGGTTATATTCAGAGTAATGTAATAATTATCTAAAGCAAATATCATTGGCTCTGAAATAGATCTCTAGATGTCATTCTTTTAAAGTCAAAAATATGTAGTGTGAATGTATAAGAAAGAAAAAACTTACAAAGCAACTCTGCTGACTACTAAGAGTTGTGATGAGAGGGCAGCCTGGGACGCTGCAGCTGAGTCCAAGGAGTTCTCTTGCTTTACCAACTCCCTGGAAAACACACTGGTGATGTAAGAACTTCTGCTAGGTAACAGGACAGCTGAGCCTGGGACGGCTGAGAAACACGGGTAGTACCCATTACATCTCCCCTTTCTCTAACTCTGCCCCTCATGCCAATTTTTTTTCTTTCCTTTAAGATAGGTTCCATCCTACTGGAAAAATAACTGCTCTTTTTGTAAAGTGGCGTAAATAATGTCTTGATTGACTGACTTGAAGATGCTCAATAATCAAGCTTTTGAAAAAGATTAAACAGCAGAGACCATCAATGGCTGGAAGAAAATAAAAATTCAGATACTATATGTCTGCTAAACAGATAAAAAGGATAAATAGTTAAAAATGGGTGAGTAATCCTAGGGTTCCCTGTGGCCTAGACAATCAAAAGTAGATAGATGACCTTTGATTAAACCCATTTACTTGTGGAGTGAGCTGTAAGGAGGCTCCAAGGTAGTGTGGTTTCCAACTGTTCAGAGCCCAGGGGCAAACTCAGAAAGTCTCCTCCTCTCGAAGGTACTGGAACACGGATGAGAAGTCTTTCTTTGAATAGCCTTTTGCACACATCATCCTGTAGATCTGATGGGCTTGACTGCCCAGCAAGATGGGGCTCTTTGTGCTGGTAGCTGAGTCTTGTGCTAATCCCAGGTCCTAAACCAAACAAGGGCAGGAGGGAACACGTTGAGACCAGTAGTTAAGATCTGCATTGGAACTATGGTTTCTAATGTTTTGGTTTCAAAGAGGGAAAAATGAAGTCTGAAAAAGTGAGAGCACTACAAGTACTATGGTAAGTTATAGACACATATACATACAAACACATTTTCAGAAGTGCTTTCCTAAAGCTGCAAGATTGCTCTAGACAGAAATTGTGATTTGAGTGCCCAATCTCTGGCAAGACTTTAGTGTTTTAACTTTGAACAGGGCTTACTGTACACATGAATTCAAACAAAGAACTTCTTTTTCAAATCTGCAGAAACATATAAGCCTAAGACAAACCCCATTATGGAATTACTATACATCTGTTCAATATGCTATTTAGCAACTGCTGTGTGCTGGGCATTGTGCTAGGAACTGGTGATACTGTCACAATAAAACCAAGACACTTTTCTCATGAGACTTGCAGTCTACGGGGAGGGTAGATAACAAAATAAATACTAACAATTCAGATAGTGCAAGTGCTCTGAAAAAAAATAAAGTAGGGTAAGGGGTAGAAGGAAAAAAATAATGAAGGTAAGGGGTAGACAGGAGAGGATAAAAGGAAAAGAGTTGTAATAGATGAAATATTTAGGGAAGACCTCCCTGAGGTGAAGACACCAAGATCTGAATGTTAAGGAGCAGTGAAATCTTTGCAGAGCTGGGAATGAGTTCCAGACAGCTGGAACAGCAAGTCAAAGCCCTGCAGTGCAACATGCCTTGGATATCAAAATATAGTAAAGAAGACCAATGAAACTGAACTTGAATGAACAAAGAAACTCAAGGTAGAAATGAGCCAGGAGAAGTAAAATGCAAAGTTTTAACATATGTAGGTAAGGAGCTTGGATTTTATTGTAAGTGCAATGGAACAGTCATCATTATAATAATTCTTTAACACTCAGAGATCTTCATTCTCATCCTCAGAGTTTCAGAAAACTTATGGCTACTTAAGAGTAGAGAACAGTTAATGTTATACATCTCTATATTTTAAACTGTAGCTAATGGATATTCACCACCATAAAATGGAATCTTGAATCCCTGAGATAACTTGAAATCCCTGAGATAAATGGAAGTCATGGATATTGAAACAGTATGCCTCCATCCCACATTTTATTATATATATGATTTTTATATGAGCTATAAACAAGCGGCAAAAACAAATTTTCTTCTTACCATTACCACCCTGATTTAACCCACCAAGCAATGAAAGAGGAAGACAAAAAGCAAGATGAGGAATGTCTATTCTTTGAAGAACACCCTTGACAACTGAGCAGCTAGTTATTGATACCTTCATTCCACTCAAAGGGGAAAATGATTCAAAGAAAAACTAAACATTTAAAGAATAAATTAAATCGTTAGCCTCTCGAACATATAGGGCACTACAGTTGTAAACATTTTGTGGCCTTTTTATGTAACTTTCACATGTGAACACACAGACTTGGAAAGTCTACTTAATTTTAAGTGCATCTATAGCTTTCACTAAAAAGCATGTATAATTATTACACACACACTTAAAAAATGTGGACAACTACTTTAGTGTTTATATATTGACAACAGACAAACATCTTTTGTTGACATCATTTTAGAGCACATCTGTAAGATGCACTTGTTCTTAAATGACAGAAAATTTATATAGAAAGTGCATTTGATTTTTTTAAGACGGTAATAAAACTAGAATATAAAACTTCAGACTAAGCATAACAGGCTGTGGATCAGACAACACTATCTAGAGAAGTTTATTAGAATTTTCCAAAGGGGCAAGTAAATACCCCCAACACAAGCTAACAAACCAACAAGGGGAAATTAAAATGGCTTTGGTGATTGTTACATTTTAGGAGGGATGTTCTAAAAAGAGAAGGATGATGATTAGTCTAATAAGGCCTGAGTGGGTTGTTAACCCCAAAGTGTTAGAAAAAGGCTTCCCTGGAAGGGCATGAGTGCTGCGCGAAGTGACAAGGAAAGCAAAAGCAGTTATTTTAGGAACCAAATAAGCCAACAGGTTACAACCCATTGCCTACAGATACATAATGGAAACTGGGCACAAATGTCGTTCTTCCATTCTTCCAAGTCACCCTGCAGTTTTAATGAAAACAACTTATCTAAGGAGCACCTTTCTGTTTCTAACAACAGCTGCACAGCAGAGTTATGAAAGTCCAAGTGGAAGATAGGCAAACCTAAGTACAAGGTATTGAAGGCATAAAAATAAGTATTTTTAATGGAAAAGTAAAAATGCAAAATAAGAAGCATGGTTTTAAACACTGCTTTTGCTAGTAAATATTTAAATTGTACTAACAATATGCCTGAAGTTAGGGGGCTGAGAAGTGAAGGGAAGGAAAGTAATCCAGGCAGAAGAACCCCAAATGTGGTGGTTTGTAGGTGAGAGATAACAGGCAGAAATGTCTGAAGCAGAGATGGACGAGGAAAGGCACAAATGAGCTGGTGAAACAAGCAAAGAGCAAATTATGAAGGGTCTTGGAAGGCGATCTGCAGGGACGAACTTCCTTCTACAAATAATTAGAAACCATGAAAAATGCTTAATAAGAGAAAATACATTATCAAGCATTTACATTTTCAGAAGCACAGGCTTGCCATGGTTTAGAAAATCAACTGGAAAAATTAGCGTGAATGGCAGGGAGGTGAGTGAAGGGTGTGAGCTAAACAAGGCAAAGTCCAGGTACTGCAGGTGGCAGAGCAGGGAACTGGAAAAAAAAAAAAAGAATATTTGAGAAGTAGAATGGACAGAACATCAAGGGAAAGAAAGAAAGAAGGAGAGAAAGCTAAGTATGGTATGGGATCCAGGTGTTATGTATTACTACTTTGTAATTGAAAAGAAAAAGTCAACTAGAGGAAAAGTAAGCTCTATGCAGAAATATGAGACAGTCTGTTAAAAAGTATTTCCTAAAGTTAACAAATAAGAGCAGGCTGGCAATTTGCTTCTCAAATGTCTTTAACATAAATATGCATAAACTATTAAAGCAGGAAGAAATATTTAATAGCATGAGAAAGATCTTTTTTGGTCCATGTATCATTTTTTTTCAATGTGCAATTTATGAACCATCAGAAAATCCATACTGCTTCCATTCCAAGAACTTGGTAAAATTAATGTACATTTATAAAGAAGAACAAAATTTTACCAGCTTATAATGCAAACCAACCCCAAGCACTAAAGAAAAATCCCAGCCTATTCTTCTTACCTAAAAGGCCAAGAATGAACAAGATAAGGATTTTATCTATGTTAAGTTTTCCAGTGAGTAGGTAAATTACCATTTTGTAATCTTGCCTTCTAAGATGGACAGATGCTTTGTTAAAAGGGGAGAAGAGGAGAGAAAGAGAGGGGAAGGAGGGAGAAGAAAGAGCCCATTAAACTGTGTTCCCCTCTCTCTTGAGCAGTCTGCATTTACTATACCTTAGCCATGAGTGTTGTTCCGAATCCGCCCTGATAGTTATTAGCTGAGGGAACTCCATCCATCACCCCAGGTACAGGATTGTAAGTGTCACTTGACCAACACCGTCCTGAGCTCATATTTAAAATTTTAGCCAGTAGTTTTGGGTCAAGCCCTAACCTGTCAAAGGTCAGAGAAAATAAGTGTTAAATGTCAAAATGTACAAGTCATGCGTGACTTATTTACGTAGGACGATGCTCCATCTTCTCTCTTCATTTATTATATGTCTTCAGAAATCAAAGCAGATTGATGGGAGTGAAGAATCCAATCTAAAATTATAGGGTAGTAAAGGTTAGTGACTAAACATTCCTGAGCCAGGCCATTCTGCACTGAGAAAAAACGCTCTGCACTATCCTATTTTTAAGAAACAATACATTAATTGCACAAAAAAGTGCTGTTGGTTTATCACACACATGGGTTTTGGACATTATTGCATTTATGTGTCACATAAGAACCTTAAACCAACACGATGATCTAAATTCTGCATTCTCTATTCACGAATGATACATTTCAGAAAAAAATATTGACAGATAAACTATGTGTCATGAAAGCCCATGTGGATGCATTTATATGTATGTTTATTCTCTTAGCATATGAGGATAAATGCGAGCTTAGGAGAAGTTATCATTATAAGAGGACACTTCTGGCTGCAAACTTTTTCTTATTTATTAAATCTTCATTAGACAATCTTGCTTATGAAGCAAGTCTGCAGAGAGTTGTGACATATGCTATCTATTCAGAGACATGCATTATAGTTCTGGGTCAACTGCTGATAAGGTTACTGATCCTGATAAAACAAAGCTTGCCCAAGCGGAAACATCATTTGTTCTATCACTGCGCTGATGGCATAAACGGCTGTTCAATGTGGATCCAGAAAAAAATAGAATCAAAATGCTGCATTACTTTGATTCTCAGTCTTTTACCCCAGTTTGGGAAGCACAGCTTTGCTAAGTACCACTGAATCAAGTTTCTGATAAAACTTTATACCAAGCAGTTTATTAAACAAAGAACTCATACACCAAATGTCACAAGAGCTTTAAAACCAATCTCTTTCAGAATAAGGACTGAAAAGAGACACATACAAATGTTAAATTGAGGTATTTGGCATGCTTAAGTTGTTGTTTATTTTGTGCATTTAAAACATATGTCTGTTTATTTCAAAATCTCAGTTATTTTGACCTATAGAGTATTTTCCCATTGATAGAGGAGAGGAAGGAGGTCAGAGCCAGGATCTGTATGGACTCAACATGTAATGCAACTGGTATGTGACCAGGTTCTTCAGGAGTAGCTGTGGCTCAAGGACTACTATCCCATGTACGTGAATGTATATTAATTCACAAGATGGGCCACTGTATGAGGATTTTTCTTTTACTACAGATTTTAACAGATACAAAAAACTGGACTGAAGTCAGCTATCACATATTCTGTTCAAATGTAACCTGCTGGGAAGAAAGCCAGCAGTTTCATTCGTTCTTTTATAAAGACCTAAGTTTTGTTGCACGTACAGTTGCTCCTGATGTTTTCTTTCCCCCTTTAAATAAGATCAGAATATCACTATAATGTTGTAGAAGACTTGGGAAAAGATAAAGCCAATGTGCTTAGGGAATAACTGTGAAATGTAAAATCACAAATTAACAATTAGTTAATGTGCTGTAACTGCAAAAATATTCTCGAAGCATAAATGATCAAGGATGTGTATGTCTAATGTATTTCTTAAGCAGGGAATATTTTTGAAGACCCCAGAATATCACTTCTCCCTTCCATTTGAAATATACTTTAGGGGCTTCCTAATTTAGACATTTTCTTGAAATGGCTTATGACATTTAAGGCAGCAGAGTTACTTCCTCTTTATAATCTATCAAGCTACACTCAGCAGGAACTCACAACAGTCTCTACAGCTAAGGAATATCACGCTATCCATAATACCAAAATGATGAGTAAAGCTTATTATCCTTTTTAAAACCCCACATTTTATTTTTCTTGTATGTTAAAAAAATTATAGAACCCTTTTTTGGTGAACATATTGCTATTTAGAAGCATCCTGAGGGGCAGACCAAAAAATTAAAAAAAAAGTGGTGGTTGTTATGTGCTCACTTTTCAGATCTGATGCTTCCCCTGTCTGCCATGCTGATTCCCTCTAGGAGATGCCTACTGCCTCTCCCTCTGTGCTTTTCCTCCTCCCACTCTCCCACCCCCCACAGCAAAGTGCATCATTAAAAAGAGCAAGTTAGAAGTGTTTTGCATTTCATCTTTCTGAGGATTCTTTCACTGGCACATATATAACTGACAGTTGAAATTAGACACGATATTAAAATCAGTTACTGAAGTCCTCTGTCTTCCACTGTGCCCAAGGCTTGTAATGGTCTGAAACCAGCTAGAATACACAGTAATTGTCATTCAGAGAGTCTATCCTAAAACGTCATGCTTCACTGGAGAAGACTGAGTTTCCATTTGAAATCAACAAATTAATCCAAGACAGGTATCTGAAAGGGCAAGTTTAATAGGAAGCAGCTACTGGGCTCTCAACCATGATAAAATGTTATTGCTGTTTCCCTGTAAATTGGCTGGGAACATATGATACTTTCTGCATAAGAGCCCCATTGCTGTTCAGGAGATATACAGCTCAAGCCATCAAAAGGATGACAGTCTGTCAGTCCCCATAATAACTTGCCACTGGATGTGGTTCGAGAGTATGCGCATGCATGCATGTGACTTTGCAATTGCTGGAATGTTCTCTGATATAAACAGAGAATGAATTCATTGCTCTGACCGCATATATAATACAACTCAAATAAACGTCACTGTGTCAAATCTACTCACCTTTAAAACATAAGAATTTTAAATGAATTTTTGGGAGAAATAAAAATGATGCATAAACTGCAAAAAAAAAAAAAACAAAAAACTGAGAGAGAACCCAAATGTTTGTCTTCACTATTAAAGTTTAAGGGCCAAAAAAGTTTGCTCACTTTATATGCTCTATAAATTTCTATACTGTCTGATTTTATATAAGGAAAAAGCAAAATATGTCACTGAGATGTTTGTATCACAGGAAGATATCTGGAAATGAAACATCTAAGACCATGTCAATTTTAATCAATTACTCCTTCACCAATATCTGAACAGAACTGCTCTGTGCAGTGCTGCACCTGAAGCACTGAAGTCAAGGAGGCCACATGAAGCTGCACCATCCTCCAGAAACGGGTGATTAAGACACCCAAATAACTCTGACCTGAAGCCAGAGAAGTTTCATCTCCTCTCCTCGCTCCTCTCCTTTTCTCCCTCTCCTCTCCTCTCCTTATTCAGTTGATGAATTACTGTTGAGTGCCAACAGAGTGCCAGGTATGTTCTTTCGATATAGCAATGAGCACACAAAGCCATTTCCCTTCAAGGAGCTTGCATTCTAGTTGGGAAGACAGGTAATAAACAAAAAATATACAATGCCAGCTAGTAAAAAATGTTAGGGGAAAACCAAACATTAGAAAACAACTCAATTTAGGGCCCTCCTTTGTGGCACAATGGGTTAAAGAGCAACACAATGAAGCTCTCCACAGCCACTGCAAGCACAAGCTCCATCCCCTGCCAAGGAACTGACTCACATGGCACAGCAGACTTCTGCTGTCTCACCTGCTGCTCTCCTCAGCAGTGTATTTCAGTAGATCTGCCTGTTCTGCTCCCCATTGTATTTCTGGTAAAATCTTTCACCCCCAACCCTGCCCAACACCTCTGGCCTGTATCCAGCTCTTTTATGTATAAATAAACAAATCTTTAAAAAAGAAAAGAAAAGAAAAGAAAGAAGAAAACTCAATTCATATATTAACCACCACCACATCAACAGCTACCATGTACTGAGTACCTACTACGTGCCAGGAACTTCTTTAAGACTAAAATGGATTAATTCCTATTACCTCTGCAATAACCCTATGAATAGATATTATTTTGTCATTTTATAGTGAAAAACACTTAAGTCTTTGACAGAGATGGGTGTTTGGCAGGCTAGATAAATACCCAAACTCTCACTATCCCGAGTCTCAGACTTTTTCACTCCATCAATCAATATGATGGTGCTTTGTCAATTAACTAAGAAATTTGGTCAAACATATCACAGACCTTTTGCTATTTTCTTCTATTTAGTTATTTATTTAATCTTTAAGAAAGACTTTTATTTATTTATGCATACAAGAACTGGGGTATAGGCCAGCAGTGTGCATGGGGGGAGAGGATTCACCAGAGATAGAGTGGAAAGCAGAACAGGCAGATCTACTGAAATACACAGCTGAGGGGAGCAGCTGGCAAGACAGAAGACGTGTGGGTCAGCTGGCTGGCCAGAGACTGAATTTGTGCCACAATGGCTACGGATTAATCCTAAACTAATCCCTTCACCAACAGGGAGCCCCCTATTTTCTATTTATTAAGGCATACAACTGAGGCTTCAGTCATCACCTAAATGAAAAGGCAACATCTTCTGAGGCAAAAATAAGACTTGTGGGAAAGTTCTCACTTGAAACAGCCATCCAGAAATCCAACTGCTTCAAGTCTCTTTTGGTGGAAGACAATATGGTTTTTGCTGGAATGATCTGCATCTTGGTTAGTAATGTAACTAACCTGTCTTACTACTAATATTTTAAAAATAAATCCCAGGTAGAGCAAAAATAACAAAGCTGATGTAAGAATGTATTAATTACAGTAACAACGAATGTGACACACAGAACAATACCTCTCTCTAATGCAAGCAGAACACTTTCCATGCCATAGAACTGTTAAGTCCTAACTAGGACCCAATTAGAAGCAGAGAGAGCAAATAAAAAGAATCTCAAAATGTTGTACACTGATGTTTTTATGCTTGCTTTCTTTTTAACAGCATTTTAAAATTTCACTAACATCCATAAAGACTCACTGTAAAAGATCATAGGGTCGATAGAAATTTTTAACTATCAGATTTTATTCTTCTACTTTTGAAAAAGGGAAACATCAATGTTCCAGAAAAAAATACTGTCTTATGAGAATGGAATTAATCAGAAATGATCACTTCATAGGAATAGGGACTCAATTTGTAAATGTTGACATTAATGCTCTAGAAAAAATTCACTTCAGAGTGAACAGAATATAAATGTGGCTGAACCACTTTGATGCTGTACTACTTTGTGGGAATTTACTACTTGGGAATTTATGCTTGCTGATGCCAATTTTCTCTTTCACCTTGCAAAGCTCAATAAATCGTGGTCGTTCTCTATACTCTATTAGAGAACAACCCTGTCATTTTAAACCATGTCTGTAAACCATGGAGAAAAAGACAATAGCAAGAAGCAATCATTTTTAGGACTTTCAAACTACTGAAAATCTTTGTAAAATAAACTGACAAAAATCCTAATGTTAGGGAAATAAGTGATTCATTAGTACGGTCAAAGCTTATAAATTATTGAAACAGTTAAGTAAAACTAGTGAGTTCCTGCTTTGTGTTCAGGTGTTTACATATATATGTAAGTATTGTGTGTGTGTGTGTGTGTGTAGATGAATAACAGTAACAGAACGGAGTTTTGGAAAGCTAAATATTTTATATTTTCACATTTCTAAATACCATATTAGTCTTAGTGGACAAAGACTAATAATATGGGGAAAATCTATGCTGCTTCTCTGAACATTTCTATTTGGAATTTTATCAGTTTTATTTTCTCTTTGATAAAAAATCCTCTCTAGTATCCAATGTATACAACTACTTATATAATTTTATTTAATTAATTTGATTCAATTGATTTCAGTCCATTCTTTATTAGCTGGTGTTTCAGGTTAGACTTCCACAAGCATTTACCAAAGTTTCATTTTAGAGTGGCAAAATGGTTATTTAATAAAAGTTTTTCTAGGAAAATTATTTTAGGAGTACCACAGGATACATTACCATGTCTCAGGAAATCCTTGACCCAGAGATGCTCAAAAATAAGCAGCTGAATATAAAATAAATTGATAAAGATAAAAAGGGAATTTTAAGGGTCATATAATGAAAGCTCATATAGGCTTTTCCTTTTTTATTATATATTCATTTGCAGGCAGAAAAAAAGATAAAAACCTAAAGATGCTCATGCATACTAATGTTCTAATCCTTTTGTTAACAACAATCATTTTGTTCCAGAAATGTACATTTTCCTCTTCCATGAAATTAATCTATAGGACAGATAAGAAAACAAGTTTACTAGTAACCAGTATATCAATTATAAGTGACTTATTACTTAAAACTGGCTACCATACACTCTGATCAGCTTCCTATATACTTACTACCAGTTTTACTAAGGCTTTGTACAGATATGCCTTACTATCTTACAGACATTTAATTTTAAAATGTAAATGGTACAGGATATTGATAAACCAATTAGCGCTGATACAAAGCAAATTCCTTTTATCTCAATTACAACATGACAACTTAATAGGTCAAGATAGTTTAACATCTGAGACAAGGGCAATTCAATAAAACAACAGCATCTTGATATGGTAATTAAGAGGAAATTGAATCCATTACTGTGCTTTAAAAAATACCAAGTACTTTGTCTCTCTTTATTGCTTTTATCAAAAGCTGAGGTATGAACAGTACACTGACTTGTGGTTTTTGTTAAGTAGTTTTGGGAACTATTAAGAAAACACCTGAATGAAGCAACTTGCTCATTAAGCATTTTCTATAGTAAAAGGTATATTTATTATATTCATGAAATACAAAACTTTCAAAAAATTAATTAGGTAATTAATCATAAATAGCATTCTTAACCCAAAAGATTAAAGGTTAAAATTAAAACATTAACCTTAAACATTCTAAAGGATGATCATCATAGGAAAAACAGAAGTCTTGAATCCCTTTAAGCAAGAATGAATGCCATTTTGTTTTAATGGGAAGCTATATTTTAGTGGAAAGTAACAAAATCACAGGCAAGTTAAAATGAATGAGTTATGCAAATGAGTCGCAGGTTTAAGAATACCATCCAGTTTAACCTGAGAATAAACAACCAAGAGCCCTGTCAGTGCAGATTTGGGTAATTATGTTGAAAATAAAGTAGCAGTTACATGGTAACATAACTCTTTAAGTCATTACTATGAATTTGTTTAAAAAACAGAAAAGGGGTGACTCGGTGATGGGAAACCCACAGGAATTACAACTGAGATGGAAAAATATATATACAAAATGATGTAAAAACAAACTATTATATTATATTAAGAAAAACACACACACACACACACACACAGAAAAGAAAGAAAGAAACAGGCCCCAAATGGAGTTAAACTAGTGAGGTAGGTAATCTGCAGGGTAAGACCCCACCTAGTAATCCTCCCCTGAAGAATCCATTTCTTTTGAAGCCCTCTTTCTAGCTATAAAAATCTCCCATTTTATACAATTTCTTACAGTGTCCATGTACTTGCCAGGAGGGATGCTATCTGATTCATGAAATGACTAGTAAAACCAGTTAGATCTTTAAAATTAACTGTGAGATTTTTGCTATTTAACACATTAAAACTGGCGTTTTGTACAGATTTGTCCTACATTGCCAATCAATGTATGTTTAAATTTTACAGTGAAGGTGTTCCTTGCATTTCAACATAACAAAAAAAAACCAGTTTCTACTTAAAAAGGATAATGTAGCTTCAAATATACAACACAATCCATTTTATGGCTAGGCAAAGAGAGTTCTTGCTCTCCAGGGTCCTGTTGGTCATCAAATAAGCAAAAGTCTATTAAAGTTCAATAATGAAGTACTTCCAAAATGTTCCTAGCCCAATTCATTTATCTCTCATGAACAATTTTTTTCCAACATCAGAACATGAAGTAGTAAAGCTTGTAAAAACTGTCAATATATGAAAATTCAACAAACCTGATTCCAAGATTCATAGCTTCAGCTGTTCCAATCATACTAATAGCTAACAACATGTTGTTGCAGATCTTTGCTGCCTGAAAATAAATTAAGTACATATTAAATATCTTTATTTTCAAGCTATATATAACTCATTGGAACTTTTTCAATTAACTCCACATTTTCCCTGGAAATTTCTTAAAAATAAAGAGCACTCAATTGCTGATTCTCTCAAGCAGGGAAAAGAACAGGGAGGTTGTATGTCTCCCTCTCAGAGTCTAACATGCTGTGTGCCATGCCAGATTGGGGGTCTCTTTCAGTAGGTAAGAACCCCAAAGTGGTGACCAATCTCGTCCTGTAAGCTTGGTACAGGTAGGTAAAAGTAAATAGGTAAAGAAAGATTTGTATCTCTTTAAGGGAAAGGGTGCACATTCTAGAAAGATAGTAACACAGAGAATGCAAAGGCAACAAACAAAACAAGTAAGTGGCAAGATATGTATGATTTCAGTCATAAAAGAAAGACCACAGGGTCAGGCAGAGAAGTGAAATCAGAAATGGTAACTATGTAAGAGTGATTAAATACAACACAGGGTATTCCTGAAAGAAGTAAGAAAATGGGCCATGTGCATATGTTTTAGGGAATGGTAAGAAAGTAGGTGCTACGTAAGGTAGGGTGGAGAGCTAAATTTGCATGGTGGGAAATAGGGTTATAGTTCAAGTTTCAGAATTGGGAAACACTGTTGTAACTACAGTGTGGTCCCCAGGAAAAGGGGAGGTTCCAGGTTTCCTGCCTCACTCAACAGAGGGTAGAGCTGAGAGGAGGAAAGAAGCAGTATGTAGAGCCAGAAGACCTGGGGAGGCACACGCAGTGGAGAGACATGTATAGAAGTGACTCTTGTTTCTTGGTCCTGGACTGGTTGAAACAGATGTGGGTGAGAGACAGGTGGGAAGGTTGACTACTATAGCAGCCTTCATGTTGATTTTGATGTTGTTCTTTTCCAACCAGACTTGTCTGGCCATTTCTGATCCTTTTCATGGGTCCCTGCCAGACTTGTGGCAGATGAGGCTTTGCTTTGTGCCAATCCCTTTTGGGTAGACTTTTACCCACGAGGGATGGGTAACGTGGTGTGCCCTTCTCCCTACCCTGTAACACTGTGATCACACAAGTTGTTTTTGGATACAGTGCTGAGCAGAGTAGTAAACCTGGCACACAGGGTCACTGAAATCAATTGAATCTGGAGACTGACTGGACAAGGGACTGGAGATAATAGATCTGAGATAATACTAAAGTCATGAATGAGGTCTAGAGGGTGCCAGTGACCAGGAACAGGCATTAAGAGAAGTGAGTGAATGTGCTTGTGAGGGCTGCGTGAGGGAGGGGAGCAACTAGTTTCATTTCAAAGTTCAGCACTGTTGTACACCCCTATCTGTTTAGGGCAGTGATACAGCGTATTTCTAAATAAAAATTATTGGGTTTTAAAGAAAAATATTGAAGTGCATAGGTTAATACTGTAAACAGTGCTGTAGCAAATAGCTACAAAAGTAGGTGGAGGACAACAGCTAAGCAACAACTCGGCACTTCAAACAGTAGTTTTAACTTGATTTAATGATTTCAGCAGTGATGAGATGATATGTCAAAATCTGAAAGATGAAACTTTCACTATTTTTTAAAAAATAAATGTATGGCTGATGTCTGCTTCATTCTAAAAGAAATGGTGGAAATCTAATTTATTTCAAATTAATTTAAGAAAAATCTGAGCAACATGAATTCATATATTGAACACTGTAAGAAAGAATAACAATGTGGCCAGGCAAGAGAAATGAACAATTGTCAATTTTATATCAATTAAGTCAAGGTCAATAATGTGAAAATGTTACCTGCCCAGTCCCAACAGCTCCACAATACACGACATTGGAGCCCATACAGGCGAGCAATTCTTTGGCAGCAGCAAATTCTTCTTCTACTCCTCCCACCATAAACGTGAGGTTCCCAGACCGAGCAGCTCCCACACCTGAATGGTTTGGAGGTAAGGGGACAGAAGTAAGACACATTTCTTCACATACTTAAGCAGACAGTAAAATTAGACTACCCTCCCAGGCCAAATGAAACCATATCCAAGATACTCTAAATCTGCCCTGAAATACCTTAATAATCAAATAGCAAGCAGTATGATCATAAACCAAAAGGGTCAGACAGGTTCATTCATACTCTCATTCTCAGTTTTCAGTTGCTTGGTACAATCTGACATGCCAGATATGGGAATTTGAAGTGTGTGTTTTGTTATTCCTGTGTATCTACTATGCTCCTACGATAACTATTCACAAATAGCAAGAATACAAGAGGTTATCTGTGCCCTGGCCAGCAGGGAGCAGCCAGAGGGGATTCCTTCATTACTCGTCACTGCTGTCTAGGGGGTCTCTACAGAGATCTCACTCTTTCTCTCAGAAACTAGTAAGCATTTCAGAGGGCAAGATTCTTTTGTAAGGTAAAGGCTAATTTATACTGGTTATGTACATTTTACAATAATATTTGGTTTTTCTTTTTTCCTCCTGAATATACCTTTGGGGCAATTCACTCCCAGTGATAGGAGCAGAAGAAATAGTTTAGTTTGGCTACTCCTCAGCAGTTTTTAACAATTTTTTTTTCACATGTTCACTGATTAAAATGGTTGAAGAAACAACTTCTACTTTAGCCAGAAAACATGGCCTACCTAGTCTGGTCCAAAAAAGGGGTGGAGGTTAGATTTCACTCATCTAGAAACTTACTAACTATAAAATGAAACTGAGCATTATTATTATTGTTATTGTTATTATTATTTTATTAAAGAAACCTTAATTCATAATTTTCAAGTTAGGTTTTATTGATCAAAACAAGGAAAGTATGTGGAATTAGTGAAATTTTTGCCTTTATACCTTATTTTATAGTGCAGCTAGGAATAAAGAAACTGTAATTACTTGAACTATATGAAACCTGGTCATTCGAATAGATAGTTGTATGCAATGCTCTACTTTTGAATTTCAATGAAATATTTTTTTTATATATAAAAAGCCCAAGTGGAGAGGTCATTCTCTCCATTTTTCACTCAAATTGTGAACATTTTACTATTGCCAAGTCAAGTGGCCGTTCTATTTTACAGTACATGCTATTTTTAACTACTTATTAAAAGCCAAAAATAAGTCAGCATTATGTTAGTTAAACAAACTTGGAAGAAGGAATGCCTTCCTTATAAAAGCCTAAAATGCTCACACATATGGCTAAGTTACATTATTTCACATTTTCAGCCACATTTGGAGTTATGGATGAAAATCACAATTATAACAAATGCTTTTAGTTGAATTGAATATTCTGGCAACTCTGAAGTTTAAGTAACTATTGTGTTGCTAGTCCCTAATTTATTATACTAAGACTGTAGGTCATTAATGTTTTACAATGATTTTGCTCAATTTGTATAGTCATTTTTATTGAAACCACATGAGCATCCTTACTCCTAACCTGGTTAATCTGACCTAGAGAATTAAGTAGATTATTTAAGTCAAAGTTTACAAACAAATCCAGCACTATCCATCATAGATCCATAGCTTTATATCTAGATTACAGATTGCTAAATAGCTTCAGAAAGTCATTTATTAAAGGAAAATTAATGCTGACAATGGTTTTCAGCTGGTTAATCTTTTGACAGGTATACTTTCTCACTTGTTCAAACACATATTTCAAAAAGAAGAAATAAGTTACTAAAGCATGAGAAGTCCACAACAGAAGAAAAATCATCTTTTATTTCAGAGGGCTGTGGTATTTCCATTCTTGCCTCCTCTAAGTGTGATGGTATAATTACTTCCAACTTTATCATAACCCAAGAGTAAGAGTCTGACTAAATTAGGTAACTCTAAAATTCTGGAGTTCCTTGGGACCAAATCTTATCTTTCCATAGGTATTCCCCTAACTGTATGACACTAGCAAGTCTAGTTCCCTTTGGAAAGGTAAAATTATGACTTAAGTTCTTGCAAAATAAATGTAATCACTTCACGTTTAGAAAATAACATTAGAAAGCTAAAACTCTAAATCTGTGGAAGACATCTTAGAGACGGCACATGTTATAGATTTTGACGTCTATCAATAACAAGTAAATTTAATACACTGCATGCCATTTGAATTTAAGTCCACTTTCCAAACTAGGGAAACATGGATTATATACTCAGGCAAATGCTAGAAGATTAGTAGAATATTTATTTTACTGTATGTATTAGCAATTATATATACAATTTGGTTTTATATACAACCAAACTTAATCCTGTGCTTTATCCTACTACAGTTATTTACTACCCCTTATTAAATCTACGAGTTTCTTACCTGATTCCTCTGTTATAAGCTAACGGAGATCACCTGATTTAGGTGAGGTGCAACCTGCTGGCTGTTTTATAAATAAGTTATTTAACTTTTTTAAGTCTCCTACCTAAAATGGGAAGAGCATCATGGAGTGGTTGTAAATATATAAACATAAACCTTAAAATATAAAATGCTTTTTAAATGTAAATCCTTACTGCTATATAACTTGAGTTTGCAGAATGGGAGTTTAAATCTTTACCTACATAAAGGCAAATAGGTCCTTTCTTACTGTTTATCTAACCAATTGTCTTCTCTAGCATAATTTTAGCCTCTCTAGATACATATTAGCTGGCTTGGGCTGAACCTATAAACAATGGAAGCAGGCTGGCCCTGGGTTAAGGAACACTAAAATGGTCTATGGGTAGTAATGCTAAGATTACCCTGAAGACATTTTTTAAAGCCTTTCAATGGCCACACAGTGTGTGACAAAGAGACAAGAATGCTGCATTTGTTTGGTCTTATTCACTCAAAACAATTTACCAACTACGAACTAGATTCTCTGCTATACCCTGGAATCGTAGCTGAGTAACATTTGCCCCATTTTAAGAAGTTGCACACTTGTGATCCAGTCACTCCTCTCCTTCATCCATCACTACCAACCTGTACTGAGCCATCACCCTTTCTTGCCTGGATTACTACTATAGCCTCCTACTTGGTCTCCCTTCTGTTCTTGCGTCCATAGTCTATTCTCTATACAGCAACTAGAAGAATCTTTTTCAAATAGAAAACTAGGTTGTGTTTCTTTTCAATTCTCAAGCTTCAAAAAGCTCCCCATCATTCTCCCTATAAAATCCAAAGTCCTACACGTTTCCCTTGGGCATCCCTATCTCTTGCCATTTTCTCTTCATTGCTTACTGCCTTCCAGCCACCCTGGCCTCCTGGCTGTTCCTGTAACAGGTCAATTATGTTCCCAGTTCAAAGTCTGAAGCTTGTTGTTTTTTCTGCCTGGAATGTCCTTTAGATATTCATGATTTGTTTCCTTTGCTTCACTCAAATTTCTTCTGAAAAATTCACCTGTTCTGAGAAGCCATCCCTGATCATCTAGCAATATAAAATGACAGCCCACCACTCTCTGGGAGGCCATTGCTGCTTTGGCTTGCTTACCTCACATGTACAGTAACTGGTACATAAGATAAACTTAGTAAATGCAAACTTGTTTAAAAAGAGAAAGAAAACTACTATATTATTGAAAAAAAATTAACTCAGAAAGAGAGAGAGAGAGACTGAAGCTGCAAGGCAGGGAAGAGCAAGCATATCACACAGGAACAGTGTGTCCACACAAGATACCAAGGGTTACAAAGTGCCTGTCATTCCAGCAAGCCATTAAGTGCTCCTTGCCCTAAGTTCTTCCATCTATAAAATGAGATGATTAGACAAGATAATCACTGGGTTAGTTTAAAGCTTTTGAAATTTCTATGGTAATTTGGGGTTTTCAGGTTCATAGACATCTGCTTTCTCAAATTTATCACAGCAATATGTAAAACATTTCATCTTCTACAAGTGATATAGCAAATGTTCCAAATTAGCAAGATTTAGAAAATGAATTTTCTCAGGTAGCTACATTCATTAAAACTAACAAGCCTAAGGACTGTGTTGCATTAATGTTTTCTCTAATACTTTCCTGTGGTATCTTCTAAATGTTTCTCCCCTTGACCCTACAATCAGAAAAACTTAATTCATTTGTAGAATCAAATGAAAGGCAAATGTTCAAACCATTCATAATGGGTGGCTCACTACCCTGCCTTTAAAGAGGCAGACACTGACCATTTCTCTAACAGTCAGCTTAAATTTCAATCAAATATGTATAGGCATGTGAAAACATTTTAAGAATAGGGTGTTCTAAATCCATCTGCAAACTGTTCAGAGCAGTTTAAATAATACAATACTGGGCAAATAATTTCCAAGCTTTATATATTGACTGAGTGTTCCCTGTTACCTAAATATACACAACACCCTATACCTCTCTTCACAACAGATTTATTAGCACAAAACAATCAGAAAACTGAAAGTCAGAAGAACAAATACAAAAACTAAACCAACAGACCACAAAATAAATTTTAAATATGGATCTGAGTATCTGAGAAATTCTAGCAAACTATTTGGAAAAAGGAAATGCAGTCTTAGGAAAAATGTAACTTTTCCTTAAATTGAGTTATAGGATTCTAAAAATTCTCATTTGGAACTTTATACAGGAACGAATAAATGAGGTATGGGGTAAAAGGATTCACCAGAGACAGAGTGGGGAGCAGAACAGGCAGATGTACTGAAACACACTGTGGAGGGGAGCAATGGGTCACCTCCCTGGCAGGGGATCAAACTCCTGCACAATGGCTGCAGAGAACTTCATAGTGCAACGTCATAACCTCTTGTACCACCAGGGAGGGCCCTGATTTCTGATTTTTTTTTAAATACTTCTCTCATCAGTAAACACTAACTGCTTCTCTGGTTTTCTCATCTAATCCTTACAACAAAAACGCCTTGCGGGCCCTCCCTGGTGGCGCAGCGGGTTAAAGCACAGCACTGAGAATCTAAAAGCCGCTTCCGCATGAGTTCGATTCCCGCCTGCCCCGGAGGAGACCACATGGCGTGGCAGACCTCTCCTGACCCGCCCGCTGCTCCCCTCAGCAGTGTACTTCGTCGATCTGCCTGTTCTGTTCCCCACTCTGTCTCTGGTGAAGCCTCTCACCGCCCCTGAGCCTCTGGCCTGTACCCCAGTTCTGTATGCATAAATAAATAAATCTTTAAAAAAAAAAAAACGCCTTGCTATGCAACCTTCCATTTCTTAATTAGGCTGTTCTCTCATATGCAATTCTCTTCCCTTCCACACTTTTTCCTTCAAGACTCAACTTATGTCAACTCTGAGAAGCACTTCATGGCCATCATCCCCTTTCTCTATTCTTATAACATTCCTGGTGCTATCTCTAACAAAGCACTTATAACACTCTAATCAATTTTTCTGGTGTCTTATGAGCAAGAGGTGTTTGAATCTTAGCACCTAGCATATATATATAGCATGTCTGATAAATGTTCATTGTCTTTTTTTAGGAGGTAGACAGAGGAGAAATCAATGGTTAATAAAATGACCAAGAATACTAATTAAGACTAAGTAAGTCAATGTTTTCTAGCTTATTCAAAAAAAGCTCACTTTGAAGAGGCACGATTCTATACATTTGGTAATGGCATTTTCACTTAATGCTTCATAACCATGCAGAATGTAAACGCACATTCATGGAGTCATTATTATTAAGTGTTTAAAAAAAAAGAAGAGGAACAGGTAATTTAAGGAACCTGAAGTAAAGTCCCAGTTCGAGGTCATACCACCCAAAAAAGTTTTAACACCTCTCAACATGGGCTTCTTCCGAAATGATGATGAAAACACTTGCCATACCTACTTTGAAGCTTAAATGAAAGAATACACTGCAAAAATATCTACAAAGTTATTACACAAGAGTCATTTAAAAAAAGTTCAACAAATAAACCTCAAGTCAAAATCTTTTGCCTACTTTTAGCAACAAGCACACATTGAAATTTTAAGATACTAAAAAGCAGAACCAATAGTTACAATGGAAATACTATGATCCATGTTGTAACTAAAAATAGCCATTCATGAGTCACAAATAAGGAGATCATTTTCAATTCTATGGCTACTGGAAAGAATCATTCCAATTCACAGAGGGACTAGATTGTACCTTCAAAAAGTACCATCAAATTATATTCGTCTTTAATACTGTAAAAACCTTGCCTCTGAAGCACTCTCATTGATATATAGCAAAATGTAGTAAATCACTTCATTTACCCAATTTACTCAAAAGAACTTAAATGTTTTAACCAGTCTGCCATCAAAAGAGATCAAGAAGAGGACCAATGGGACTTCGGCTGCAATGTGAGCCGTCTTTAAAATGCAATTGTTCTAATCATTTTCTACAGATGCAGCCTCACAAGGGGCTGCTGTCACAGGGACCATTTACGACTTGTTATGGTGTCTCTATTGTTTACCAACTACATTCACTGAAAAAGGCGACAGCTGGGATAGAAAGCTGCTACTCCACGAACAATATAATCCCGTGAAAGTAATCAACAAATTTAAGGGTGTTAATTAACTTTACACTTTATCATGTTCAATTAGTTGTCCTTTCTAGAAGAGATTGCCGTGCACAATCAGTTTAGAGCGTGCCATGTTTGATTTGTAAGTGATCACTGTTTCTGTTTCAGAGTCCATGTCAGATGTTCTCTTGGGTTTTGGTGACACAGATGAATGGCTCTGCACATGTTAGGAGGTGATCTGGTTTAACATAAGCCAGCATAACATAACCCCTTGTTAACACTACTTCTGGCATTATCTGAGCTGGAAACAGAAAAGCAAAAACATTCACAGCACTATTCTGGAGTCAGATAAACAAAGTTTAGTTAGTTTTTCCTGAAATAAACACAGACACAAATACATGGAGAAATAAGCAATTTTTCATCATTATTTTTCAAAGTAAGACTTGTCTTTCAGGGGCATGTTTGGGATCATTTCCTCCCAGCAAGATCTCGGAAGCTCTGCTGTGTTATGCACAAAGCACCACTGTATCCTCAAGACTTTACATAACGCAGATCGCCTTGTCCATGGCAGTTGAACAAATGCTGGGGCTGTGTTGTTAAGTACTAGCTGGTGTTAAATTCCAGAATGTGGCTTTTAAATACAGAAGCTGTATTTCATAAATGTGGGAAATCTGCAGGGAAGTATATTAATCTATGAATGCAATGTGCCTTTTTTCTTACATTTAATGCACCTATTCCTGGTTGCTAATAGGACAAGGATAAGCTCATGATGGAGTAACAATATATTCAGTATTGCATTTTAATGAAAGTCACTGCAGTTCCTTTGACTTGCTCAAAATACTTCATAAGTCATTGATGTGAACAAAACCTGAAACTGAGGTTTGGCTAGAGTGTCTGTCTTTAAGAGAACAAAAACAAGGGGCATACATCTATCTCTTCAAACACAATACAACTTGCAAAGAATTTTGAAATATCTTCATACAGTGATACCTGTTTCTCCAGACTAGCTGTTTCCTGAAGAATACGAATTAAACACATATAAATAAACTACAGCTGGTTACCGCATATCCAAGGACAAAACCAAACTTCTTTCAAATAGGAAAGTTAACTCTGAAAGCTAATAATGTCCTAAGTTAAATATTAAAGAAGGAAATTATAGGTTATATCTGAAACAGCTGAAACCACAATACGCAGGAGCAGAAAACATTAGTTTTCTGCAGAAGATCTGCAGGGAGAAGGGAAGCGGTCGATAGATCCTTAAATTGGAAGCAATAGCCGTTCTTCTATCCCAAGTTGGCAGCTGCTACATTTGCAGACCTGGTTCATTATTTACCCATAATGACCATCAAGCTGCAGTCAAAGTCAGATCACAACAACTGTCAGCAGCTCTTTTAATTAGCCTTGTTTGAATTCAGATAAATATCACAATAGACCTGCTTATGCTGAAAGAGCAACAGAATGTTCCACTTGGAGCTGGCTGGCTTAAGGAGGGCCAGTGCGGCACAGAAGCCGTCAGACAGAAATGCAGAGTGGGTTTTTAATGGGTGGGGTAACTCAGACAATGAAATGTTTGCTTTCATTTTGAAAATCACTTTAAAAAACAATTCCCTGACACTCACCCCAGATTAAGATGGTGCACAATGCTGAATTGCAATGAAGTGTTAGGCTTCTGAAAGCTAAATAACTAGAACACAAGGAGAAAGTTAACTTGTCTTTGGAGATGCACCTTTTAAATTACGTCTTGCCACCATTTCTGATGCTGCAGAACATAGAGAACATGAGGATCAATAAGCCAGTTGCATGAGGATCAAGGACATTGCTATTTACACACAGTTTGGACCCCACTTGCTATTTCCTTATTAAGTAGGAAAACATTCCTCCAGGAAGTATAAAAAGAAGTGTTCAACTTTAAGTATTAAAACCTGTGGAATAATTTTTTCCCCCAATATGCTGGCAGACCAAACGTGATAAAGACAACTACTGAATGCTAACAATATGAGTGGTGAGACCTCTTCATCTGGTTTCATGAGAATGGATCACAGGAGAAAGGCTGTTTTTCTTGCCCCATTTTTTTTATAAGTAAAGAATAAGTTATTTACATATCCCTCTCAGAAACTGACCTTCCTCCTTACTCCTCAGTACAACCTACATCCTGACTACAAACAGCTGGTAACCATAACTTGCTCAGTTGCCAAGTACAAAAAAGCAGAGTCAACTTATCAATTCCAAGCCTAGATTTTGTCTCAGCATAGATGACTCATAACTGATTCTGTAAGAATACCAAAGAAAACCTCACATACATTAGGATGGCTACTATAAAACAAAACAGAAAATACACAAGGAATGGTGGGAATGTGAGAAATCAGAATCTTTATGTATGATTGGTAGGAATGAAAAAACATATGGCGGTTCCTAAAGAAATTAACAGTAGAATTACCATATGACCCAGCAATTCCACTCCTAGGCATATATTCAAAAGAACTGAGAACAGGGTCCCAAACACCGACAATTGTAGATCCATGTTTATAACCTATAGGTGGAAGCGACCCAGTGTCCGTAAATACATGAATGGATAAACAAAATGTGATGTTTATATACAAGAGAATATAATCTAGCCTCTATATGGAAGGAACTTCTATTACATGTTAAATGTGGGTGAACCATGAATATATTATGCTGAGTGAAATAAGCTGGTCACAAAAAGATAAATGTATGGTTCCACATACAGTACACCCAGAGCAGTCAGATTCAGAGACAAAAAGAATAGTGATCACTAGGGTCTGAGAGAGAAGGGAATAGGGACTTTCTGTTTAATGAATGTAGAGTTGTCTTGATCTTAAAAATCATTTGGTGTTAATGATTACTCCGTATACTCCATGCTTTACTCCTTAGATTCATGTTTCTTCTAACTTAAATGTATTACTTAATAATTCCTCAGATTTGGTTATTTTGCTGTCTTTTTCATTTGTGTAGAATTTCAGTTTTTAGGCTTAATGTGAATGGAAAGCTTTTGTTTGTCCCCACCTGTCCTCACACCCCTTCCAATCCTTGTATATTCACTTCTCCATGTATATAAGTCTACAATTGTCTCCTTTAACCTGACCGGCCCCAGTTGGAACTAGTTCACATTCTGATGGAGTGCTGGGGGTGCTGCTCTGTGGTATGTTAGGGACATCACAGATTCAATTATGGAGCCACCAGTGGGTTTGGTTAGTTCTTGGTCTTACTACTGTTAACTGTCTTCCTTTGTCCTGGGTTCAAAACTTGCTAAAAACTTTAGCCTCAGGCAACAGTTTGCAGGAGCTTTTAGCTTGCTGCCTTTGTACTAGGAGACTGGAGCCGGTTCCCATTACTCACCTGGAGAACTTTTTGACCCAGAAACAGAATTACAGCCAATGCTGTAGTTTTCGACACAGAGCTTGGCTGGCAATAGCTTTAGTGCATCAAGTGACCCTCTACTTGTGGGCCCTGGGAAATGTATCTTATCTTGGAGAATAAATGTGTCTTACTGGTTTTCTCTTATGTTCTATTATTTTATCCTATTATTTTGATTCATTCAGAACAGTTACTTCAAAAAGTGAGTTTACTACCTTGACAAAACACATTTTCTCCACTGTTCTTTTTCTTTCCATTCCCAGCTACTGTGAGAATTGTGGCTCTCTCACTTAGATGATCATAAGTTAGCAATTCCTTCCTATCTATACTCCCTTGGATCCAAATCTCACCAATGCCATAGCACTAAGCACCATTAATCTTCTTTGCCTCCATGAAATCTCTAAGTATCTCCATCATACTTCAGGAAAAGGTTTCCTACTACAGCATGCAAAATTATTCAAAGTTTGATCTACTTCACCTTTCTAGATAAATTTCTTGGCCCCTGCCATCCAGCTCTGACACTCTAGTCAAACCAGTAGAGTCCTTCTTTGCCCTACATACAAAAGATGAATTTCATCTTTCTTGTCTTACAACACTCATGCTCCTCCCCTTCCTATGGTAGGCTGTATCCACAATCACTCCATGTTCCAGCATTCCCCTCAAGCTCTGCCTAGTTAGCAAAAATTGGCTTAATCTTCAAAGTTCAGCTCAAGTATCATTTCTAAACCCCATCCCATAACATCCCCAAAAAGCTGTTTCCACTTTTTAGCTACTGTGAATACTGCTGCTATGATGCTATTAGTACTTAGTAAGCCTGCTTGTGTATCTTCGACACAGTCACTCAAATTCCTGTTATCAATCATCACATTCTTAATAAGAGTTGTTTACTTGTTTTCTTCCTCTAAACCATGAACTCCCTGCATAAGTCACTTTATAAATTAATAGTAAGAATTTTCCAGTAAAAAAAGTTTGGGGGTCCTCCCTGGTGGTGCAGTGGTATAAGCACAGCACTAAGAAGCTAAAACCACTTCAGCATGAGTTCAATCCCCACCCCAGAGGTGACCCACATAGTGCGACAGACCTCTCCTGACCTGCCCACTGCTCCCCTCAGCAATGTACTTCATCAGACGGCCTGTTCTGCTCCCAACTCTGTCTCTGGTGAATCCTTCACCACCCCTACCTCTGGCCTGTACCCCAGTTCTGTATGTATAAATAATTATCCTGTTATTTTTATTCATTCAGAACAGTTACTTCAAAAAATGAGTTTACTACCTTGCCCAAACATTTTTAAATCCTTAAAAAAAAAAAGTTTAGAATTAGTCTTAAAATGTAGAAAGCAATGACTCAGAGAAATAACAGCATATTTTATTAATTTTTTCCTTGGGTTATCAACAACAACAAAAGGTGAAAGAAGTCATGGAAATCTGCATGACACAATTTATAAACTGCTCTTGAGTTCCAAACACTGTAATGTGTGAAAGAAAGCCACCGTAACACTTCAAAAGAGGGGGAAAAAAATCAAAGGCTAATCCTAGGATTAAAAAAAATATCGATGACAAAAAAACAAACAAACAAAAAATTACCACTGGATTAAAATCAATCTCTCTCTCCCTCTGTGAATACTGCTGCTATAATGCTATTAGCATTGTTGTACAAAGATCATTTCTAGACCCTGCTTTCAATTACTGTGCATAAGTACCCACAAAGAACATTGCTGGGTCACATTGGCAATTCTTAAATGTTTTGAAGGCCTGCCATAACATTTTCTGTGGAAGCTGCACCATTTTACATTCTTATCAGCAATGCACAAGAGTTCTGGTTTCTACACACATCACCCATCTTGTTTTGTGGTTATTTTCCTTTTATCATAATAGTCATCCTAATTATATTCAGTGTGGGTTCTTATACCTTCATATTTCTTTCAAAATTTTCATTCCCTTTTTCCCAAAAGGTCTCCTCTAGCTGAATCCAGTTTAATATTTATTTTTTCTTAATGTCAAGGTCAAAATATTTTTTTTCTTACATGACTTCTTCGACAACAAAATATGAATTTTTTAGAAACAGGTTCATTAGAAATTTTAAGTATATAAAAGGTTTCAACTGAACTTTTTACTGATATCTAACATGCATTGTGGTTAGAATTTACTGTATAAAAGATAAATATTCTTTGGTATTGGAGACTTATTTCAATGACCCACTGTCTGGTCAGTTTTTAATGATGTTTATATATGTCATGAGAAATACAAGAAAATTTCTTTCAGTTGCTGTGGGTATGAGGTTCCCCAGATATCCTCCTGATCAAGTTTGTTAATTGTGTTACTTAAAGATATCTCCTTATCTGATGAACAGCTATATACCAGAGACATTTTGTGGGGGTGGAGTGGGGAATGGGATCAAAAACAGCGGGGGGAGGGAAACGCACTGGACTATGGTGTTGGCACATGGGTGATTTGGTGATGGGGAGCCCAAGGGGGATTGCAAATGAGATGAGTAAATGCGCAAAATGATGTAAAAATAAACCATTTTATATATATATATATATATATATATATATATATATATATATATGATATCTTTTTTTGATGTTTCCTCATACACTTCTTAGGAGAGGTACACTGAGATGTTGCACTATAATGATGGGCATTTATCAATACCAACTAATGATTTCTTTTGCTTTGTACATTTTTCAGGTTATTTAATTAGGTGTAGTACATACAGGTTTAAACTGCCATATCTTCTTGGGTAAATCTTTTATCAATAGTAATGATCCCTTTTTGTCTTTAACAAAGTTCTGTAATCTTAAAAACTGTTCAATCGAACTAACTCATTTATTAGATAGTAGTTAAAGCTTTTTTTTTTGAAGTGGGGGAAGAACTGCCTGGCTTACCAAAAAGATTTTTGTACCTACACACTTGGGGAGAGGGGGAAGGTGAACTTATAACAGATTCAGTGAGACTTTTATTTGTTGAGGGTAAATTCTTTCAGCTTTTTCCCTGAAAATGTCTATATTTAGTCATCTTTTTTATTTTGAAATTTACATATGATAAAATTAAGTTGTGTGTGTGCAGTCTATGCATGCATTCATGTAACCACCATCTTCAATCAGGACACAGAATAGGTTTCTCGCCCCCCCCCCCAAAATTCCTCTTACTGATCTTTGGTAGTCAAACCCTCTGCCCATTCCCCAAATCTCAGAACTACTCATCTGTTGTCTGTCCAAATAGTTTAGCCTTTCCAGAAAGTCATGTAAATGTAATCCCATAGCATGTGACCTTTTCATACTTTTCTTTCACTCACTATAATGTGGTTGCAGTTTAACCACTTGTTGTGTGCATCAGTAGTACGTTCATGACTATGCTGAGCAGTATGGACATCCCACAGTTTGTCATCCACTGAAGGATTTTTAAGTTGTTTATAGTTTTGGTGGGTCATGAATCAATACTTTTGTTCATTTTTCCAGAGTAAATTCTTACAAATGTTAATAGCTGGGTCATAAAGATAAGCATGTTTAGATGAAGCTGCCAAACTATTTTCCAAAGTGGCTTAGTCTTAAGCATTCTCACTAAAAACATATGCTAATTTCAGCTGCTCAGTAACTTCACAAACATCTATTGTCATGTGTTTTTTTTTTTTTTTAAATCATGGAGCTGTTCTTGTGTAGCTATCTTATCATGGTTTAACCTGAATGCTGCTATGGTTTTTGATGTTGAACAACTTTCCATGTGCTTACTGCCACCTATATATCTTCTCTAGCGACTTGTCTATTCAAATATCATCCATTTCTTAATTGTGTTGTTTTATGGTTGGTTATTGAGAAACATTTATAATAAATATACATGTCTTTGGCTGGATATGTGATATGCAGTACTTTGTAGCTTGTCTTTGCAGTTTATTACTATCTTTTTAACAAAGCCATTTCAAAATTGTTGTAGTCTGATTTATCAATATTTTCTTTTAGAAACTGTAATTTTTATGCCTCTGTAAAGAATTATTTCCTAACCATAGGTCACAGGGATTCCAAAATTCACAGGGCTTCTGAATCAAGGTTGGGAGATTTGCAGTGAAGATAGGAGGCCAGTTCAGGAAACTCACTGGATGAGATTTTATACTTTAGGTCCTCTTTCCCTGCTACCATTTTCCCTTTCTGAGTCCTCAATTAGCCACCCCATGAATTGTGATGAAGGTTTTCATTTACAAGGGGAGAAAAGGCTTGGTGGTTTTACTACATCCTAACCAGGACTAGAACCTAGCAATCATTCTCAAAAAAAAAAAGTTCTGCTGGATGCAAATTCTCAGTTGACAAGTTATCAGTTAGTACTTTGACAATACTATTTCGCCACCTCTGGATTCCACTGCTGCTCTTAAGAAATCTGCTACTTACACAAAAGTCTACGTATTATATAAATCTGCGTGTATATTTACCTACTTTTTTTTCTTTAAAGATTTATTTATTTATTCGTACAGAACTGGGGTATAGGCCAGAGATGCAGTGGGTGAGAGGATTCACCAGAGACAGAGTGGGGAGCAGAACAGGCAGATCTAGGAAGTACACAGCTGAGGGGAACAGTGGGCGGGCCAGGAGAGGTCTGTCTCGCCATGTGGATCTCCCGTGAGGCAGGCTGGGATCGAACTCATGCAGAAGTGGCTTAAGCTTCTTTGTGCTGTGTTTTAACCCACTGCGCCACCAGGGAGGGCCTTACCTACTGTTTTTCAGAATAGACAACACTCTACCACAAAAAGCAAATTTTAGAATAGGTAACACTCTACCACAAAAAGCAAATCAGTGATGATCTAGATTTGGTGAAGGCAGTAACTACAAAGAGACATGAAAGAACTTTCCAGGATGATAGAAAAATCTATATTTAATTGCCATGATTTTACATGACTATATATAGTTGTCTAAACATATGAATCCCTAAAATTAAAATAGGTGAATTACATTGTGCATAAATTATACTTTAATAATGCTGAGATATGGTGGGGGGGTTATCAGTTTGTTGTTCTTTTATAGGTGATCTGTCTTTTCTTTCCAGCTATTTAAAACTATTTCTCTATCATTGATAATTTACATGTTCTTAATAAGGTTTTTTTTTTTAACCTCTGTTTGTTATATACTGGGCTTCCTATTCTGTGATTTATATCAATTCTGGAAAATTCTGCTATTACTACCTTACCAGTTCCCCCACTCCATCTGGAACTCTACGCAGAGGCATGTTTGACTTTTAGTCACATGTCCATGCCTTTTAACCTTTCTTTTATATTTTCCACCTCCGTGTCCTTATATATACTACATTATTAGTTCTATAGACCTCTCTTCCTATTTACAAATTATTCTTTAACTCCTATAATCCACTTAATTCATCTATTGACTTTTAAATTTTAATGATTTTCCCCAAAAGCTGATTAGTCTTTCTGCTATTCTCTTGCTCCTTGCTCACTTACTTTCAGTTCCATCTTTCATTTCTTTAAATGTTTTATATATAATCATTATACATCCTATTTTGGGAACCTCAATATCTATAGCTCTTAGGGATTAAATTTACATATTCCTATTGACTCTGGCTATGGTGACTTAAGTGTCTGGAATGTGTGTGAGAGTGTGTGTATGTGTATGAGAGAGAGAGCTCACATATATTTTGCTTATTACTTGCAAATTTGGAGAGTCTTAGGTTGAAGATGATTTTCTCCAAAGAGAATTTTTATTTTGTGAATGATAGGCCCTACCAGTCCTACCAGCACAGAAGTCCTTAAATGGATGCTGGATCTTTTTCTAGTGGGTGAGTTACTAAAATTTAAACTCTAAACCCATAAGATCATAACTACTGCTACAAAGACTAATCTTTTTTATTTTCCAATCCCTGACCAGCATAGATGAATATAATACCCCCTAGTTAGTTCCCTATAGCAGGTAAATTTTCCACAGACCATTCTTTTCTCTGAGTAATGGTCTGTGGGTATTCTGGTTTTTAGAGGGGAGATAAAGATCATCTTCCTCACTTTCTGTGAACAAGGACTAATTAACTCTCCAAGTCCTCTAAACATTGTCCAATGAATCTTTAACCAATAAGTTTAATCCCCAAAGTAGTGGTTCTGAGAATCAGTCTTTGCTTCTAGTCAAGCAGAGCTTCTAGGTGTTATCAATCTGATTTCAGGTTATTATTCAATTATTTGGTTGTAAAGGGTTTCTCTTATTTTCTGAGAAATATGAAATGCATCTAAACGTATGTTTGTGGTCATTTATCTAAGCACTTGGGTCTTTTATGATAAGAGACTATTTTAACATACCCAATCCACCATACTGCCAGAAGTAGTACATGGCTATGTAAAGAAACAAAACAGATACTTAAGAAGCAAATACTGATGTTCATCTTTTTTTATTTTTTACCAGTATATCTTTAACTATTTTTCTGATAATAAAACAGGTTTCATCTTTACTATTAGCACCTATATACACTAAAACTTTACAATAGAATGTCGCTTTTATGGCATCTACTTTTAAAGTTAAGAAATTTCATCCAACTAGATTATAGCAGTCAATCACGTTTATGGATATTTTTCATGAAAGTAATCTAAAAGAAAACATTAGGTACTTGGAACCTCAAGATCACTTTAATTTTGTTTTTGTCTGTTGTAGACATCTCCTAAAATTATTTACTACATACAAGTCAAGTACTTAGTGAATATCCTCCATATACAAGGCACTGTATATGGATTTATTCAGGGCAGAGAAAAATAACTAAGACCTGACTCTTGATCAAATTAAGTTTTCTGATTTAGACAAGCGTTTTTACGCTGTAACATTTATTTTTTTATTTAAGGAAAATTATTTCTCATAAAAATATAAAGGGTCCAGAATTCAAAGTAGGTAAACATCACTTGTGGGATAAAGCAAATCAAAAGAGAACTTCCACTAAAAAGATCAACTCAATATGGGTCATGAAAAATGATGAAAAGTATTATAAGCTAGTAGGGGATGACTGGGAACAGAGGGAAAAAAGTTCCAGGTAAAATCAGGTGAAAAAAATGAAACATAAAGGTATGAGATCTGTTCAGAAAACAATAAGCAGCTGAATTTAGTATAAAACTCCAAATATACCAATTCTTAATTGATCTTTTTCAAATATGCCATGCCCTTTCCTAATTCAAAATTTCAAAACTATGGCTTCTTGAAATGTCCCCAAATGAATTCCACAATATCTGGTAAACACCTATCAGTTTGTCAGGAAAGCAGCCAGCCTAGAAGTCAAATACCATAAAAGCAAAAAGCCCAAACTATACATCATCAATTTTACTAACTTGCTTATACCTGTATAATAGGAATTATTAATCTGCACTGCAATATATTATCTTTTCCCATGCTCATTTCATTAAATGAAAACAAGGTCAGTATTACTTAGCATAGTTAAATATAGATGGATTATTCTAACAGGAATAGAGGAAGAATAGGAAGAGGGAAAGAAAGAAAACCTATAAAATTACACACAAGCATGGAAGGAACTGTGGCACATAATGAAGAATCACAATCTGTCACTGGCAGAGGAGAAAGAAACGCAGCAGTAGATTCTCAGGCCAGGTACTGTCCAGTAAAGAAGCTGTTAGCCAAATATAGCTGCTGAGCACATGAAATATGCTAGTTTAAACTGAGATGTGCATTACGTGTAAAATACCCACTGGATTTCAAAGACTTAGTAGGACACAAATGATGCAAAATAGTTCACTAATTTATGCACTGATGACATGCTGAAATTAAAATATTTTAGATATACCTCATTTAGTGAACTGTATTATTGTCACCTTTTTTTCTATAACTTTTATTGTGACTGCTAGAAAATTAAAAATGACCTACATGGTTTGCTTTACAATTCTATTAGACAGTGCTGTTAATAGAATTTGAACCTAAAAGATTAGAAAATTTGAAGATGTAACACACAGTAAGATAGGGACAGGAAATCAAAAGGAAGAAGGGACTTTATGGAGGGGAATGAGCTTCACTTAGAAAATAAGTTAAGAGATCTAAATAGACTAAAATGCAGGTCTAGAAAGCAATAAAGTCCTTGGTGAAAAATACAGACTTAGGAAAAATATACAGATATCAGTTAGTTGAAATTTTAGAAGAGCAAGTGCATCCCCACAAAAATTAGTTCTCACAATTTAGAAGGAGGAAGAAGGGGCAGTAGGTGGATTTTACAAGTAGAAAGGCTGGCATCCTGACTGGCATCCCAAGCCAGATCTCTGAAACCATTTCCCACCAAAACATGATATTGGTACTGATATAATTTAGGAATATTCTGACTTGAATATTTTTGAACTCAAAATTTGGAACCTAAATAAACTAGAAAATGTTGTTTCCAAAGAAAAGTGCATTCCAAATTCAAACAGGTAACTCTATAGTTCCATTTATAAAGAAACTGATTTAAAAAAATTATTCAAGTTAGCTTCTATCATAAAAGTATACACATAGGTTTGATGATGCACAACTTTTTAATCATTTCTCCTCCAGAAGAAAATGGTTATTATATTCCTTCCTCTAAGAACATGAAATTTATATACTGTCTATAACCATGGGAAATGGTAATTGGAAAGAGCTAAAAAATACAGTTTAAGTCCAAAAGAACAAAATAATAAAAGACACCTTACCAAATATTTTTATTGGAAATTTTAGCACTTTTAATTTATTTGACAAGAATTCCTAATTTTCAAAGATGTTAAACTGTAGTTAAGAAGAGAACTCTGGTACATAAGCCATAAAAGGCAAGGAGAGAAAGTAAGTGTTCCACAGATAATAGAAGTTCACAAGAAAGGTAAGATGACTTTGCTGAAGACATCACAAGAGGTGGCCTTCATGCTGGGTCTAGTTTGGCAGATGAAAAATGAGGAAGAGGTTAAATTGCTATAAAAGATAAGCATGAACAAGAACCAGAGACTTTTTTTTTAAGACTTACTTATTTATGCATACAAACTGGGGTACAGGTCAGATGTGTGGGAGAGGGTGGTGATGAGAGAATTCACCAGAGACAGAGTGGGGAGCAGAACTAGCAGATGTACTGAAATATACTGCTGAGGGGAGCAGCGGGCGGGTAAGAAGTCTGCCAAGCCATGTGGATCGCCTCCGTGGCCGGGGATCAAACTCGCGCTGCAGTGGCTGCGGATAGCTTTGTAATACTGCGCTTTTAATCCATTGTGCCACCAGGGAGGGCCTGAATCAGAGACTTTAACAAATGAGGTACACCTTAAAAAATAGTAGATGGGGCCTCCTTGGTGGCTCAGCAGGTTAATGCACAGCACTACGAAGCTAAAGAAGCTAAAGCCACTTCAGCATGAGTTCAATCCCTGCCCCAGGAGGTGACCACATGGCATGGCAGAACTCTCCAGACCCGCCCGCTGCTCCCCTCAGCAGTGAACTTCTTCAATCGGCCTGCTCTGCTCTCCACCCTGTCTCTGGTGAAGCCTCTCACTGCCCCTGCACTCTGGCCTGCACCCCAGTTCTGTACCTATAAATAAATCTTAAAAAAAAAAAATAAAAAAGTAGATGGCCCAGTATAGTTAGAAGTTAAGGCATGTGGAAAGAAGTATTAAGAAGCAAGAGTAGTGGGCCTTCCCTGGTGGCACAACAGGTTAAAGAGAAGCACTGAAAAGCTAGCCTCAGCCACTTCAGCACGAGTTCAATCCCTGGCAGGGGAGGGGAGAGTGACCCACTTGGCATAGCAGACTCTGCTGCCTCACCCGCTGCTATCCTCAGCAGTGTAACTTCATCAATCTGCCTGTTCTGAACTCTCTCATTGCCCCAGCACCTCTGGTCTGTATCCCAGTTCTATATGCATAAATAAATAAATCTTTAAAAAAAGAAAAGAAACAAGAGTAGAAAAATAAGTTGGATCCAGATTGTGAAGACCATGAAGGGTGTACTGGGAAGACTGGGCTGGCTTGGGTGAACACATCAACAGTCAACAATGAATCAGCTGTGTGCCTTGCGCAGGCAGGAGGTTGAGCAGTAAGTGGACATAAGCAACAGAAGAGGCCAAGTAGCAGGGACATTAACATCAACAGGAGTAGAGGAAGTCTGAATAACACTGTGCTGATATATCTGCTGAATTAGAATGCACAGGATTGTTTTCAAGAAAAGGAAATGCGTGCACATGTTCGTTTTTTTCCCTTATGGTTAGGTGGCCTCCTCTTGGGCAGCCAGCCTAGAGTTTAAGGAAGAAAACAAACTTTTATCACACAAGTGGGGAAATCTGCCTTTTCCTGAATAGATTCCAGACTGGACAGGCTGCGGAGAGCCATGTGTGCACAGCAGCGAGGACAGCACACTTTCTTGCATGCATACAATCTCTCTGGATGCTCAGCCCAATTTGTATGTTCTGGGATTCTTTCAACATATGCAGTAGAAGTTACATTCTACTACTCACTGAATTGACATTGGAAAGCATGGGAAGAAACATTCAGCCACTGAGCAAACAAAGTGGCCAATTTACATTAAACAGAAAAAGAACCCCAAAAAGGGAAGAAAGAAGTAAGGTAAAGCAGGAGTAGGAACAAGGGAGATGGAAACATGAAGGCTTCAAACAAGGAAAAGAGGGAGGAATGGATAAACCATCATACTTGTGATAACTTAAATATAACTTTCATTTACAATAAAACTTTATCTTTCAAAAGAAGCTTTAGTCCATGAAAGGGGTAAAGGTGGTAACAGAGTTAATTACAGCTCATAATTAGAGATTAAGACTAGATAACAAAGCCCTTGACAATGCACTACTCAAATGGAGGCTCTGCATCTGAAAAATATAATGGTATTAGCATAACCACATATGCAAAGTATATAGAACCACTGCCACAGTTAGCTTGTCATTGAATGATTAAATATGAATTCATAATTAGAAAAATCCACACTGGAATTTATTGGCTTTCCTGACTGTTCTGGTTCATTAAAAGTTGATTACTAAACAGTGACCTCTAGTGGCCTGTAATTTTCTAAAGCTACATAGTTTCTCTTAAAGAATCAGCATAGATTCCAAAAGCCTATTCACCCTAATAAAGATTTCAATTCCAAGATGCTAATATTCTTCTTCCATATAAAGGAAAATACTTCATTTACTTATTTCTCTTCCTTAAAATACATTCTGTGTGACAAATATAACGTGCTAGAAAGCCAAGTGTCTACCCAAGCGTCACACATTAATTAACAAATTATGACTGAACTGTGTGCAACCCTGAGCTGGGTATTTGGGGCATTTTATTAATACTTGGCAAATGACTTTATTCATTCTATCTATCCAATGTGATAATAAATCAACATTAATAATAATATTCATTGCCTATACACAGAGGCCATGCTAAAAATATTTCAAATTTCAAACATATTTGCAGTTTCAGATTCACTGTATATTGAATTATTGACATTTATCTTTAAAAGCAATTGAACAGCAACTGTAAAAAAAAAGAAATCCTAGCTCATTTTCTAATTATTTCTTAAGAGGTTTTATAACAATGACCTGTCCCAAGATATTTACGTCAATAGCACATAATTGAACCTGTAAGCATCACCTACCTCTTAAAAGGCATATATTTTAAAAGTATCCATATGCTTATAATAGTAATTTATATTAAAATTAAACCCATGTAACAAATCTATAAACATATTTGCTTTTATTACAATAAAATCATTACATCATTACAATAAGATTTCAGAAAGATGCACATAATGAAGAAAATACTTTGGGTATGTTATTAAAAGATTTACACACACCCTTCACCCCCCTAAATAAATCAAGGTACTCAACATGGTCCTCTAAAGTAATGGCAATACTGTGTCATACTTAGAGAATTCAATGAAGTCTCCAATAAATTTAAGACGTAAACAAAAGAAACACAAACATCCTCATGGACTATTACTACAAAATGCACGAGTGTGGGGTGCCAGTTGTTTTCAAGATGATTTAATACAGAAGCTGGATAATGAGTTGTACCTTCTGCAACAACCGAATCACCATTTAATGCTATTATCAACAGTTCATGACCCACCAGCAAGAAATGTCAACCTGATTAATCTAGACACTGCTGACCTCGGGGGTGGGGTGGGGTGGGGGGGGAATCCTCACTCCTCACTGCTATTAATATCTACTGTTCTTTGGTATAATAACCAAATCTTTAAATAAAAAATAATTTCAGAGAATCTGGTATGCAAATTTTGCTAAGTGAGAGTTAATAGGGTTCTGAAAAGGTAGCGCTGAGATAATACTTAAATATAAACATTTGTTACAAGTAAGGGGAATTTTTTTTACATGATTTTATAAGTTCAAGATGTCATTTAAAATTCTTGCTTTATTTTCTCAGACAGCATTATAAACTAGGGCTAAAGTAAGATCATTTTGGTTATAAAGTTCACTACTAAATTCTTTTACACAAGTTTCAAAAATAACCACAGGTAGGATCAGAAGGATCTAAAAACAGGTTTTAGAAATATGATCTTTCCTTCTACAAGCATAATATAAAAGAGCTGGCATAAAATATTTCATTTTCTCAGTGTACTTGTAGTATAATCACTTCTAATTCAGTCTGTTTCTGGTTTTACACAATGGGCCATTTTTGATGGGACATAATCCTGAAAGCCTGGCATTTCAGAAGAGATTATTTAATGTTGTCGTTTTAAGATTCCTATGAGGTAAAAGAAAAGCACACATTCTACCATCAGTTTGAGAAAGGCTCATTAGATCATAAATTGGACAGCTGATTTTTATGAACAACAGAACCAAGTTTTCTTCATTACAATAAGCTAAGTTTTCAGTATCTACAAAAAGTTACAACCACTGCTTCTCTGTACCTGATTAAGAGGTTGGAACTTTAAGAAAAGCATCTGAAAATTGGCAGAAAAAGTTGAGATTCTCTACAACTGAATGCCAACCTTTTTAAAAAAAAAACCAACCAGGCTATGAATGGTAGCCAAAAATAAGGAAATCATTAATAACCAAATATTTGGACAAATCCAGAATGAGAAGAATTCCATACGACAAATGATCTGGACTCTGAAAAGTCAACATCATGAAAGCTTTTCTTTTTTTTTTTAAGGGAGAATATGGGAGCTGCTATACGTTAATGAAGAGTGAAGAAAATGACATATCAATCTTTATAGACTACTGGATCAAAGAAAAGAAAATCCCAGCTATTTGGGTTGGGGGGAAGGGATTGAGAAAATGTAAATACAGACTGTGTATTAGTAGACACTAAACCAAAGTTAACTTTCTTGGGTGTCATAGTAATCTTGGTATTACATATAGGAGAATCTTCTCAGAAGATTTATGCTAAACTATTTAGATATGGATGTATGGTTCAGCCACAAAAAAAAAAAAGTACAGCAATGATTTACATATAAATGGCATCTCTATAGACTTAGTATTTAGAAATGTTTCATGGATTCGATTTTTACTGATTTTACTGCATCCTTTAAAAAGGTAGGAGGTGAAAAATTTCTGACCAAAGAACAATGGAGATAAATACTTGCATTGTGGCTTACAAAAGATATTTTCTTTAAATATCCAAGTCAAATTTCTGTCAACTAAAAAATTCGCTAACTTACATATGTTTACTTTGCAGAGTTACTCTATAGCTCCATTTTTACAATCAAGTTTGTGAATGTGTTTTCTATCCTAGTTGCTCTGAGTTTGCCCCAGTAACAGCTTCCTAAGTAAATGAATAACAAGCCATACTAATGGTGCTCATTCTGGGGAATCTAACACAGCATTATATATGTAAATGACCTAGCTGAGGTCCAATTTACGGTTGTTTTACAAATAAAAAATCAACTACCAAAAATGGAGCTGGCTATCTTTTCACAGTGCTACTTAGGAAGAAAACCTCGCTATGGAAAATCATGAAAATCCATATTGCTTACTTCCATGCTAAAACCACATTGCATGTATAATGCACATGTACATTTTCAGAGTGCACTCAAAGTGATCTATTTGAAGGCCCACATTTCTATAAATAAGGTTTTGGGGAAAAGAGATCTAGAACCAAAGTAAAATCATGTGGTTGTTTTATCCATGACTTTTTAATGAAATAGTGGTGTTAATAAAATAAACTCTCTTTCTCTGACTTTAGTGAAAGAAATGCAACCAATTATATTATGACCTTACTGGTTATTACTCAAGAGAAGAACCATCATCCCCTACTTCCATAATAGACAAGAAAAAGTGATGGAACAAGCATCTGAACCCAGGTCTTCTGAGCAATAGTGCTAAGTAAAAATAATAATAATAATAATAATAATAGAAGCCTTGGATTCGTACAAATTCATTCATTTGTGGAATACCACTGTGAAATCCATTTGAAAAGAAAAAAGTTTGAGCATTTAGCAATCACAAAAATGTCAGCTCCCAACCAAAAAAATACCCAGATAACCAGGGTTACCTGCATAATCCTAGGGATAATTTTATATGAGCAGATTTGTACAAATTTGGTGGAAAACTCTTCATACCAGTATTTTTTGGTAAAAAGATTTCACCTGAAATGAATGATCACTAGCTTTAAAATGAAAGCAGGTCAACTTGGCCATCCACTTCAACCATGTCAAGAGTAGGTGCAGGGCAAATGAACAGTAGAATTTCAGCAGAAGTCAGAAAGAACAAGGGAGTTTGATGGTGTACAATCTTGAAACTCAGAACATAAACTGGGTAGAGAAAGAAGTGGACACAAAGGGGGACAGGGGTCAAGAAAAGGCTATCATGTTATTCTGTCTGTCTGAACTCCATTAAGCCCTTCTCCATTCAGTTACCTTCCTAACACTTGAAAGCCCCTTTTTTAAAATCACTCAATCCTTTTTTAAATTTCTTGATTACTTTTGTGCAGGAATAACCAAAAATGGGCCTATAATTTTATTCTATTTTATAGTGGAGGAGAATTTATTATTTTTAGGTCTGTTAGCATTTAAAATCCAAGTCAAAGAAAATTACTCTTTACATTCTTATCCCAAGAGAAAGAAATTTCCTATTCATAAGTATAAAATTTACACAACAATAGAAATTCCTATTATGAGAAGAAATCTGGAGGCATGAATTCATATACGTTTGACTTCTTGTGGTTTCATTGATAAAGGAATTTTGTCCCCAATTTTGTTTCAAGTAAGCATATTTATTGGAGAGAAGATAAAGACTTATTTTATTTATTCATACAGAACTGGGGTACAGGTCAGAGATGCAGAGGGTTTGAGGACCCACAAGAGACAGAGTGGGGAACAGAACTGGCAGATCAACAAAGTACACTGCTGAGGGGAGCAGCGGGCGGGCCAGGAGAGGTCTGCCATGGATCTCCTCGGGGCAGGCAGGGATCAAACTCATGTGGAAGTGGCTCTAGCTTCTTAGTGTTGTGCTTTAACCCGCTGTGCCACCATGGAGGGCCACGCTCACAATTTTAACAGGAATTTTGAGTCTCTTTTGAGCAGAGCTATCACTTGATTATTTGCTCCTCAGTTGGGTGGTTAAAGTAATTCATGCTTTGTTCTCTTTGAATCACTAATGTACACCTTATGAGTCCCCAAGGCCTTTCCTATAACTGTCATACAAAAAACAAAAAACTAAAAAGCCAAGAGTATTTCTTCACTCATATGACAGCAAAAACCTTACCTGATGTAAAACTATTTATAGTCTTCACTTACTCTGTTTAGCATGACTATTCATATATTTCACTGTAGAAAAGTTAGCATGCTGCTTACAGGGGCTTTCCTAAACCTTGCTAGGGATATTATGTAATAGACAGTAACATGTAGTATTGTATTTCCAAAAAAATTGAAAATAAAATTCCCATGGCACCGAGAGTTTCAAGTAAGGGTTTAATGGACCTATAGTGATTTTTTTTCCTCTTCCTATTTTATGAACAGGAATCAAAATTTCTGGTTTGGCCAAAAGAGTTATAATAATTTGTTTCCATTTATTGAATGATTATGATTTCTCCGGCACTGTGCTTTATAATCACTAATTTAATTTAATTGAACACTGGGGAATGAGTCTTAAGTCTCAGAGATTTTGAAGTTTATGACCCTTAATCCAGGCTTTTCCCCACCTCAGAATCCGTCCATGTGGTCTTCCAGAGTGAGACACTTTGGCTAGTCACTCCTGGTGTTCATATGGTGGTTTTCATTTCTCTTTAATCAGAGGAAGCATATTTTATAGGTAAAAATGCACAAGCCTTAGAGTCAGCTAGTTTTGAGTTTAAATTCACTCTATATCCACAATGGACAAGGACATGTTCCTTAACTTTTTTATTTCACCATTTCTATACAAAAGAGGGAGGGTAACAGCAGGACTTACCCCAGTTGGGTTACTGTAAGTATTTGATGAAATGTGTCTATGAAGTAACCATCATTTTACAAAAACACCAGAGAAGGCACATTGATGACCAGTGCTCATAACAATGCTAAAAGTACATTCTCATAACTAAGTCTTTACATATGCTCTTACTTTGGGGAATAAATTCTTAGAAGCAGATATTACCAAATAAATTATTTTATGCATTAAGTTTTTGGCGCATACTGCAACAATGTTCTCTGAATTGATTGAAATAATTTATCTCTCAGATAAACGTCTATAAAGTTACATATTTTCACTACCTTTATTAAGACAAACTTTTGTATCTTTGCCAACTTGAAAGTTAAAAATGGTGACTCTTTTGAGCTATTTTTTTTTAAAGATTTATTTATTTATGCTTATAGAATGGGGTACAGGCCAGAGGTATGGTGGATGACAGGATTCACCAGAGCCAGAGTAGGGAGCAGAATAGGCAGATTGACAATGTACACTGCTGAGGGTAGCAGTGGGCTGGTCAGGAGAGGTCTGCCACACCATGTGGGTCAGCTCCCTAGCCAGAGATCGAACTTATGCTGCAGTAGCTTTGGAGAGCTTCATAATGCAGTGCTTTAACCCATTGCACCACCAGGGTTATTCTTAATGCCATAATGTCCAAGTTGCACCAGAATGGACTGATTTGTTTCAGTAGAATTTGGCTGTACTATAAAAATAAGCAAGTTTGGGGCTTATGATATTAGACCTTTCATTTCACTAAAAGATGTATCTATTAAGTAGAGTTTTCCAGTTCTTAAAAAAAAAAAAAAAAGGTTGTACTGTCTATTGTCTATTACATGATTATTCAGAGTGTAAATTTTGTAAGATGGAAAAATACTCAAAGAACACAGGAGTTGAATTCTTCCATGTGAATGCTATTCTGAGAAGGCTGGTGATTACATAATTCCTTCTAAAAAATGCAGTCCACCTGCACATACAGGAGGGGTGTTACCTGTACAAATTGATTTCATACCAACTCACTAATTTTCTCTGCAAAATATTTTCTTTAAATATTTTGTCATATTGCCATATGAGCAATAAATTCAAGATAATAAAATTATCACCAACTTTAAAAAAGTGCCCACGTTGCAAATATGCAAAGACAAAGGAAAACATGAAAAACATTGTTTTCCATCTCAACTGACAATGCACATGGACTCTCAGAAAAGTGGCCAACTGGGTTGCAAGGTTTTAAGAATGCAAACATAAATAGAGTTAATGTAGTCTAGAATAAATATGGTGTGTATGTGTGTGTGTGTGTGCTCCTGTGTGTACATTTTTTTAAAGTATGCCCTCTTTCAAAATAGGAGGGTATTCACTCTGGGAGGTATTAGCTTTGTGGCTGCAAGAGTGACCACCTTTACTTCCCTGGGACAGATTTTGTAAGCTTAACAAACCTCACTGGTGACTTGTGACATTCTCCTGCCGGTCCCTGCAGGTCCAGTACCCTGACAGGCCATTATGAAAAAGCTCTCTAACAGGGCCACTGGCTGTCAGAAGCCACCAGCTGGCCTGCCACAGTCCTGTGGTCGCCAGGGTCCAGCTGCCAGTCTGGGCGGTGCTGTCCATGCTGAGCAACGTGCCACCCAGCTGCTGCATGGTCACGTCCATCTGGAGCTCTCTAGCTAGACAAATCTCTATGCCTGTCAGATTTCTTCAGCAAGCCTTGTTATGCAAATTCAATTACTCAAGTGTGCCCTATTACTGCTGGCTAACTGCTCCTAGAACCAATCTCACACTGACAGTCAGTTCACAGTTTTGCTCACCCAAAAGTACCTCATTTATTTTTGCTTGCTATTCCCTTGTATCATTAAAGCTGAACAGCCCAAGTCCTTGGTATTCTAACCTCTATGCAGTGGGCTACTGTTCTCCACAAAGAGCTCAGTGGAAAAATTAATTATAAAAGAAAATCTTCTAATCAGACATGAAGTGGTATTAAAGCTTCAGCTTCCCTACACTTGACAAAGATGATTTTACTACCAGAAATATGAAATTTAAATCTTAATGACTGAGAGGAAAATCTGGTATAACAAGTGATTCTGTCCCCTTTCCCCTCATTCCCCGCCATAAAAATTATTAGGAGAAAAATGCTGTAGTGGTATTTTTCACTAATACCCACTTTTTTATAAAAAGGAAGACATGACAATAATTTTCATCAGGTAAAGTTCATGTTGATGCTCTATCTACATTCCCCCTCCCTAGTACTTCCCTCCTCCTGTATGTACCCCCACATGCACTCCCTCCTCCCCACTTTCCTTCTCTTCTGCATGTACCTACTTCCCTGCTCCCTACAATTAGGTTTCTCTCAATTTTCACAACTCATTTTAATCAGCCAGGAATCTGAGGTTTATTTGCAATATGAACATTCAAAGGCATTTTACTATTTCTTCCCTTTTCAAAAGGCAAATGAGAAAAGACTCCACTAGGCTAAATCTGTAACTCAAAGATTTTCACCCAAGTAATGCTTTTATAAAATTATACAGTTTACACAACTGAGAAGAAAAAAATGGAGTGTATAAGTAGTTGCACTTCCAAACTAGCAATTTCTAGTATCTCAGTAGTTAACAACCGTTTAGGAGAGAAAGGGTCTAAGTGAATGTTTGTTTACGAATCATGCAATGATACAAACACTAACACAGACTTTGCTAAAATTGGTATTACAGAGTGAGAGAATTATATCTGGAACTCAGACTTCCAGGAACGTTATTAACAGGACTAGTTGTATTCAGGATCTTTACAGTGAAAATAGTAATTCATTATTGATTATAAAATTGAAAGAATGAAAAAAACTACTGGCCTTTTATAAGGTAACTTTAAAACATTTTAGTTTTAAAACCTGTTAAGACCTAGGCAAAAGGGATATTGTACAGACAAGAAATTTTGGTATGTACATATGTGTATGTGGTATTTTTAATATCAGCATATATATCATGTATAATGATATACTGACTTGTCTATATCTATATATACAAATGATACTGCCCCTTCCCCCTGCCACCCACTATAAGAATTATTAGGAGAAAAATGCTGCATAGATATATATATACACAAGTATATACACACACTATATATATACACATATATATATTATATGTACACTATATAAACACTATATTACTATTTATGTATACTATATAACTATATATATGTAGATATATATCTCGTATATATATAGTTATATAGTAACATTTTTAAATATCACATAACTGACTTGCTATCTGATTAAATGGATTACTTCATGTAACTTGCTAAAATTCTAACATTTCTTCAATTATATCTGAGAAATCACTACTCTAAAAGCATAAGAAATTTAATTCTCTAATTATTTTTATTGTTTACTCTATACTTGCTAAAAGTGGGATTAAGTATAGTGCCTATGTTTGGCTTTAACCCCTAAAATGAAATGTTTTAAAATTGTTTTTCGAGCGCTTCATTTTTTTTTCTTTTGTTTTGTTTGCTTTTTAAAAGATTTATTTATTAATGCATACAGAAGTAGGGTACAGGCCAGAGATTCAGGGACAGTGAGAGGCTTCACCAGAGACTGAGTGGAGAACAGAACAGGCAGACTGACGAAGTACACTGCTGAGGGGGGCAGCGGGAAGGTCAGGAGAGGTCTGCTGCACCCTGTGGGTCACCTCCAGGGCTGGGGTTCGAACTCGCACTGAAGCAGCTTCAGTTCGATTGGAGTGCTGCATTTGAACCCGCTGTGCCACCAGGAGGGCCCTAAATGGCCTCATTTTTAATGATTTTGAAAGTCAAATAGGCCAGAGTTTGAAATAACCTTATACAAACTAAAACTGAAATAATAAGTAAATTATTTCACTCCAGTATATGAGTGTAAAATTCTATTAGCTATATAAATTAGGAACCATTTATATTTGTAAGAAGAAATATAACTATCCCACAACAAATAAAATGTTTAAAATATGGCAGTGACAATATTAGGAAATACAGATAAATATTGTAATATTTTTATTAGCATCTTATATTGCCACTTAGAAATTCAAATTTAAAAAAATTTAAAAATTCACAAAAAAGGTTAAGAAATCACTAAGATGCTTATATTTTGACTAGAAGATGCTTTAGATCCATTTTAATTGTTTTAGTTTTTATGATGGTAACAGGATTGAAAAAACACTAAAATATGGTATCTTAACATTTGAGTATTTCAAACTGAGTAATTTGAGAAAGAGCAGATATAGGAAGGTCTCCCTACCTTCCTCTTCTCCCCAGACCCCATGAGATCCTAAGATCCTCATGTGAGAGCAGACTCCCACAACACAAAGAGGCATCCTTATCTCCAAACATGGAGAAATTCTAAAAGCTATCCCAAAGAAGAGACCACGCTGAGTTTCCCCCAGTTTACTACCCTTATCCCTTTATCCTACTGCATTTTCCCACCATTTTTTACTCTTCATTAACTTAGTATAAAGACTTAGTTTCCTTTCAAAGGCTCCTATTTTACATAAAACTGGTATTAAATAATTCTGGGCCTCCTTGGTAGCTCAAGGGGTTAAGCTGCAGCTCTTAGAAACTATCCGAAGCCACCTTTAGCATGAATTCAGTCCCTGGCCAGGGAGGTGATCCACATGGAGACCACTCCTGTCTCCCCCCACTGTTCCCCCTCAGCAGTGTATTTCAGTAGATCTGCCTGTTCTGTTCCCAAAGCTTGTCTTTGTTGAATCCTTTCTCTCTTTCTCTCTCTCTCTCTCTCACACACACACCTCTGGCCTGTACCCCAGTTCTTGTATGCATAAATAAATAAATCTTTAAAATAATAAATTTTATGGGCAGAAGAGCTAAAAAGACACTTCTCCAAAGAGGAAATGCAGATGGCCAACAAGCATATGAAGAAAATGTTTAACATCACTCGTAATAAGGGACATGCAAATTAAAACCAAATGAGATACCACCTCACCCCAGTGAGAATGGCATATCTTCAAACAACTAGCAACAACAAATGTTGGCGAGGATGTGGAGAAAAAGGAACTCTCCTGC
>NW_004567106.1:27710163-27814192 GCF_000260355.1 Condylura cristata
CAGAGACAGGGTGGGGAGCAGAACAGGCAGATCAACGAAGTACACTGCTGAGGGGAGCAGCAGGCAGGTCAGGAGAGGTCTGCTGCACCGTGTGGACCTCCTCTGGGGCAGGCAGGTACTGAACTCATGCAGAAGTGGCTTAAGCTTCTTAGTGCTGTGCTTTAACCCGCTGTGCCACCAGGGAGGGCCCCAGACTGAAGATGTTAAGAGGGGACAAGGAAAAAGATTTTTTTCCTCCCATAATGAATCACATCTTTTCCCCAATATGCATATACAAAGAAAATCAGCAGCTAAGATTCATCCTTAAACTACTCTGCTGTGTTCTCAAATTCTTTTCGACTGAATAACTGAAAATATTAAGTGAAAAATTATTCACTTTTTCTCTTTAATAATTCCAAGCATGATTTTAATAATAATAATGAGTAACTACGTAGTAACAGGAATAACTGCTGAGTACACCTATGAATCAGGCATCTTTCTGTAAAAGTAACTTTATGAGGTAGGTATTACTTACAAAGCTCAATTTACAAATGAAGAAACTTAAGCACAAAGATGTTAAATAATTTGCTCAAGTTAATACCGCTAGTATGCATCAGAGGAACTCACTCAAATTCCATTGACTCCATCTTTCCCTAGAAACTAAGAAAGGAAAAAAACCAGAAACCAACCACATATAATAAGCCAATTAAAATGTTCTCTGGTGAAAATCTTCTCTATATATGAATTACACTGAAGAAAATTTGTCCTCAGAGCAGTCTACTCTCAGGCTGGGGAGCTATAGTTCACTTTTGGAGACAGTAAGCCTGCCCAAGCCTATATAACTACAAAGCTATATTGAGTATACTATACTGTGCTGTACTACACTGGACTGGAATGGACTGGACTGGACTACCCTATACTATATGTGAGTGCAGATCCAAATCCCATAGTCTTTCCATCATACCATACTGTCTCTTCTCAAATCTCTAGAAGCCCAAGTGAAGAGAAATGTGTACCTTCCACACATTAGAACATTTAGGTAAAATCCAAAACTCCTGTGGTTGGAGTTTTGGTGAGAAAAAAAGAGGAAAGATGGAAATCTCATTATTTGATTTTCACAAAAGCACATATCTTAAAAAATGATGTTATAGAAAGAAATATACTCTCGTGGGAGATTCAATGTTTATATTTTTATAGACTTGTAAGAGTTCTCATTTACTGTGTTATTTTTCTAAGTCTCAAAATAACCAACGTATATATAGATTCCATATTAACATTCTCACATTTTTTACATCCAGAAAAAGTCAAGAAAAGTCAAATAACTTGTATAAAGTCACAAAGCAGGTAGTGGTAACACTCAAAAAATGTTGAATTGTCTGAATAGAGTCCTCCTGATTTTTTCAGACACATAAAACACAAATATAAAGGCTTCCCATAGAACTAAACAAAAAACAAGCACTATATTTAACAGACCAAAGGAACATCTGCTATTACTTAACTACCACCCATCTGATCCCTTTAGAGTTTTACCTCTATCTTACACTTCAGCTGTAGAACATTCTGAAGGTATCTGTTAATTCCTACATAGTCCAGGATAAGGATCTCACTTTATTCTGTTAAACTAGAAATGTCACTTTCTTCACAGTCTGGTCATAATATTAGCACCTGGAATTTAAAAGGTCCTCTCTTATCACATTTAGAGTATACCAGCAATGGTTACACGAAATTATATTTCCAGTCTTTCACATAAGCATTTTGCTTGCTTCAATCCCCGAGTATCTTCCTCAAGGAACAGAGAATTAATTGCTTAAAGGTAGAAAAAATGGCTCAAGAAAAAAATGATAATAATGCAAGAGAACCATCTTAAGTTTTTCTTTTATAAAGGACTTAAATGATAACACTATCATATCTGGTATTGTGACAGCATTGTTGTAAGTCTCAAATTTTAATTGTATGCTTACCTCTCAGTTTTTCTAAATGAAAGCACTGTGTAAGTTCAATTAATTGAATACCAAAAAAAATTATTTTCAAAAATCTCAAATCTTTCCCCAGTGTAAATTCTAAGTTTGGTGAGGACATGAGCCTGACCATCTCACTTAGATGACACCAAGCACTAAAAGTGCGAGTGTCTCCAATGTACTACACACAGGCGCACTTTGATTTTTACTACTATTACCTGTAAGTATTTATAGACGACAAAATGTAAGGCAATTAACAACATGGCATCTTTTTAAAAGTACAATTAAATTTGCCTTCTTCAAATATAGTCTAACTTACTTGTAAGCCTAGGTAATAAAGGTCTTTTTTAAATGGAGTCATGAGCTTCTAAAAAAATACAATGCTATCTTAATTTCTTATGCTATCCCTTTCTCACTCTCCAAGTTTTAGAAAAAATTTCATGTCTTACCAATCTGGCCATCTGAGTTGTTACCATTTTCCCTTCCATATCCAATCAGAAACATCAAAATCTAGAAATACCAACCCGCCATAATTCAACAAAGTCATTTTACTATTTCATATTTCTGTGTCATTTTACATGTTATTTTCCCATTGTCTGAGGACAGACCTTCCCATCTCCCCTGGCAAATATAACTTATATCTCACTATTCCAAAATATTAACATGAGATGCCCCCAAATAGATCATTAACTTCATTTGCATGTTATGTATGTTACATTTAGTACAATGTTTTGTTTTATGAATATGCCCTCATCTAATATTTCATAGTGACCTTGAGACCCTCTTTACCTCTTTTCCCAGCACCCAGCAGAGTATGTGACTCACAGAAGATGTCCAAAAAAATATTTGCTGGATGAAAAGATATTGAAGACTAAAGAATAGAAAAGACACTGCATTTTCAAATCAGGAAACTAGAAGAGGAAAGAGGCAAAGAAATGAAAAGAACAGGATAAAAAGAGTAAAACAAATCACAGGGACCAGCTTGTACATTTTTTATCCAAATAGTTATACCTCCATCGCGCTCCACCCATCAGTTGCTCTTGATGAATTTTATAGGCCAATTCCTTATAATGCTGATCTAGGATACTTTTATAAAAACCAAAGAAACAGTCATATTACTTTTCTCCAACTACAACCACAACTCTAGTTCAATATACCACCCTCATGTGCTTGGACAGCTACACTGTCTCCCAATTAATCTCCCAGTTTTAACCCTTACTCTGCCCCTAAAAAGTTTTGAACACTATAGCTACTGTGATCTCTTAGAAATCCAAATCTGATCAGACCATGGTATCTGCCTACTTAAAACTCAATGACTTCCTACTGTTCTTAGTGTAAAGGACAAAATGGGAAGCATTACTAAAATGGCTCAACAGTCCAGCCTAACCTTAATCTTCATCCAATAGCCAGCATCCCTTCAAATGGACAATTCCCTCATTTGAGTATTTTTCCCATGTGAATAGTTAATTCACTCTCTAGGGTCACAAACCAAAGGTTACATTCTCTAGTAAGACTATCCTAACTCTCAAGAAAGTTTCCCTATTTATATACTCATAGGTCAACATTCTCCACCTCATCACAGTAAAAAGTATTGTATAGCTTTCTGTGATTATGATTAATACTTGTATCCCTCCAACTAGACTGTAAGTTCTATGGATGAGGATAAGAACTATGCCCATTCTGACTGGCACTTTGCAGGGCCAGTGTATTGCCTAACTCATACTAGAAATATAATAAATATGTTAAGGAAATAATAACAAAATACACAATAAAATATGAATAATGGGATAGTGCAGTAAAATAACTTTTATTAATCTCCCTCAAACTGAAAGCTAAAATTGTATTTAAGATCAACCATAAAAGTACTTTCATTAAGTTCAGGAAGGAGCATGACAAAGAAAACAGTTATTAATACTATTATTCAAAATTGTTCTAGAAGTATAAACCAATGCTAAGTAGAAGTCTGCAAAACCTTTATAGGAGATTTAAAATTTAGAAGCAGCACAATTATCACTCTCAAAAGTGGGAAATCAAAGAGAACCAACCAAATCTACTGAAAACATTAAGATTACTCAAAAAGGATATGGAGTTTCAAATTAATATAAGGAAACCAATGCTTCTCTTATTTATAAACAGTAACAAAAAATATTAGTAAAAGATTCCCTGTATAACAACAACATTAAGAAAAATGAAAGGATTCTGGAATAAACAATACAAGAGGTGCTCAGGATATTTTTTAAAAAAAAAACTTTTATGGGCACTCCCTTATGGCACAATGGGTTAAAGGGCAATACTATGAAGCTCTCCAAAGCCACTACAACACGAGTTTGATTCCCAGCTAGGGATGGAACCCACATGGTATGACAGACTTCCCCTGACCCACCTGCTGCTCCCACCAGCATGTGCTTCAGTACATCTGCCTGTTCTGCTCTCCACTCAGTCTCTGGTAAATCCTTTCACCCAGCCCCTCCCTGTACCTCTAGCCTATACCCCAGTTCTTGCATGTATAAATAAATCTTAAAAAAAAAAAACTTTTAACCTAGTAAGAGAATCAATAATGAGTAAATCTTACTCTTAGACTTGCTTTGTAACTGTATCAATTTTTTATAAATTTAACCATAAACATTGCAGTTCCAATGTGAAAACATTAACATAATGTTTTGGGAGGAACATGATTTAATGACCCAGGTCTATTTAATATAAATGTCATAGATAGTAAAGAAATCAACAGTGAGATAACAATAGAAGAATACAGAGAGCTTAGAATAACCTAATTATACCTGGGAATAGAGAGCATGAAATTAATGGATAAAAGATTATGAAGTGGATTTTTAAAAGGCTAAATAATGTATGGCCTCTTGGTGGCACAGATGTTGAATTTCAGGGTTATCCAGCTATTGCCAGCCATTGTGGCATGAGTTCCAGCCTCAGTCAGGGAGCTGACCCAAATGGCACAGCAGACCTTTCCTGTCTGGTCCACTGCTCCCCTCAGCAGTGTTATTTCAGTAGATCTGCCTGTTCTGCTCCCCATCTGTCTTTGGTGAATCCTTTCACCCCCATACCTCTGGACTACACCACAGTTCTTCTTACATGCATTAAAAAAAATTAACAATAAATCTAAAAAGGAAAGAAAAAGTAATCTAGGGCTATATCCTCATTCCTGTCATCATAAAAAATTTCAAATGAATCTAAAATTTTACATTTTTGAAACTAGAATAAAGAAATAACCGAAAGAAAATATGTGTAAATTTCCTTTCTAATTTCACAATTTTAGAGAGAATAAGGTCTTCTAAATAGGATATAAGACACAAAAGTCATAAAAGGTTAAAACTGACAACTTTAGCTCCATAAAAGTTCAAAACTTACGTATTTCAAAAAGTACCATAAATAAAATGAAAGGTCGAAATGGTAGAAAGTCTTTGCAATATTTACATCTTTCCATACATGTTTAGTCATTTAAATACAGCCTTCTTAAAAGTTAGGAGTGTGTGTGTGTATGGACATGTGGGCGTGTGTGAGAGAGAGTACATGCAGATGCAAATCTTTTCTTACTGAAATTCTGTTCCCAGACTTAGACTAGCATAGTATATGGTTGATTGTCAATAAATTTTGTTGAACTAATGACTGAGCATTTGACACTCATACATTTCAATTAGAAAAGATCAATACCTAGCAAAGCACACTGCTCAGCATACTGTAAGCACTCAACAAATAGCTACTGAATGAATGAATCCAATAAAACTTGCCCAGAGGACAGGAACATGCAATCACCGAAAACAAAACAAATGCAAACAAATGGCCAATAAACATTCCTAAAATGCAAACCCACTCATGATTTAACAGTAAAACAAGGAAGAAAATCAAAACCAAACTGTCATTTTTAAAACTATCAGACTAGAAAAGAAATGTAGAGACAGTTTTGGCAAAAGTGTGAGAAAATACTTTCCTATATTGTCAATGAAAGGATAAACTTTGGTGAAAAATTGGGAATATCTGCCATAGTTTAAAATAGACTTACCTCTGGCCCAGCAATTTTATTTCTTAGAATTTCTCCTACCAAAAAATTTGCATCTATATGAAAACATCTATGTGCAAGAAAATTCAGATAATCTTTTTTGTAATAGAAGTCTATGCACATCTACATTCTATATTCTATAGAATACCCTGAGGTAATTTAAGAGTATAAAATAAACCTATTATATATTAAAAGATATAATACATTTTTAAAAGCAAACAAAAAATCCATTTTGGGGGATTTTTGGAAGTGTGTATGTATATTTACATGCAACAAAATACTTATAAAATTTAAGATAGAGTCTCCAAGTACAATATTTAAAAGTTTTAAGAAAGGAGACAGGGAACCTTCATTTCATTTGAAAAACAAAAAGGAAGGAAAAAATGAAACTATGAAAATAAAGACAGGAATAAAAGTACATAGAGTAAGATTTTAAAAGTGAGAGTTAAGAGTAAGAAAACCTGATGGGCTCCAAGTCTATCTTACTCTCAAAGGCATTGATACAGATTATAAGAAGACACAAGCACATACACTATAAGAATTAAGAGGAGAAAAGCAGGTCTCATTATTTTCCCAGTGCCTGAGAGAGATAATAAGGAATAAATAAGTATGTATTAAGCTAAAGTTACAAGTGAGAATGGAAGTCATATGGAAGAAGGAAGGCCAGGGGAAGTGATGGTTATTACTAAGTGCCAAAACTTAGCTCTGAGTTTGCTAGCCATCTCAGTAAAAATAAAAACATGATGCTGGGAGTCAATAGACTTCCAGCAGGTACATAGGCAACACCACTGCAGAAGATACTGCCAGAAGCCTCCAAACGAGTCCCAGGCATCTTTTACATCAAGTGCAGCAACCCTCGTCCAAGATCTCAGTACATTCCTGGCAGCACTAAGACCCCCTAGTCTTCTGAGAGGGTTCTTATGTTCCCAAAACCAGCAACAAGAGGGGTTTGAAGCTATGGATTCTGCTACTACACATCATGTTCCTAACTACTGAACCAAGAAATACATAAAAGCTATATAATAAAAGATGAAGGAGCTCAAAGAGGAAGTTTTCAATCTAAATTCTACTATCAATTTTTGATTACATATATTAATAGTATAAGGAAGTATGAACACATGAAATGAAACAGGAATGTAACAGAGATTTACAAATCACCCAAAAACACTCAGTTCAGGCTACAACTTACTGCTAGTTGTGTCACAGCTGATCTAGAGTGGGAATTAAGTCAGGAAAGAAGACACTGTTTTAGGTAACCTGTTTTTAATATCCAGTTTGTCAGGAGGATTCAATACATCAAAAATTTATTCCAATACTATAAACTAGGATGATGGCTAATATCTTTCAGCTCCAGTACAGAAAAACCACAAATTTTCATAAAGGCTATTAGAAACATATTAATTGTCTATAAAAATTTTACTAGTCAAATTAATCAGAATTAAGCTAAAAAAGGTGTGACCAAAGGAAAATGCCTCTTGGAATATTAGAAATATTCACAAATAAGTCTTTCTGCCTGTAAAACTAAGGATAGTTATGCTATATAAGATATCAACACCATGATGCTCAAATACTCTTTCTGTTAATACAACAGGAAGTGCTTAGTTTCTTTGCTTTTAATCTTTAAAAAATATATAGTGACAGCACTTCATTATGTAGCCATCTCTCTCCCTGGATGCTCTGGAAGGTTTGACTGTTTATCCCACATACATTATTTCACCAAAACTGATCATTGCTTTTGAGGTTTACTCCTAAACATTCCTTTCGGGGGGGGGGGGATCACAAGCAAATATAAGAAGTAGACATTATTATTAGCATCATCATCATCATCATCATCATAATTACCACCACTACCACTGCCATAATCATCATCAGCCTGCTGTTAGGCTTGTTTATTCAATAGTTAGAATACTGTTTCAGTTTCTTCAGGAAACTGAAAGAAATAGTAATCTTCCCAGATCAAACTTCCACCAAGCAGTTTTAGTACAACATTTATCATACCTAGCAAACCACCAGAGGACAATTCCATCTGCTACAACAAAACAGAGAAAGATAAAGGTCTCCAAACACTTAATAGCACTTTCCAAAAAAAGGGCCATAAACCTAACACCACTGAAAGAGAAATGCAATCTGCACTTTGCAGACCTAGACAGGAATTGCTTCAATACTATCTTTTTCCCTCTTCCTCACCATAAAAACTACCCACCCCTAGTTTTGATGTACAGATCTACATCCCAAAACTCTTAGGAGATTAGGAACCCACAAGTACCAACAAAGACAGGAAACAAGGAAGGACTTGTTTCCCACACAAGGTTTGTAACATTGCATTTCAGTAATTATGTATGGAGTGAACACTGAAAAACAAAGCAAAATAAGTATGCCCACTCAGAAGCATAAACTAATCTAATGGACACAACTAAACCAAAGCAATGGGGCAGACATGAATACAATTGCCCCTTCTAATGAAAGTTAGATTCAGGACATCAAACGATTTCGAGATTGGGCTAATCCATCCACTTTAGATCATTACAAAGTAGGAATAATTTAAGAAGTCCTTAGGAAGCAAACAATATGTCAAAAATGTGTTTACATATAAGTAATACCAATAACTGCATGTCAAAGCTATAGTTTGGGACCCAGAGAAGTAAGTTTCTTAAATATCTTCCTTAGGTTCAAAAACACATTTCACTTAAGGAATTACAAAAGAAAACAGGAAAAAAATTTTTTTCATCCTAAGCTTTCTTTTGAATCCTTCACATTTAAATTTTTACTAGTTATTAAAATAATGTTTAGAATTGAGCAGGCAAAAGTAAAATAATGAAATTATGTTAAATAGCAACTACTCAAATGGATTAGGGCTTATTTTATGAAAGTTTGCTTTCCTCAAAGAAAATTTGCATGGAAAATTCTAAATAGATGTTTGTCCTACCTTTATAACTGGGTATATTGTGGTAATATATAAAAAAAAAAATCAAGAAAATTTAAAACTTAGTCATAAGAAATAGGAAGGTCTATCACCTTCACTTCCGTTGCCAATGAAAAAACAATGTCAAACAACGTGTTACTATGTGAAGCAGAGGAAATAAAAATAGCTTCTTACTCTTAAATGCTAAAAATTTGTTTTGGCAGGTTAAGAGAAAAGAGCCAGGTGAAGACACACAACCACACAAATAAATGCACATGCAAGATTCTCAATGGAAAAGACTGAAAATAGTAAAAGTGTTGGGCGTGAAACCACAAACAGCTCATTCCCACAGTAACTTTCCCAAAACTCATTCCCTACTTTGACCCTCACACACACAGAACATGTTCAACAAAAGTCAATAATTCCTTATTGGGAATTTATTTAGGGCTTATTTTGATGTTCATTGTATAGCAAATATATGAAATTATAGGGACTCAATGTGAACATCTATTTTCCTTTTTAAAAATTTTTATACACATGTAATTGATAATACACACAAATTCCCTACTTCTTTCCCTTATACAACAAAAATACAATGGGTATTCTCCAGTTAAGGGTTTCCTTATTTTATTTTACTTCCTCATTACTAGAGTGTTTCTATCATCTCCTGGTCAAGAAAACACTGTCATCTGTTTACATTAGCATACTTCCTGAAATATCACAGTTCATTCTTTTAAAGTCACAACCTCAACCTTTAAAAACTACACCACCACTTCAAACTGATACATAAAAATCAACAACTGATTTTTTTTCTGATGAAAAATCTCAAAATATAACATCAGTCAAGGCAAACACAACCAAATTTGACCTTCACCCTGCTATAACCAGATGACCTTTCACTACAACAAGAAAAAAAAAAGGAAAACTATACAAAAAGAAGCTTAAACTACACTGCAACTTTCTTCACTATCAGTTGCGCAATTCTCTAACCAGCAATAATCATTATTCCCTTGGAAATTTACCCCAGAAAAGATCAGGGTCAAAGTTTTTTTGTTTAAGTTTTTTCCATTAAGTTTTCAGTAATAATCTTTACTTTCCCTTTTTATACCCTTTCTTTTCACAGCAATCCATCTAACAAGATTTTTGGGAAACAATCGGTTATATAACAAGCTAGGAAATCTTTAAAATGAAGAAAGCAAATAAATGAAAGAAGCTTCAAACATGATTTCCAATATAACCTGGGCTCTTAGTTCTCTGAGCAACAGTAACAAGAATATTGTTCATTCGCTTGTTTGAGTTCCTTTTGAACACACCAGGTTTGGGTCTCTTCACTCTTCTTTCCAAAATGATGATTTCAATGTCAAATTAGACTGCAGTGTTCTTTATTAGTAAACAATAAGCTTTGAGATACTGCTATTCATATGTTTTAACACTACATAAGATAAACATTTTAAAAACTGTACATGCACACTGAAACTCTTGTTGGTATTTTATGAAGGACAATTTTTTGGTGTGTAAAAATACATTTAACTAAACAACTTGTTTTGGAAAATAAAATATTTAAAACACAAGTTAAAAGAGAAAACAAACAAAAAGAGGCCTGTGTACTCAGACTTGAAGTAACTTTTAAATAAGACACCCTTTGGCTCTTTTTAATGCCCAACTTCTAAAAGACCTTCTAAGGAAGTTATTTTATAACATATAAAACTTCTGTCTTCCCTTTCTGGTTCCACATTTTCTTGTCCTTTTATTCCTCTAGTTGAATAAATTTAAGCATATAAAGCTAAAAACAGAATTACTTTAAATTACCTTAAGTGGAATTTTTTAATTGGTTAACAAGTCTTCATTTTGATTTGGGGTGTGTATGGAAGAGGAAGATCTGTATCATTGAATGATGATAATGGAGCATGAGAAAGTAACTCTGCTGATTTTGTTTTCAAGTAAAACAAACCAAAGCCTTTTAGTTGTTTTAGCAACCAAAGGAAATTGCAATTTTAAGGTACCAGTCCTATCATAATATTTTAAAAACCTACTTAAAATGTCTTCCTTGTATTACAGTGGGATAATTCTTAAATCAATTGTATATTGTCATATCAGATCTTCCTGAACTTCAATTTCTTTATGAAAATATGACAATAATATGCATTTTATGAGGCTGCTTTAAGGATTAATGATTTAAGATACACAAACCACCCAGCATGACAGTCTGACACACAAAAGGAACTTAACAAATATCAGTTGCTTTCTACTAGAAAATTCTGTGTCATGAAATTTTTTTAATTGATTAAAATATACTTTTGATCCATTCATAGATAAGGCGATATGCCCTTCTTTTTGTTTTCCTTTAAGGCTATTGGAATTTTTTCAAAAGTGGAGGTTAGGGACAAACAGCAGGCAATTGTTTAAACAGAAGACAACACAGATGTTGCTTACTTTCATTCTCTTAAGTGTTTTATAACACGCAAATTTTACATATTTCTCTATGAAATACAAATTTTCTTAGACTTTGTTTTTAAGAAATATAAAACTAAGCAGCTATACCTTGCCAAACGTACATTTAAAAGTATGTGGTAGCTGAACATTTTACCTTATACTGTAAAATGTACATCCTACAGTGTAAAAATCTAAAGATTACTGACGACTAAGCTTTCTATTTTGGCTGGAATTATTTCATACCACTTAAAGGTTTCACTTGGTTAATTTTATATACAAACATACATTCTCACTCTATTTGAAATCTTGCTGTATTTTATGCCACAAAATCCACTGATGACTAAACTCATTGTATGCCAGCTCACGACTCAAAACCCCCTTCTCTAACCCCAGCACCCACCGACCTCCACCCCCAAAGAGATGCCGGGCATTGTCACTGTTTGTGTGGAGTTGGAAACAATACATTTCCACTGCTGGTTAATTTACATCAGACACAGCCAGGCCAAGGGGAGCCGAGAGCCTTCTTTTTTCCCTCTTTCTTCTTCCGTTTTCCTCCCCTCCCTTTTTAAAATTTAAATAACTCTTTAATTTAAAAACTTCCGGATGTTTTATTACCTCCGAAACTTTACTTATTCTGTGGACTAGCTTGAAAAGGTAAGTTTGAACAGTTTTTGTCAGGTTAATGCCTTTTTTTTTTAAACAAATGTTTCTGACAGTAAGAATCCACAGTGCTAAAACTGCAATAAGGATACTGCATTTTACTACACAATTTCATTGTTTTTTATAACCTATTTAAATATATAAAAATCTAAAATGGTATTAAACAGACATTTAAACTAGCTGTTCTCTTCATTGACTCATACGTATGTTAATCATACGTGCCTAAAGAATATAAAAGGATCTGATGTTTTTGCTATTTCTGTCTTCATTTTTTAGAAAACTACACGAAATTATAAATGCAAATACAGTAAGTCCACTTGCTTGTCTATTAATAGAAAAGTATTAAACTTGTTAAATTTTTAAAATCTAATATTAAAAATACGATAAAGCCTAATGCCAGCTTTTCTTTGAAAGTCATATTAACTCTTAGTCAGCAAAGTTAATTAAATTTTTTTTAATTTCAGATATAGGAAAAAGAATTAAGCATAACTATCTTCAATAAAATTTATAATTAAAGAAGCCTCAGATATGGAAATCCTATTTTTCCAACCAACAAATTTTACTGAATTATTTTATCTAAAAGCAAGTAAGCCAGATTCCACTGACCAAAAAAAGTTATGTAAGGACTTCACAACATATGTAAATACAAATAATTAAAAATCACATTTCAAATTTTAAAAAATCCTGGTAATGTGGCTCCAAAAGTATGAGTCCATGTTTTCAACATTTAACATATACTTTCTCACTATGTTTTCATCCTTCCCCATCCTAACTTCCTCTAGGTCCACAACTCCTACATAAATTAGATCATTTAGGCCAGTTGGTATTTTAATACAAGGCCCCTCCTCCTCCACTTGGACAGTCCAGCCTTTTATATCTATGTGGAGGTTCCCATGGCAACACTCACTTACACCCAATACTATTTCCAACTGAAATAAGAAACCAAAATCTAACTGCTTCATTACTAAATTATACATACCCTAATGACTAAGGATTTCTTTCTATTATTTTTTAATGGAAATGCAGAATTCTGGAATTTCAACAAAAATAATCATTTCATAGAAATAACTTGAAAAATAGTCATTGTAGGCAACTATATGCATACATATGATTATGTCATTTGCATGTGCTTATTCTTACTACATAGAACTGATGCTGAGCCAAGGGACTTAGATAATTCACAATTATAATTAGGAATAGTAAGTATACTTTTTACTAATCCAGTCTACTGTCTCAAATTCTCTTTCTTACTTAATGTTGGGAACATAGTTCACAAAACCCTACTAAAAATTTCTAATACAACAAGCCAAGAAGCAATTCATGGACAGCAGGAGGCAATTCCAGAACACAGGCATAATATAATGAGAAACCACTACAGCTTTTTGATGTTAAATAAGTAGAAATATCAGCATACAACAAAGCTAAGAAGCAGACTGTTGTATCAAGTTTAAAAGTAAAATATTCAGGGTCGAATATCATGAGTACCTTTGTCTAGGCTACTTTCAAATGTGAGATTTCACAATTTTTAAAACAAAGTTCTTTATAGTAGTTAAGGGTGTGTGTATGTGTGTGTGTGTGTGTGCATATTTAGTTTTAGTACTACACACATGCCAGCCAAGTTATTCAAAATACAGAGAAGGGGAGCATGTGTGTTAAAAGTAAGAATATCAAGGTGGGAGGCCAAACATTTACTTTGAAAACATATACATTTCTTAAACAGTCTGTATACTAAGAAGCCTCAAGAAGAGGCAGGGTTATAAAATAAATAGTTTTTTGGTAAATGATCAAAGCTAAGTTAAGCATTAAACATCTCTCTCTGTGTGAATAATTTTTTTGTGTGTGAATAAATTTTTTAAAGGGATAAATATAGAACATACTGAACTTTATTCTGATAACATTATAGCACCTCCATAGTTATGTTAAATAAGTTAGTCTCCATATATTTATTAACATATATATGGGTTCATAAAATAGAACATTAATACATATTTTGATGACAAAAATCTCACTATTATAAAATTTATAATGAGTAAGGGTTTTTCTTTTTTACATTAGCACTTTCTTAAAATGAGCTGACTCAAAAGACTATAAAGACTCACTCAAAACCAGTACAGGAAACTGCAAGAATTTACTTTCCCAAAAACAACTTTTAAGACATGAACATGAACTGCCTAATGAATCTCATAGTTAAGCTTGTGAAAAGGACCAACTTGCACCTTCCAGAGGTCTTTCCCTCTTTTTTAAAATTCCCATACAGTGAAACCTGTGGACACATTTTTTATAAGGGCTGGAAGGGGTGGTTGGGGGTAAGGAGGGGGGTGATCCGCCACACTGGGGGGTTTCTGTAACATTTGTAAGAGTTTTTATAAGCAGGATCCTCTCTCCAGTGTTTAAGCAAGTAAAACAAAACAAAAAAATAACCAACAGTTAAATGTTCACTTTACTTTAAAAATAAAAAAAAAAGACATACTGGCATTCTACTACAAATGTTCAACATTTTTATTTACTTTCAATATTAACAACCTAGGAGCAAACACTTGGATTTGGAAAGTTCAGAAATCTTTCAATAACTGGGAGACATTTAATCAACTCTGATATCACATGCATTTTTTAAGTCAATATCAAAAATAAAATCTAGAAAAAATATGACCTCTCTTGAACAGGGAAGAATGTCTTTTCAAAGACATTGCATCAAAGCCTTATCACAAGCAGGCTTGGATGCAATGCCACCTGGTGGCATAGAAAAACTCTAAAACAGACTTTAGTTTCTAGAAACTGAGCTGTCCAGCCAATCCCTTTTGACTTCTCTACCCTCCTACCAAACAAGTTTAACAACAAATAATTTTTATTTAAAAACTTTGAAACTATAGGCAATTAAACTCTATGTGACAATTTCTTCGGTGTTTAAATCTCATAAAAGAGGTAAAATATTTTTCAGAAACCTAAATTGTACCAAATCTTTAATATTTAAAAGACAAAATGTTTAAGGATGGGGAGGGGTGCATGTGCAGGGATGGAGTAACGGAGCTGCTTTGTAAAATTACACTGTATAATTAATTCCATGGTAAGAATGTTTTTATGGTGTGTTTTGGTGACCTTTTATTACCATCAAGTTCACAATGCTGGTGGGCTGCCTTTTAATCCCTCCGCAGACAAAGGCCCTAAATAAACACAGATCCCTTCCTGGGAAAAAGTCCACTCTGGTTAAATGGTAAGGAAATGAGTAAATCATTAGTAATCTTTAAAGCCAAAGCTATAAACTCAAGTTACCTTAAGTTGAAATGAAAGTGTCCTGCAAGAGTTTCAAAGTTCTGTCACAGATAGAAATCTCCAGCTCTTGACTCCAGACTAGGCGCCAGCTGATAAACAAACAATTTAAGTCAAGAGCTGGAGAATTCCCAGCTTTTTCATTTAATGGCTTTGGCCAAGAGTATTTATTGCCTCCAGTTTTATTCTCACTTAGCTCTAAGAGGAAATTTAAACTCATCATTATCTTAAAGTCCCATATGGGTAGCAGTCAGCTCACCTGATAGAGCTCCTCTTACTCTATACCAGTTGAGTCTCTACTAGAAGTGATGTAATAATGTAAACTAATTAACTATAGTTCTAGGTTGACTTTTTAACAGGCTAACTAAATTTTGTTCAATATAGTTTATATTCCCACTTGGAGTAGTAACAATTCCAAAAAGCTTACAATTTTATTCCAAACTACCAGCTAAAATGGAAAAGGCCATTGAAATTTCTCTCATCCCCACTGCCCCTGTTCTCCCTGAACACATCCTTGTCTACTAGGCTTTGAATATTACATAAAGCAACTTTTTTGTATCAAAAATAGATAGCTCCTATTAAGTTCAAAATAAGCAGTGTCAGCTCATTTCCTAACAGAGCAGTGTGCAAGATTTAAGATATAAATGCCCAATCATGAAAAGCTGTTGATTTTACACAAGTAGTAGTAATATAAAAGTACACCATGAGATACCAACACATATTTCTAAATGCCGTTTTTAAAAGCCTACTATTAAAGAATACAAATCTTAGGATCAAAGTTATACTGCTGCTCTTATTCCTTTCTCAAAATTAGCATTTAGTTTAGAGAAAAGTTCATTTTTACTCAGAGTTTTATGTCAAAATAATTCTTTTAACTATCTGCATATCTGCAGATATTTAGGAACTACAATAAATCAACTATCCTTTTTCCTCTGGCTGTTTATCCAATAAAAAAAATGCTGCAAGAAAATTTTTATAGCCTAAGGTAAAGGGTTAATAAAATATGGCATTAATGCAAAGAAAAATTCTTTCCCTCTCACTTCTTAATTTTTAGAAAGTTTTACAAACCTATCTTGGCTGGAAAAGCCAATTAACTATTTCAGTGTCTGCCAAGGCTATTTTTCTACTTTTTCAATAAATGTACACAGCACATTAAAAATGTTGGCCGCTTGAGAACAAGTATTACTCTCTCACATAAGGAAGAATTAGAGGAAATGAAATGTAGTTACTGATGAAATTATTTGTATGCCCTCATATTTTGTTTCGTTAAAAAACTCCCTAAGAACAATGCTGTCTTTGAGACTGCAATGGATATTCATGAAACCATAACTGATAGTAACTTAATAAAAAAAGATGTCAGGTAAAAATCTTAAAATTTTTAATATTCTTCTTTAAAAAGTTCCTTTCTCACATCACTGGAGGTAATCTGAGCTAAATACAAAATAGTAACAATGAAAGATCAGGTTAAAATCACTTCAAGGCAGAAAAGAAAGATAACCTTGCTGCCCTATCTTCCCTGATCATGAAGGAAAGGTGAGTACTATAAAATATGCATGTAAATTAAAATACTATGAAAAGTGCATGTAAATCTAAACTTTTCACACCTTAAATTACCAAACAAATGTAAAACTAAATTCATATCGCAAATATATACAGAATAGAATCTAAAATTTTACAGAGATCATTTTAAATTTAAGATTATCAAACTATCTTTTTAAGAGAAAAATCACACATCTAGAAAACTGCAAATAAGTTTGATAAAGATTTGATCACAATAAGGCCACTGTCAAATTCTTAATTCCATTTCCTCTTCCCAAAACCCCCTTGCCAATACTATCCAAAAATCACAAGTAAAGCAAAACAAAGATATAGATATAAAATATATACTTATGTATTATAAATAGTATAATATACCATTTATACTCGAATTTCACACTACTAAGAAATCAATAGATGTTAATGAAAAATAAATTATATATTACTAATAGCTGTAAGGAGATTGATTTGCTAAATCTACCTTTACATAAACACAGTTAGGCACTCCTAAAATACATGACCAGACCCATTGTGTCTGGTCTGACTTACATCCTGAATGGCAATTAAAGGACATTAAAAATACCCTGGGATTACTTCAGGCAGGACCCCTGCCTTATCCATGCACCTTCCAGCATAGCCATGTGAAGAGAACACAGTGTCCTTCTGCCACAGGAGGGTCTGGCAGGAGCAGTCCTGGTAATGGTTACTTGGCTGGAAACTGCAATGCAATTAAAATTTGCCTGCAGATTTGGAGATGAGGGAACTGAAAATTGCAAGGAGTACATTCTTAGAAATAAACTAGGCGGTTATTAGTAATAACCATTACTAACAATAAATGTGGCAACAATAAAAACACTAAATGAAATGATCACTTGCCTCCCCTAACCCATTCTTCCATTATTTTCTTAGGATCAAATTATTAAAGTCATCTCTACTATGTTATCTTGGGTAGTCAGCAGTCTTGTCTAAACACATTAAAAACTCATTAACACCTAATATAGGGACTCTTGAATATGACAACTGTTGTAAGGGAGTCTTAGACATGTAAAAAGGGGTTTTTATGGGAGCCTCTTCCTTGGGACTAATTTCAAAGAAATTCTTGGAATTTACTTTTCAAATATTTCTGAACTTCTTGTGCAAACAGTAGAAAATTCCAGGCAAAGGGTCTCCTCCAGAGACAAAGGATTCTTAATGGGTAATGGCTAAGTAAAATGACAGGTAAATGCCTAACATAATTAACCCATTTCTGTGTATTGGTATTGATGAATCTTTTGTCATTCCTAAGAAATGGAATTAGAAGTCAAATTTAAAAGAAAATTGTAATTGAGTTACTAAAGCTTTAAATACTAAATCAGACCAAAGAGAGGCTTACCTTACTTAACATTTCTCAAGAGAATATTTCAAATCTCTTACACAAAGTCAATGCCATAAAGTATTTTAATTTTTACAATAACAGAAACTGATAATTAAAAAGAAGTAGAAGTCACTTTTGAAAACTATTTGGTAAAGGGACAAACCTGTGAGAATGAGTTATTTCAAAAAAAAAAGAAATCTTACTGAAGACTAAAATATTAGAGAAACACCACACACACAACTGTCTAACCAAACAAGATTGCAAAAGGACCAAAAGGACCTGTTGTGATAGCCCTTCCTCCACACATTATAAACCAAGGCAAATTCAGTTATATGAAATTTGGTAAAAGAATTTGTATTTGGACAAAAATAGTAATGTTTCAGCCCAAAGCCAAGTACAACTGCCAAGTTATAAACCTAAGAAAATGTTTTAATGGAAATGCCAACAATCCCTTAACTATAATGGTGGTAGGTGCCAAAATATAAATAATTTTTGTTTTTGTGGGCCCTTGACCACAAATTAGATACAGATCTAATAGAAAAACAATACATATCCAGTTCAGTAAGCAGTATGGCCAAGATTGCACACTTGATTTTAAAAACAATAATGGCGTCTATATGAGACTTTCATTGAAAAATTTAGCAAGCAAATCTAAGGCTTTAAGACAAACACCTTAATAGATTTTGTGCTTATTACTCCACAGTGAAAGAATACCTCAAATAAATTACTAAAACTTAAGCCAGCCAAGTGGAGTACAAAATTTGGTTTTCTCATAGGGGAGTGCATTACAAACACATACACACAAGTTCAATTATTTAATTTTGACATTAATCCCTAACTAAAGCAATACAGTTTAGCAAATCAATGAGGCTTGCCAGCACAGAAAGCCTTGGGCTAAGTACAAGTGCCCCTTCAGAGTCACTTCAACTTAAAGTCTCTGCAAATTCACAGACATATAAGGCAAATCAGTGAGCTTTTTTTTCTTTAGTTATTCAAGCACAGTTAAGTATTGTAATTATGCCCATAGAGCAGACTGAACAGTATTTGGCCATTAGTCACAAGCAATAGTTTTTAAGTTGCTTTACATGTAGCACTCATTATACAGGAGAGCTGAACAAATTGGAACTAACTTTGAGAGCAGAGCCATTTCACAATGAAAACAATGCATCTGTCCAAAATAGTATGACCAAGAATACCTGACTACAAAGACTACAACTTTTATAAAGATGTGCTTTATATAAGAGAGATAAATAAGTCAGTGCATCAGTTATGAGGTTAGTGTCATGGAATGCTTTACATAATTGAAGTCCAGTTAGCTTTACTATGGTAACTACTAACTATTAAGCAAAGGCTTGGTATTAGATTGGGATTCGAATTATAGATGACTCTATTTTTAACACACTTAGTGAAATGGCCGAATAAGTCTTAGTGATACAGATAAATGTTCCACAAGTGCACCAGGCTTGCTAATGCTGCCAAAACTCACAGAGCAGTTCCCTCCACTGAAACACATCTCCAGGACCTGTGCATTCTGATCTCTGCTTAAAAGTCACTTCCCCACAGAAGGCATTCTGTCTACTCTACTTAAAAGACTCCTCTAAGTCTCCATTTTCTTTATTTACACTGTCTTTTTTCCCTTCATAATATTGAACCACTGGAATTATTTTTGTTATTCTATTTTTACTAATCTTAAAATGCCAGGAGGGGAAAAGACTTTGAACGACGTTAGTGCCCTAACCTAGTGCCCAACATATAAGAAGTACTCAGATGTTTATTGCATGAAATAAAAAGTGAAGCATGTCCCTTGCAATCAAGGAGCTGTCAGTATAACAAAGATTAAGCAGTGCATATCAGAAAACAGCATACAGTCTTGTAAGATTTATACACAGTAATTTTAAATGCAAGGTATTTTGCTAAAGAAAAAAACACAGATCTTAATTTTTAGGTTTTCTAAAGTTATTTTCTTTCTAAAAGTTCCAGCCCAATATCCAAGTGAACTTTTAATTTACTAAGCCTAAGTATAACAAAAATGAAACCAAAGGTGGTAAGAAAATTATACAAACTAATCAGTATCCTTTCTCCTTATGTAAAGAATATTTACTAAGAAGTGTCAAATCTAGTTCCAAATTTCACTGATTCCCCTTGAGTGTAACTAGAAATCATCTATGAGCTTTCCAATTGATCTTTAATATAAACTTTATACTTCTGAAACTAAAAATCCTGTTGTCCCAGAACCAGCTGTATAAATCAAATCTGGCACCACTGTCTTTCAATATACATAAAGTTGAACATAGGATGCAAGCCAAAATGTTTTAACAGTTAACCCACATAAAGAAGACAGCATTTCTACACAGCATGTTACTATGATCAAACTGTTAATGAAGCCAAGTTTCCTTTCTGATTGTTAAGTATTGGGAATATTGTTGCATTGCATTATTTTGCATTTTGTAAAACTATTCTAAATCACTTTATTAATATGTTTTCTGAAATTCTAGACTTGTCATAAGGACTTCCTCTTTAAGTTGTTCTGAATATTATTCTACTTCTCTTATCCCAACCCCACCATCCTGGTAATAATCACACAGAACATTTCAAACACAGTAAATACTGATACTAGAATGCAGAGACAATTACTTCAGAGAGAGGTCAATAATCTGAGATAACTAACCTGAAGAACAGTTTGGAAATGAGGAATATCTTCTGGATAGTTCAAAATGTATTAATCTTGAATTCAAAAAAACAGAAGAGCTGTGATTCAACCAACCATGTTTTATTAAATGCCCGCTAGGGTACACACCAGAGATACAAAGTTGAATAAGGCATGATATCTTTACACTTCAGTCCAGTGGAAGAAGTAGGTACAAACATAAGCATAACACAAAAGTCCTTGCCACAGCACAGATTCTGTATGACAGGAACACAGAAGAATATAACAAGATGCCTCATTGTTACTATATAAAATAATTCTCTCATCTTTTGTATAATCCTGCTCAACTTCATGTCTTTATACCTCAGAACAGACCCTGCCCAGTCAAACTCATACATGTTAGGCATGTCAAAATATCACTTAATCTTTTATTCTGGAGATTTTACTTGATTCAACTTTCTATCCCAACCCAACTACTGGACAAAAGACTCCTAACAGCCACTTAACAAGGATTCCAGGAATGGGGTTAACACAATAGAACTAATCTGATCTCTCCTGGTTCTTCTCCAGATTCAAGAATAATGGCTTCTCAACCATTTCTTCTCAAATGACTCTGGACAGAAATGTTAGGTCTCTTCCAAGTTAGAAAGTGACCACTGAGGATTAGAAAAGAAGGCACTTTCTCCACTATTCAACCTTCAATGATTTCCCTGTATGGCTAAACCCTTTAGCTACAAGAGAACAGAGGATCAGCCACTGGGATAGATAAAATTGCTAGAAATGGGGTTAACAATAGATGAAAATTATGAAAAAGAAAGGCATCCACCATAGCATGGAGCTGAAGGGGAAAAGGACTGGAAGAGTGTGGGAAGAACCTTAAATGAACCCTAAATTACCTAAACCTCTCTGGACCTTAACTTGTCATCTATAAAACACAGTCAAATGAAATTATTGTTAAGGTTACTCCTAATAATAAAACTCAATTCTAAGAGTATAAGAGACACTTAAAAGCTTTTTATCCTCAGCAGTCCATGAGAATATCTGAATTTCCTGATTTACTGAATTTTTATCAATATACTTTTCCATATCTCACTAAAGAGCTCAACAGGGAAATTAATTTGCTTAGGTAAAATTTAGTGAAACATTCTCCGTTACAGAGAATGAACAAGCCAGGGAACTGCTTACATCAGACATAATTCTCCTAAAGTGGCTTAAGAATAAAATTTCATTTCAGCAACTAAGTTTTGACATTAAAGTTGGCCTTTATGCTAACTATATTACATTAATGCTCCTTCAGAAAGGTTGTATAAACATACTAAGCAATCATGGATTGCAAATGAATTGATAAAATACATAACAAACACTTCTAAATAATACTGGAAACTACAGTGGCTCCATCAGTAACCAGTTGTTACATCAGCCCAAAACCTATGACTTTATTTGTTCACAATTCTAAGTGAGCAACTGAGATGAGGCCTACCTGGGCAGTTCATTTGCCAGTCAAACCTGAGGTCATTAATGAGGCTGCAGTCATCTAAGAGCTTGAATGGGGCTGACTGGCCTCACTCACACTGACTTGGTGTTTGGTACACATAGCCTGCAGGTTAGTCCAAGCTTCTTCAGCAGCAGTGGGAGAATTTCCATCAGCAAAAGAGGACAGGGCTCAAATGTACAAGTGCTTCTGAAGTCTCTCCATGTGTAATATTTGCTAACATGCTACTAGCCAAATCTAGACAGGTACCTAGGCCCAGAGTGAATATAGGTGGTGGAAATAGTATGGATAAAAGAGATGTGAATCATTACTGGCCATTACTGTAACAGTATACCAAGTTGACTGTCAGTTATCCTTATTTTTTAAAGATTTATTAATTTATGCATACAGAACTGTGGTACAGGCCGGAAGTGCAGCAGGGTAACAGGACTCACCAGAGACAGAGTGGGGACCAGAACAGGCAAACTGATGAAGTACACTGTTGACGGGAGCAACATGTGAGACAGGAGAAGTCTGCCACAATATGTGGACCACCTCCCTGACCAGGGATGAAGCTTATGCTGAAGAGGCTGCAGCTAGCTTCATAGTGCTGCACTTTAACCCACTGCACCACCACAAAGGACCCAAGCTGTCAGTTATTTTTAGCAATGAAAATAATTTTATAAATTAAAGGATAATCTTTCATTTGTCACTCTTTAACTTCCTCTTGGAATAAATTAGAACTTGATAGAAAATAGTGTTTCCAAATAACATAGTAGAATATAAGACAAAGAATGCCATAACTAATCTTCAATTTTGTCAACTGTCCAACAGTATGTTATTGAGATAAGTTACTTAATATCCCCAATGTTATTTCCTTCCTTGGTAAAATGGGATTGACTACTCCTCTTTATCTAACATGGTTGTTTTTCTATCTGAACTCAGTCCAAGTTTTTAAACATTTACTGAAAATCAGTTATGTACCAGACATTGTGCTAAGAAAAAAGAGACCAACCAGTTGCACTTCCATGGGGCCACCCTGGTGGCAAAGGAGTTAAAGTCTGAAGCACTATCAAGCTATCATTAGCCATTGCAACACATCGCTGGCCAGGGGAGCTAACCCAAGGGATACCTCTCCTATAGTGCCCAGCTGCTCCCCTCAGCAGTGTATTTCAATAGGTCCACCTGTTCTGCTCCCCACTCTGGTGAATCCTCTCACCCCTTGCACCTCTGGCCTATACCCCAGTTCTTGTATGCATAAATAAATACAAAAAAAAACTAAAATAATCAAATAAAAAAACTGGAAATGATCAAAATGAACAATATAGGGGAAAAAAGACAAAGCATGTTCTGTTTTATAGGTGAACACCTCAGAAATTTAGAATTAATGAATTATGTGTAACAACCATATGATGGTAATACTGTTTATGAACTGTGCACAGTCTTCAACCATCATTTGCTAAACCACAAACCTGAGACTGGGCTACCTCTGCACTGAGACAGGAGTACCTTTTCCTTTGTGTAAATGTACCCTCTTTTCATCTGAGGAATGTTTCAGTGCAGAGAAACTGAAGTGTCTCTTTCAAATTCTCTCAGAAATACTGTGCTATTCTGTGGCTTTCCATACACCATGCATGAAATTTGGGATATAACATGAAGTGGAAAACTTCACATTGTGGTAAACTCATAAAATACACTATGACTCTACTTCTATAATATTCCAAATCATCGAACATAAACTACTGTTAAAGATAAAAGTATACATATACATAGAATCAAACTATAAAAGAAAGCATGGAAGTGAGATGCTAAATGTCAGATTCTGGTTCCCTTTAATATAGGAGAAAATAAAATAGATACAAACAAGAACATAAAAGGTAACAGTAAGGCTCTAGTAAACTGGGAGGGGTACAACATATACTTCCTACTTCTACATATTTTATATTTTCCATATATTCAGTATTTAGTTAAAAAAAAAAACTGAAGAGAAAATAAAGACCTATTCCGTGTGCTCAAAATGTTTGGAAGAAGAGAATTAGTAGAGCCTGTAAATGGGACTTTTTTTAGTAAGTGGGACTTGCTAAAAGCATGTTCAGTTTGACAGCTTCGTAAAGAAGCACTATATCCACTAAAACCAAAATAAACTATATAGTATATAATATGTATGGTATGAAGTGATACCCATGTAAGTATAAAATAGTTATTTACACTGTTTCAGGATAATAACAACAGATTAGTAATATGTCTTGTTAATATTTTTTAAAAGTCACTTAGAACCTTAAAATAGTATCATTTGTCATAAGGATGACATAAAGAGCTGCTCTAAGGTGGGTTTAGTAAATACCAAAATGAAACCTGGAGAAAACCTTCAGTCTGCTATTCCCTGGGTTGTTAGAATGATACAATAATGATGCTTTTCATTATTATTCCACAAAATAACAGTTAACAAAAAGTAAACACTAGACTGATGAAATCAATCATGTGCTCAAAAATCTATACAATTTTTTTATTTATTGGGTTAAGAATACAAACCACACAGTAAGTATAATACATTCCCTCCTATATTTTTAGAATACTACTGTAATTCTCTACATGAATACAAGTAAATACATGTTAAGTCTGGGAAGAGGAATAGATAAAGGGTGGGGAGAAAAAGAAGATGGGGGAAAATTTTTTTAAGATTTTATGCAAATTATCTAAAATATTTTACATTTTAAGATTGATGATATAGAACACCTCTATTAAATTGAGGACCTATCTTGAGTAAGTCATCCTTTTCACAGTTTCCTTTAATTGTTAAATCTTTATGTTTTAAACCTTAAAATATAAATTTTTTGGATGAAACATTTTATATGTTACAAAAACAAAAATCTAAGCAAGTAATAAAATAAATATATATTTTTTTAAGTATTCCATCCTGGGAACTCTGTCATCTGTCTCTGTTCTAGAATTTAGTAAGTTTAGGTTGTTTCAACAATTCTTCTGGATGTAGTCTCCATCTTATAACCATGTTTCTCTAGTTCAGCTGGAAACTGACCGGAAAGTCATCAATTATTATCCCAGCTCCCAGTTAATGATGTTTAAATAAGCCTATTTACCTTACAGGAAATTTCTTCTACTTTATTTTAACTTGGAAAAAAAAAATGGAGCTACTTTCAACTCACTACAATAAAAAATAGAAAAATAATAATTATGAAAAGACAAATATATGCTTCTATTAATAGATTGGTCAACCTCATAATAACCATGATGATGTCATAGTAATCATGATCAGGTCAACCAATATATGATCATAAAAATTCTACACAAAGTTTCAGTTCATAATATAGTTGTTTCAGATGTATTGTTATAATGTTAACATTTTAAGCACCTTAAAACTGCAAAATAAGGTTTAAAAATAACAGTAAGAACAAAAGGAATTTCAGTTTTCTCACAAGACTATTTAAAAAGTCAAAATAACATTAAAAATAAAATTGGACTACACTCTTAGAGCAAAACAAGGTCAACCAACGGTAAGATCACATACACCATATCAATTTTTAAATTCAACTATAGAACCACTCAAACATGTTTAGTTTATTAATTCCTTTCTAATAAAAAACCACATCAACACCAAATTTAAAATTGCTTATTAGTACTTTATGATCAAAGTGTGTATATCACATTGTAAATCTTTACACCTAAATCCTACTTAACCAATATAACACAAGAATTAGAGGGGTTAACAATTATGTACACTCCCACCTTCATTCAAAAATGGTTTGAGATAGAGGACACCTTTACAGAAAACATTAACTTCTTTAAGAAAAAACAGAAGCTGATTTAAATTATTTTACTGTGTTATTTAATTCCAAAGTCCACAATCAAGTGTAATAAAATGGGAATAAAAATGCTATTCCACTGTTACCTCTCTAATTAGTTAGGTATAGATAGATACAGACCAGGTATTTGATTACACAGTAATTTTGGAAAATTTAGAAAGCTACAAATAAATGATAATTCTGCCATTGCAAAATACTCAGAGACCCAAGCTATTGGAATTTAATTAGTGAATCTCCTGGCTCTCTTTCAAGGTAACCATGTGATTATTAAGTATGTTAATGCGGTAAAATATATTTACAAGTTTTCTAGTATTAAGTCACCTATGTAAATATGACAAAAAACAAACTTGGTTGTAGTGTCTAATCTCTTTTATATACACATGGTTATATGGTTATATTTAGGTGGTTATATACTTTTAAGTATATACTTCTGTTGTATATTCACAGCTCATGTAGACTTATAAGTGTTTCCCTCTCTTAATGGCTCCGTCTGGTATTAAATATCAGAATTAATCTTACAGGAACTGATCTATCACTAGCCACAATAATTTAGATCAAAAATTCACAACTCTTCAAAGTTGTGACATCCTTTTATCTGAATTTTGAAGATGCAATGTACTTTGAATATACTAAATAACACTTAAGTTTTATTGTTGTTTTTAATGAAGAACTACAGATCCTTAATAAGTCTTTAAAAGAAACGAGATATATTTTGAGTACCAAAAAAATCATAACTGCTACTTTTGACAAACAGAAATAGTTATGTATTGCAGCTAGCACTCACCACCAGAAACCGGGGCATCCATAAAAACTGCTCCCATTTTTTCAACTTCTTTGGACAATTCTTTAGAAACTGAAGGATCAATAGTACTGGAATCTATTAATAGTGAGCCTTTCTTCACTTTTCTAAATAATAAAAAAAAGTATCGTTTTAAAATTATAGCTTTATAGTTTTTAAAATACAGTTTACAACTTTAGATGAATGTCTCATACAACTATAGGGACAGAATCCACTAAAAGCTGCCAGATATTAGGACTTCTTTAGTATTAAGAACATTATTAGAACAGGTTCAAAATCAAATTAATTTCCAGAACAATTGTACTTCAAAGTAAATCCAAGTTCTTTCAAAGTCATCAAAACAATCTAATAAACTACATGGTATAAATTATGGTTTTAAGTGAAGTACACACTAAATCACAAAAATCTAAGTAAGCTAAGATGCAAGCAATTTCAAACACCTATTAACTTTAAAAGACTTACGTGGTAGGATTTAAATTTTTGTTTATAAAGTAGTTGGGTCCTTTAAAAAGTAATTTATTTGTCTTTAATAGTCACATTCCAAATTTCACATATCTATATCATTTCCATCAGGTAGAATAACTATAAGCAACTAACATCTAGCCATTTTGCTTTAGGATAGCATGTTCTTTTATAAGTACAATTTTTTAAAAACAAAGTAAAACACCAAACAGTCAAAAAGGAAAATATAGGAATGGACCTGGAAATTTCATAAAATTTCTTTTCATTCTTGATGGTAAATTTATATACATATACTGGTAAAGATAACAAGCAGAATTTTCATATATCATTTATATCAGTATTTAAATGGCATTCTTCTAAAAACTTTTTGTTTGTAATATGAGTGTAAAATACTTACCTATATAATTCCCTTACAATTGATAATCCATGTCTATCTTTACTGGCTAGGAAATCCTGACTTAAATTATAATTTATTTAAAGGACTATGGCTAACCTTTAATTCAAACTTCTCAAAATTCTTACAAACTTTCCAGAGATCTTATTAGTAGCCAAGAAAATACGTAGTCATAATTATAATTGAAAAATTAAAAGTAAATATAATTATTGAAGGAGAAAATAATCATTGGTAAAAACTACAAATAAGAAAAATCTTTCTATTGAAAAAGGTAGTATACAAAATGCTTTAAGCGATCTAGATATAAAAATTTTGCATATATAAATATAATGATTGGGTATATTTCACAGAAAAGAACTAGCATACTCTTATTATAGATCATTTCAGTACATAGAGTTTTACTTTATATACCCTAAAAAAATAAGAATTAAATTTACCAGTCTGGGCCCTCCCTGGTGGCACAGCGGGTTAAAGCACAGCACTGAGAAACTAAAGCCACTTTCACATGAGTTCGATTTCCGCCTGCCCCGGAGGTGACCACATGCCGTGGCAGACCTCTCCTGACGCGCCCACTGCTCCCCTCAGAGTGTACTTCGTCGATCTGCCTGTTCTGCTCCCCACTCTGTCTCTAGTGAAGCCTCTCGCTGCCCCTGAGCCTCTGGCCTGTACCCCAGTTCTGTATGCACAAATAAATAAATCTTTAAAAAAAAAATTTTTACCAGTCTTCTGTGATATTTATGTCTTAAATCTTTTAGGAAAAGAAGAAGCTGTCTCAAAAATTACATGTCTACTCACTGTGGGGAAATAAACCTGACCCAGAAGAAAATTAAGAGCAACATGTGAGAAGCAAATATAGTTCAACATAAAGTGAAACTGTTTCAAAGCAGTTCCTAGACAAAATTGTTTTGATAGCTGGCCACCTATTCCTTATTAACAGATATTAATGAATATAGGGTGTGTCTCCACATAAGCTTTAAGTAATTGTTCCTTGAGTGGTAAAGCAGAACCATAATTAGAAATGGCTAAGTAATGAGACATCTCAGGTCATCTCTAGACCACACACACTGTGGATCTGCGGGTTCCATCCAAAATAAGTCCCTGAAATCTAAACATTTATCTTATCAGTTTTCTGTCTAATGTCTTTTGCTTCCAAGTTTGTTAGTTTTCCAAAACAATTCAATTTCCAAAAAATTCAAATTTCATAAATTAGTTTTGTGAAATTAAACCTTGTGTTTTAGCCCCTCACATGTCTAAGGCCTACAGTTTGTTCTAGTTCTTTGTTGAAATTTAACAACAAAACGAGTTAGGAACATGAACCAGTAAGACCAGAATATGAAAATTAGAAATTCCACCACTGTCATGCTAACATAACTACATGGTTTGACAATAAGCAGCAATTAACCAAAAGGTTAGGAAATTCTACCCTAAATTATATTTTATTTAAAAAGCTACTGCTAACTTTTAATTCCAACTTCTCAAAATTCTTACTACAGATGTACTAACCCAGAGGACATACAATAACTTTTTATTATGTAATAAAATGTTAAATAATGGTGTTCTTTCCAATGTTTGGTTTTATTTTTCATAGAAACCTTTTACTGAATTTCTATAAACCATAACAAAATTACGCTTGTTAACAGTCATTCAGTTTAAAATTCGAGCTTTTAAAGTCTCTTAAACATTTTACCAATGAAAGCATAAGTTTAATGTAGGAGTAAAGGAAAAAAGAGGAAAAAAATTTATTCCCAAAGTCACATACTTGACTCCAGTAAAAAAAAAAAAAAAAACCCTTTACAAAGAGAAAAACCACACCATTCAGTTTAAGAAGACAGTAGAGAAAAGTTTAACAAACATAACTGCAATTTCCTAATAGTTCTAACAAATGTGAAATTCATAAACTATTGTAACAAGAAATTAAGCACAATTGAGAAACACATACTTTAGAATTCCATTTGCTCCAGAATAAACTTCTATTGCATTCATACTGGTGGGCAACATTGTAATAATTCTGTCAGCTTTGTCTGCTACATCAGCTGGGGAAGCTACTACCTTTAAAAAAGAAGAAGAATTTGCAATGGCACATTATTTAAAAAGTAAGCAGTTTCTAGAACACAAGAAAAACTCACTTTTTTATGTAAGTTGAAACAGCAATAATAAAAACAAACAACCAACCTTCATTTCCAAATGACAAAATAAAAATTTACTGCATAAAAGACAGCCCATTTCTTATACACATACAAATGCAGTTTCGATGGAATCAAATCTACTGTTTATTTTAAAAAGTGTGAAGTGAGTTGAGGGGGAAAGGGTAAAACACAGCAGTCCTGGGAACAGACATACTTCTCATGGACTCCTCCAACTTGAGTTCTTAAACAGCCTATTTTTTGGAAGATGCTTTCACTAAGAAAACATCCTAGTACAAAAGGGCTGACAACAGTCGAAATAGAGGATTCACCAGTGAGTTGATGGACAAAATCCCCTAAGCAAAGTCAAGCCCCAATCACCACTACCCTTCAATCTCTATTTTCAAGAAAAAAGAAAATTAAACCTGTTTCAGAAAAGACCAGGGCAAGACCATGAGCTTACAGAAGTATTAAGGAACCAGTCGATTCTCTGCCTGTGTGCAAGGATGGATGTAGCACTCACCCTCCTGCTCCCTCTTGAGACCTAATACATCTGGTCAACCAGTAGGCAACCAGAGATCAGAAGAGCCCAGGAATTCACTCCTTGACTCAAAGCTCCTTTAACAGGAAGCATCCAAAAGCCTCAATTGTCACAAAAGCTCCTTTAAGCCTTTTTTTTGCTTTATGAAAGACAAAGGGCTATCAGGGAAACAATAGACAATTTCCCCACAGAGTGATTCACATGAAACTGACATATATTTTACTAGGAAATGAAAGTGACATAAAGCATTTTAGGAAAGATAATGACTCTGCTTTTCATGTGGTGATGTACAGGTAACAATTCCTTTTTGCCTTTGAAGAAAGTAAAGGAATGGGATGCTGAAATTTTGTAATCCAAACATTATAAACTTCAAGTGATTACATTTTAATTTTCTTTAAGAGACTAACAGCTTCTAAATCAAATTCTAGATAAAGGCATTTTAACATAAGTCATACTTTCAAATTAAGTCATACTTTAAAATTTCAGACAACCAAGTACACTAGCACTGTGTAATAACACAGTAGGAAAAGATAATATAAAACATCTCTGACCCAAAAAAAAAAATCATTGTTACAACTACTAAAGTTAAATAAAAACCTTTCCTACACCCAAAAAAATACTGACATTCAAAAAGAAGCACCTATTTCCTGACGAAGTTTAAATTTACTCAAGAAAAACACAGCTTGCACCCTCAGTGATGGTATGGCACAAAGGGTTACAGCACAGCACTATGAAGCTATTGCAACCACTGCAGCATGAGCTCCATCCCTGGCCAGGGAGGTGACCCACATAGTTTGACAGACCTCTCCTGGCCTGCCCGCTGCTCTCCTCAGCAGTGTATTTCAGTCAATCTGCCTGTTCTGCTCCCCACTCTATTCTGGTGAACACTCTCTCTGCCCCCACACTTTTGGCCTATACCCCAGTTCTGTATATATATGTAAATAAATCTTTAAAAAAAAAAAATGAGGGTGGTCCTCCCTGTTAACTCCCAGCGAGTTAAAGCACAGTACTAAGAAGCTAAAGCCACTTCAGCATGAGTTCAGTCCCCGGCCTAGAGGTGATCCATATCACATGGCGTGGCAGACCTCTCCTGTCCCACCCACTGCTCCCATCCTCAGTGTACTTTGTTGACCTGCCTGTTCTGCTCCTCACTCTGTTTCTGGTGAATCCTCTCACTGCCCCTGTGTCTCTGGTGTGTACCCCAGCTTTGTCTGCATAAATAAATAAATCCTAAAAAAAATGAAAAACAGTTCATAAGACAAGACAACAGTCGGAAAAGACATATTTTTCTACTCCTGGACTATATCAAGAATGTGGGTTACACATTAAAACCCATGTGTTCATCCCTACTTAAAGTAGTAAAAACAATAAGAGATAGCATACCTTTCAGTGGCCTTTCCTCTCACCCAGCTCCATCTCTACATCTTTCAGGGACTAAAGTAAGCTATGAGTTCTGACAATTTCAGATTTTCTCTTAGGAATTGAGTGTCTTCCATTAAAGAAAATGCAATTCCATCTAGATAACTCCTACAGAGGTCCCCTCAGGGCATTAACAATTAGCTCACAGATTTAATAGTACTTCACACCTCTAAGCTTCTCATGCCCGTAAACTGGCAGCTCCAAATCAGGTCACTGCCAAGTGCATAGGGAGGCGAATCAGCCTCCTGCATACCTAGCATCTGCTTCTTAGGATGTTTAGGTTGCCAGAGCACTATTAACCCTGCAATTATATAAGAAAGTAGTGTCACAGGTGCGGGGGGGGGGGGCAGGGGGGAGGGACAGGAATCACAATGAAATGATGGTGATAACTGTAATGTCACCACTGTGCTGGTCATAAATGCTCGTCATTTAATGACTATATACAATTGGTACATTATAATAACAGACTGAGTTGCTTATTAGACAGATGTGTGTCCAGCTATTCAAAGCATCCTGTTTTCCATATGATGACTTCTAGACTGCAATGAATGACAAAATTTGGCCATGACTCAAAAACCTGGGGGAAAAACCAAACCAAGTTGCCAATCTGACACTAACCACAAAAGCCTATACACAAAAGCCTATAGGAGCCAAACTAGTGAAGAGTCCCTTCAATTATATTTGCTAATTGAATGGATAAGCAAAGACAGCATGGAATAGTGAAAGGAATCCTCATTTGGGAAGCCAGAGATGCAGGTTTAGTTGCCTCTCAGCCAATAAAGAATGTATGAATATGTATAGATCCATTAACCATTCTAGCGTTGGTTTCTGAATCTGTAATATATAAGCATCGTGATTTGGGTCATCTTAAGATTTTCGTATCCAAAGTAGAAAGGAAACTTAGGCAAAGTATTTTTTCCTATTCAGTAACCTTAAGTTCTAGGAAGTGTAGCAGCTGTGAAGAGCTGAAAGGATAGAAAGCATTTGCAATGACTCACTGCAAATGTGAACAGATGATTTCTAATTGATACAGGAGTAGCAAGACTCTTCTACAACTGCACATCTGCATAGTCACATGAATAGCCATGACTGTTCTGACAACCCAGGCCATTCCTGAAGGTCTCTTGTATATTCCAATGGCTTCATTCCTATGCTATTACAAATTAAGAGGTCTGTATTTTTTTATTATCTCAATTTTGATCACAGGAAATTACTTCCCTTATATATCACAGTATCTACAGTCTAAGAATTTTTTCAGCCAATTTCTCTGGATTTAGATTCATCTGTATACTAGCCTGCATCAAAGGCAAGTTTGCAACACAAAGAGTAGGGGACTGAACAAATTAAAGGCAGTGTTCTTTGCTGGTTGCAAGGAGGGAAGTATGCTGTGGCACCAGGTCCAGCATCAGAAGAAAATGGACCTCCTTTTTATATCTTCAATGGAAGGAAACAACTGTTACCTAGTTGCTCTATGTTGATAAAAAAAAAAAAATCTTGTTCATTCTTGCAGACAAAGCAGTCACAGAAGTCAAGTTCAACATTGCTTCCATGCAAATCAAGTGGGTAACAGAAACTTGCAAAAAAATAAAAAAGATGACTATGACTATGACCTTGTTAAACTTGCCACTTGATGTCGTTTAATCTTTCCAAGTACAAAAACATACTATAACTCCAAAATTACATTACACTTGAAAAACTGTCAAAAACAGTTTGTGCCTACATCTTGAAACACTTGGTCAACAATGACGGAGCCACTCAGCAAGAGGCTTTTAAAGTTCTCATTTAACAAGACCTGAGTGGATGCCAGATTAGATCCCAAGAGAATTACTTAACCAAACATGTTCAGGCTTACAATCCAGGAACATGATGGTTTCCAAGTTTTTAAAGAAAAAAAACAAAAGAAAAGAGGATCTAATTAAGCCCAGTTCAACCAGAAAACTCACAAAAATATGGTGGAAAGTCTCCAGACTTTTGGCACAGATCAGCAACATCTTCAAGGAAATTCCTAAACAAAGAAAATGAAGCATATCTCACATGCCTTTGGTGCTAAGGCTTAAAAGGAGAAATCAGTATCTTCTGCAAAATAAAAACTGGATGTAAGGGATAGGTAGAAATGTTCTTAAGCAGGGATATGGTCAATTCACTTTATCTCCTAGTTGGATTTTAATTTTTACCATCTTGCTTTCATTTAGAAATATGTCCACATTTAAAATATGTCTACAACACTCTTCCAAAGCACTGCAGACTCAGTGATTCAGTCAAGACAGCAGTGTGTTCCTATGTGTGGTATTGGCAATGCAGATTTGATACACAGAAGACACAGACACAATCATCAGCATGATAACAGTAGTAACAGCAATTAGGTAGTGTATAACACTCTTTATGTGTCAGGTTTTCTAGCACTAAGAGGAAGGTGTTATTACTTATCTCCATTTTGTACAATGAGGAAATTTATGTAGAGACACGTTACAGAGACAGCTAGATGGAACTAAGATTTGAGCTCCGGCAATGATTCCAGGGTTTAAGATTTTAAACTATTACATTTACATGTTCTTTATTCATGATTCCTAATCAAAGGTCTGTAATTATGATGGATTACATTGTTAGAAAAGATGATAAAAGCTGAAATTATGTACTCTAACCTAAACCTGAATTTCCAACAGAAATTAGAGCATAATATGAGGAGACTGAATAGGAAATATGCCAACTTTTTAATGGAAATGACAACAAATAACATATTTAACCAGTTATAAATACTCTTATCAAAACAGATACACATTTAAAGGCACAAGTAAGCTGATTAAATTCAATCACTCATATAAAATATACTTTACATGTCAGCATTTTTATTTCCTTCATAGCCATGTAGTATTTTCACTACTAGTCAGAGCTTGAAGAAAATACTCCAGGATCAGAACATCCCAAGGCACTGTTCACCTGGAACAGCAGGCGACTATCCTGTACCTAGAAGGGAGAGAGGGTCTGCCTTCAAGAAAGCAGAGCTGGCAGCCAGACATATGACAAATCATGTGACACATCCCATTTCTGCTCTGAAAAAAAGAAAGAGCATTCTTCAAGATGTCCCCTTGGACACTTGATTGCTTTTTGACCCAGATATGTCTATTTTGGTACTGTCTGTCCCTACAAATCTCCCAGGGAAACCACAGTTGATATTAGAAATCAACTAGTCAGTCTTTTGCAATCTTTGGGGCAAATAATTTGTTTTCTTTAGCAGCAAATTCATTAGCTTCACCTCATATAGTAACATCAGGGGAAGAAGGAGATACCTGCTCTTAAAATGTCAAAGTCAACTCAAATACTCTTCAGTTAGTCACTTCACTGTACAATTGTATACAACAGCAAAAAGTCACCAACATTTTCCCATTTCTTCCCAAGTAGTAAAAATACTTTATTAGTAGTTTTTGCCTTTTTTAGTAGTGAAAAACTAAATTTTTTTCTTCTATCCAACATTTTAAAAAGTTAAACATAACTATGAATATACCAACATTTTTACATATCAGAACTTATGCAAGTTAATATTATATTTTAAACTAGAACTCTTAGGAAATCACACTTGCTCAAGCAGCAGTGTAACTATTCAAAACTTTGAAACTGCCAACATAAACCATTTATCAGCAAATGTTTTCACTTTATGATGACAGACCCAAAACTTTCTGACCCTTTCTCCTTCCCTCCTCATTTAAATTTCACATTCTCCCATCCTCCTTGGCAGTTACAATCAATACCAGGAGGTCTGCTTAGAGTCAAAATTCTAGAGGGAACCAGATATGTGAAAGTGATGGAAGATTGTCTCCCAGCGTTGCTGCCTTAGTGTGAAGCACCCACTGAACTCTTCTCACCATGGAAGGAGGAGGTCATCAGAGGTGGGAACTGCAGATAGGAACCTAAGGCCAGTCTTCACTCTAAACTGATCTGGGAAGGGTAACAACCTAGATTTCTTTCCTTCCTCACACTGACATTGCACAGTAAAAGTATAGAGGAAAATTCAGTACTTGAGGGTGTGTCATTTCTATCAGGAACCCTAGAGATCTTGTCTACAGGGCTTTCATTTCCAACTATAGCATTTCTGTTTGTGTATCAGCAAAGATGACACAGTTTTTGTGTGGTTGCCTATCAAAAATGAAATGATTCAACAATTGTAGTCTTTTCTCCTCAAAAACTGACTCAGCGCTTTATTATAGTCAAATTGCCATTTAGTTAGGAACTTCCTTGTAATACTAGTCTTGCCATTTAGGATACGTTTGATACCTTGCCATACCCAACTCAACCTACTTCATTCTCCACACCACTAGGTGGACTACTAGATACATGGAAATATTACTGTATCTATTGAGTAAAGGTAGTAGAAATCTCTAGAAACTGAAGACTGAAACCTGGAGAATGAGGTTTCTGGTTTTTGTTGAAGAAAGTGCCCCTTCATCCCCATTCATCATCTGAGTAAATCCTATTTATGCTTCTGTTATTTGCTTAAATGTCTACTCTTTGAAGAGAACTTTCCTAACTGCCCTCTTACCCAATGTAATGCATATTTTCTTAAAAACAAATGAGACCCTCCCTGGTGGCGCAGCGGGTTAAAGCACAGCACTAAGAAGCTAAAGCCACTTCCCCATGAATTCAATCCCCGCCTGCCCCAGAGGTGACCACATGGCATGGCAGACCTCTCCTGACCAGCCTGCTGCTCCCCTCAGCAGTGTACTTCATTGATCTGCCTGTTCTGCTCCCCACTCTGTCTCTGGTAAAGTCTCTCACCGCCCCTGCACGTCTGGCCTGTACCCCAGTTCTGTATGCAAAAATAAATAAATCTTAAAAAAAAAAAGAAGAAACTAAACACAGAATGCTAGCAAGCCATCATAACTTAACTCTGTACCTCATTATAGCAGTGTTTTTAGGTTTTCTACAGGTTTGTAGCCAATATTATATATTCACAAAGTGTTGCCAATACAGTACTTATAAATTATATTCACATATGTTGTCTCATTTGTACATCACCATCTAGTGATGTCCAATCATTTCAATTTCACATATGAGGAAAACAAGGTAAGGTGAAGTAATATGCCCATAATAAGAAAGCAGTTAAGTATTTGGGTTGAGATTCAAGCTGTTTTCTATGTCCAAATCTATTCTTGTTCAATGCCAAATTTTGCTTTTCAATAACATGGGAGGCTATTTCCACAAACAGTAAAGTTAATATCTAGAAAAACTGAAACAGGGCCAAAGTAGGCATCTCTGACCAAAGCTGGGAAATGCTCCAAGTCACCTGACAAAGAACAAAATTCCTCCTTACTCTGATGGACATTCTCCTATGTTGCACACCAAGAGGATGATGAATGTTTACACATATTTTTAAATATGTATATTATATATAAACTAGATAAATACTAACAATGAATTAGGATTACAACTCCATTTTCATGGTATATATATCTCAGAAGTTCTCACTTACTGAATATAATTTTAAACATCAATATCTAAAATAATAAAGAGGCCTTACCTGTTCACCTGCATCTTGAAACTCTTTGCATGCATCAGGGAACACATCATAAATAATGAGTGGATAGCCATGTTTCATGAGATTTTTGGCCATTGGATTCCCCATGTTGCCTAGTCCAATAAATCCAACTGGAGTCTTAGAAGCCATTGACCTAGAACACACTGATTTCAATACATTACTTTTCGTAAAGTCAGATAACATTTTTTTATTGTAAAGATTCATTCAATTTTTCTGTCAACTGTTTAGATGTTTTCTATTTTTAAAAGGCTAGTGTTAAAACTAGCAACAACAAATGTTGGCGAGGATGTGGAGAAAAAGGAACTCTCCTACATTGCTGGTGGGAATGCAAACTAGTACAACCACTATGGAAAACTGTTTGGAGGTTCCTCAAACTGCTAAACATGGGGCTTCCCTACGACCCAGCAATCCCACTCCTAGGTATCTACCCAAAAGACACAAAAACACTGATTGAAAAAGATACTTGTACCCCCACGTTTATTGCTGCTTTATTTACAATTGGAAAAACATGGAAGCAGCCCAAATGTCCCTAAGTAGATGACTGGATAAAAAAGATGTGGTACATATATACAATGGAATATTAGCAACCAAAAAAGAGAAACACATGTCTTTTGCAGCAACTTGGATGGAGCTGGAAAAGATCATGCTTAGTGAGATAAGCCAGAAAGAGAAAGAAAAATACCGGATGGTTTCACTCATAGCAGGAGTATAATGAACCAGGCGAGAAAATAACAAAAATAATGAACAACCATATACCAGAGACATTCTGTGGGGGTGGAGTGGGGAATGGGATCAAAAAGGGGGGGGGGGAAGGGAGGGAAATGCACAGGACTATGGTGGTGGCACAAGGGTGATTTGGTGATGGGAAACCCACGGGGATTACAATCGAGATGGAAAAAAAAATATGCAAAATGATGTAAAAATAAACTTTGTAATAAATAGAAAAAAAAAAGCTAGTGTTAAACTAGTGATCTAGTCATACTTAGGGTAACAACCACACTAAACAATCAAATATATAGTTCTCTAGTAAACAATAAAATTTCAAGGTATTTCTCATTTTCTACCTATAACATTCCTCTACTGCTTTCCAATAAACTTAATCAAGCTATCACTTATATAATACCTGTTAGATACTTTACCTATTTTGTGATGTATTCTAGATTCCTCTTATCTACAGTATCTCCTTTTAAATGGTGTTAAGAAAGTCCTCCCTGGTGGTGAAAGGGGTGACAGCACAGCACTATGAAGCTATCAGCAGATAATGAAGCATAAGTTCAATCCCTGGCCAGGGAGCTGCCCCACATGGCTCAACAGAAGACCTCTAGTGTCTCGCCTGGTGCTCCCCTCAGCAGTGTGTTTAAGTTGATCTGCCTATTCTGCTCTCCACTCTGTTCTCGTGAATCCTCTCACCTCCTGCATATCTCGCCCGTACCCCCATTCTCGTATGCATAAATAAATCCTTTAAAAAATGCACATAAGAAATTGAAAGCCATTTTGTGGGGCGGAGTGGGGAATGGGATCAAAAACGGGGGAGGGAAGTGCATGGGTCTATGGTGATGGCACACGGGTGACTCAGTGATGGGAAACCCACGGGGATTATAGTTGAGATGAAAAAAAATGTACAAAATGATGTAAAAATAAACTATTATTTAAAAAAATTGAAAGCATTCACTAAACCTTATTTTTTGGACAAGGTCCAGGAACAGGGAAACTTTTTACCTTCCTTTACATTTACAGAAACCATCCCCTCCAATGATATTAAAACCAAAACAAAACCTTAATAAAATGTTAAACCTAGGGGGGGTTGACCAGTAGTCAAAAGCCACCAGTTTGTAATTGTGGTCCTAGGAGAAGTGGATACTTCCATGGACTCTAAGTGGCACAGACAACAGTCTAGGGACTGTTTTGGCTTTAAAACTTGGTGCACTTTCAGAGAAACGGCATTTCCATTTGCAGGGGGAAAAATTGTTCTTAAAAAGCTAAGTACAGGTTTTGTTTGATTTTCTTCTTTCTCACAAAAGGCTTTCTGCAATCACACTGGGACACACAATTCAAGGTAATGCTTTTTGCAAGAGAGAAGAGACTTTGCATTACCATGAAAATTGCATTACACACAATTTCTCCATGACTACATCTGGGGCTCCACTTAACAAATATTTACTACATGAGATACTATAATATAACAGAGTTCAGAGAGAGACACAGCAAGATAATGATCCTTGCCCTCAAAAAGCTCATGGTCTAGTGAAAAAAGGGAAATAATTCCATTAGCTGTTTCATCTTATCATTTTCTAGCTTAGTTTTTTCCATTTTAAGAACTCTAGTTGGAAATCTTTGTAGTGCACAACTAGTCATCCTTAGTTTCTGGTCTCTTCTCAACTGATGGATACCTGCTCTTCCTTGAGCTTAAAAAAAACACTGAAATTTAGTTAAAGCAAATTATTTGGAGATTCTAATACTAAGAAATAGAGGCCTTCTTCTGTTCCTTTTAACTAGATGATTGTTTCCAACATTTCCATTAAATATGTGTGTCACTCTTGTGCAAAATCACCTGATCAGTGCAAAGTTTCACCTACTGGGTATAATAGGAACCTTGTGTCTGACTGAGTCACAAGGGGTCCATCACAGAGAAATGATAACCTGATAAAAATTTTGATATTAAACAGTATTATAAGTCTACTTTGTAAGATAACTCTAACAGAATAATAAAACTAAACAACTGGTGTTAAAGCAGAACTTTAAAAAGAAAGTTTTAATATAGTATCAAAATGTTCACAAGATTTTTGTCAAAAGACCAGTATTCCTTGTATTATCTTCTGAAACTAAGTGTGCAACTAGTGTGCTACCTAGGTGGTAGATGAAAGCTTAAAAATTGTTTAATTTAATAAAAACCATTAGAAACTAAGAAGACTGCTAATTTTATGGACACCACTCTCAAGGTTAAACACTTAAAAGTATAGTAAGGCAGAGTACAATTCATTCACACATTCAATAAAAATGAATCAACTATCACATAATTATATATCATAGAGTGCCACATCACAGCACCTTGCCAAATGCCACAGAGGATACAAATGAGACCTAGCACTTATTTTCAACAATTTCAGATTTCAAAGGAAATAAACTATGTACACTCATACAAGAAAGTTAAGGATAAAGTATAAAAAAGAATGTTCATATGAAAGAATTCATCTGGTTTAGGGACTTGAAGCTGACATTTGTCCTGAATATTCTAAGACATATCTCAAATGGAAAGTAGAAACGGAATACCATATAAAAAAGAAACATAAGTATTCAAGAAAACAGAAAAAAACTAAAAAAAAAAAGAGAGAGAGAATGAGGATAGAGAATAATAGCTAATTTTTGTGACCATTTTACTACATGCAAGACACTATACTACTAAGCTCTTAATAATCAGGTTAGTCATCATTAATGATATCTATCATCAAGCCCGTTTTTTGACTGAGATTCCTGATACTCTGAGTTTAAGTAAAATGCCAAGACTTTAGTAAGTTGTATTGCTAAGATTCAAATTCAGTAATCTGACTCTAGGCTCTTCATTTTTAACCATTGTTTGACAATACCCTTTATCCCTAGCAAAAACTTTCATTCCTAATAAAACTGCAAAAAGATGCAAAGAAGCAATGCATTAACTATGGGATAGGCTGGGTTGCAAGCTAACCAATTTGATTATTTTGTAAACAAAAAGGTACTGAACACTTGTGACAACCCCCACCCCAAATTCCATTGTTTAAACATAATACCCAGTATGAAAGTATTCGGAAGTGAGGACTGTAGGAAGTGATTAGGTCTAGAGGGCAAAACATAATGGCATTAATGCCTTTACAAAAAAGGCCCCAGAGAAATCCCCTGTGAAGAAGACACAGCAAAAAGATGGACACAGTGAAAAAGACAGTCATCTTTGGAAATCTCGTGCACTGCTGGTAGGAATGCAAACTAGTATAACCAATATGGAAAACTGTTAGTTTTCTCAAACTGCTAAAAATGGTGCTTCCATAGGACCCAGCAATCATATTCAGAGGTATCTACCCTAAAGACACAAAAGCACTGATTCAAAAAGACACCTGCACCCCCATGTTTATTGCTGCTTTATTTACAATTGGAAAGACATGCAAATGCCCAAAAATAGATGACTGCCTTAAAAAGATGTGGTACATATAAACAATGGAATATTACTTGGCAATCAAAAAAGATAAACATGCCTTTTGCAGCAACATGGATAGAGCTGGAAGGGATCATGCTTAGTGAAATAAGCCAGAAAGAAAATGAAAACTACTGGATGGTTTCACTCATAGCAGGAGTATGAAAGACTAGGGAGAAAATAATAATAATGATGAACAACTATATACCAAAGACATTTTACAAGGGTGGAGTAGGGAATGGGATAAAAAATGGGGGTGGGGGGAGTGCACTGGACTATGGTGACGGCACATGGGTGAAATGGTGGTGGGAAGCTCATGGGGATTACAAGTGAGATGGAAGAAGGCACAAAATAATATAAAAATAACTTAGTTTATTAAAAAAAAAAAAAAGACAGTCACCTTTGAACAACGTGGTGGACCCTCACCAGATACTGTCTGCTCAGGGGTATAAATCCTACACCAAATGCCATTTTTTTGCATTCCTGGTTTGAAGAGTCAAAGTTAGAAAAAGGTAGAATACTTTAGGGAAGACCTTTTATATGAGGAAATACAAATTTTAATTAAGTTTGAAATATTAGGAATGCTTAGAATAAAATATAAGAATTTGCTCCCAAAGAGGGAAAAATTCAAGAGTACAATGAGATATTACCCTAAAAATTTTCAAACTTAAATAATACATCTTCCCTTTGAGTCACACAGAGCACTAAATCACAAAGGTGATAGTGAGTAGTGAAGAAAATAGCGAAAAGATCTGGCAACTTTATTTTCTCCAATGAGACCTAAGCAAAGTTATCCATATTTTGGTAGCAGTAAATGCTACCAAAAATTGAACTACTCTAATTTTTTTATAAGCAAAAATTAGCAATAGGTTATATTTACATGGACAAAGGATTTTTTGTTGTTGTTGTTGTTGTTGTTAATCAAAGCAAACCATGTTCATTGTAGAAAATTGGAAAGTAGGAAACAATATAAAATCATAAGGGAAAAAAATTAGCAATCAGCATTTATATAACCCTACCAGTCTTCTAAATGCATTTTTTTTATATCATGAGATTATACTGTTTATAGAACTCTATGGCCTACTTGATAATAACATACCACAGCATTCCAACTGTTATAGTGCTTAAGACTTAACTAAACATGACAACTTATACTATAAAGGCCATTATTGTTTAGGTCAAGTTATTTTAGAAATAAATATCCTCCCAAAGTAATTTCAAAGCTTAACCTTTGGTTCTAGGTTTTCAGAGCTTCATGTGCAATCCAGAAACTCAGGTAAAGAGGAAAAAATGGTATTATATATTTTATTTTTCCTATGTGTTGCTTTGAAATTGATTTTATTCACACAAAAAGGGTAATGATTTTTTAATTAACTTTTTAAGATAAAAAATGAAATTTCTACTCAATGATAACAAAATGGTAAAATATGTATAGTTCAATATTTCTATTTTTCTAATTTTGACACTTTAAATATTTTGAAATTAAGATGTATCAATAGGGAAGTTTTAGACCTCATTTTTTTCAAAACAGCAAAAGAGTTATAAGGTTCCTCATATTACCATCCCTATGATAAAACATCTTATCTATAATATGAAGGCAAATATCAGAGAATTCACACTAAGTTAATTTTAAAGTCTTTTTCTTAATGTCCCTAGACTCCAAACTTGCATGTAGATTTTTTCTCACTTTTTAAAACTCCAATCTCAAAGTTAACATTTTTGCAGTTCACAAAGATTATGTTTTAAAACAATTCCAGAGTATAAACAATTGAAGTGTTTGTTTTAAACAATCATCACAAAAGAACTACTTATCAAAAATCTATATCCTTATAGCATCTTTGGTCAAGGGGTTCAAACAGCAAGATTATAACCTACATTACAATTAGACCCTTCAGGTTTACAGAAGCAAAACACTAATCTTGGGTCTCAGTGTCTTTCTACCGCAAATAGTGAGAACTTCACAACTCTAAAAGATACACCAAGGATTCATTAAGATTCGTTAAAACACCTTGGAAAACCACTAATAGCACATACGTCTTTTTTGGCTTATCAAAATTATAAAGAATTGTGCATTACATGTGAAACTGAAGGAAAGTGAATAATCCTGTATCTCCAAAGTGGGAGGCATTTTTTTGTAGCTCAGTCATTGTAACTCAAATAGTGGTTACTCTCAAGCTTGGCACATTCTGTGAGTTTGTATCTTGTTACTGTGATTCTTGTATCAGACATCTGTTCTCTTGCATCACATGGAGCCTGCCTTTCTCAGGCCAGAGAGAAAACCCACTCTTAAGTTTTACTGAAGGGGAGGAAGGGAACTGATTAAAGAATTCAGTCCACTTTTTTTTTTCTTTTAATTTGAGGTAACATTGGTTTACATCGTTGTTTATATTCATTCTATTGTTTTTTAAACTAAGGTCAGGACCACTTTTCTTTAAAAAAAAAAAACCTGAGGATGACCTTGCTAAACATTGATGTTGTAATTCTCAAAAGTTTTGCAGGAAGACATCGGCATTATCTCCAGGAATCAACCAGTTTTGTTTTGTTTTTTAATTAGAGAGGAATGTTGGTGTGGTGAAAAGCTCAGGAATCAGGAAGAATCAAGTACTACTTTCTAGATCTTGCTAGCATAACCTAATTTACTTATTCAAGGAGGTTCTGGTTCTTCATCCGAAAAAATCAGATTATTAGACTTCTGGGGGTGTAAAAACTGCCTCTTTCCAAGTCGATGACCAACTTATAATGGGTGAGGGAGGAGGAGAGTAGATCAGTTCAGGCAACAATTTGGGGGACGCTTAAAGTGTTTTGGTTAATAATTTGACAAAAGAGCCATCTTCAGGTAACATATTTACTGAGAAGGGAAAAACGGGTGGGAAAGCACTCCCTCCAGGTGCAGGGTGATTTGAAACTTTACTGGAATGACTTATCACCTCCTCTGTAAAGACACCACTTGTGTAAGGCCACCTTATCTAATTCAAGTGGCCCAGGTGCGACCAGGAGTCGTCGAAAAATTAAGCCAGCGCTGCAAGGCAGGGTAGCCAGGGATGGTGCTGGACTGCACCGTGGGTTGGGCCCTCCACGACTGTCTGGGAGCCCTAACTCCAAAAGCACTGGGACCCAAATTCTCTTCCCTAAATTCAAGCTTTCCCGGTCCCCTCTTAAATCCCGAAAAGGACACTGAACCCCTTTTATCTGGATCCTGGATAGGGGAGAGAGGCAGCAGTGGCTGAAGCGGTAGCCACAGATGTGACCAGGCCTTACATCCAGCCAAAATATTTGGGGTTTTGTCCCGACCCAACCGCAGCGCCTCCCGGGAAAAGACCTCTTCGGCACGTCAGGCGCGAAATACCGGCGGCCGGAGGAGGGACGCGGGGAGAAGGCGCAAGGTCCTTACCCACTGCAAGGCTGGCCGCTGCCAGCCGCTGCCCGCGGCTCCAGTACCGGAGACCAGAGGAGGCTCCTCTGAGCCATAAGGAGGCTGCCATGCTGCCCCGGCCCCGCCTCCCCGCGTTGACCTCTGCCGCTCTCGGCTCGCCCACTGACTGCGAGTGTGAGCCGTGGGGCGGGCGGGCTCGACCGCGGCGTGGGGCCGGCGCGCACGCGCTCTGCGGCTCTGAGCAGGCGTCCACCCGCGAGGGGCGGAGCGCCGCGCAGAAAGGCGCGGCCTGATGGGATAGGGACCGTCCATCCTCTTGCAGACTGGTAAGCGGACCAATCAAAATTCCCAAATCGCCCGGCCTTCGTGAACCACCAATAGACGGCCTTTTCAAATATCTACATAAGGCGCTCCTGCCACCCTCAAGCCCCTCCCTCGGTGAGTAGGAGCGAGCGGGAGTGTCCTTGTTTACCAAAACGTAGGGGGTGTGTGGAGGCGGTGCCAGTCTCTCGCTACCGCCTCCTAGAGCACCTGACCCAGAACCACCCCTTCGGAAGGTTGTAACTGGGTATGTTTCCTCCTTTCAGTGCAAGCAAGGACAAAACTTTGATTTACAGCAGCTGTCCGCAGTTTTTAGGCAAGAGCAGAAATTCCCATTCCTTCCAAATATCGAGACCCATTTTAAACTTCAATAATCTGTGGGTCTTCTAATTTACTTTTAGTGTTTATTGAGAAACAATCACGCAAGTCTACCTACCATTAAATTTATTTAATTTTATTTAACCCAACAGTTTCTGCATAAACTGAAAAATACTAGGAAGACAAGTTGATAACATTGTTCTCTTTGAAGGGTAGAATTTCTTGGAACGTGCACTGTTATTTTTGTAATTCTACATCCCTTCACAAGCATAAAGTAAACGAAAATCCATAGTAGTGCGGGGGTAGAAGGAAGAAAGAAAGAAACTGAGATTCGCTTCTGTCAGTGTTCGGTGTGCATATTTCAATCTCTGGACCCTAAGGCTTCTCACCCCACTGTCCCATTGAAGGGCTGGGAGACAAGGGCGTGCCTATCCGACACCTGCAATCTTTGCAGAAAAGTAGTACAAGAGCAAGGAGCATGAGGGTTGGCTAATAATAGAAACCCCACGGTGTCCACCACCCTCAAAATTCTTTCTTTGCGCTTCTATGAGTTGTGCTCATCCACCCTTTTAATCTAAATTGCAGAATCACATATTTGACTTTGACATTATTTTCCTCTGCCCATTCGCCCGTGGAGTTGGAAGTGCCTAAAAGAAAGAAAAGCAATTGGATCATTTCCAAGCAGGCTTTCTCAGGGCTCTGGGCATCCTAGCAATATTTCCAGGAACTGGAACAGAGTGCACAGTTCCCATTTGTGACTGGTAAAAAAATAATTCCCCTCTCTGGTTGGCTCTCTTCCTCAGCTCTTTAGTTCACACCCATCAAAACAAGAAAGGAGGGAGGAAAGGGAAAATCATGTCAACTATTGAATCTTCTAGGTTTGATTCTATACCCAAATCTACTTACTTGTGCCTGGAGCATTTCCTTATGTGATCCTTTCTGGTTTTTTAGGTTTTAGCTGGAATAAAACTCCTGCAACCAATAAATGTAGTCCTACAGGTTTCTATAATTAACTACTGAAATGTGTCTGCCTTTCAACTATGTTAACCTACCTAGAGATATTTACAACACAGAACAACATATCACTTGATCTCCCCAGCTCCTAGTTTATATCCCAGTCCTTTTGAGATTTTATATCCAATTAGATTGCTTTTGTCATTTTTATTGTGAGCTACTGTTTTTGTTTTCTAAGTTGTTTATAGGGTCCCTTTCTCAAAAGTGAGTTATTTCTTAACAAAATGCTGCCTCTTGTGAATTCTTAAGTACTCCTAAGATTAGAAGAGAAAGAAAGTGAAAAGGACCTAGTATGAAGAGCAAGAACTAAAACTGGACACAAAATCTTTTAAAGTTATTTTTAAAAAGAAACGAATGTGATGACTTTGAAAACAGAGTGGCATTGAGATTTTGATAGCTTGGTTCTTTTTTGCTCAACCAGAACCAGGGAATAAATCACAATTTCTCCTAATTCTTACCTCATGTAGTTGAATATCTCCTCTGTAAAATAAACATAAACACAGAAAGGTGGAGAAAATAAGAATACCAGCTTTGAACCTCAGAACCCAAAGAGAAACACTGGAGTAGGTTCTTGTTTTGTTTTGTTCAGTTTTATATTCCCATACGGGTACTAGAGAAACTGAAAGACAAAAAACTTTAAATGCTACAGGGCATGGACAAAATATGCCTAAATAAAAGGTTGTTCTCTCTCTAGACAAAGGATAAAAAAGGAGCAATCTTGCAAGACATATAACTTGTAGAAAATAACTACCTTACTGTAAGCAAACACAGATCAAAAATTATGATCCCATGCCTACCCAGGCCAGCAGAGGCCCTATGAGGAGCCCAGACATTCTCCAGGATATAATGAGACACCCAACGTCCTTTATCTTTGTCCTGCCTGTGTGGTATTAGAGAAAGCCAGCTAGAAAGCCAAGATATATATTCCCGCCAATGTGTGGTAGTAGGTACCCCCTTTACACATATGCCCCTTCATCTGAGATTAAGAAGCTGGGAGAGGGAAAGGAATAGGGGAGATAAGGAGTGGTGTTTGGAAAAAAAAAACGTAAATATATATAGCATTTATTAAAGTACTCATTCTGCAAAGTATTCTACTGAATCTTTGTTCTTTGCTCACCTATAGTTTTCACTGAAAGCCTTATGATTGAATATTTTTGTTAGTATGAAGATTAAAGGAAACAAGCAGAAACAATCTTAATAGCTTAAAAAAAACAGTTGGCAACACTTAATCAGGCCCTCTGAATTTTTTAAAAAGCTGGTTCATAGAAAATAAAAGCTTTTCTCCCATTTTTTTGATCAACACATTCTTAAGATATAATAACTCAAAAGCTGTTTACAATGAAATTTTGTGAGCTAGCTATCCTTCAAGTAATACATTTTTGTTCATTTAATGGACAAAGTTTTAGATGTTTTATTTTATCTAATTTATAAGTTTTTAGAACATACCACTATAGTTTTTAAGTATTTATGAATTCACTAAGAGCATAGAAATCTTGACTAGTAGCAAAACCATAATAACCTGCCATTTCCTAAATATATGCTGCATGCCATGTACTATAAGTTCTTTACAAGAATTAACTTAGTTCTTTCAGCAATATTATAAAGCAACAATTTGTAGTTTAAGATGAGATCTGAGTTTATCAAGAGATTATTAATTTGTCCATGATCTCCTAACTAGTACCTAGAAGTGGAACTGGAAATTAGACATCTGATTCCAAATTTTATACTAATTCAAAAAAATCAGGAACTGCTTCTAAATGGGAAATTGAACACAAGTTTCCTGTAAGGCAACAACACAAACCAGGTCTAATAGTACTTAGTTTAGTATTATTTTTAATATTTGACACATTAAAAATATTTGGTGCTAAATTTAATTCACTTATCCACAGAAATACACAAATAATTTGCATTTCCTAGGGTAGAAGAAATGAAAGTATTTCTCAATAACTCCTCTATTCCTTCCCAGTCTATTTGTGAACTTTTGTCCATAAAATAATTCCTGACTGCAGATTTATCAAGAACATTATTTTTTTTTACATTTATTTATTTTATGCATACAGAACTGGGGTACAGGCAAGCAGTGCAGGGGTGGTGAGAGGATTCAACAGAGACAGAGTGGGGAGCAGAACAGGCAGATCAACAAAGTACACTGCTGAGGGGAGCAGCAGGCGGGTCAGGAGAGGTCTGCCACGCCATGTGGATCACCTCCAAGACAAGCAGGGATCGAACTCATGCTAAAGTGGCTTGCTTCTTAGTGCTGTGCTTTATTTAGCCCGCTGTGCCACCAGGGAGGGCCCAAGAACATTTTTTTTTTAAAGATGATTTTATTTAGTCATATAGAACTGGGGTACAGGCCAGAGATGCAGAGAGTGAGAGGATTCATCACAGACAGAATTCACCAGAGACAGAGCAGGGAGCAGAACAGGCAGATCCAAGAAGCACACAGCTGAGGGGAGCAGCGGGCGTGTCAGGAGCGGTTTGCCTGGCTATGTGGATCGCCTCCAGGGCAGGCGGGAATTGAACTCAGGCAGAAGTGGCTTAAGCTTCTTAGTGCTGTGCTCTAACCCACTGGCCACCAGGGAGGGCCCTCAAGAACATTATTTTAAAAGAAATTTTCTTTGCACTAATATGAGTTGCTCTTTTTTTTTTTTTCAACATACCTCCTAATTTTAAACTACTTTGTCACTGTGATTGAAAAAAGCCCAGTCCTTGGGTCTCTATCACCCTTTTCTTGGATAGGGCCTGGAGCATCTTGCCCTAAATGTATATATGCCTTTCTGCCATGTGTGGCATCTTCTAGTTACCTCTTTTGAATATACTCGAATGTAACCTTCCCTAGAAGGTGTCATTTGAGAAGTCTACATCATATTATTACTGGTTTTCCACATACTACTACCCTTGTTTTAGTACTTTGGGTCTCACAATCACACTCTGTAATGACAGGTGTATCCAGGACTTTTATCTCTTAAGTCTTTAAGAAAGACTTAACCAAAAATTACTCAGTTGAAGTATTCCCTCCATGGATTGTATATATTGTCTGATCTGTTAAGTGTCCCTAAGACAGTTCCCAGTTTAGTGATTGACTAAAGGATTTAGAACTCTGTAAATATTCATAGTAATAGCTTTGATTTTTTACAGTAAAAGAAATGCAAAGTAAAATCAGCAGAAGACAAAATTATATGGGGTAAAGTCCATAGGAGACCAAGAGTTTTTTTAGGGACTCATCATATCATCACTTTCTGTCTCACTCAAAATTCCAGACCCCAGAAGGAAAACAGGTGTTCACCACAAACCACTGTTGGTACAGCAGTTTAGGTATACTAAGCCATTTTTTTTTTTTACATCATTCTTCATTTTGTGCATTCTGTGATCTCAGAGAGCCATTCTTACTAGTTAGGGTGTTGGGAACCCTTCTCCAATCCAGGTTCTCAGACACCAGCTAAGGGCTAACTTTGTCAGGAGGCTTTTCAAAGGACAGCAGTCAGATCAGCTGTGTTTTAAGGAGGTACAAACAAAGATCTGACAGAAGGGGTACAGCACTCTGAGGAAGAGCCAAGAACCAGAGATTGAAGCTCCCAGACATAATTGTTAGTACCAAAGCTCTATATTCAGACAATGAATGAAAAAGAGGACCTGGTTAAAATAAAGTCCACTCAGGGCTTTGATCGAAGTAAATAATCCAGGATGCTGATTGTGTCCAAGTAAACACCACCCACTGAAGAGCTAAATCAACTGCTTTTAAGCTACTTTTAAGTCAAGAGTTGTGAGTGTGAGGAACTCCCTGGTAGCACAGAGGTTAAAGTGCCAGCACTAACATGCTATTACCACTGAGGCCTCAGTTGGATGTCTGGCCAGGGAGCTAATCCACAAGGCACAACAGACCTCTCCTATATCAGCCACGGCTCTATTCAGTGGTTTATTTCAATAGATCTGCCTGTTCTACTCCCCATTCTGTCTCTGGTGGATCTTCTCACCCCTTGCACATCTAGCCTATACCCCAGCTCTTGTATGCATACATAAATTTTTTTAAAGATTTATTTATTTATTCATACCGAATAAATATATACCGGGGTATAGGCCAGAGATGCGGAGGGTGAGAGGATTCACTAGAGACAGAATGGGGAGCAGAACAGGCGAAGTGATGAAGTACACTGGTGAGGGGAGCAGCAGGTGGGTCAGGAGAGGTCTGCCGCGCCATGTGGATCTCCCCTGGGGCAGGTGGGAATCGAACTCATGTGAAATTAACTTAAGCTTCTGAGTGCTTTGCTTTAGCCCGCTGCACCACCAGGGAGGGCCCATAAATAAATTTTTAAAAAGTATAAAATCAAAGCTGACAAAGTTTCTCCAGATGTCCCCACAGCATGGTAAGCAGATCTTAAGAAAGGAAGACTGGGACTTATTGTTGAGGTGCTTTCTTAGGAAGTTGGTGCCATACCAGTTTTTTAGACCTTCTTTTTCTCTCTGTCCCAGCTTCTTTGGTGCTGGTCAAGGTCTAAGGTCTCTACAGTATCTGACATAGTCCAAACAATTTTTTAGTGTATGTTTGTAGCAAAAACTGACTTCGGTAAATAGTATTCTTTCAGCAGATAGTCAGCTATTTCTAGACAAAAACCCCACTCATCATTTCAAACCAGGCTGCCATGATTCAGGGCTCCTGGAAGAATGAGATCCAGTGTGAAAAACACCATGACCTGTGTCAAGTGACCACAGGACTCCTTTGCCTACTTACCTCATTCCCAACTAGTACTAATGGCTTGTTGGATTGTTAGGTATCTAAGGAAGTGATATCCGTAGGCTTATCTCTTGAGAAATACAAATATTTTTCAAAACTTGATTCAATCTCTGTGAGTTCTGATTATGAATATTACTACAAAATGCATAGCAATTCATTAGCAACATATTTATGACTTCCTAGATTGACAGACTTATTTGCTCCCTGGATTTTGCCCCTCGTGAGCTTCTGCTACTCAGAGTCCTGTACAGGCCAGAGGCAGTGAGAGGATTCACCAGAGACAGAGTGGAGAGCAGAACAGGCAGATTGTTGAAGTACATTGCTGAGAGGAGCAGCAGGTAAGGCAGGAAAGGTCAGTAGCACCATGTGGATCACCACTGGGTTTGGGATCTAACTCTCACCAAAGCGGCTGAGGCCTCCCTGTAGTGTTGCACTGTAACCCGCTGAGGTCCCTAGAAGTAGTATATTTATCTCTGAACCACTTTGCACTCTGGACACACACGTAGTAGCTGGTGACTGACTATCCTATAAGCTGCACCATGCAAAAGACACATGATGCAAACTACATTTAAAATTTGCCAGTAAACACATTCTGAAGAAACAAGTAAAATTATGTTAGTAATATATTTTTGAAGATTTACTTACTTAAGCATACAAGAGCTGGGGTACAGGCCAGAGGTGCAGGGAGGGATAAAAGGATTCACCAGCGACTGAGCAGGGAGCAGAACAGACAGACTGAAAAAGTACACTGCTGAGGGGAGAAGAAGGCAAGACAGGAGAGGTCTGTCATGCCATATGGGTCACCTCCCTGGCCAGGCATGGAGCTCATGCTGCAGTGGCTGCAATATCTTCATAGTGCTGTGCTTTATTTCATTGCACCACCAGGGAAGGCCCTATTTTTAGCAATCTCCCAAATCTGGGGTCTACTTTATAATTACAGCACATCTCTCTTTGGAGCAGCCATATTTCAAGTATAGCCACACATGGCCAGGGATGACTGTCTTGGACAGCACGGCTCTGAGAAAGGCCAAGCGGACATTGAGAATCTAGTCACTGCCTCAGCCATCAGGACCCTGGAGACCCTGCAAAGTGCCCTACCGCTGGGCATTCATTTGCAATAGAGACTGATGCCTCCACAGAAACACCCAGGCAGGTACCTTGATGAACATTCCATGTTTTCACACAGACTAATGCCAAATGTGCTTAATGACTAAGGTAGAAAAACAAATCCTCCCCATGTAGTTCTAAAGACAAGACTTCAAAAAAACCTACATTCTGCGTTCTTTATGTTCAGAATGAAAGCTTGAGCAGTTTTGGACCACTAGAAATGAAGGTCAGAGGTTTAATTCTTCCAACGGTTAATTTTAGGTTTGAACGTGCTTTGAGACCAAGAAATCAAAAAGCTACCTCTTACCTCATCAAAAATCTTTGTAGTCCTATCATTTCAAAAGAATGGACAAGCTTCACCCAGTACCACCAAAAGAAAATCCCATCTATCCATGCTTGGTAAAGTTGTCAGAATACCCTCACAATTTGTAGTGTGAAGCTCTCCTACAACTCCTACCAGTTACATGTCCTGGTAGGCATAGCCTAGATTCAGGCCTTTTTGCTGTGCCAGTCTGCAAACGGAAAAGGCCCCTATGGCCCTTTCAAGAGAGTTAATTTGACTCATTTGGGATTCCAATAGTCTCAAATGCAACATAACTTTTCTCAGTAGTTAGACAAATGCACAGGATACTTTTGACCAAAAGATAAGTCAGTGATTCCCAAGAAGGCATTATTCCTTTTCCAGTCCCCTAAGTCTTCTAAAGGACAGCATATACAATTTAATTATAAACCTTCCTTTATCCTAGGGTCCATTTCAGGGGTGATTGCCTACTCAACTTTAGCATTGAACACTCAACCAAATACAGTTAGATGTACCTACAATAATACATCTGCAAGATGCAAAGGTATATTAGAGACCACCAAAGAGATTTCATTCCTATAGAACCCTTCGTAGGTCCCATACTTGTGACCTCTCCTGAAGGCATTTCAAATCCAAGTCTAAGTCTACATTCCATCACCTTAAATAGTCATGGCCAATAATCTAGAATATTTTAAATTTAGGCCATCTTCTTAATAGGGCAGTTACCTTAATAGAGCAAACTTCACACTATGGAATTTTCCTGTAGTTCCACTCAACCTGCATTTAAGACACTCCATACAACTATGGGTTTCCCTTCTAGTAATTCTCCATTACTGATTTCAATCACAAATCCAGCAACCCACCTAGAAAAATTTCATGAATTCCAAGAAAACCTTTAGGCTTTTGAAGCCCAAATGACTGAACTCTGAGGTTTGAAATATGACCAAAAAACAATTGTTTTGCTAGAAGGGATCCATGAAACCTTGAACTATAGCTGCATTATGTAGTCCAGCAGGAACATTGCCTTTTGCATATGATGAAAAGTAGATAAGCCAGAACATTTAGAATTGTTGTTCCTATTTTGAGAGTGCTCTTTATTGGGTTGTATCTGAGAATGACCTTGATAGTTTTAACTTGATTCTATAATTAGCAAGGAAAGATTCTGTTGCTCATTTGTCAGGGTTTCTGTGAGCTTCTTTCTATAACCTTTACATGGTTCCTTTGTAGCCAGTCATTAGTGAGGGAAAATTAAATCTAAGGACTACACTTTGAAGTTTGTAACTATACATTCATCATGAGGATTATTATTCTATATTCTAAGCCTTACATTCTTGAGGATAGAGTTCTATTTTCCCCATGGCTGTATTCTAAGTAATAGCACAATCTACCAAATGATTTATCCTGTGTCAAATGGGAGAGCTTCCTTTTAATTTTACCTTTTCAAAGGACACATTATAATCATTTTGCCAGGCTTTGCTCTGTTGCTGCAGAAATTAATTAATTTTATTTGATAAGTTTATGAACTACTGTGAATTTCAATTTTGTAAAGGCAACAGTACAAATGTTTTTATAATAGCACTGAGATCATGCACCCATTTCCATTTTCCTCTCTCCTCTTCCTAACAATATCTTAATTCAGCTACCAAATGGCTATTCTTATATATGTCAGGGCAAACTGTTACATCCATTTCAAGACAAGGGCTATTTCATGTTCAAGATCTTCCTTGCTATACTGACTGGTGCTATGTACCAGGACTAAACTGATCTATTTGCACACAACATTCTAAAGGCACACAACATTCTAACAGGTTTGGGAACAACATATAAACTATTTTTGGCTGCTGAGAAATGAAAAGACATGTACAGAACCTTCTGAGCACTTTGCTTATTCTTACAAGAGAATCATAAGAAGCACTACCCTCTTTCTTGGGACACTGAAGAGAATAGATACAGAGGCAGCATTTTGCCCCACAAAAGGTCAGTGTAAGAATAATCAGCAAACAGAAACCACAGTCCTAGTAGGCTGGACCAGGCTGAACCTGAAGCCTGCTCTGCTTTGGGCTTTCAATACATGGACCAGTAAATTTCCAATTACCAGGGCCAAAAAAACTGAATGAAGTCTGATTTTCTGTTACTTTCAGGCAAGTGTCTAGCTGGACAAGGTAAGTTAATTTTAACTTTATTTCATTTTAAAATATCTTAGAGCTTGAAAAATTGTTTTACAAGTATACGATAAAATTCAAGTGTAACAGGACAAAGTAAATGTTCACCATACTTTTTTTTTTTAAAGAATTATTTATTTGTGCATACAGAACTGGGGTACAGGCCAGAGGCTCAGGGGCAGCGAGAGGCTTCACCAGAGACAGAGTAGGGAGCAGAACAGGCAGATCGACGAGGTACACTGCTGAGGGGAGCAGTCAGAGGGTCAGGAGAGGTCTGCCACGCCATGTGGTCACCTCCGGGGCAGGCGGGAATCGAACTCATGTGGAAGTGGCTTTAGCTTCTCAGTGCTGTGCTTTATCCCACTGCACCACCAGGGAGGGCCCCCTCCTTTATTTTTTAAAGATTTGTTTTATTTATTTATGCATACAAGACCTGGGGTGTAGGCCAGAGATTGGGGTGGGGAAGTGAGAGGATTCACCAGAGGCAGAGTGGGGAGCAGAACAGGCAGATTAACTAAAATACACTGCTGAGAGGAGCTGCAGGCAAGACAGGAGAGGTCTGCTGTGCCATATGGGTTACCTCTCTTGAGCTGGGTATTTAACTCAAGCTGTAGTGGCTGATGATAGTTTCATAGTGCTGAGACTTAACCCCTTGTGCAACCAGGGAGGTCCCTCATCTCACTTTAGACGACATTCACCTCTCCAGAGGCAACCATAAAATAAGTTTTACATATGTATGTTCGTGTTTGCATCCTTACATCTACTCACACAGAAGCACAATTGTTACACAGTTCTACATCTTGCTTTTTATATTCAATATACATGTCTTGATGATCATTTCAAATCATATTTATGGATTTATCCCATTCTTTTTAAATATTGCATGGTATTTTACCTAAGATATACCATAACTCATTTATTCAATTCTATTTTTGGCCATTATAAATGATGAAATGAGTATTCTTAAATGTATACATTTGAACAAAGATGTGAGTATATACCTGAAGTTAAATTCCAAGAAAAAGAGTAGCTGGGTTGAAAATTTTTTTAAATTATGTTTATTGGAGTAATATTGATTCACACCATAGTATGAGTTTTAGTGGTATAGGTTCACACCTCTAAAAATATGTTATCACATCACACCTATTCTCCAATCTGTGGGTTAAAATCAGGATCCATTTATTTTTGCTATCTAAATAATATTGTGTTGACATGAAAATGCCTTTCTTCTATGATTCCCTCTCTCTAACTCTGCCCCATCTCACACCACAAGAAATTCACGTGCACAGTTAGCTCTACTTACTGCACCATCAAAAGAAAAAATTAGAAATTCAGTAGCTCAGCCAAAGTGACATAGTGGGTGAGGCCTAAGCTGTTGCTGGTATCAATGCCACATGGTGGCGCTATTGAAACACAGGTTTTGCAAGTGCCTCAGTACCCTTCCTCCAGCTTGCCCCCTCTCAAGCAACCAAGCAAAACGTAAGGAACTAGACTATCCTCTGAAAACCTGGCATCTCTGTCCCCTTTCACACATAGTTCCGTTCAAGGCAGGAAATTCCACTTATGCAATCAAGCCCATGGGCATTCTGTTTGCCTGAAAGTTACATAACAAGATCTTCTTGTTGCCTCTGACTTGGCAACTTCTACTCTGTGAACTGTGGTTTCTAGACTCTGTCATCCATAAGGCACCAGGCATCTCCCACTCTCAGATTTACCTGTGCTGCTGGTAAATTCTTGTCTAAATACCAACCTAGGGCCAGAGGAAGTTCAAAACTTTTTTATAATCTGTGTGCCCTTCAGTTTTTTGTGTCTTTTTAACTTTTCAATGTCCACTATATCCATTTGGCTTATTATGTTTTGTTCCACCTTAGACCCCAATGGAAAGATTCCATTCTTCAGAATCTTCCATAAGAAATTCAATAGAACTCGGCATTTTTGTGCTTGGGGAACTTGAAATGCTCCTCATTTCGTATACCAGCCCAGGGAAGGATACTAATTGGGCTACCTTGGGTCATGTGCCTGCTCCTGGGTCAGTGTATGGTCAGGAGATGGGATAGTATTACAGGCTAGATCAATATCATACACCACCTTCTGTGATGGGGGGACTATGAGTGGTGGTGTGGAGTGAAGGAAGTGTAATATTCTAAAGGAAGTGGGAAAATAAATGCCTAAAGATGAAAAACAGAAATGCTGACCTAGAACAGCAACCACCCACTACTGATAGAGAATTGACCCTTCCTTGTTGCTAGTTCCCTCCTTTTGTATGTTTTTTACAGTTCTTGGAGGTCAATAGGGAAAGGTATGCTTTGTGGAAAAAAAAACCTGTAAAATGAAAACATATTTAACATAAAGTAATGCTAAAGGATGTCCTTTGAAGCATTCCTTTGAAATATTAGCTTATCTTCATGAAGTGTTAAGCAAGGCACAATATTTGCATGCTTTTGAACCCTCTGACATATGGCATTACTTTGTTTTCACTTAATGTGATAGAATAACTTAGAACAGTCAGTGGAAGCATTAAATCAGAAGATGCCTTACATTAGTTAGGGAAGGGGAAAATGCAAAATAATCTCATTTCTATTCACTCAGTCCTCTCCTTTTGCTTTATAATTTTGTGTCTTACATGCTTTTTTTTAAAAAAAAAAAAAAGTCTCTAAAATTCCATATCAAAATATGGGATTTAGGCCATGGAATGTGAATGGCTCTGATCTTGGGAGCCTTTAACAAAGTAATTCCCTTTGCCCTACTGAGTTTCTTGGAAGCCTCTGGCTGGAATGTCTGGTCATTGGAGCCTATCTTGTATCTTTATAGCAGGAGATTCTCCTTTAAAAAGGTTTTAGAGCAGGGACTTGAAACTGAGGACTGATACTCCTAGGGTACTTTAAGACTTTCCAAAAACACTGGAAATTAGATAACTTTAATACAGTAAGTTTCCGGATTCTAAACTTTCACTTGTCCTTTTCCTGAGACTCGGCCAATCCCTCACTTTTCACATTCAACCTTCTCCCCTCTCACAGAAAACCAGACATCTCTCTTTCTACCTGAGTCTTAGTTTGGTGCATTGCTCCAGGCTGTACAAATATCTGAGGCAACTCAAAGGGGATAATTAAACATGTGCTGTCTCTGAATGAGAATCATTCCAATCCCCACTCTTCCCACCCCCAAAAGCAGAAGAAAAAAAAAAAAGAGCCTCAGGAAAAAGTATTAATGTCTTCGTTTGTTCTAGGCAATAAACTCTTGGCAAACTCTGTTCTGTTTCTCTCACATGGAATTAGAATTCAGAAAGATTTATCTCAACTGTCTAAATGTTAAAAATGATAGACAGTAAGTGTAATTTAGCTGATTAGCTTGATAATGAAGACTGGCTTCAAAGAGTTATATGTTTGTACAGCAGGTGTATTTCCTAAGCTGAATGAATCAAACCTAGTGCTGCAAGGATTTGACTAAAACAAAGTCAAAGTATCAATTCAAATTATAATACAGCAGGGAGTAAATGTTTTGCAATCATTTAAATATAAGATAAAGTATTCAAGGGACTCTATGTTTTAAAAATTCTTTTAGGATTACATGTGTAAAGAATTTTTAAGATCTCTGGACTGAAGAACCAGGAAGCCACCACTAGCACTTTAAATTCAGCACTAGCTCTCCCTGGTGGCACAATGGGTTGGGACCCAGCACTACAAGCTAGCCCCAGCCTCTTCAGTGCCAGTTCATCCCCAGAGCCTGAAGTGACCCACATGGTGTGGCAGACCTCTCCTGACCTGTCTGTTGCTCCCCTCAGCAGTGTACTTCATTCATCTGCCTGTTCTACTCTCCACTCTGTCTCTGGCGAGGCCTTTCACTGCCCCTGCACCTCTGGCCTGTACCCCAGTTCTGTATGCACAAATAAATAAATCTTTGAAAAAAATTTCAGCATTAGGAAAATATAACTACATAACTTATACTTAATTAATTATGAAAAATGTATAAAAGCATGGCATCTTAGTAAAAAGTTAACTAAGCTAACGTTTTTCTTATGTTTACTTAATTTTTTACTCCAGTCTAATCAAGTGTGGGTTTCTCCCTGTTAAATATAGAATTTAGCCAGAGGACACACTAAAGCTTTTTCTTGCACCATCTTTCAACCTGTTTATGTTGTAGGTGGGAAGCGATTGGTGTTCAAATTCTGTTTTTCCAAAGTGTAAGCCTATTAAGCCTATATTTGAACTCCCACGAGACCAAAACCTTCTCATTACAATTCTCCTGGTGGTGTATTTTCCCCTTCTGCTAACTATCCAAAAGAAAATGGCCATTTTTCCACACTCTAGTAGGTCCAATAACAGTTTCTACCCTATGGGAAAAAATTGCAAAAGCACTACTAACTCTTACATTCCCTCTTCCACTTCTGTTACTAAGATACCTTAAACTCATTTAACGTGACATGATGCTTGATTATATTAAATTGCCAGACGGGTTTACTGACCCAGAGCCAAACTGGTTTTCCTACCACCAGAATTTTCCTCCCTGTTTCTAATAACTTAAAAATGTTGAAACATATAAAGATGTTGTAAATATGTAACAGCATAGTTTTCTCTACAAACATACCCTCTCACCCATTAATTAGCTGCCAGTTGAGAGCAAAATTTAGCCTGGGACAGAGAGACCCCTGAGAGTAAGAGGGAGAGAAGAGGAGAGCTTGCTACAAAAGGCAAAGAAAGTTGTTTGGAGAGTGAGTATGCCAGGGACACACTTCCTATTGCACAAGCTTGCTTCTGGCCAGGCCAATAGTGAGGACAAGGCTTTCTTTAATCACCACTTTTAGCCTGGCATAACCTTGGATTGGATTGGGGAGAAACAGTAATTTCTTGATAGACATTTGGAGCCGAGGATACTTTTTCATTTTATTCTTCTGTGTTTCATTTCTATTCTCTATCTGCATTATAAGCAAAGTTTTTAAAGTCATCTATTGGCCCAATTCTATCTTTGGGTACAGAAATCGAGCTTTCAGAATGTGAGGGGTTTCGGGACCTCCCTGGTGGCTCAATGGGTTAAAGCCTAGCACCGTGAAGCTAGATGCAGCCACTTCAGCACCAATTCGACCCCCAGCTAGGGAGGTGACCCACATGGTCAGGGAGGTGACCCACATGGTGCTACAGGCTTTAGTCTTGCCCACTGCTCCCTTTAGCAGTGTATTTCGTTGATCTGCCTATTCTGCTTCCCACTCTGTCTCTGGTGAATCCTCTCAATGCTCCTACACCTCTGACCTGTACACTAGTTCTATAAGCATAAATAAATAAATCATTAAAAAATTGTTTAAATCTTTTTTTTCTTATTTTCACAAAATTTCAATATTATGGCTGCTTCCTTTACATTTTGTGTTGGTGTCCAGTAAAGTTTTTTTCCAAGAAAATAATCGCCAAAGGGTCATTACATATTCCCTGTGGTGATGGAAACATTTCCTATGCTTATCAGCAGAGATTGCAGAACAGTCTGTGCACAATAAATAATTGTTAATGATGATAAAGTCATAAATAAACTAAATTAAAAAGCTGTGATTCATTATCAACAAATGATACAACAGCGAACTCGTTACTAAGAAGAAACAACTTAATTATTCATGTAATGTATTTTAAAATGATGACAAAATCGTTGGGCTGTAAGGTAACTGTTAGCTCAGACTAAATGCAGATTTAAGTGCAGCTAAGTGTATCTACATGCACTTGATAATAGACAGAATCTCCTTTTACCTGTCTCATACTAATAAGGACAAGAGATGACAGAGGAATTCACTAAGACTGTAACAGACACAAGTTTCATGGACTCCGCCCCCACTCCAGATACTGGAACCACAAATCCCATCAATACCAAGGAGAAGCATGCTGGGACTTGAGGGCAGAGCTGAGCAGCCAAGATGGGATAAAACTGGCCATGTAGGCTCTGGGGGTCTCTTGGCCTGGTGGTTCGTGGCTGGTCGTTTGGCTCTCGATCAGTTTTCAGTGTGCTATTGGAGTCCAAGTCAGCAGAATTGGTAGAATATTCTAGTTAACTTGTATTTTTCTCTCTCTTTTCCTGGGTTATTCCTTTACCTTTCTCCTTGTAAATAAATCCATTATTGAACCTTTTTGTGTGTGTCCACAGTATGATTGAATCTTAAGCGTGTGGGTGAGGACCCACATTCAGGCAACTCAGTTCACATTGGGGTGCCCTGTAACAAGACGTCTCTACCCCAAGACCCAAATTGGTCAGTTTTGAAACAATGCCTTCCAAATCTACTTTCAGTATCATGTAGGAATCACCCTAATATTTAAATACCAACCTGGTCTAATTTGTGATTCTTTTGTAGCCAGAAAGATTTTCTCAATTTCTCTGCTAGTACAGCTGTATACAAAACTTCTGTTTCCCCAGACTTCTCCGATTAAATTAATAAATATTAAATTATATACTGACTTACTTCTTGCACAAAATGAAACAAACTCCTTTTATTTTACTTCTTGATATATATACCTTTTATTTAGCTTACTGATGATAATAAGCACTGAAGAAAAAGGAACTCTGGATTGTTTAGTTTTCCTTTTCTTTTATATCAGCATTCAAAGAGTCATAGACTACTTTAGGGAAGTAACACTAGTAAAAAGTGATATAGAAGAGTCCCTCAATGTTCTGTTTCTGAGAATGCTACACCCTTCTTTCTGTGTAGTAAGTTCAGGTTAAACAGGAAAGTGTGACCTCTTTCTTGGGCTGACCTGAATCTTGCTTAACTCTAGCTTATGGAGCAACCACAGGAATTCTGAGCAGGAAGGGCTCTATGCAAATGAAGCAACAGGAACAGTAACCAAGCCCTTTGGATGTAACCCCTTTCCTAATTACTTAGACCTCACTTAGGAAACCCACTGTGGGAGGGGGGTAGGGGGGAATTTGCCTCTTTGGTGATGCAAAGGGTTAAAGCACAGCACTATGAAGCTATTTACAGCCACTACAGCATGAGTTCTATCCCCAGCTAAGGAGATGACCCACCCGCTTCTCCCCTCAGCAGTGTATTTCAGTCAATTCATCTGTTCTGCTCCCCACTGTGTCTGGTGAGTCCTCTTTCCCCCTCCTCCCAGCCCCCCCCCACCTCTGGGCTGTACCCTAGTTCTTGTATGCATCATTAAATTATTTATTATTGGCCCTCCCTGGTGGCGCAGCAGGTTAAAGCACAGCACTAAGAAACTAAAGCTACTACAGCATGAGTTCAATCCCTGCCTGCCCAGGAGGTGACCACATGGCGTGGCAGACCTCTCCTGACCCGCCCGCTGCTCCTCTCAGCAGTGTACTTCAATGATCTGCCTGTTCTGCTCCCCACTCTGTCTGTGGTGAAACCTCTCACCGCCCCTGAGCCTCTGGCCTGTACCCCAGTTCTGTATGCATAAATAAATAAATCTTTTTAAAAAATTATTTATTATTAAATAAATAAATCTTTAAAAAAGAAAGAAAACACAACTGCCAAGGTAAAATATTAAGCATGTCAAGGGAGTGACAATAGAGCACTTGGGACCCTTCTAGGAAGAACCTCTTGCGGAACCACACAGTTTGCAAGCCCAAAACTGGTGCATGCTACTAAGTCTCCAAGGACTTACATTCTTTTGATCTGTTTTGCTCCTTCATTCTCTATGTGGAGCTTGTCTCCAAAGTCACTTCATGACCCATGACAGCTGCTACAGTTGACATAGCAGATAGGAGAAAAGCTACCTGAGGCCAACTCTTCAAACTGAATCAGCTCTCCTAAACAAGACTTCTCAGAAGCCCACTTTTACCTCAGTCTCATGAGCCAGAACTTAGTCACCAGGCTGTACTTAAATTTGAAAGTAACTGGAAAATGGTATCTTTTTGCTGGATACATTGCCACCCTGAATGACATCAGTTTGTTACTAAGAAGTACAGAAAGGTTAACTGATATGATACACAATTACTTATTCCTGTCATGCTAATCTTGAAGATAAAATCCATTTGATCACAACTTAATTTTGACTTAGATGAATTATTTTATTTGTCACTACTACCAGTAAAAGAAACATTTAAAAAATGTTTCGTACTCTAAATTTTTATTTTTATTCTTTTTTAAAGATTTATTTATGTAATAAAGCTGGGGTACAGTCCAGAGATGGGGGGGTGGGGTGAGAAGATTCACCAAAGACAGAGAGGAAGCAGAACAGGTAGATATAGCCAAACACACTGCTGAGGGGATCAGTGGGCGAGACAGGAGTGGTCTGCTGTGCCATGGGTCAGCTCTCTGGCTGGAGATTGAACTCATGTTGCAGTGGTTGGTGACAGCTTCATTATGCTGTGTCTTACCCCCTTGAGTCCCCAAGGAGGTCCTATTATGCTAAATTTAAAAAACTATTTCTGAACAACTAGCTCATTTCTTTGGAAGAATTTTTTATTTATTAAATAAGAATAAATAATATGTACTTTAACTTGCAATAGCAACAGCTTGCTATACATTTTTTTTTCCAAAGGAGGGGAAACAATTTCACTTCATATTGATATTTGCTGATATAAACACATTGTTATGTCCTGACATAAACATTGTGAGGGTCAAAGAATCAATGATGGTTAAATTATTTGAATTTTATGATCCTTTAATACTGTACAATGTTGCTAATTGATATGTGCCTAGATGACAGAAAACAAATATAATGTAAGCCATTTCTGAAGATACCTGGTTTTTTCATCATCAGTTTCTTCTACCTGAGTCAATGTATTCTCAACCTCTGGGCATGCTCCATCATTTTATGTTAATATTACCTATTCTAATGTTGAATAATAGAATATTCAATTAAATAGTAGAATGCCTTTTATAATCTTGTTTTTGTGTTACGTAATTACTAAGAGATGGACTTGCCATCTTGAATTAACATTAACTACTTGAAGCCTGAATACAAAACCTAGAGGAGCACTAACTACTGTTCATTTTTTGCACTGGTATTCACATAACATGTAATCAAGCTATTCTTTATCTGGTAAAGAACAGCTGTTCAAGGTTTGACTGTTCAAGGTTAATAACTGAAGACTAAAGTAATGTGAATGTTCTTAGCTCATTTACTTGTCAGGCCTTCTTCAAGCTTATCATATTCTTTCCCTATGAAATGAAAAATAGATTGACTAGCCTTTTATTTACAGTAAATAACTGTGAAAAGTTTACTTATTCTAACCAATTTTTGAATAATAAGAATTTGTAGTTTATTAAATAGAATAGCATCTGTACATACAGATTCTAAATTTTTCTGAATGAATTTTTGGTACAATTAGATTGCAAAATGAAACCATTAAGATCTGAGTATTATGAGCAACCTATTATTTATAGAGTATAGTTGTACTTATTCTAACATTCTGTCCTTCATATATAAATATCTTAGTACATGCACCATCTGAGTGTATAAAATTAAACTACCTGAACACCTTTAAAAAATTAGAGTAAAACATAAAAATGTCTATAAAAAGAAATTCATTAGAGATTTCAAAATATCCGTAAGTGCTAAATAAGGTTTCCAGAAATCAGTGATTATGCTGAAACGTGTCACAAGGGGAACTGTTAACAAGTGTTACTTTGCCAGTGGTAGGAAGATTGCCAACCTTTAATTGGCTTTAAAGTTGGTGTTCTATCAATGGTGTATTGTAAAAGGCAATAATGCCCACATTTATGATTAAGTCTGAAATGGGACCTCTAGATTTGACTAAATGTAGTATTATGTAGTCCTTCTAATTAAAAATATTCAAATGACTGCCTTTTAAATTTGATTAGGATGTTTATTGTCATGTTTTTATTAAAAATAACAAAACAAAAGATGCTTGTCTATACTTCACAATATACAATGACCAGTCAGCCCTCCTCTTGCTTTGCTAGGCATTAACTGTTTTGTTCTAATGAAAATACTGAGAATAGCTCCTTCCAGGCTTCTGGGAAGATGGAATTCTACTGAATGAAACAAAAATCTGGCATGGCATTTTTCTTTGGATTCAGTAAGAAAGGAACATACCCTCATTAATAGATGCAGATGCAAGATCATATTATTTTTTAACAAGCAAAGAAAACAATGGTCAGTCCGTTGGTTTCTGGATTTCTAACTGATTTCCAAATTTGTTTCCCCATTCTGTTCCCAGGGCAGTGCCAGAGAACTCATGAATAACAGTATGAGTAAACAGACACAAGGAAAGCTTCCAGTCAAACTCAAGAGGAAACCCACAGAAAGACTACTTTCAGTATGTGTGAGGGTCAGAAAGTGGGGGAGAGATCCATTGAAGATTTCAGAGAGAATGTTCAGTATTTCATATTCAATATTCTGTTGTTTAACCTGACAGTTTTGCCATGCTGACTTGAATAGCTATGTGGATTAGGGGTAGTTTACAATGTTTTGACTTTTGCAGTTTACTGAATCATCAGACTGCCTTTCTGTATCAACCACACATTTTTTCGCTCTCCTTTTCCTCCCACTCCATGTAACATCATACACTCCATATTTTAGCTCATTGGACAGATGAAACTGGCAAGGCACAAGCAGTGTCTGTAGCTAAAAGGCCCCTGTGGCAGACACTCTTGGCTGTCTTCCCAAGGTCATACCTCCTCTCCCTGTCTTCCTTGCTGGCAGAACTTGCTGTCTCCCACAATAGAGGAAGAAAATGCCAAGTACTTGCATTCTCAGTCTCCCTTGTGACACCAGTTTTAGCCTGTGATGTAAGGGAAACTCTTTTGGGATTTCTGGGAAAGAAGAAAAGAAAGAAGAGTTTCTCCACCCCTTCACCCCCAACTTTTCTGTTTTTAATATGATTATGTGAAAACGTGATGCTCTGAGTCCATGAGGCCATCATGTGACGATGAGATAAAAATCAAGAAGTTGTAGAAGAGTTATCTCAGAATTTTCCAGACTTTTGTTGTATGATAAAAGTAAATTATTTTAAAAAACCACTTTTAGTTTGTATTTATTTATTTTACTTTCACCCAAACCATCTTAAGTAATATTTACCCTTAAAGTCAATATCGTATCACAACATAAATGGCCTGGCTCTGTGACCGATTGCCTTTCAGACGCACAGTAATTATTTCTCAATCCAGTTTTTTTGACACTGTAGAAAAGTAGTCTTTAATCAATTGAATAATCATCATTTGTGAAAACATAAGCACAGTTTAAGTATGTTCTACAAAATGATGGCTTAGTCTTCATGACGAAATTCACTGCTTTAACAGTAGTGCAATTTTTGCTCTTGATACTTCTATAAAGACAAGATAGAATGCCTGTGGACATAAAAATGTGTCTCTCAATGCCATATGTCAAATAGACTGGAAATAACAGTTGTTGATAAGGGTATGGAGCAATAGGAAGACAGTCTGGTAGAAATGTAAATTGATATAGTTTATATGAAAAATGGCGTGACGAGTCCTTGAAAAATTAAAAATGAAAATTACTATATGATGTAGCAATATCACATCTAGGTATCTACCCAAAGAATATGAAAACACTAAAATAAAGATTCATGCACCTCTGGCTCATAGAAACATGTTATTCACATTAGCCAAGACATGAATCAGCCTAAATGCCAGTCAACAGATAACTGGTTAAAGAAATTTGCTGTACATATACTCAATGGAATAGTTTTTGGCTATTTAAAAAGATGAACTAATGCCTCTTGGGGTAGAATGGATGGATCTGAGGTAATTATGCTAAGTGAAATAAGTCAGAAAGTGAAAGACAATTGCTGGGACCCTCCCTGGTGGAGTAAGGGGATAAAATGCAGCACTATGAAGCTATCTACAGCCACTGCAGCACAATTTCAACCCCTAGCCAGGGAGCTGACTCACATGGTATGGTAGAAGCTCTCCTGACCTGCCCGCTGCTCCTCTCAGCAGTGTATTTCAGTAGATCTGCCTGTTCTGCTCCCCACTCTGTCTCTAGTGAATTCTCTCAACACCCCCACCTCTGTTGGATGGTTTCACTCTTTTGTGGAAAATGAATAACCAAAGAAAATGAATTGGCAAGCACAACAAAAATTATACAAGACTCTATTAAAAACATGGTGATTATCAGAGGGAAAGGGAATCAGAAGAAGCAGGGAAAGAGAAAGGAGGAGGGGGTGTGATATGGCAGACAGCATAGTAGCACTGGCATGTTGGTGGGGGCCTGTGCACATGTTGAGGTTTGAAATTTTATTCCCCAAATGATATAGCTATATAAGTGAATAGCAAGTCAATAACATTAAAAAACAATAAAGGAAAATTGAGGGGGGAAACGTGTTCTCAAAAAGACAGATTTGAAATTTTTCTGGGCAAAATGGTTTCTATGATATAAAATACATAAAGATAATAATCATAGCTAATAATAATTAAGAGACAAAATACTTAAAAGAATTAAAAAAGAAAAATAAAATTGACTTTCATAGTTTGTTCATGCAACGCATGTAATCACAAACAAAAAAATATGAATATAAACTAGGTTTTGAGTTCATAAGGAAAAAAAGACTACTTTGCATCTATTTTCAGCTAGAAAAATTAGCAAAACCCAACTGTTTCCTATATGTATTATAATTAATTTGTTTAGGCAGAAGAAAAAATTATGGAAAAGTTATTAAATGGGTTTGGCAATAGGCTTCAGAGGCAGATCTGTCTATCTTGACGCTATTATCCCTGAATTAATTTGAAGTGTAAATATATAAAATCATGACTTACTTTGTCTTGTTGTATCTCCCTTCACAGACTATTCTATAAATGGAGTCAACATTATTGACAATACTCAAAGCTCCCTTGTCTACTTGTAACACAAGCAATCTATAATATCATTTAGGATTAAGTTCAGTTGTTGGCAACAGAGAACCAAGTATAATGATTTAGCATATTGTTTATCTTTCATAAAGTAAGAACAAAGGATACAAACTTGTAACTAAAGGATGAATATATTCTGGAGATCTAATGTGCAATATAGTGATTGTAGTTAACACCTATGTGCTATATACCACAAAACTGCTATGAGACTAGATTTTAAATGTTCTCATGACAAAAAAAATTACTATGTGATATGATGAAGATGTTAGCTAAAGCTATGGTGCTAATCAAGGCTATCAGGGCAACACCTTATCCTCATACAATGTTACATGTTAGCAATATTTCAACTTTTAAAAACCCCATAATTTAAAATTGTAGACATGGCAGCCTAGGACTGTTATAACTTCATGAAGTCACCAGGGACACAGGAACTGACATGAGGTGGGGAGCAGGGATAAGACCCAGCTTTTGGCCCTATTTAAAGAGACTTGTAGGAAGTCACAACTAAGAATATCTGTTCCATCTCATTTGCAAAAAAAAAAAAAAAAACCTTTGGTTTAGATAAATCAGAAGATGAAAAGTGAGTTTTAGTTAAGCACATTGCCAGCTAAATTAAATCAGAGACCTAGAACTAGGAGGAAGGAGATGAAGGCTAGTTGGCTAGTGGATGATGTTGAAATAAATGTCAGACCTCAAGATGGAGTCATTCCTGCTTGGGGTGCCACATCAGTAAACCAAAACTTAGATGACTTTCATGTCCTTGCAACCCAGTATATCAGAAAGCCAGTATATCCATTCAGTCAATCCCAAAATGCCAGGTCGTCTAAGGAAGCCATACTTATTTCCCGGTTCCTTATACATTTTTTCTTACCTGGCCCTTATCCTATAAAGCTTCCTGCCTTCTACCTCCTTTTGCATGTCTTAATCATTTTTAATAGTGGACAGCTATTAGTTTTGGTATAACCTGTCCCTTTGGTGATCCAGCTTTGGTGACCCAAATCCTTCTTCTCTATACATATAAAATACCCCTTCTCCAGGGTCTCCAGTTATCATTCCTAGCAAAGTTACATCATGTAACCACCTTCATGTGGACATGACCCTCTGTAGTCTTAGAAGCTCAAATGCAATCTTTCCTACAAGTCACACAGTATATAGAAAGGAGGTGGGGAGGGGAGGGAATATACAAGGTTAGTTGGAATAGAAAGACTTTTTTTGCAATGGGGAGAATGTGAAAAATGTACAGCAGTGAATACATTTTTAGCTACTCCCATCCTCATGTAGATTTCTTAGTTTTGACAGTGTATTGTGGGTAAGTCAGATGTTAGCATTAGGAAACTGGTTGTAAGATCTGTGTGGGTAAGTGGGAGGGGGCAAAATTCATATAAAATAAAATTTGCCGTTTTAATGATTAATTTGTCTTCTCTATGGATTTGCCAATTCTGAATATTTTATGTAGGTGAAATCACATTGGTGATTCAGAACACCAACACCATATGGTACCTTGGCATAACTGAATATTTTAAGGTGAAGGAGTTTGAGAAAATGGCAGAAGGAGGAAGTTCATCTTGCTGTCCCCCCACACTCCACAGTTTCCTATGTTACTACTTGTGGATCTAGCACTTATAGTGGATTCTGTAGATTCTTCTCACTACTAAGGAATGGCATTATAGAGACTGTTCTACATCAGGCTTCTTCATACAAAGATGATAACTGAGAAAGAATACAAACGTATACATATCCTTTAAGTCTCTGATTGCAGTTTTGCTGTGAATAATAACCTGGGTTAAAATAAGAGTTATTTGGCCCTCCCTGGTGGCACAGTGGGTTAAAGCACTGCACTGAGAAGCTAAAGCCACTTCCGCATGAGTTCGATTCCCGCCTGCCCCAGAGGTGACCACATGGCGCGGCAGACCTCTCCTGACAACTCTGACTGCTCCCCTCAGCAGTGTACTTCGTAGATCTGCCTGTTCTGCTCCCCACTCTATCTCTGGTGAAGCCTCTCACCACCCCTGAGCCTCTGGCCTGTACCCTAGTTCTGTATGTACAAATAAATAAAAATCTAAAAATAAAAAAAATAAGAGTTATTTATTCAGTGCCTATTCTGTACCTAAGACCAGAATAGACACTGGACATTCAAAGAAGCACAAAAGGGATCTTGTCCTTAAGGAAAGGTGGGAATAGTGGGCAGACATATATAAAGGAATGGCAATATAGTGAAAGGAAAGCAAATAAATCTGAGTCTATTGATTAGAGTTAGGATAGGGATAAAACAATGAATGGTGGGTGTTGAGGACTGAGGTGAAGAAAGAGTCAGGGAAGCTTCATATTTAAATGAATCTTGAAACACAGATATGTTTGTGGTAAACAAGCAAAAAGAAAGCAAACATGAACAAACAAAAGAATTCTTAGATTCCTTTAATCAGAGATGGCTATATGGGAATTGGTTTATCATCCAAATCAATGTTTATATATATTAAACAAGGCAAAGCATAACCATTATGGCACCTCAAGAGGGAGGAGTTGGGAAATAATACTTATTTAAAGGTTGCATGCAGATAATAATCAGATGGGCTTAAGGGAGGTTATTAAGTGTGGTCTGAGCAGAAGTTAATCAGAACTTGTAAATGAGGTGAGTAGTTGGAAGAATCGGTGATCCTGTCTATAAAAACACGATCTTACTTGAGAGGTAGAATCAAGAAGATAAAGTTTAATCTTTAGTATGTGGGACACAATATAGTTTGATGCATATGATCTGGATTATGCATTTTTCAAGTTGCATTTCTGCTTCATTCCCAGGATTCATTTGTGCAAATGTGCAATGGTATGAAAAGCCGTGACCTGGGTTATAAGTGTTACATGAAAATAATGACTGAAGGGCCCTCCCTGGTGGCGCAGTGGGTGAAAGCACTGCACTGAAAAGCTAAAGCCACTTCTGTATGAGTTTGATCCCCGCCTGCCCCGGAGGTGATCCACAGGGCACGGCAGACCTCTCCTGCGCCCCCTGCTCCCCTCAGAAGTGCACTTCGTTGATCTGCCTGTTCTGCTCCCCACTCTGTCTCTGGCAAATCCTCTCACCGTCCCTGCACCTCTGGCCTGTATCCCATTTTTGTATGCATAAAAAATAAATCTTTAAAAAAAAATAATGATTGAAGTCAAATGTCAGTCCCAGTACCAGGCAGGGAGAGATGTTTTTCTGCTCCTAGTTGCCTAGCAGGCCCCTGGGATATTGTTGGCAGCAGGACCAGACATGACCTCAGTGTGTAGAAAGAGGGCAAGAACAAATTCATTAACATTTGGTTGTCAGAGCCAGAGAAGTATGTCCAAACAGGTCGTCAAAGGAAAAGGGAAAGCCTGAGATGAGGCTCTTGAGCCAGTGTGAAAAGAACAAAAATAAACTTTATGCTGAAACAAGTGGGATTCTTAGTTGTGCACTTGCTTGTAATACCAAAGAAAGGTGTAGACCATCCTCATACCAGATAAGAACTAGATGGTTTCTGAAGTCCTTTACAAATCTGAAACTTAGTATACCAAAAAGATAAAGATAAAAAAAAAAGCAAAGGTAGAGCAGATAGACATAGGCTAGAAAGGGAGCCATAAAATTTTATCAAGTGCAACTTTCTACCCATGCATTGTAATATCCCCTATGGGTGGTTATTCACCTCCCCCATGAACAACTTTTTTTGTTTGTTTGTTTGTTTGTTTGTTTAGATTTATTTATTTGTGCATACAGAACTGGGGTACAGGCCAGAGGCTCAGGGGCGGTGAGAGGCTTCACCAGAGACAGAGTGGGGAACAGAACAGGTAGATCAACGAAGTACACTGCTGAGGGGAGCAGCGGGTGGGCCAGGAGAGGTCTGCCACACCATGTGGTCACCTCCGGGGCAGGCGGGGATCGGGGATCGAACTCATGCGGAGGCGGCTTTAGATTCTCAGTGCTGTGCTTTAACCCGCTGCGCCACCAGGGAGGGCCCCCATGAACAACTTTTAACGTCATCACTTACTACTATATCCTCTCTCTCTCTGTGTGTGTGTAGGTAAAACTGGATCTTCTACAACTTCTGCCCTGAGAACAATATAGCACAGATCTTACCTGCCACATGCAGTAACCTGCAAATAACTGAAGAAAGTGTTTATCATTGTGTCAATGTTCCTTACTCTTGGTTAAAATCCATCTTAATATTTCCTCACATTTTTAGTCTTATACTTTCTTATTACATATATATAAGAATAAATTATAAGCACATACATGGTTTTGAACTTCTTATAGTTTGGATATTTATAGATACATTTTCTTTAAAGATTTATTTATTTATTCATACAGAACTGGGGTACAGGACAAAGATGTGGAGAGTGAGAGGATTCACCAGAGTCAGAGTTGGGAGCAGAACAGGCAGATCGATGAAGTACACTGCTGAGGGGACCAGCGGGCAGGTCAGGAGAGGTCTGCTGCGCCATGTGGTCACCTCCGGGGCAGGTGGGGATTGAACTCATGGGGAAGTGGCTTAAGCTTCTTAGTGCAGTGCTTTAACCCGCTGCGCCACCAGGGAGGGCCCGATACATTTTTTAAAGATTTATTTATGCATATGGAACTGGGGTACGGGCAAGAGGCGTAGGGGTGGTGAGAAGCGTCACCAGAGACAGAGTGGGGAGCAGAATAGGCAGATCGACGAAGTACACTGCTGAGGGGAGCAGCCGGCAAGACAGGAGAGGTCTGCTACACCATGTGGATCACCTCTGGGGCAGGGATTGAACTCGCACTACAGCAGCTATGGCTTCCTTGCAGTGCTGCATCCTAACCCGTTGTGCCACCAGGGAGGGCCCAGGTAGATATTTTTAATGTTAATAAACATTTAGACTAGAAATAGAATGATAGGAAAGTTGCCACAATATAATAGAGGGTCCATATATTTCATCCCTAGTTTCTTCTATTGTTTACACTGTTATGGTAGATTTGTCATAGCTAATGAACCAATATTACTAACTAAAGTCTACTTTTTTTTTTTTAAGATTTATTTATTTATTCATACAGAACTGGGGTACAGGCCAGAGATGCGGAGGGTGTGAGGCGTCACCAGAGACAGAGTGGGGAGCAGAACAGGCAGATCGACGAAGTACACTGCTGAGGGGAGCAGCGGGCGGGCCAGGAGAGGTCTGCCACGCCATGTGGATCTCCTCCCGGGCGGGCGGGGATCGAACTCATGTGGAAGTGGCTTAAACTTCTTAGTGCAGTGCTTTCACCCACTGCGCCACCAGGGAGGGCCCACTAAAGTCTACCTTTACTCATAGTTCCCTACTTGTACCTGATTTCTAACAGTTATTTGTTCACATACCATATTTTTGACAGTTATAATGGTTAAAGTCCTTTTGAAATGCCCAATAATCAACATAATTCTCCACATTTGATTTGACCAGATCAGATCCCTGTTCAGAAACTAGATGATGAACAAAAGTAAGAGCAAATGGAGGACCCCTGAGGACAGATGTGAGGTTAATACTCAGGAGACTGGGTACTAAAAGCTGTCGACCTCCCACTTATTAAGTCATTTAATTCTCCCAGAAATCAAGGAGCTTTTGGTATGTCCATATTTTACAGAGTCTGGTCAGAGAGATTTAATGGCCCTTCTCAAGGTCACACAGAACCAAACCTCCAATCCAGGGGTATCTAACTTAGAAACTCATGGACTTTCTCATCTCAGTGTATTTAAAGGAAATATGCCATATCTGTTATCCATGAACCACTGATTGCTTTGACAAGATAGTAGCACAAGCAACATTTAGCCATCTTCTACATATGGATTCACCTACTTAAACATTTTAGTTCTTATTATGCAGTAAAAGTGGCTTCATTTAGCAGAAGGGACTTTGAATAGAAGTGAAGGGTAGACTCTGGCACTGGAGCTCCTGCTAGTAAGTGTGAATGTGAAAAGTAAATACATTAATAGTCCATCAAATATTTTACCTTTAACCAACTGACTTCCAAGAACAATAAATGCAGAGGACTCTGTGTAACCATGTAATTGGAGTTGGCAATCAAGTTGGACCATAACTAGAAAACCTAGAGTATGCAGATCCAAACATATGTTAATTATACTTTTTCCCTAAGGTAGATAGGACATTTATCAGGGTTTAGCGATAAATCATGACTCCTATAAACCTTAAGGTTGAGAACCATTAGTTTACTGATTAAGTTATATGTGGGTAAGAAACTATAGAAAGAAAGTCCTTTTTTCTTCTGTCAATATATTTTTCTGTTAGTATTATTCCATTAGGGGCCTCCAGTGACCTACGGGTTAAGACTCAATGCTAATACTGTGACCTACGGGTTAAGACTCAATGCTACTACTGTGAAGGCTTCTGTTTGATCCTTCCAGGGAGGTGACCTATATGGCACAGCAGATGTCTTCTGTTTCATGGGCTACTCTCCTCAGCAGTGTATTGCATTAGATCCACTTGTTCTGCTCCCCACCCTGTCTCTGGTGAATTCTCTTAACCCCTGTACCTCTGGCCTATACACCAGCTCTTCTGTGCAAAAATAAATACATAAAATCTGAAAGCTTTATTCAGGATTTAAGATAGGAAGTAAAAGCCCATACTTTCCTCAGTTTTATCACCTAATATTATCAGCTTTGGGGTTTTCTCAGCAATTCAGAGGCAACAGGAAAATATTATTCAACATTCAAATTTGTTTAATCTATCAACAAAGGTGCAGAAGTATATTTATTTTATTCATAAGTTCTATGTGAAAGTAAAATGAAAGTGACAAGGTTAACAGCACAACAGCAGCCATTAGTGGCATTGTTAGTAAATATCTCCGGTTATATAATACGATCTCTAATTTTAAACAAGAAGGGCTAGAATTCAGAAGTTCTGGATTTTAAAATTGCTATTCTACAAATTATGTAGCACCCCAAGGGGCTCAAGAGCAAAACCCTCTAACCAAAACTCTCTTCTCAAATCTATTATGTTTCTGCATGGTACAGATAGTCACAGTAATTGGTATAAATAAAGCCTTTAAATAATAACCTAAATGTCAGTTAGGTGAGGATGTATTACTAAATGATTGAACTACAAGGTTCTTGCCATCAGATGGATTGTGAACAAGTTGTCAACTTTCAAAGTTTTTTATTCATAGCTTCAGATAAAAGGTTGTAGACTTATATTAGTAAGACAAAATTGTTGTCTGTGAAACTGAAAACCAACAAACCAAATCACTGTACTACAGCTATCTTCCCTGCCAGTTCCCATCAATGTATTATTGATCTGGCCCTTTGCAAAATAAACTGTGCTTCATTTGGCTCACTCACGTTCCACTGAGCTAGCCTAATACAATCCCTTTCTAAATGCACCAATTGTTCTAGCACTCTGGCAGTAGTACTTGGTATCTAGCAGGCACATCCTCATGGATGACTATAACAGTACAAAATTTATTAAATGGGGCCCTGCTGGTTAACAAGCATTCATTCAACTCTGAAACAGACCTAATTATAACCAGGGAGTGGCAGGCACAAAGCTGATTTCTCTAGGAATTTTACTTACTTTAAGAGTGTAGAGTACACCTTTAGTTAGTAGAGCCTTTAAACTACTATATTCTGCCTAGTATCAATTGATTAAATATGCTATGGACTTTGGCCAAGCTCCAGATAGTCAGGATTTCTTCTGCTTTTGAATGGCTAACTTATTTTATATTTTCAGTTTAAAAAAATGGTAGAATGAAAGTGTAAATTTAATTCACAAAGTCCCCAGATTACTTAAATTTATTATTTAACCTGAGATATTTACTACCAATTAATTGACTCATTTAAAATAATACACTGTAGAATGTGTTCATGTTATGCCAAAAATATTTTTAATATTAACTTATTAGAGCAATAAGAAAGATATTTTTAGCATGATGTTAAAAGTGCCCTGGAGCTTTAAATTGAAAGAGTATGTTCATAACTTATAAGGAGTTGGCATGAAATGTGATTTTGAAGAAATATATGGATGATAAACATTTAATTCAGAATAGTAGTTATGCCTGCAGGGAGGGGAATATAATTTCTAAGGGGCATATAGAAGCCTACCACTATATTGATAAAATGTTATTTTTTTTAAAAGATTTATTTATTTATGCATACATAACTGGCTAGAGGTTAGAGGTACAGGGACAGTGAGTGGATTCACCAGAGACAGAGTAGGGAGCAGAACAGGCTAACTGTTGAAGTACACTGCTGAGGGGAGTAGTGGGCAGGTCAGGATAGGTCTGCCGTGCCAAGTGGATTACCTCCCGGGGCAGGTGAGGAACAAACTCATGCTGAAGTGGCTATAGCTTTTAAGTGCTGTGCTTTAATCTGCTGTGCCACCAGGGAGGGCCTGATAAAATGTTATTTTTAAAAACTGGATTAAAGGTACATAGTTATTATCATTTATTTATAGATTTGTACTTTTTTGAATGTCTGAAATATTTAACAAAAAAGTAAACATATGCATATATTTTGCATTAATTTATCTAAGCTAGGGTAAAAGAGTCACAAAATATACTTCTGTGTGAACTAACTATCTTTGATAAATGACCTATTCTTCCAGCACCTTTCCATACATTTGCTTCCTATGTCCTCCAGTATTTTTTAATCACTGAATGTAACACAGGCTCAGAATTCCTTGCAGGAATTAATTCATAGACAAAGAGAAAGAATATGAACAAAGTGTCTGTGGAAATTGGTTCCACGTTAAATGTGAAATATGCCATTTTGTTCTTAGAGGGAGATTTAATATACTGGAGAAACTCCTGACATCCTCCAACTCCTACTGTTATTACATCTCTGCCCTTCCATCTCCCTTTGCATATCTGTTTCCTCCTAGTCTTACCTTTGCATGATACAGAAGAGGATAATTTGTCATGCTATCTGCATTTTTTTGTCCTGTGCTTTCTTTCTCATGACAACTCCTAAAAATAATTCATTGTTTTTACATGGGAGTGGCTTCTCATAGAATCCCAGCCTTATTTCCATAAAAATTCACATGTGATTGCAGCATTGTTTAACAAAGACAAGCTATGGAAATAACTTAACTGCCAAGTGATAGATGGATGGATTAACAAGATGTGGCATATATATACAATGGTCTACTACTAAGCTATAAAAAAGATGAAATCTTGTCATTTGAGAGTCTATGGTGGAACTGAAAATAATTATGCTAAATGAAATAAATCAGAAGGACGAAGACAACTATCAGGTACTTTCACTCCTGTAGAATATAAAGAAATAAAGAAACAGACAAAACCAAACCAACACAAACCTTTGAACTATGACTGCAGAACTGAGGCAACCAGATAGAAAGGGAGCAATAAAGAGGGGAGGAGGCCCAGTGCAATATGATGGTAGGTGTGGTATGATCACATACATTTGTAGTGATGTAAATATATAGTCCTGAAACTTACAGGTTTGTAAATCAATGCTTCTGAATAAATATAACTTTTTAAAATATGTATAAATGGAAAAGCCAGAGTCACATCAGGCAAGATGTGGGAACATAATTGTGTGTCCATTTGGTAGGCAGAAAAATGTCCTTGAAAACAAATGTTAAGCAAACATTATGAAATGCTTACTTATCACTATTTACACAAACCTGAGCATATTTATAAAATGCTATTCTTCTAGACATCGTCGTAGTAACTGTGTAACTCCATTGAGTGTGATTCAGATAAGGTCTATGATATCATGGACATGTGCATTACGTATAATGCTTGCACTATGATTATCCTTAGAATCTTGGAGGCATATATGTATTTCCATGAAGTAGAATTTCCATTTGAAATTCTCAAACTTATTGTTACAGGGCAACCCAATGTGAACTGAGTTGCCTGTCTGTGGGCCCTCACCACATGCTTAAGATTCAATTGTACTGCAGACACATACACAAGGGTCAATAATAGGCTTATTTACAAGGGGAAAGGAAAAGAACAACCCAGGGAAAGAGAGAGAGTGTCCTACCAGTTGCCTGACTTGGAACCTCAATAACACACTGAAAGCTGATTAAGAGCCAAATGACCAGCCCCTTCCCACGAGGCCAATGGAGAGAGAGAGACCAGCCAAGAGCCACCAGGCCAAGAGACTCCTGGAGCCCACATGTCTGGTTTTATCCCAACCTGGCTGCTCAGCTCCACCCTCAGGTCCCAGCATGCTTCTCATTGGTATTAATGGGATTTGTAGTTCCAGTATCTGGGGTGGGGGCGGAGTCCAGGAAACCTGTGTCTGTTACATGTGACTTTTAAAATTTATTGTTTCATTTAAATGATACCTATGCTTTGTTGATGTTTACAATCTGTATATGGCTGACCTTTGGAGAATGGGAAGTTTAGACATCCTTCTAACTCAGTAGCTGTATCTATTGTTAAGCTCCCAAAAGAGGTGTGGAGTACATTAGGATTAATCAGGAAATTATAGAAAGTTAAAGTATGGCAAGAGTGTCCAATAATCACTGTTGTCACATTAAATAGAATGAAGGAAGGAGAAATAGGGGGATGGGTCCTGCGGACTGTGGTTTGGTTTTCCCAGTTCCTTCAGGAGAAGTTTGGTCAATTTTATGTGCTTGTGCTCCACTGTTTCTGAAAATGAAACTATCGCGGCCCAAAGTAATTCACTGCTATTGGAAAAGCTATCCAAACCTGTTCCTCAAAGGTTGGGGGATTACATAGTCTTGAAGAAAAGGAGACGACAGCATTGAATAGAGGAATGTCATCATGTATAAGTTAGCCAAAGTATATTTATTTTAGGCAATGACCTTGAGAAATGATGTTTTTAGAATGGTAGCTTTGTAAAAATGTTGCAGATGACGATTTCATGGTAGTAATCCAATGATTCCTTTTAGGCGTCTCCAGATTATATTGGGAATATTGAGAACCTCATATGGCACCTTAGCAAATACTAAATTCTTTCTCTTACCCTTACATGTCTGTGGGTCTGCTAATCCTAAGCAGCTAAGCAGCCTGCTGAACCATCATTTTGTTACCTGCACTTCTGTATTCCTATACAAGGTCAGAACTGCTCTTCAGAAACTAGTCGATCAGTCATAGGACCCAAAGCTTACAAGGTACCTTTCAAATCAATCAAAAGCAGAAAGCTTGATCACCACGGGAAGGGTCTGCATCAGGAGGTATGACCAGGAATGTGAGAGTGGGTAAGGGGGTGCTGATAATGGATGCATAAACTTACTCCTGACTCATATATCATGAGATATGACTGGGAAAGCCCGGGGTGGGGGCATAGGGGGCTGAGGGCCAATGTATGACAAGGGATCCCAGCTGCTGATCAGTGGAAAGCCTTGTTGATAAGGTTTAAACCCTGACTGGGGAACTAGGCTGGATCTCTATTACAATAGTGAGTCATCAAGCAGATGAGAAGTACCTGGAGGACAAGCTCACAATTCCTCATACTATAGATGACAGTTCCACACTTCCCCTTTTTCTTTTACTTACTTCCTCCTATAATAGATGCTGCATGATTATTTTATCAATAAAAAGGCTAGGATCTTTCTCTTCAGCAGGATCCTGCATTATGTGGCCTGCTCCACGACTCCCATTTCTTCATCAGTGTGGTGTTGCCCGATGCAACAAAACTCTACCTAGAGAATCACTAGGTAGCAGATGAAGGAAATCAAATTAGGAGCTCTGACTTGGTTTTGAGAGGACTGTTCATTCATTTAATTAAGTTTTTCTATGTGCCAAGCACTATTTAGAAATGCAAACACTGCAATAAAGTCCTTGGCTTAATGCAGCTTATGTTTCTATAAAGATAAAAAGTGACAAATATATGTCAGTGAGAAGTGCTATAAAGAAAATGAAAGCTGGGTAATGGGCTAGAAAGGTAAAGGATACAGTTTTGCCTAAGATAGTCAAAGGAAGTCCTAAGAAGAGGACATTTGAGCAAAGACTAGAATAAATTAACGATATATGCTATGTGGAAGAACAAGATTCCTGGTAGAGGTAACTGCACATGCAAAGTATACTTTGTGGCAGAGCATATTTGCAATCATTTTTTTTTAACTTTTTGTGGAAAATTTTAAACAGTTATTATTACTTATGTACTTCCAACCACTTTATCAGCTTCCCACCTGTATTGGGTTATTTCAAGACAAATCCAAGACATCATAAATATTCCATGTTTTCCTAAAGTAAAGAAAAATTTTCTTTAACATGTTTGAATATCATCATCACACTTTAGTAGTTCTTTAATTGCCAATGAACACAATTATTCACCCTTTCCAGATTGGCTCATATGTAGTTTTACTAATTTGTTTGTTAAAATCAGTACTTGAATAAAGTTACTTGGAGTGCCTGAAAAACAGCAAGGATGACTGTGTGACTGGAAAGTGCAGGACTCAGTGCCAAGTCCAATAGTCTCATAGAGGAAGATGAAAGTTAGAATCAGAATAAAATAACTGATGAGAGACATACAAATCTCTGTCTGGAAGAGATACAGAGGCTTCTGTTTGCCTTTAGGAAGGATGTTACCTGTGGGTCCAGGCTGCCAGAAGAGGGATCTAAGAGATGAACTGCATGTATTTTTCTCTGCCCTGGCATCCGAGAATTACTTGCCCCAGGTGTACCTCAGTGAGGCCAGACAGGAGAGAATGCAAATATTTCTGCTCAGCACTAAACAAAGAAGTCCTGTTGATTCTTGCAATAAACCCTGCAAGATAATAATTATTTCTAAATGATGGAACTGAAGGTCAAGAGATCTAGTGTTCATATCTGTGTGGAGCATGGATTTGATCACTGACCTCTGTCACCCCAAAGCAAGTTTTTCATGTTCTAATATTATATCACACATTAATTCGTTTATTGTCTCTTCCTTCCCAACTGGAATGTAACCTTGGTTAAAACAAACAAACAAACAAATAAAAATCCCAGAAATCAAAAACTAAGGGCACCGAGTGTCTGGGGACTTTAGGAGGAATTCATAAGTTGTGCTGTCATCAAGTGGAATTTTATACAACTGTGCAAAATCAATATGTGAACTACCGACAGTAGTGAGCAATAATACAGAATGAATCTTGGAAATATGTGGCAGAAGACCACATAAAGTATAATACATTTTTTTTAAAAGATTTATTTATTTGTGTATACAGAACTGGGGTACAGGCCAGAGGCTCAGGGGCGGCGAGAGGCTTCACCAGAGACAGAGTGGGGAACAGAACAGGCAGATCGACAAAGCACACTGCTGAGGGGAGCAGCGGGCGGGTCAGGAGAGGTCTGCCACGCCATGTGGTCACCTCCGGGGCAGGCAGGGATCCAACTCATGCAGAAGCGGCTCCAGATTCTCAGTGCTGTGCTTTAACCCGCTGCGCCACCAGGGAGGGCCCATAATAATACATTTTTATAAAGCAGAAAACAAGGAAAATGAAATAACACAAAGTTTAAAGCTATATGCATATGAGCTAAAAAAATTTTTTTTTTAAGATTTATTTATTTATTCATACAGAACTGGCCAGAGATGCGGAGGGTGAGAGGATTCACCAGAGACAGAGCGGGAAGCAGAACAGGCTGATCGATGAAGTACACTGCTGAGGGGAGCAGCGGGCCGGTCAGGAGAGGTCTGCCACGCCATGTGGTCACCTCTGGGGCAGGTGCGGATCGAACTCATGTGGAAGTGGCTTTAGTTTCTCAGTGCAGTGCTTTAACCCGCTGCGCCACCAGGGAGGGCCCTAAAAAATATTTTTAAGCATGAGAAAGGTTTTCATGGAAAAGTTTTTGATGAAGATGGTGCAAAAAACAAAGAGAAAGTTCTTCCTAAGGTTGAACCAAAGTAAAAGCTTTGAAGGCTTAGAAAGCAGTGCTTAACGACTTTTACACACAGACACACACTTTATCCATCTTCTCATGGCTATAATTTTAAAGGCACTCCAAATACCCAAGGAGAAACAAGTGTAGTCAGTTTCCCCCCAACAACCAAGGTAAGCCATGAAGAAGACAGCAACATCACTGTGAATGTCAAGGCCAGCAAGCACCAGGCCACACAGGCTGTGAAGCTCTGTGACACTGACATGGCCAATATCAACACCTTGATGAGACCTGACAGGGAAAAGAAGGTGTATTTTTGACTGGCTTTTGATTATGATGCTTTGCATGTTGCCAACAAAATCAAAGTCATTTAAACTGAGTCCTGCTGACTAATTTTAAAAAATAAGGTTCCCCCCCCCACTCATAAAAACAAGCATAGGAAAGATAAATACAAACTTCAAGACTGTGTTAACATCTGGAAAAAAAATCAGTAGAAGAATATATATAGATATATAAAATCTGATAATGTTCTAGAGCTCAGTTGGTTTGGGTGGTGTGTTCATGGTGGTTTATTATAGTGCTTCAAAGCCTAAATATAAAGAATGTGACTTCTTTTGGATGTGTCAGATATAAAATAAGTAATAAATCTAGCAAGCCAATCCAGACTGGAGCTGTGTGTGAAGGCATCACGTCTGTCACCCACACAGCCATCTGTTGGCGGCTGGCATCTGGAGGCTGCTTACGGTATTGTGGATGCCATGAGGTGAGTAGAATCCCTTAAATGAGAAATGAAACACTCACTCAAACTTGGAACTCCCAAGTACACATCCAGTAATTATACACCAGAGAGGAGACTTCATTCAAGGGAAACATAATTCATTTGCATTTAAACATTACTGTTCAACAATGAGGTACTCCAACTGAGAGTAACAGGTATTCAAACGTGTTCTTTTATAAACATTCTTCATACCCAAGTTGCACAAATTTGTCAAAGGTCACGCCTTGGGTTTATTTTGGAAGACAGGGAAGCACACAAACTCTCAACAACACAAGTAGAAATAATGTGTCTGATCAGTAGGCCTCCTGAGAAAAGCCACAGATTTTATCACTCTCTCTAGTAGTTTAAGGCATCCTGGTAAGTCTTGGTATCTGTGAATAGGATAATTTTATTATTTCTAATTACATGTCAGAAATAAAAAGAAAAAAACACACAGGGAAATGTTTTCCTAAATAAGGAATGTTAATAGCATGTGACCTTAGCAGTGCGACAAAGACAGTACTTGTTCAGGAGTCTATGGTGCCAGATGGGAGAATATTAAAAGTGCCTTGAAAAAGAAATTTCTTCATTATTTTTTTTAATTTTTTTTTTCAAATATTTATTTGTGCATACAGAACGGGGTACAGGCCAGAGGTTCAGGGGCGGTGAGAGGTTTCACCAGACACAAAGTGGGAAACACAACAGGCAGATCGACGAAGTACACTGCAGAGGGGAGCAGCGGGCGGGTCAGGAGAGGTCTGCCACGCCATGTGGTCACCTCCGGGGCAGGCGGGAATCGAACTCATGAGGAAGCGGCTTTAGGTTCTCAGTGCTGTGCTTTAACCCGCTGCGCCACCAGGGAGGGCCTTCTTCATTATTTTTAATGATAACTTTTAGACAATAAGAATCTATAACTATGTTTACCCTATGCAAAATAAAAATGAATATTTATAAACCACCCAGAGGATCTGATAAATGTAAGCAAGTTGGTAATTTAGAGACCTTTAATTTTTGTTTTATATAGTTAATTGAGTGCATTTATTATATGAATCAGGTAATTGCTAAATCTCCACCTGACTTCCTTCAGATTAGACATGTTGTCAATTATTTATCCAGAAAACAGTAATTTTCTTGCAAATTTAAACATAGCCTTTAATAAACCAATTAAAGATGGCTGTGTACTAAATAAATACCACATATGTAATATACATACTTATAGAAAATGTATTTTTAAAAAGTAACTCACTATCCTTAGGATAAGTAGCAGCAGTTTATAAAAATGAACTTATCAAACCAATATTATTTTGTAAATTAACTCGTGATTTTTTTAACATTTGGAATGTTCAAGAACGGGGCATTATACAAAACATGACATACATGTATCATTTTCATAACTTGTGTGTCTGATCACTTTTGGTTTTTACTATTGCCCTTTATGAAATTTTGATTCTTGAATGTCATGATAATACAATGCCCACTCATTTATTCATTCAAGAAATAGTTAAATGCCTTTTGCTAAGTGCTGGGGACATGCAAAACCAAATAGGACTCTTTATCTCACAGAACATTTTATTTAGTGATGGAAAAATTTACTAACAAAATGTCACAGAAATAAAGAAATGAAGAAAAAGGTAGTGCTGAAAGAGTAACTGGGAAAAAATGCCTTTGTTCAGGATCTCAGAACTTTTCCCCAAGATAGTAATGTTTATGGGAGGATGCTCAGATTACAAAATCAACCATTTGGATCTCATTTGTGCTGGTATTATTCTTAAAGTCTGGTGATATGCTAGAATCGCTCTCAAAACTATATGTTTAATTTAAATAAAAAATGATACTCAATCCAGTGACAGGTAGTATGGGAAGAACTAAATTAAGTAGATTTCTTGCTTTCAATGAGTTTTCTTAGCTGGGGGGAAGCTCAATACAATAGTATAAAATGGTCCTCCCTGGTGCAGCTGTTAAAAGCACAGCATTAAGAAGCTAAAGCCACTTGCGCATGAATTTGATCCCAGCCTATCTGGGAGGCGATCCACGCGGCTTGGCAGACCACCTTCTGACCTGCCCACTGCTCCCCTCAACTGTGTACTTCATCAATCAGCCTGTTCTGCTCCCCACTCTGTCTCTGGTGAATCTTCTCACTGTCCCTGCACCTCTGGCCTGTATGCACAAATAAATAAATCTTAAAAAAAAATAGTATAAAACAAAGCTTGACAAGCAAAATAAGAGCTACAGAAACAAGTGCAAAAATAAGGAAAAATTTCTTGTAATTAAAAAAATAAGACTCTAGAAGGTTTCCAGTGAACATGTGGCAATTACTTGGGCCTTGCAGTATGGGCAAGAGTTTAAAGATAAATAAGGGAGGAAAGCATTTCAGTAGAATGTAAAGATGGGAAAACATAAAAACACATTCTAGAAACTGTGGTTCCAATTTGAGCTCTGTAAGAGAAAGAGGTGAGAGCTGGATTTGGAAAGCTAGAATGGAGTCAGGTTGTGACAGCCCTTGCTGGCCACAGTAGACTCAGGTTCGAGACTCAGCAAGTAGCCAAAGTAAAAACTATTGTATGTGGGCAACCAGTCTTGTTTTCCTTTCCCATTTTATACTGTGACTTTGAGCCAAGGAAATTATTCACTCTAATAGTCCATATCTTTCTCTGTTCCTTAACCTGGTTAAAAGTGAGACCAGCAAATTATGTGCATTTGGGGGAACAAAGGGCCTGTATTCTTGAGATCAGGGTGTGTTCTATCCATATTCATGTGCTGGGTACCTCACTTAACGTTGGCATGAGATTAGTGCTTAATAGCTGTTAGTGTTTACATTTATCTTCTTAATCATTAGGTAGAAACCAATAAAAGATATATCAAATCCTATAGACTTATTTTTTAAATTACAAAAAATAATAAAACCAAATACAAATCTAATACAGTTGTATTAGACCTTGGCTTAGAAAATAATAAGCATTCCTGATAAAGCCCAGATATATGAGGATATTATGGAATTATTACACATTTCCTTAAGTGACTGCAACTATCAACTGTTTAGCAAAAAACCAAATATATACAAAATGCAAAAATAAGGCAAATTTATGGAAACATCTCTAATTATTGAATCTGGGAGCTTGGAAAGCAAGATTCATTTTACTTTTTGGTTAATTACACTATATGTTTGAAATGATTCATAATAAAAAGTTGGAAAGGTATTTAATTTCAAAAATATAATACTCCATTAATCATTCTATTAGTAGATAGTTCACAGATTCTCTGGGAAGACTTAAACATCATATAGCCCAACACATTCTTTGATAAACTTTTTGCCTGCCCCACCAAGCTCACAGCTGGTTCTACAAACCTCACTAATGCTGCAAGTGCACTAATTTTTTTTCTTGAGTTGGAATATAGTTATCACCAAACTACTGCCCAGTCTTGTCCAGAATGTATTCTGATTGTTCAGCCCACGTCCTGCCCACAAGGGTGTTTGGAAAGGCATGGAGCTTGTATTTCAGATTCTGGAGTAAAATGTTTGCTTGTCCTGCTTCATAAGCTGGCAGATATAACAGGGTAGTTCAGATATTGATTGGCCAAGAACAATAACAGAAGTCAGTTGTTCAGCAACTGATAAAGAAGTCTATGCTATTAAAAAGATTATTTATTTATGCTTACAAGAATTGGGGTGTAGGCCAGAGGTGGGGGGATGGGGGTAAGAGGATTCATCAGAGACAGAAGGGGGAGCAGAACAGGTAAACTGAAATACACTCCTGAGGTCTGCTGCACCATGTGAGTTAGCTCCTTGGCCAGAGATAGAACTCATGCTGCAGTGGCTGGTGAAAGCTTCATAATACTGAGACTTAATTCCTTATACCACCAGGGAGACCCCAGCATCTGTATTTCTTATAACCCCAGTATAATGCTGTATGTATAACAGGACAATTGAAAAAAATTCTATGAATATGAAAGGGATGTATTTATCTCGTGGAAAGAATATGTCTGAAAACTGAAGGGATCATCACTGAAAATATTAAAATTCCTAAATATATACTTACATGAAGCCTAAAAATTTAAGAATTATCAAAAATACTTCTACAAAAATGTTTCCTATTTATCACCTAACTGAAAATTGCTTATAAAGTTGATTGCTAAATTTACACGTATAAAAGCAGTTATATCTACTAGTAGCTTGCTACCACTAATATTAGTGATTGCTGATGTTATCAGTTTTCTTCATCGGTAAAATAAAGCGCTTGAGACTAAATAATTTGTAAACGTTCTTCTGAATTTTTTTAAATGCAACATACAGTTCAGGAGCAAATGGAATGATTTCAGTATTTAGCAAACAAATCAGCCTGCAAATAGTCAGAACTTAAATATTACCAAATGTTGGGAACCTACACATATTTCCATTTTATATAAGGTATTGTAATCTTAAATATGTGAAGAAAGTATATGAAAGAGCATTTTGCATGTTCTGTATTTAGAAGACACTTCAAAGTTTCATGTGATCTAATATCCTTTCTTCACTGGTGGCACTGCAAATTTTATCAGTTGTAATGCAATATGGTGAATATGGTGAATTAGGACAGACCACACTTCTGTGGAGTTAGGATTTAAACTGAAAGCCTACAATAGGAAGGGAAGATACTTAAAAGTCAGAAATGATCTCAGAAGCTATAATTAAGAATATGGCACAAAATCTACACACAAAAACAGTACAGAAAACGAAAGTAGTAAACAACTCACAGAAACATGGGTAGAAAAAGGTCACTGCAAGACCAAGAAGAATTAGAATCACAAAGCACTAAAACTGAAAAACTACGAGAAAGCCAGGTTTTACAATGACTAGAAAACCCTTGATTTAAAAAGTAAGGAGCTGGACCAATAGTTGGGAGTGCCTGAATTTAGGGGGATGTCGCCCAATCTTGTGGACGCTTCCTTCATTTTTAGAGCTTTTTATTTTCTTATCCTTAAGTTGACTGGCTTAGATTTCTAAAATCATCTAAAATCCATCCAAATACAAGACTATCCAATAGTCTTGTATAGATCTCTGGGTTACCCTTTCCACACAACAGATAAGTTACTTAATTTTCCGGTTACAATGATTAAAAAAAAAATCAAAAGGTCGCAGCTCATCCGGGACCTTGACTCTTAGAGAAAACCACAAAGCGGAAGAAACGGACGCAAGCCCGGGGAGAGAAAGGCGGTTCGCACGCCAGTTGGAGCAAGAAAAGCCTGGAGACGATATTTCGGCCGGAAGTGGTCGACTAACTACGCGCGGAGGCAGCCGCAGCGGCGGCGGAAGGGACGGGCCCGAGGGCGGAAGTGACGCGAAGCCGGTTCTTGTCCCTGAGGGTGGGCGTAGCCGGTTTGTCGGGTGAGGCGGTGGTGGCGGAAGAGGTCGGTGTTTGATGGCGTCTGGGGTTTGGAACCTTCTTTAACGCCCCCTCTCTGTTCGGGAACCTTTTCACTGGGTAAGGACGGCGGTTTTCTCGCTCCGCCGCAGCGCTTAGTGGGCCCTTGACGCGAGCTGGAGCACTTGTGGGACCCGTGATACGCCCCTCAGCCCTAGCGTCCCAGGCACTGGCCGGTTTCTGGAATGGTGTTTGTGATGACGATGCTACCAAATAACCATGGTTTCCTTCCCGAGGACAACTCTTTCCTCCTGAACTGCTATTGTGACGGAAATGTGGGCGACTTCGGCTGACATTGGAGTTGGTAAAAGCGACGGGTGGTCGCCCCACGCAGCGAGAGTCGGGGGCGGGAAAAGCCTTGGCGACTTGGGGGAGGCGTGTGGGACGTGGGTCCTTTGACAGAGGGCCCCTCGGGAAGAAACTCTTGTACGAGGTTCAATTCTAGGGTGACGTGTGCTGCGGGTGTAGTGAACTGGGGAAGACATTAAGGTCGAGTGCTAAAAGGACGGGACGGAGGGGGGAAGGGTGAAAGTCGAGTGTTTTGGTTTGGAGGCGTTTGTGGCGAAGGGGGCGGAGATAACTAGCCTGCTACGCTTGCGTTGGGGCGCCGCGGGCGGAGTTAGCTTGTTTAGACCTCACCTCCTGCTGCACCTGGGCTGCAGATTAGCTGAAGCTGTTTTTGGTTTGTTTATGTGTGGCCCCTCCGCCTACTGCTCCGAGGGATCTTAAAAATGTGTCTGAGGGAAGTCAGTCTTTGCGGAGTCAACTTTTCTCCTTTTCACATCCCCTCTCGCTACCCGCTCCTGGGCACGTGGCTTACCTGATACTCAGGCTCTGGATTCTTCAGGGAATCCTTGTTAGAGGATGATCAGCGGTGCGTACATGCGCACGCACGAGCCTTATTGATTAAATGTGTATTACTTTATTGGTAACACGTTTTGTTTGAAAACACTGCCATTTAACTGTACTGTTTGCGGCTTGGTTGTGAATTGCCATTACGACAGGAATTGAGATAGGAGAATCTTAATTTTTTTAATCCTGTATTGTAATTGTAACAATTTTCACGCACAGCTCAATTACTAATTAAATTTTTGGAGATTATTGGAACAACCTGTTAATCTAAAAAGTGGACTGAGTGCCTTCCAAATGTTGGTTAAGCGTATAAAGTGCTTGAGGCCAGACATTTCGCCTTTGTTCTCATCGAAGATAGACTTAACTTGTTGGTTACTTTTAATGTCAGAAAAGACTTCGGACTTTTCTTTTTCAGTTTCTTTAATTAAAAAAAAATTTGGTTACCTATGCATACAAGAACTGTGGTGCAGGGTGGGTAAGAGGACTCACCAGAGACAGAGTGGGGAGCAGAACAGGCGGACTGACTGAAATACACTGCTGAGGGGAATAGCGAGTGGGTCAGGAGAGGTCTGTCATGCCATGTGGGTCACCTCCCTGGCCACCAAGAAAGCTCCTCTTCCAGTTTCAAAGAACAGCCTGTTGTATTTATTTGCTAGTCATCGCATTATTAAACTGAACCCCTTTCTAATTACGGCTGCAGCTGTGTGCGTAGAAATTATCAGTAAATGCCTTTTCCTTAACAAAAATATTAGGTATTTTGGAATTCTGATGTTCCAACCTTTCTAATGATGTTTAATGATGCTCCTGTTCTTTGGGGAAAGTATTTCATAGTACAAAGTTTATTGGGTTGTAGTTAGAAATTTAGGCATTAAGTAAAATTTTGACTCGAGTTCTGGCTTTTTAAAGTTTATTTTGCCTCAGATATGCCTCTGGAAAAGGCATATTTTGAGATACATGTATATGTTTGTGTTATATAAATACAGATGATATTTATAAATAAACTGTGTGATACATATTGTTCCCTTCTGATACACATAAGACCGAGACCATAGCTTTTAAGAAGCCTGCTTTTAAAAAAATCTTCAAAGTAAAAGTGGTACACCTGGACAGACTGGAGTTGCACTGAATGGTAAAAAGATAGTGATGATTGTGAGAGTGTATATTAGTAGATTGGTTGCTTTCTCCCTTCTCTTCTAGAATGTTTTCAGTAACATTTTCCTGGTCTGTAAACCAGCTGACAGTCTTTGAGCTCAGTATGAGTAGTTGGAAACCATTAGTGTCACACATGTTTTTCCTTTCAGATGTTTGTGTATCCTGTAGGACAAATTTGGAGATGATTTTAAAAGTTCATAATATTAAGATTTTTAAAAGTTTCGCTTTGCCAACACATGTACTTTTATTGCAGTGGGTCACATACAGAATTTTTGTTACTAACTTTTTTTTTTTTTAAAGATTTATTTATTTATTCATACAGAACTGGGGTACAGACCAGAGATACAGGGGCCGTGAGAGAATTCACCAGAGACAGAGTGGGGAGCAGAACAGGCAGATCGACAAAGTACACTGCTGAGGGGAGCAGCGGGCAGGTCGGGAGAGGTCTGCCACACCATGTGGTCACCTCCGGGGCAGGCGGGGATCGAACTCATAGGGAAGTGGCTTAAGCTTCTTAGTGCAGTGCTTTAACCCGCTGCGCCACCAGGGAGGGCCCGTTACTAACCTTTATTATGGGAATTTTCAAAAATACAAAGGGAGAGAACAGTAAAAGGAACCATCCGTCTTGCTCATCTTGTTTATTGTCCTCACCAACACAAAGACCCCCTAAAGTCTTTGCAGCAAATTCCAGACATCATAATATTTCTACTTACAATGAATGTGTTTGATAAAGACTTTAAAAAGATACCATTATGATCACTATCACATAAAAAATTACCTGATTTCTCAATTTTGTTTATTAGAAATGGCAAGTTATATATAATTTCTAAAATCAAAGTGCTTCATTTCATTCTCTAGGTTTAATGTACAGAAGTTAAGAGTTGGGCTGTTTTGTGCCTAGTTGACAAAGGCTTACATTTTGGGGTTAGTCATGTGAATAGGATCCACCGGAAAAAATACCACAAAACCAGATTTGGGGGTTTGGAAATTCCCAAATGAAGAAATAAGGGTAACATCTTCCCTCTCCAATTTAATTAGCTGCTTAACTGAGTGCCTACTCTATGTTTTCTTTTCCTTAGACACTTACATATCTCTAACATAACAAAAACTGCATTTTAGGCCAAAGACTTTGTAGTATGTTATAGCATAATATAAACTCTGTAGAGATAGACCTTTGGGGGAATATGGTAGGAAACACAGAAGAGGGCACTGCAAATAACATACATTTCAAATTTTGTTTCCCAGCCAAATGCATATGGTCCTTTAATTCTTGACTGGAAAATTTTTATTTAGCCTGGGCTGGATCTTAAGGTACACATATTTCTGGAGATAACTTTAGAGAATGAATAAGCAAAGAAACAAAACTTGTATGGGAAAGCTGCTTTCTTTGCTCTTTTGATGGACTATATTTTCTCTAGCCAAGGTGAAGTTTGTACTTTTTCTCAGGATGTTAGTCCAGTCATTACCACAAGGTGATGCAGTGACTTTGCACATTACTTCTCTTCTGAGCTGAATGTGTGCCTGCCAGCAGGCACATATGTAATAAAATGTAAATCTGCTTGTGAGTCATCTTGATAAATTGGCATTTTCTTTGAATTGGAACATTGAACTTGCCCATCTTTTCACTCTCATTTCTTAACTGTACAAGGAATGATACAAGCAATTAGGAATTTTATTTTACCATTTAAAATTGTTGTAAAGTTATTTAAAAATTATGTAAAAACTGTTTAAAATTATGCTGTATTAACATTCAGATTACATTTATCCAAGCTAATTCTTGAGTAGAATCTACATTGGAATTTAATTAAAAAAGAAAGTAACAACTAGAGTTACTTTATAATGACTTGTTAAATATTTCTAGTTACCATGTTAAATATTTCTAGTTACCATATTGAAGTTTTTCAAAAGGTGGCTGTCTTAAGAGAAGTTAAATGGTTATTAATAAGATGATCTTAAATTATCTTACTCTTCAGATATGAATACATTAAATTCTGATCTTAGGGTTTTTTTCCTTCAGCATTTGGGGGGGTTAAAAATGAAACTTTATGTTAATGTTTATTTTAAGCAATGAAAATAAGTTTTGAGTCCTCTTCACACATCCATTGCATGAGTAAAGACTATTATCTACGTATGTGTTTTGGTGTCCCTTTTGATGCACTTAACGGCATCAGAAGGGCCACAGATAGCCACATAAATGTATGTCTGGTACAAAAGAAATTATTCCTTCAGGCTACATTTTTCAAAGATATCTTTTTTTTTTGGATTAGGCAGGGGTGAAATATTTATGCAAGAGTGAAAACTTGACGACTCTTAGTGTTCAGGGCTCCTCACTTTCTACCCAAAATGACCTCCATTCTTTGTTATGTTAATAGGCTTCCCAGGTTCACTATTGATTGATTTCTAGTTCTTACCCAGAGTGACTAGAAACCTATTCTAGGCATGTGGTGAAAAATATGTTTCTTGGGGAGATCCCATAAATATTGGTATGTATCTTAAATACTTTTCAGTGAAATTGGTAGTAGACAGACTGAGGATTACCTCAGTACCCCCAGACTTGCATATTCTATAAAGAGGTTCTACCATCAGCCGCATAAAGACAGTATACTTTTAGCATGTAAGAACTTTAATAGAATGATTGTATGTATAGAACAGAGAGAATATTAGTTTCTCGAAAACACTTGGAAGTTTCTTATCTACTCATGTAATGCCCAGCCAAACAAGGTTGGTCCAAAGTGGGGCCACTGAGGCCTAAAAAGATTCCCATGGCCCTCCCCGGTGGCGCAGCTGGTTAAAGCAGAGCACTGAGAAGCTAAAGCCACTTCCGCATGAGTTCGATCCCTGCCTGCCCTGCAGGTGATACACATGGTGAGGCAGACCTCTCCTGACCCGTCTGCTGCCCCCCTTTGACGATCTGCCAGTTCTGTTCCCCATTCTGTCCCCGGTGAATCCTCTCACCATTCCTGCAGCTCTGACCTGTACCCCAATTCTGTATGAACAAATAAATCTTTAAAAAAAAAAAAAGCTTGCCACAAGTCTGGGCCTCCCTGGTGGCACAAGGGGTTATGTCTCAGCACTATGAAGCTGTCAGCAGCCACTGCAGCAGGAGTTTTATCCCTGGACAGGCAGCTAACCCGAATGAAGTAGCAGACTTCTGTCTTGCTCTCTATTCCCTTCAACAGAGTATTTTAGTCAGTTTTCCTGTCCTGTACCCTCCTCTTCTCTGATGGGTCCTCTAATTCCACTGCACCTCTGGCCTATATCCCAGATCTTGTATGCATAAATATTTTCTAAAAATTAAAAAAAAAATTACAGGCCAGAGGAGGGTGTTGGTGAAAAGATTCTCTAGAGATAGAGTGGGGAATAGAACAGGCCGATTTACTGAAATACACAGTTAAGGGGAGCAGTGGGATGGTCCGGAGAGATCTGCTGTGCCATGTGGGTCACCTCCCTGGCCAGGGATCGAAGTTGTGCTACAGTGGCAGCAGACTTGTGCTACAATGGCTGCAGATAGGCTTCATAGTGCTGTGCTCCAACCGTTGTGCCACAAGGGAGGGCCCACATAAATAAATCTTAAAAAAATAGAAAGGCTTGCCACAAGTCTAAGGCACTCAGAGAAAAGGAGTGAAAGGGACTAGGCAAGGGACCAAAGGAGCAAAAATAAAGTACAAACATTGATAGGCTGCCATTATCAGCTTTACCACGTCTCTCAGCAAGTGTCTGTATGTTTGCATTTCATGTATCTGTTCCATGTCCCTCAAGTTCCCAGTGTAAGTCTGAGGATGAGAAGCAAGTGTCCTTCACATCTCTGCTCTGTGTGTCTCTTTAGAATGTCTACTATAGCAGCTTTCCACTCAGCTCCACCCCTCTTTTGGTGGGGGAAGGAGACTTGGAACCTCCCCCTTTTATGGAGATTTCCGTAACAAAATAACATTGTAAGACTTGCCTTACTAATATGATATGACCAACAGTGAACATGGAAAAAACTGGAATCTTAAGTGTCATGTCTCTAGAGATCCAACCCCCTCTTAAGAAACCAGCAACTTGAAAAGAGATTATCATTAGTGACTTCATTAGTATCATGTCACATCCCTTAGGGCCCATATTAGCTAATGTAAATCAACGAAACAAAATACTTCAACTCTTCATTTATTTTAGGCAGAGTTACCAGTGTTAGTAAATACTACCTTTCAATTTTCCTGAAGGCTTTGGGTTAACCAGCTGAGTTAACAGTTGTCTTTCTGTGAACTAATCTTGGGATTCACATGATAGGTTCAGAGTGCAATTTTTGATTACCTGAGAAAAAAAATCAGCAGACTCCTTGTTCAGTGCACTGCAAATTATTACCAAAAGGAAACAAGGCCAGCAGGAAAGCTGCTGCTGCTTTGCAAAGGGAATACGTTTGTGAAAACAATTACCTGCATAGATAAAGGAGAGCTGCATTTTGCCACAACAAGGGGTGCTCTTGTATAGTGTTCTTTTATGGAATTACTGTGCAGTTTATTTCCTTGGAGTCAGATTGGTTTTCTGTGATCAGTCCTGCCTGTCTTGCACCCTCACATTCTTGAAAATTTACAGTTTAGCTTTAAGATTTGTTAATCATACCTAGCTTCATTTCTGGTGTTTGTTCTTGTGAGACCTTCCATCTTAAAGTTTTCTCTCAGCTTCTACCAGTAATAAAGCTTTTGTTAGTGTAGAGGTACAGCAGGACTATTACTAAATGCTCTTTTTACCTCCTAATCTTGGTATCCTACTAAAATGGCTTCTAGGTTCATGATCAACAGTATTTTTGGGATGTCTGTATATTTCAGTAAGTTAAGTACTTTTTGACCGTAACAGGAAGAGAAAGCACAGAAGGAAAATATTTTCTAAAGTGTTACTTCAAAACTTAAATTTGCCTTAGTATTTCAAACAAGTCAGCAAAATAAACAGTTGTGAAAATATTCTGCTTGTAGATCTTAGAGGTAATGATTTCTTCATTGTTAAAATATGAGCAGTCTTACTGATGCTTGCCCTATAGAAACTTCATTTGTGATGTTAATTTAGTTGGCAAATATCTTGCCCCAGTTTTACCTGTTATTACAGAGATTCCTGTTTTCATGACTCAGAAGCAAATGTCTTAATTTATGTGTACTATAAATGTTTATATCAAGTCTGACACTACATTTTTTTTTTTTTGGAGAGTAAATACTCAGTTTTCCTTTTTCTAAAAGTAGAACTGAGAATATGGAAAGCATTTGAGGCTTGTAGATTTTTATAATCTAGGTTCACCTATTTAAGATTTTAATTTATTTTTTCATAGAAGAACTGGGGTGTAGGTCACAGGTATGTGTGATTTTGGGGGGAGGGTAAGAGGATTCACCAGATGTAGCATGGAGAGCAAGACAGACAGATCCACTGAAATACACTGCTATGGGAAGCAGCTGGTGAAATAGAAGGGGTCTGCTGCATCCAGAGTGAGGCTGTATGCTTCAGGTATCATTGACTGGTTAGGGTGACTGGTCTTTGGTGTGACCTGATTCATGATCTGAATTAACTATAATAGTTCATTAAATCTTTGGATGATCAGTTTTTTTAAATTTTATTTATGCATACAGAACTGGGGCACAGGCCAGAGGTGCTGGGGCGGTGAGAGGATACACCAGAGACAGTGTGAGGAGTAAAACAGGCAGATTGATGAAGTACACTACTGAGGGAATAGCAGGTGAGACAGGAGAGGTCTGCTGCACCATGTGGGTCACCTCTGGGCCTGGGATCGAACTTGACACTAAAGTGGCTGCAGCTAGCTTGCAGTGCTGTTTCCTAATCCATTGTGCCACCAGGGAAGGTCTGTATGATCAGTTTAATGTGCAGGTTCCCATGGTAGTCCTGTCTACTCTTCTCCTCTATCCATTCAAGTCTCCCAAAGTTATCTGCTGGGCAAGGAATGGAGGGTTGGCTTTTTTTTCATCTTAGCAATGACACCAGGACACATTGTAAATCTGTGGGGAAGGTACTTTTGAATACTGGAAGTGACAGTAGGATCATTGAAAAAATGAAAATGTAGAATCCAGATAGGCAGAGTTGGACAGACAGACTGAACTGTTTCAAGGCTACCTAAGATTTTACATGGCTTGACAGATCTAAATAAGCATCTACTAGAAGCCCCAAAAGACAGGTTAGGTCTGGGCATCTGTAGAAATAAGTGATTTGGTAATGGATACTTAAGTTAGTTGGATTGGGTCAGAATCTACTTAGTAATTCTTTATCCTGGTCACATACAAGATTAAGACTATTGAAGACTTTAAAAGAGAAAAATAAATATTTTCTTTCTCTCCCCCCCCCCCCCACACACACGCCTTGGTCTCACTTGACAAGTCACTGTTGTCTCTCTCTCTCTTTTTTTTTTTGAAGGACACACTCCTATTTTCCCACCAGTGATCCCAGTATGTATCCAGGATTGAGTATACTGGTCGAAAGGATTTTGAACCTGGAAGAGAGGAATGGAGGGCATGGGCTAGGGAGGAAAATAGAAAATAATGAACTTAAAGGGTTCAATAATGAAAAGACAAATTGGCAAGTAGCCAATACAAATGGAGTTTTTTAAACTGTCCTTGTCTCTTAGTGTCTGTTTCAAGGTTTCCATTGCCAGTGAGCACTTAAAACACCCCTACATTTGTTTTTGGTTGCAGTAGAAGCTAAGGGCTTAGGCTTTCCAGGAGAGTTCAGAGTTTGTGTTTTAAAGTGTGGACAGGGTCCATTGGATTATGAGTGTTCTAGTAGTTGGGTGTGATGACATGCAACTTAGGCTATGTGAGCCTCTGCCACTGGATCACATATAGTATAAGGCAATAAAAAAGTTATTTTAAATCCCTTTGTAACTTTATGATTCAGTTGAAAATTAGTCATTTCCCAGTTTGTCAGTGTTTTTATATTTAATTACATTTTATTTTATTTTTATTATTTTTAAAGATTTACTTATTCATACAGAACTGGGGTATAGGCCAGAGATGCGGAGGGTGAGAAGATTGACCAGGAACAGAGTGGGGAGCTGAACAGGCAGATCCAAGAAGTATACTGCTGAGGGGAGCAGCGGGCGGGTCAGGAGAGGTTTGCCTCGCCATGTGGATCACCTGTGGGACAGGTGGGGATCGAACTCATGCTGAAGTGGCTTTAGCTTCCTAGTGCTGTGCATTAACCTGCTGTGCCACCAGGGAGGGCCCTTTAATTACATTTTAAAGGAGAATTATTAAAGCACATTTTTCCAGTAATTATGGCATGCAGATAACATGGATTTAATGTTAAATGTTACGCATTTAATCTGAAGGTATAGATTTTAGTTGGTATAATTCATCTTTAATTACTTGTTTCAGGGTCACAATGACATCTTTTCAAGAGGTCCCGTTGCAGACTTCCAACTTTGCCCATGTTATCTTTCAAAATGTGGCCAAGAGTTACCTTCCCAATGCACATCTGGAATGTCATTACACCTTAACTCCATATATCCATCCACATCCAAAAGATTGGGTTGGTATATTCAAGGTAAGAAAAATTTTCTGCATTTGTTCCAAATAGCTGGTTCTATTTTGAAGCACATCAATAGGTAACTTATATTACCCATATCTTAATTCTAAATTAAGGGTCTTTTTTAAATTTTGTAAATATCAAGTGTAAGACATTTACAAGTGTAAACATCTTGTAAACACAATATTTAACAGGCATGATATTGTGAAATATGTTGAGTTTCAGTTTATCATGCCTTCCTATCATCTAAAGGTTTAGAAGTTTTTTCAGGATTTTTTTATCATTCCTTACCTTAAATGTTTTATTTTGGATTACGGTATCATTTACTACCTCTTCCATTCCTTTGTAATTAAATTTGTGTGAGACTACAGCCTTATTATCTCTTATCTTGTTGTGCATTAACTCTTGCTGATACTTTTTTTTTATTATTATTTAAAGATTTACTTATTTTTTGTGTAGAAGGCCTGGGATATAGGCCAGAGGTTATGGGAGGTGAGAGAATTCACCTTAGATAGAATGGGAAGCAGAACAGGAAGATCTACTGAAATACGCTGCTGAGGGGAACAGCAGGCGAGCTAGGAGAGGTCTGCTGGGTCATGCAGGTTAGTTTGAGGCTGGGGATTGAACCTCAAGCTTTTGCAGTGATAGTACTGAGACTTAACTCCTAGTCCCCTAAGAGCTTAAACTTTAGGTTTGCACCCTGATTTTGCTATTTACTAGCCTTGGACTAGCTTTTTACCTCGTAGGATATTGTTTACTCCAAATCATTTAGTGAACTTAATATTTTTAGAAGATTTATTTATGAATACGGAACTGGGGTACAGGCCACGGGTGTGTGTGTTGGGGGGTGGGGGTGAGAGGCTTCATCAGAAAAGAGTGGGGAGCAGAACAGGCAGATTGACAAAGTACACTGCTGAGGGGAGCAATGGGTGAGGCAGGAGAGGTCATACCATGTGGGTCACTTCCCTGGCCTGGGATTGAACTCATGTTGAAGTGGTTGCCAAATAGATTCATAGTGCTATGCTTGTAGCGCCACCAGGGAGGGCTCCATTTAGTGAATTTATTTGTGTTGGCTATTCTCAGTTTTGCTTGGGTCCAGTATCTATAATTTTGATGTTGTCATTTGTGTGTCAGCCATCACATATGCACACTCAGTATTTTTCTTGACTGTTAGATCCAGGTAGAACCCATTTAGTTAGAGCTTTTTTTTTTTTTTTTTTTTTTTTTTTTTTTAAAAGATTTATTTATTTATTCATACAGAACTGGGGTACAGGCCAGAGGCTCAGGGTCGGTTAGAGGCTTCACCAGAGACAGAGTGGGGAGCAGAACAGGCAGATTGACGAAGTACACTGCTGAGGGAAGCAGCGGGCGGGCCAGGAGAGGTCTGGCTCGCCATGTGGTCTCCTCCGGGGCAGGCGGGAATCGAACTCATGCGGAAGTGGCTTCAGATTCTCAGTGCTGCGCTTTAACCCGCTGCGCCACCAGGGAGGGCCAGAGCTTTTTTTTTTTTAAAGAAAGATGTAGCTTTATATATGCTAGATAGGGGTTTTTTCATGGTCGGTGTATGGATAGGGACAAAGACTGCAAGGTATGACTTACGTGAGGTATATTTGGGGAAACACTTGAGATGGGCTCTATTTCAGGAGGTGATAGCATTGAGGGGGCATATTGAAAACAGGGACAGAACACTGCAGAATCAAGCTCATTCCTCCTGATTGGCTTTGTGCCCTGAAAATTAGTAAATGGTAACATTTAATGAGCAGTCATGTGCTAGACATGGTGCTGAGTGCTTTATATAAAGGGACTATCTCACTTCACTTGCAGTCCTTTGAAATTTTTATTACTTCTGTTTTAAAGAGGAAGGGAACAAAATTAACTTGTCTGAAGTCATATATAGTCATATAGATCATTAGTAAGTGATCTTTCTTGATGGTCTGACCTATCTTTACACTCTTAATTACTTACACCGTGGTTCCAAAAATTACCATTTTTTGGGTATTCATCATGGGTCAGATACACTCCTAAAGCTGCTTTTATGTTCATCACATGGCTCTCTAACAATTCAGAAAAAAAAAAAGGCTCCTTAGACAGGTGAGGTCAGTATTTACATCACTAATTCCTCAGCCTTATTTAAAAAGATAACTAGCCTTTCAAACATTTTTGAATGTGGCACACAGAACGAAAGAATTGTGTAATTCAACTCAGCGACGTTTTATCAAATACTTCTGAAACATGTTTTCATAAAGTAGCACATAATTTTCAAACAGTGTGATTCTTTCAGTTCTGTATAATTAAAAAGGAAATACTGGTTATGAACCACTACATTGATAATACCACTTCCTACTGGGTTGTGACCCACATTTTGAATACACTCCTAGAAATTGAAGATTGCTAAAATTCTTCTAGTTTCAATATTCTGTTCCTAAGTCAACACATTATACAACATAAATATAAGTTATATGAATGATGTCTTATAATACTACTAGCAATGGGTATATAGAATCTGTTTTAAATATCTTATAATACTCAGTTTTTGACAGTGTAGTCCACTTGAAAAATATAGACTGACATATAGAATGTGTCATTTTTCTGTTGTAAGTCAAGTTTTAGGGGCATATATGATCTATTTGTACATATAAACCTCTTGGTAATACAGACCATTAAATAAAATTTACTGACTGTAGGCAAGATTTGCTAATGATGAAAAGATTAGTTAGTAGATTTAAGGGGCAGGGTAGGACCTAATTTTAAAAAGCTGAATTTCTGGTATAAAATAATAAATTGGAAAAACTTACTGTATAAGGAAGTGAAATTTTAACTAGAACGTAGGTTTTTATAGTTTGACCATATCGGTACTAGGATTTTCCTTGAGAAATTAGGTATTAAATGCATTATATTTTTTGAATATTTATTTATGCATGTAAAAACTAGATACAGGCCAGAGATGCAGGGCGTCGGTGGTGAGAGGATTCACCAGAGACAAAGTGGGGAGCAGAACAGGCATATCGACTGACATACACTGCTGAGGGAAATAGTGGACAAAATAGGAGAGGTCTGCTGTGCTTGGGTGGGTATCTAACTCATGCTGCAGTGTCTGTGGATAGCTTTATAGTGCTGTGCATTAACCCCTTGCACTACCAGGGAGGCCCCTAAATTGATTTTAATACATATTTGACACTTCAGTATATATCCATTTTTGTATCATTGGGTTATGACAGTAAAAAATCATAATAAAAATTTGACATGCTTGTTAAAGGAGTCATTATTGCTAAACATAGTAAATGCATGCTTAGCTTCAGGATGCAATAAAAACAATCTGGTATAAGATAGTCTAATGTTAAACCATTTATGTTTTCTTTTAGGTTGGATGGAGTACTGCTCGTGACTATTATACCTTTTTATGGTCCCCTATGCCTGAACATTATGTAGATGGATCAACAGTCAATTGTGTATTAGCTTTTCAAGGTAAAGAACTGGAAACTGCAATACTTAGTGAAATGAGGTTTATTACCATTAAAAATGTTGTACTCTGTTCTAAGTATCTCCTTAGGCATGACCAAGGTACTGTAGTTGAATTCATAGTATTTTTGGCAAAACTCATGAGAGTGTAAATATCTAGTGTAGAACTTAAAATATTTTATGGAGGTATTTGAAAGTTTTTTTGTTTAACTTTCATAAAAAAGAGTGGGGATCTTTCCAGAACTTTACTTTTATTGGTTTTTTTTTTTAAATGGTAAAACACAATGCTGTTAGTAATGTTGTAATAGTATAACAAATTAGAGATGAAAAGAATATCAGCTATCAGCACCACACAGATGATTAGCAGGATTTATATAGAGTATATAAAATTAAGTCTTGGCATCATATACAAAGTTTAAAATATATTTAGAAATATATCCAGTGTTTGCATAATTTTTGTATTTCATTTGTATTTTGTTTGTGTTTCACTAAAGGAAATTCTTAGTCTTGTTTATGCTATGGAATAGCATAAACCATGCTATGCTATGGTGAAGTTTGTGGACTGCTTTATATTGAACCTAAAATGCATAGAATTGCAAGAGAAACCAATAATCTGTTGGCTATAATTTTAGTTTGTTCAGTTGTCTATTAAAGGACATTTTGGTTATGTCTAGGTTTTGGCAATTGTAAATAAAATTGCTATAAACATTGCACAGGTTTTTGTGATTGTAACTTGCAGCTCATTTGTGTAGGTACTATGGAATGCGATGCTGGATTTTATGTTATTTAGTTTTGTAAGAAACCAGACTGTTTTGCAAAGTGATAGACTATTTTGCATTTCTACCAGCAATAAATGATAGCTGCTGTTGGGTTACATCTTTGTTGGCATTGGTGTTGTCAAAGAGTTTTTAGATTTGGTAGTTTATATATGTAGTTTTTTTTAAAATTAATTAATTTTTTTAAAAAGATTTTATTTATTCGTACAGAACTGGGGTACAGGCCAGAGATGTGGAGAGTGAGAGGATTCACCAGAGAGACAGAGTGGGGCTCAGAACAGGCAGATTGACGAAGTACACTGCTGAGGGGAGCAGCGGGTGGTCAGGAGAGGTCTGCCCCGCCATGTGGATCTCCTCAGGGGCAGGCTGGGATTGAACTTATGTGGAAATGGCTTAAGCTTCTTTGTGCTGCGCTTTAACCCGCTGCGCCACCAGGGAGGGCCCATATATATGTAGTTTTTAAAGATTTATTTGTGCATATAGAACTGGGTTACAGGCCAGAGGTGCAAGTGTGGTGAGAGGATTCACCAGAGACAGAGTGGGGAGCAGAACAGGCAGAACTGACTGAATACACTGCTGAGGGGAGCATTGGGCCGGTCAGGAGAGGTCTGCTGGCACCATGTGAATCACCTCCAGGGCAGGGATCGAACTCATGCTGAAGTTGCTTTAGCTTCTCAGTGCTGTGCTTTAACAAACGCTGCAACACCAGGGAGCGCCCTGGTGGTTTATATTTTAAAAAAGTTTTATTTTGAGCTTTGTATATTTTGTATAGGCATTAATTGGTATTGTAACCACATGGAACTTGTATATGCAGCTGTTTGCTCATTACTGTGTCAAGAAGCAGATATTCAGGCAGTAAAATTTATACTGTAATGTATTCAAAGACTAGGACTGCAGATGTTTAAGAAAAGTTAGAATTATGTACAAAGTTTATTTTAAAATAGACAACGTTTTTAAAGATAGCCAGATTCAAGTGTATAAATCTAATTTTGTTGTTAATCTTAAAATTTGTTGGTTTATTTCTAGTAATTTTTTTTTTCAAAGATTTTATTTATTTGTGCATACAGAACGGGGGTACAGGCCAGAGGTGCAGGGGCAGTGAAAGAATTCACCAGAGACTGAGCAGGGAGCAGAACAGGCAGATCTACGAAGTACACTGCTGAGGGGAGCAGCGGGTGGGCCAGGAGAGGTCTGCCGCACCATGTGGTCACCTCCAGGGCAGGCGGGGATTGAGCTCATGAGGAAGTGGCTTTAGCTTCTTAGTGCTGTGCTTTAACCCGCTGCGCCACCAGGGAGGGCCTATTTCTAGTAATTTTAAATGTGATTAGTTTTTTTATAAATGTGCTGAATATGTTATAGTGACTAATACATTTATTGGTGACTTAGCAAGAAGTTTAAAAGTGGTAAAGATGGAAAAAAGCATATAGTCTTATGTTTATACTTAAAAGCAGTTAGCTTTATATGTTTTAGAATTCATGTCAATTTTTATGTTTCAAATTTTGAAATTCATAAATTAAAGCTTCTTCCTACGTGGAATTTATAAGGTAGTGAGGATAGAGACATGGAAAAATGTTGTAAGTCACTGTTAAGACTGGAAAGGATCTTAAGCACAGCCCAAATCACTGCTCATTTTGTGGATGAGTTAGATACTCTTGAAATGCAAAACTCAAAATAGCTCTCAAAAATACTTTAATCGTTTCCCTTAATGGCTCCTTTTTGCTTGTTACAATTTAACTGATTGCTGATGTCACAGGCTGTAAAGCTTGACTTGCACTTTTTTAATTTTTTCTTATTAATCTGATGAGAGCTTTTCTAGATAGCCTTTTAATTTAAAGATTTATTTATGCATACAGAAATTGAGGTGCAAGCCAGAGATGAGGGAGGTGAGAGGATTCACCAGAGACAGAGTGGGGAACAGCAGGCAGATAGACTGAAATACACTGTTGAGGAGAGCAGCAGGCATGATAGCAGAGGTCTGCTATGCCATGTGGGTCAGCTCCCTAGCCAGGCATTGAGCTCTGTACAAGCTCTGATTTCCCAAAGGTCCTGAAAGGGAAGTTTCCTCTGATTGGGTGAGTTTGTGTCTGCTGAGACTGGTACCCCTTCATATGTATGCTATTTTTGGTTTAATTCCCCTTTAGTTCTGAAGTCAGGGACAGAAAGGATGAGAGTGGTTGTATGATTCTCACATTCAAGAATTCAGGGGTCTTTGATTTAAAAATACATTGACGACTAGGACGTATTTGGAGACATTGTTGGGTTACAGTATGGACTTGATTATTTTAGTTATCTATTTGCTTTTATGTGTGATTAGAGAACGAGGAGGTTAACATATAATGGCTAAGATGTCTGTCAAACTCTGAATTAGGCTATTTTTTTTTGGTTAGTTTTATGCACCCATTTATTTATGTCAGTGTGCTGCAGTGGTAGGCAGTAGCTGTGAAAGTGCTGTGTCTTTAATTTAACCCCTGAGCCATGAGAAGGGGTCTCTAGATAGCTTTAAATCATAGTTGTGAATAACTGCATTTTGTTTTAGAAGGCTATTTGAACCACATTTTTAGTGTATGATTTTTGTGAGATTTAAAAAAAAAATGATAATTTATTTTTGCATCATTAGGTGCCTTTTTCCATCTCAGTTGTAATCCCCAGGGGCTTCCCATCACCAAATCACCTGTGTGCCATCACCATAGTCCAGTGCACTTCCCTCCCCCCTCTGTTTTTGATCCCAATCTGTGGGAGACCAGCTCCAACTATTGAGGTGTCTGGAAGCAAGACAGGCAGGACCCTAAGGTGGGAAGGCGTCGG
>NW_004567106.1:27815307-27822260 GCF_000260355.1 Condylura cristata
ACCCTAGTTCTATGTGAATAAATAAATAAAATCTTTAAAAAAAAAAAAAAAAGGGAAGGTCATAACATAAGTTAGCGTGGAAAGTCTGATTTTTCAGAGCAATTCCCCTCTATCCAGACCGTGTCTGACGACAGGTTACATAGCTTGTGTCATCTCCCCCTTTTTTGTTTTTTAATTGAAGCTGAAATGCCTTTAATTCGATGTGGGTCTTTCTGAGGGCTGTGAAGAGGGCACGGGCGAGGACTGGAAATATAAAAAGGAGAGAGAGAATGATTAAAAGAGAAATGCGAAAATTAATCAAAGAGGGAGGGGAGAGCCAAGCAATTGTGGAGGTATAATGTTGGAGAGTATTGAGAAAAGAGTCAGCAACTTTAGCAGAAGAAGCAGTGAGATCTAAGAACGGCTAATAACCTTAACTTTATCATGCAAGGAAGACATATAAAGGGAGACATTAGTATTATTTGATACACCAAGTAAATGATTTTTAACATTTTTATATAGAGCAGGAGTTGTATAGATGAGGGTAATATAAATCCACTTGTATTGATAGTGACAACTAGTGGTCACATGAGTCTTACTATCTTAAATCTGATTACCTACTTATAAAACAATGTCTTTTAAAACATTTAAATGAGCCTCAATTTTTGTTAACTATTTGTTTTTGTAAATACAATGCATTGGAAATTTGAGTTAATTTATCTACATGATTATCTGTATGTATTTTTTGTACTAGTACAGTATTAGATACAGAAAAAGAACTGATAATTGGTAAAGAGTAGTAATTTTTTTTAGAATTAAAGTAGCAACTAACCTCTTAGACAATTTAAAGCTTATTTAACCAGCTGAAGAGTATATATACCAAAGTTATCATACTATTTATCATTTAAACCAACAGGTAATATAGTACAAGCATGTTAACAGACAATCAATACAATTAGTTACGTTTTTTTAAGTCATAGCCAGTGGAGGAGGAACTAAAGTATTTCCAGTAGCTTTAGGGGAATGGGCAGAGCTGTAAGTTGTACTCCAGTGGAATGTGTATAGGGGACAAAAGTCTATGAGTTGGTCTTGGGAGTGGTGGAAGCATGTGAGCCATGGATTTGAATAATCTATCCAGGATCTAGAAGAGTGAGTTGGCATCCTGTAGAAAAATAGAAGCATAGCCTCACCCACAAGTTAGTAATATATCTGGTCATTTCTATAATTTTATCAGCAGGTCCTTATACATAACTAGTGGTTTTGGTTAGAACTGTTTTGGCCCCCAGTGGAGAGAATTACAATTAAGATAGTTGATAACAAATAAAACATAATTTAATATATTATATCCATTAAGTGTATTCATAATTTGATTGTTGTAATTTTAATATTTGTGATTTTAAGGTTTAGTGATTTTTTAAGACTAGGATTTTATTTTAACAAAAATATTTAATCATAAGATTAATCAGTCTTTTTTCCATCATATGAATAAATCGACCAAATATGCCATATGTTAAACGCATATCGTTGTTTTTTTTTTTAAATCCATCATCTGCAGGTTTTATAAACCAAGGCAAATGAAATTTACTTTCCCTCAAGCCTTCTACAACTTAGTACATACCCTCAAGTTTTGCCTTTTTTCTATTCTTTCACATTCTGACATAACCATTTTAATCCATTTATTTATGTCAGTGTGCTGCATTCGTAGGCAGTAGCTGTGAAAGTGCTGTGTCTTTAATTTAACCCCTGAGCCATGAGAAGGGGTCTCTAGATAGCTTTAAATCATAGTTGTGAATAACTGCATTTTGTTTTAGAAGGCTATTTGAACCACATTTTTAGTGCATGATTTTTGTGAGATTTAAAAAAAAAAGATAGTTTATTTTTACATCATTAGGTGCCTTTTTCCATCTCAGTTGTAATCCCCGGGGGCTTCCCATCACCAGATAACCTGTGTGCCATCACCATAGTCCAGTGCACTTCCTTCCCCCCTCCGTTTTTGATCCCATTCCACCCCCGTAAAATGTCTCTGATATGTAGTTGTTTATTATTATTTTCTCGCCTGGTCCTTTATACTCCTGCTATGAGTGAAACTATCCGGTATTTTTTCCTTTTCTTTCTGGCTTATTTCACTAAGCATGATCCCTTCCAGCTCCATCCATGTTGCTGCAAAAGGCATGTGTTTATTATTATTTTTTTTTGGTTGCTGAGTAGTATTCCATTGTACTACATCTTTTTAATCCAGTCATCTACTTTTGGGCATTTGGGTCGTTTGCATGTCTTAATAAAGCAGCAATAAACATGGGGGTGCAGGTGTCTTTTTGAATCAGTGCTTTTGTGTCTTTTGGGTAGATACCTAGGAGAATATTTGCTGGGTCATATGGAAGCTCCATTTTTAGCAGTTTGAGAAACTTCCAAACAGTTTTCCATAGTGGTTGTTTGCATTCCCACAAGCAGTGCAGGAGAGTTCCTTTTTCTCTATATCCTCGCCAACATTTGTTGTTGCTAGTTATTTTAAGATGTGCCATTCTCTTTTGTGAGATATTTTAAAAAAATCAAGCCTTAAATAGCTAGTTTGTAGAACTTCGAACGTGATTAAGAGCCGATTAAACTTTACTGTTTTCTTTTTACACTTTAAAAATCAGTCTAGTTCCCATTTGCAAAGTTATTCAGCCATGAATTAATAAATTTAGCAGTAGGTATTAGGTAGAATTTTTTTTTTTAAAGATTTATTTATTCATACAGAGCTGGGGTACAGGCCAGAGGTGCAGAGGGTAAGAGGATTCACCAGGGACAGATTGGGGAGCAGAACAGGCAGATCAACGAAGTACACTGCTGAGGGGAGCAGCGGGTCAGGTTTAAAAAATTTAAGACTATAACCAGATGTACATACGTCTTTATTTAACTTTATATTCTGAAATAATTTTAGGTGCAAAGTTGCAAAAATACAGTACACACGAATTTCCATGTCTTTTCACCCAGCTTTCCTTGATGTTAACATCTTTTTTTTTTTTTTTTTTTTAAAGATTTATTTATTGATGTATACAGTACTGGGATACAAACCAGAGGTGCAGGGGCAGTGAGAAGATTCACCAGAGACACAGTGAGGAGCAGAACAGGCGAAGTGATGAAGTACACTGATGAGGGGAGCAGCGGACGGGTCAGGGGAGGTCTGCCATGCCTTGTGGGTCATCTCAGGGGTCGGGGATCAAACTCTCACTGAAGCAGCTGTGGCCATCTTGCAGTGCTGTGTCCTAACCTGTTATGCCACCAGGGAGGGCCCGATGTTAATACTTATCTAATTATAGTATGTGTGTTTTAAAAATCAGAAATTTAATGGTGGTATAATACTATTGATTTAAAGTACAGATTTCAGTAGTGTTCTGTTTTCCTGAATCCAGTCCAATGTCCTACAGTATGCTTAGTTGTCATATTCTATTAGTCATCTTCATCTGTGAGAGTTACACAGTCTATTCTTGGTTTTCATGACCATCACAATTATGAAGAGTACTGGTTTTGTTTTGTATTATGTTCCTTATTTTTGGGCTTGTCTGATGTTTCCTCATCAGTAGAATGAGGTTATATATAACCATAAAGTGATGAGGTACCATTTTCAGTGCATTGTATCAGAGTACTTGGTATTTTCTAGCTTATTCCTATGATACTAACCTTGACCACTTGGTTAAGGAAGTATCTATTAGGTTTCTGAACTAATTATGGTATTGGGGCCCTCGTGGTGTGCAGAGTTTAACCTAAAGCACAGCACTAGGAAGCTAAAGCTGCTTCAGCATGAGTTCAATCCCCACCCTGGAGGCCATCCACATGGTGCTGCAGACCCCTCCTGATGCGCCCGCTGCTCTCTTCAAGCTGTTCAGACCCCTCCTGATGCGCCCGCTGCTCTCTTCAAGCTGTCCTGTTCCCCGCTCTGTCTCTGGTGAATCCTCTCACTGCCCCTGCACCTCTGGCCTAAACCCCAGTTCTGTATGAATAAATAAATGAATCTTAAAAAAAAAATGGTATCAATATTTTCATCTTTGTAATTAGTGAGTATTGTGGGGGAGCTGTTATGAAGCTAAGGAAATTATTACTTATTTCTCTTTAAATTTTCACTAATGTTACTACCTCTCAGTGGATCTTGCCTACAGTATTTATTGTGCTTGCCTAGTGATGTTTTTTCTATTTTCATACTGTGTACATTTATTAGTTGGAATTGTTATGGTAGGAAGAGTTGTTCCCTTTGTGAACTCATGGGCATTTATTTTCCCATATAAATGAAAGGCTAATATTACCATCTTTTGTTACTCAAATGATTCCAGTTTACTTTGGGCACTGGGAACTTCCATTAGGTGGGCTCCTGTGTTTTGCTTTTCCCCCTTCCAGTTGTCTTTCGAAAGCTTTTCTTACTTTCAAGCACCACAGAATGTATTTGTATTTTTTTCTGCCTCTCCCTCATGTTTCTGAGGAGAAAATCCACATTTTTTTTTTTTTTTTTTAAAGAATGGAACTATAGGCACTCCCTGGTGGTGCAGTGGGTTAAAGCACAGCATGAGAAGCGATCTGTAGCCACTGCAGCATGAATTCGGTGGCTAAGGAGGTGACACACGTGACGTGGCAGACTGCCTGAATTGCCCGATGCTCTCCTCAGCGGTGTATTTCAGTAGATCTGCCTGTTCTGCCCCCCACTCTGCCTCTGATGAATCCTCTCATTCTCAGCACCTCTGGCCTGTGCCCCAGTTCTTCTTTGCATAAATAAATAAATCTTACAAAAAAAAAAAACGAGTGAAGTATAGCAATAGGGCTGCAAATTTCACGATATGACAGGATACTAGGCATGATTATTAAAGATTTCTGGGTAGATATACTATCCCAAATTAAGGTAAATTTATTCATCTTTTCATGTTTGTTTTGCAACTACTGAATGTTTCCTTTTTACAAAAGTAGATGGCAGAATTTATTTGTATACACATTATGTATAAAAATAAATATAAAATACTTGCTCTAAATATTTCTGAGGTGTGATGTAGGATATAAAGCATGTGTGTATGTAATGCATAGTAATGCAAACTACACTTTTTGTAAATGTAAAAATGAACATGGTAGTTTTGGAGAAGGGTGCAGACTAATTTTGAGCTAGGGTATTCCAGCAAAATATAAAAAGTTAACAGTTGGGTTGAAGAATGATGGAGCAAATACTGAGCACATTCCCTGTCAGATAATGGACTAGATTGCATAAATACATTACTTATTGATACTTTGGAACTCTGAGATAGATGGCTCATACCTCTTTCACTGATAAGAAACTGGGCTTCAGAGAGGGTAAGTAGATCATATTGGTAGAGCTATAATTCAGAATAAATCTGTGTAGTTAGAGGTTTGTTCTACTGTACCGGTTGAACTTGTCTTTTTTCTGCCTTTAAATGATTCATGTGCACAGACTATTCTTTTTGTTTTATCTTCCTTTTGGAATTAATGTCAAATGTAAGAAGTCATGTCTTTAAATGACTTATTCTCATCCTTAGTCTTTTTTTTCCTATTCTTCATCTAGTCTTTCTCTTTGAAAACTATATACTTCAGATGAATTAGGTATATCTTAGTGAAGATAAAGGGAAAATCATAAAATAGAAAAATTTAGGAAGAAGTCTTTTTGATAATTTGTGAAAGATAGGAGGAAAAGACAGGCTAACTGCTTAGAAAAGAGTAGTTATAAGAGATGCCAAGTACATTTGAATTAAAGTAACATTTTATAATGTGAAATTTAATAATTTTTTTGTTTGTTAATTTCCTCATAGGATATTATCTTCCCAATGATGATGGAGAATTTTATCAGTTCTGTTATGTTACCCATAAGGGTGAAATTCGTGGTGCAAGTACACCTTTCCAGTTTCGGGCTTCTTCTCCAGTTGAAGAGTTGCTTACTATGGAAGATGAAGGAAATTCTGATATGTTGGTGGTGACCACTAAAGCTGGCCTTCTTGAGGTTGGTACCAGGAGTGAGCTAGTAATTCTAAATATTTTTCATCTAGTTATGATTGACATGTATTTGTTAGCATACAGCATAATGATTAAATTCTTGAATATATTGCAAAATTGTTACAGTAAAAGTAGTTACATCTATCACCAGTTAAAATATTTCTTACGTGATAATGGTAGATAATGGTATCACTTACTATAGTCCCCATGCTACATATAACATACCAAGCACTTGTTTTTTAGTTGGGAGTTTGTATTTTTAAATGGTTTTCTCCCACATTAACCTGTGCTCACTCATAGGTTTAAATTTATAGATTCCCTGTATAGATAATATCACAAGGTATTTGTCTTTTTGTCTGATTTATCTCACTTAACATAATGCCCCAAGATCCATCCATAGATTTTGTTTTTATGGTGGAATAATTTTCCATATAGTATATATATATGTGCGTATATGTGGGCATGTTTACACCTTTATATACTTATCTATCGATGGATGCCTGGGTTACCTTCTGTATCTTGGCTATTGTAAATAATGCTGCAGTGAACATCGGGATATGTGTATCTTTTCAAGTTAATGTTTTCTTATTCTAGAATTAATTTGTTGGGTCATATGGTAGTTATGTTTTTAATTAAAATATTTGAGGAATCTTTATTTTATTTTCCATGGCAACTGCACTTGCCCTTTTATTTATGCTCCTATCAGTAATGCACAAGTTCTTCTCCCCATTGTCACCAACATTTTTTTGTCTTGTCTTTCATCATAGCCATTTTAACCAATGAGGTGTCACCTTATAGTGGCTTCACTTTCCATTAGTGACATTGAGGATCTTTTTGTATACCTGTTCATCTTCTTTGGGAAAATGTCTATTCAGATCTGTCAGTTTTTTCGATTGCTGTTTGCTGTGGAGTTGTATGTAGGAGTTCCTTATATATTTTAGATATTAACTCCTTATCAGATATGTGGCTTGCAAGTGTTTTTTCTCATTTTTTTTTTTTTTTTTTAATTT
>NW_004567106.1:27823027-27823557 GCF_000260355.1 Condylura cristata
TTTCATATGCCTGTTGGCCATCTGCATTTCCTCTTTGGAGAAGTGTCTTTTTAGCTCTACTGCCCATTTTTTGATGCAAGTGTTTTTTCTCATTTTATAGGTTGTGTTTTTATTGTTTTATCACTCCTTCACTCTGCAAAAACTTTTTAGTTTGATGTAGTCCTACTTGTTCATTTTTGTTTTTGTTTACTTTGGTATCAAATCCAAACAACCATTGCTATAGAACTATCTCGGGCAGCTTGCCACGTATGTTTCCTCAACATGGGTCTAAGATTTGAAGTTTCTTTATTCTGAGGCTCACAACTTTAACCCATGTTGAGTTAGTTTTTTTGTGTGTATGGTGTAAGGATTAGTGACTCAGTTTCATTTTTTTTCAATGTCATTGAAAAATGACATGTTAAAAATAATTTCATGAGGGCCCTCCCTGGTGGCGCAGCGGGTTAAAGCACAGCACTGAGAATCTAAAGCCGATTCCGCATGGGTTCGATTCCCGCCTGCCCCATTGGTGACCACATGGCGTGGCAGACCTC
>NW_004567106.1:27824671-27830756 GCF_000260355.1 Condylura cristata
AGATTTATTTATGTTTACAGAACTGGGGTACAGGCTAGAAGTATGAGGGGTGAAAGGATTCACCAGAGACAGAGTGGGGAGCAGAACAGGCAGATCCACTGAAATATACTGCTGAGGGGAGCAGCAGGTGGGTCAGGAGAGGTCTGCCCCACCATGTGGGTGAGCTCCCTGGCAGGGGGGTTGAACTTTGTGCTGCAGTGACTTCTGAGAGCTTCATAGTGCTGTGCTTTAACCTGTTGTGCCACCAGGGAGAGCCCAGAAAGAACATTTTTTTACCCTACACCTAAAAGAGTAGGTTATTAGATTTGTTTTTGTACAAAACAGATAATTTTTTGGTTAATTTACATTCATAATTAGTCTGTAGCAGGCCACTGCTGTTTCTTTATAGTCAGATGGGTTTTTTAAATATGTGAATATTTTTTATGCTTTTGGTTTTACTTACTTTCAGAAGTGGACTTAACAGGGAAAAGCTATAGATATACTTTAGTTGTATAGCCAAACTAAGATTGAAAGTAACTGATGTTTTTACTGTGAATTGTTCCATAGTTTCCTTAGCCCCCTTTCAAAAAAATTCCTCTCTTATCTTAAATAAAGAAATGTAACTTTTACAGGGTGACTGAAACGTTCTGTGGTGACAGCTGCCTGCTGATCAAGGTCATTTTTAGCTTGGTTTTGAATGCTAGTCAAAGATGATGAAATAAGCCCAGCTCTTAAGAATTCAATTGGCATTTATAGTGTGGTTTTTTTCAATACTTGTTGGACCACCCTGATTTCAGGACCTCCAACAGAAAAAATCAGGCATTTTGGGATTTACTTTTTTCTTGTGCTTCTTCTAAGTAGATTGAGAAATTGCATCATAACTTATTTCACCACTTAACTCATAAAAACATAATGAAGAGAATTTAAATTATCACCTCTTTTATGTGTATTTTGGAGACAATATTTTTATAGTCTGACCATCATTTTGATAAACTAAATTTTCACACTCATTAAAAATAATTATTTCATCTAAAATTACACAAAACTAATACAGATGTGACTTTTGGGATATATTCACATTAAAAAAGAGTCATAATCTTTCAATATATGATCCTTGATTGAATACTAGGTCAAAAAATATATTTTTCGTGGTGGGAGTTAATGACTACCTGTTGGGTAATATTATGAATTGTTTTAAGTATTTTTTAGCTATGAAGTAGTGGCTGATGAGGCTGGTGCTATTAGAAGTTGCTTTGAAGTGAAAATTTTTTCACTTTCAAAAAGGCTTAGCAAAAAAATTAAACTTACATATAAAAAGGCAGATAAACATTTCAAAACATTAATGAAGTTAGGTGATATGTATGGGTGTTCATTTTAACTATTTTGCATGCTTGAAAGATTTTAAAATACAAAGTTGTCAGGAATTACACTTGTGTATGTTTTAATCTGATTTGAATTCCTGTCTTTGACTCCTACTTAAGTTTTAGAAAGTACATGCTAATTAAATGAATTTGGAAAAAAGTTGTTCTTTTATAATATATCTATTGTGCTGTGTCAAGATTAGCTTCCTTTTTAAGCTGCAAGAGACTTTAAACCATATTTAAAAATAGAAGTAAAAGTTATTAGAGCAGCTCATGGATAAATGAACTTTTCTCTCTGGTGGGCATTTTCATTTGGTTTGATTGTGAAGATATAAAATAATCATTCTAAGAATTTTCAGCCTTTTTAGAGCTCACAAGAACCATTTTAGAGTTTAATCAGTTTGGTTCCATCACCACTGGTAAACAGTTTCTGAGGTGTACTGGGAAGAAACATTTTGTTCTAGTTAAATATATGCTGCCTCTTTTGTGAAGTCTCCTCTGAGCCTCCCCTTCCCCCTGGATAAAATCTGAGACTTCTGTTAAGGGAAATGTTAACCTTGTTATAAACTATGTTACTACTATTTTGCCCTCATATAGTTAAGTATTTTTTTAGAATATTGGGTTTAGATTTTGTTGGAGAACTGTTAAGTGTTCCCACAAGATTCCATATTTTGTTAATGTTGTACATTCTATCTTTGTCATAAAATTTGTATCTGAAGTTTTATTTAGAAAAAATGGACATCATATATGTTTGTGTGTGTTTAGAAACTATTCCTTAGTACATTATTTAAAGAACCAAATCATTTAGTGATAATCCCATAGGTGAGGGCCTTATTAGCACACAAGGAAGTTAGCATTAGATTCAGAAATTTTCTATAAATTTGCATTCAAGAGGAGGTGTTGTAGGGTAGGTGAATTGGTCCAGCTTTTGTGCATGTAGTCACTGGCCATCTCCTGCAGCGTTGATGGTTTTAATGCAGGCATTGGGGAGCATGGGTGAGGGCACCTGTTATTGTGGACACCTGGAGTATGAGTTTGTGTGTGGATGTGCAAGTGTGTGCACCTGTGCTGAGAGGTCAGGGGTATAAGGGTGACGTCATTCAAATAGAAGTTGGTTGGCTATGAGACAATGAGGACCAGAGAATTAAGACACCAGAGAGAGCCTAGAGAAAGAGTCAAGATTCGTTGGGGGCTGGGAGTCTTGGTTGTCTATCTCCTTGCATGCCAGCCTCCCTGCCTGGTGTTCCTGGTACCCTGAGAGAGCAGGAAAGCCAGAAAAATCCACCAAGGGCTCCTGAATTCTTATCTGCTTGCCTGAATCCATGGTGAGCCTGCTCTGTGCATGCTTGCACAACAGGTGCTTTCTTACTAGTCAAGAAAAGCCCAGAATTATGTTACTTAAGGGACTTGATTTGAAAGATACTGAGTTAAAAATGGACTTTTTAATTTAAAGGTTCACTTTTTAATATTTTTACTGTTTCCTCCTTTGTCCAAGCCAAAATGAATTTCTCTTATCTGAAGGTTTGGAAGAGGCTAACTGATATGAAGAAGATAATAAGTAAAGCTTTTTAGGTGAATTTCTTCATATTTGTAGAAATGGAAAATTGAATTTTAACACATTTAAGAACTTTACAAAATTACATAATTTTGTTTTACAGTTGAAAATTGAGAAAACCATGAAAGAAAAAGAGGAACTGTTGCAGTTAATTGCTGTTTTGGAGAAAGAAACAACACAACTTCGAGAACAAATTGGAAGACTGGAAAGAGAACTTAACCAGGAGAAAGAAAAATGTGACCAATTGCAAGCAGAGCAGAAGGTTAGTTTTTGTTTTTTAGTTAATTGTGTTTTATGAAATTAATTGGAATTGACAGTGTAGGGCTGGAAACCCATTTTTTTCAAGAATTGAATTCATTGAAGTGAGGAGAAAAAAAACCAAAACCACATTTTCAAAAAATAACATTTAGGTAAGTATAATAATGGGTTAAGTCTTACTAACTTCTGGCAGTTTTTATTATGTTGTAAATGGAAAAGAATTCAGATTATTGGTCTCAGGTTTGATGAGCTAGTCTGATAATTATAGATGTTTTACTTTTCAGAAATCAGAATTCAGTGAAGTAAGATGTATTAGGCAAAAATTTGAAATCTTTGTACAAATTAACCTAAAAATCACCTCTTTAAAATCGCATATTTTCTTCAGGTTAAGAAAAAGTGTAAAATAAAAACTGTTTGGCTTCATTAGAGATACAAATGGAATTCAGTAGTTGGAAACCAAACAAAAAGCAAACCACCTAGTCACTGACTTGTTTGTTTAAAATTTTCACAGAAAAAGTTTTTAGTTTTGACAAACTTACACAGATGGTGATAATGCATGCCACAATGTTAATTATAACTAGTTGGAAATGCTTAACTGCTTTGGCAGGATCGACTAATCTATTGTTATGTTGTCTTTTTTTCCTTACAAGACCTAGAACAGTTAATTAAATGTTAATTAAACCATTAGTGAGGTGATTTTTTTTTGTTGTTGTTTTGTTTTAAGATTTATTCATTTATTTAGACTTATAGAATTGGGGTAGAGGCCAGAGGTACAGGGACAGTTAGAGGCTTTACCAGAGACAGACCGGGGAGCAGAATAGGAAGATCAACGAAGTACACTGCTGAGGGAAGTAGCAGTAATGAAGCCTTCTTGAAAGCCCAAAAGGTAGGGGATTAGGGGGTCTTCCAGGTTGAATGTCTGGAGACCTGGGGAGAAAGAGATGCTTGAAAAGCTATGTTCTTCCCCCGCATACCTTGCCTTGTGCATCACTTACTTCTGGCTACATCTTGGTGATGTAGCAAGTATATACAGTTTTCTTGAGTTCTGTATGCCTTTGTAGCAAAGTAATCGAACCTGAGAAGAGTTTTCTGGAAACCTCTGAGTAGCCAGTCTTTTAGAAGCACAGATGATAATCTTGTTTTTGCCATGCAAACTTGAAGTATGAGGATGGGATCCTTGAAACCTATTTGTAGCTAGTTGGTCAGAAGTGCAGGTGACAGCCAACGTTTTAGGCCATTGTGTGAAGTGCAGAGTAGTCTTGGGGACACTGAGCCTTTAACTTGTGGAATCTGAATAGATAAGTGTCATAATTTAGTTGAATTCTCAGGTACTCTGCTGTTGCCTGAAAATTTCTTGTTTGTGTGGGTAAACATATTCTTGTACTTAACTAGAGTTGGGTTTAGAAATCCACACTGGTGTAAATTCTGCAAGCGTTCTCTTTGTCTGAAGAGTGCTATTTTGAGTTACCAAGCTATGTGTGTAATTTAAGTCTCATTACAAACGTGTTTTAAACCTTCTATAACTAGCCATTTTAGTTTAAAATATGTATGTATTCTCCTACACATTTTTTATTTTCTAAATCAAAGTTTATTTTTGTTTAGTTTATTTCAACTATATAATTTTTAAAAGTACAATTTATAACATTCAAAAAAGGGTCAATCAGATACCTGTCAGTTAAAAATGTGTTCCAAACTTTTTCTTTTTTTCTTTTTAAGATTTATTTATTTATACAGAACTGGGGTTTATAGGCCAGAGATGCAGAGGGTGAAAGGATTCATTAGAGACAGAGCTGGGAGCAGAACAGGAAGATTGAGGAAGTGTACTGCTGAGGGGAGTAGCGGGCGGGTTAGGAGAGGTCTGCCACACCATGTGCGCCATGTGGATCTCCTCCGGGGCATGTGGGAATCGAACTCATGCGAAGTGGCTTAAGATTCTTAGTGCTGTGCTTTAACCAGCTGCGCCACCAAGGAGGGCCCCAAACTTTTTCTTAATAAATTATATTTTTTATTTAAAGATTTATTATGCATACAGAACTGGTGTATGGCCAGAGATTCAGGGATGGTGAGAAGATTCACCAGAGACAGGGTGGGGAGCAGAACAGGCAGAGTGAGGAAGTACACTGCTTAGGGGAGCAGCGGGCAGGTCAGGAGAGGTCTGCCACGCCATGTGGTCACCTCCGGGTTGGGGGTCGAACTCATACTTAAGTGGTTTTAGCTTCTTAGTACTGTGCTTTAACCTGCTGTGCCACCAGGGAGGGCCAATAAATTAGTATTTTTATTTTTATCCATTCTGAGTCAGTTTTCAGAGAATCATATTTTAATTTTATTTTTTATTATAATAATTCATTTTTACATCATTTTGTGCCTTTTTCCATATCACTTTTGTAATTCCTGTGGAATTCCCGTTACCAGTTCACCCATGTGCCAGTTCACCCATGTGCCATCACTATAGTCCATTGCACTCCCAAACTCCCCACCCCCTCCATTTTTGATCCCATTCCGCCTTCTACCCCCATAAAATGTCTCTGGTATATAGTTGTTCATTATAATTATTATTTCTCTCCCCTCCCCCATCCTTTATGCTTCTGCTATGATAATTCATAGCAGAATATCATCTGGTATTTTTCTTTCTGGCTTATTTCACTAAGCATGATCCCTTCCAGCTCCATCCATGTTGCTGCAAAAGGCATGTGTTTATCTTTTTTTTTTTTTGTTATCACCAAGTAATATTACTTTGTGTATATGTACCACATCTTTTTAATCTAGTCATCTACTTTTGGGCATTCAGGTTGGTTCCATGTCTTTCCTATTATAAATAGAACAGCAATATGCTTTATTTACAGTTGGAAAAACATGGAAGCAGCCCAAATGCCCAAAAGTAGATGACTGGATAAAAAAGATGTGGTACATATATACAATGGAATATTACTCA
>NW_004567106.1:27831056-27849621 GCF_000260355.1 Condylura cristata
AAAATGATGTAAAAATAAACTTTTGTAATAAATTTAATAAATAAGTAAAACAGCAATAAATGTGGGGGTGCAGGTGTCTTTTGAATCAACATTTTTGTGTCTTTTGGGTAGATATATAGGAGTGGGATCGCTGGGTCATTATGGAAGCTCCATTTTTAGCAGTTTGGGAAACCTGCAAACAGTTTTCCATAGTGGTTGCACTAGTTTGCATTCCCACCAGCAGTGCTCCCCTACACATTTTTAGGGACCACTGACACCCTGCAAATAGGAACAGGATACTTTAATTGGGTTGGGTACCACATTTTTCAGTTTGAATGTTTTTGCAGTTGTATGAAGTAAAACCTCAAAATATATGTCTAACTTGACTATTAGATCATTCAGTGAATTTTTACTCATATAGCTTCCTTGTTATTTTGTATGATGCTTTTCTATATATTCTTTTCCACATTACTCATTGTTCCACAGTTGTGCAAAGTGGAATCCAGTCCTTTTTTTGCACTCTTACTATAAACCAGAGGGGTAGATGAGATAAAAAGATCACTTATAAAAACGGTCTGTTAGCACGTATAATCTATGGTTTTCAAAGATTGTGTTGTAGATTTTTACTCTTGAACAACAATTTTTTTTTTAAAGATTTATTTATTTATTCGTACAGAACTGGGTACAGGCCAGAGATGTGGAGGGTGAGAGGAGTCACCAGAGACAGAGTGGGGTGCAGAACAGGCAGGTCAATGAAGTACACTGCTGAGGGAAGCAGTGGGCGGGTCAGGAGAGGTCTGCCACGCCATGTGGTCACCTCTGGGGCAGGCGGGAATCGAACTCATGAGGAAGTAGCTTTAGCTTCTCAGTGCTGTGCTTTAACCCACTGCCCCACCAGGGAGGGCCTGAACAACAACTTTTAAAGCCAACATGAGAGTTACATGTATGTACATTAAGAGCTTTCATCCCATTTTATACTAAAGAAGACTTAGCCATATTGAAAATGCTTATGCTTCCTTCAGATATGAGAACTACAGGCCAGAATAATAATACCCACTTGAGCACTTATATATTATTTGATAAACTTGAATGTTGAAAATCTATCAGATGCCTTTATAGGTACCGGAAAAATTCTTAATTTCTTGAGAATATAGTTAGAATTAATTTGTGACTCATTGTATAGTTAACAGAGTAGGGAGCAGAACAGGCAGATTGACGAAATACATTTCTAAACGGAGCAGTAGGTTAGACAGGAGAAGTCTGCTGCACCAAGTGGGTCACCTCTGGGGCAGGGATTGAACTTGCACTGGAGAGGCCGAGGTTAACTTTCCAGTGCTGTGCTTTACCCTCCTGTGCCACCAGGGAGGGCACCTCTACCTACATTTTAAGAATTTTGTTTACCAGCTATAAAGCTTCAGTGCACAGTTAGTCTTTGCCCTTGGGGAAGCTAGTCATTGTTTAGGGAGAAATACTAGTTTAAAATCTAATCCATTTGCAGCAAAAAGAGGGTATTTGGTAATAATTAGAAATAAAAAATTTTTTTAAATCGATTGAGACCACTATGGACACTGTGTCTTTATAAGTCAGTAAGACAAATAGTGAAAAATATGTCCAGTTTTGCAAGAAGGATATAATTTACTATTCTAACAGAAGGAGCTTTATTCTTTTCTGATGTTATGACATTGGAACCCAAAAAATGTTTAATTTTGTATCACAATGTGATTAATATTGCAAATTCAGTAAGGCATATGATTCCTTTGAGTAACAAAACCAGTAGAGTGTGTATTATGATAGCTTTTTAGTGAAGTGTAGGTGCAACAGAGCAGTTTTCCTGTCTTGGCAAGATAATTACTGCCTAGCTGACAATACACCCTGCCTAGCTGATAACACACCCTCGGTAAGACATTTAGTTGATTTACTTTATGACAATCTTAGAATGGCTTATAAAATTCGATACATTGGCAGGATGGTGATTCTTTAGTTTTGGTTGTTAGATGAGTGGTACTTTTTTATGGGAAACTTGAAACATTTTTTTTTTAACAGAAATAATTTGTTTTACTCACTGTTTTAATCTCTATAGTTTTCTGTAACAAAGCATTTTGTATGCAACATAACACTTGATTCTCATAATTTTATAAGCTAAGAGAAATGCCTTACTAACTCCATGTTACAGATTATGAAATAAGCTTTTACAGTAAACACAGCTTAATGAGGTTTACTTAATTTTCTTGTGAACATTTTTATACTTATATTTAAAGTAGGTTATTCAGTTTTAATTGCAAATGCATTTCATTATATTTAACACTTTTAAAATAATATATTTTTACATCATTTTGGCCTTTTTCCATCTTAGTTGTAATCCCCGTGGGCTTCCCATTACCAAATCATCTGTGTGCCATCACTATAGTCCAGTGCACTCCCCCCCCCCCCAACCACCGTTTTTGATCCAATTCCATGCCCATAAAATGTCTCTGGTATATAGTTGTTCATTATTACTATTTTCTCCCCTGGTCGTTTATATTCCTGCTATGAATAAAACTATCCGGGGTTTTTCCTTTTCTTTCTGGCTTATTTTTCATTAAGCATGATCTTTTCCCGCTCCATCCATGTTGTTGCAAAAGGTTTTTTTTTTTTTTTTGGTTGCTGAGTAATATTCTGTTATGTGTATGTACCCCTGTACCCCATCTATTTTTGGACATTTGGGTTTGTATGACTTTCCAACTGTAACATTTAACTTTTTTTTTTAAAAAAAGATTACTTATTTATGCATATAGAACTGGGGTATAGGCCTGAGTTGCAGGAGCAGTGAGAGGGTTCACCAGATACAGAGCAGGGAACAGAACAGGCAGATCAACAAAGTACACTCTGGTGGGGAGCAGCGGGGAAGTCAGGAGAGGTCTTTTGCACTATGTGGATCACCTCCAGGCCTAGGGATTGAACTTGTACAGAAACTACTGCGGCTGGCTTGCAATGCTGCATCCTAACCCCTTGCACCACCAGAGAGGGCTGAATATCTAGGTCTTTAAGAAAAGAAATTTAAAGTTGTCATAATTGTATTCTCAAAATGAATTGTTACTGTTTTTAAGGGCCTTACTGACATATCTCAAAGTTTAAAAGTGGAAAATGAAGAGTTGAAGAAGAGATACAATGATGCTACATCCAAGACTCTCCAACTTGAGGAAGATATTATGTCAGTGACTCATAAAGCAATTGAAAAAGAGACTGAATTAGACAGGTATTTCTGATACTGTAACAAAACCTTGTATTTTAACAGTTATTTTATGTCTATATTAACATTATTTGATCTTAAGTTTAAAGGACAAACTCAGGAAGACACAATATGAAAGAGAACAACTTGAATCTCAGTTGAAGATGGAAAAGGACGAAAAGGAACTTTATAAGGTGATTTATTCTTTCTACCGCTATATTGTTTGGCCATGAAAGAAATTTTATGAAAATGGGAATTATTTTTAATTATTTCTACTACAGATGTAGAGAAATAATTAGTTCAACTGGGTTACTACTTAACACAAATTTTCTCTGTAAACCACCTTCAAATGCAGTTTTTCTTTTCAAAGTTTTGTATTGCATTTTAAAATTAAACTTATTATCTAATTTTTATTTGATGTCACTATGAATTTCAGTTGTGAATGTTTCTTTTGTTGCTAGGAAAGGACTTATTTGTATGTATACTTAGGGCTTACCCTGTTGTTTTTCTGTTAGTACAGTGGAAAATTATAAAAAATATGGAGTGTTTGTCCTCAGGCAGCTTTATTCAATACTAAAATGAATAATGAAGGTATTCTAGTAAGTATTGGGAACAGTTTTGGAAGATCCCGACTAAACAGGAGAGATTCAGTGATAACCAGGATGACTCAATTTGGAAAACTTATTGCTAACGCTGTCACCTTTCTACCCTGTCTTCTCCCTCCCTCAGTGCCCATCACCATCCTGAGACTAGGACATTAGTATTTGATGGAGGGTGGCAGAAACAATGCCTTTAATTTTCCTTTTCTAAATTATTTCATATTATTCCTCATGTACTCATATTTTTTACAGTGACTTCTCATGTCTCTGATGATGTATACTTGAATAATTAGTCCTTTACAAAAGTCTTGTTGAGGAGGAAGGAAGATAAAGAAAAGTGTTTTGGGAATTTATTTTTTTCTTTCTGTTTTCAGTAGGCATTAATAATTGGGATCAAGGTGACATCGAATTGTGTATTTGAATATATCCCTCATTCCCCCAGTATTCATTTATGTATATAACCTAAAAATTGAAAGGAAAGATCTTCTTTAGGGATGTATATTTATGTCTTGCTAAGGTGATTCCACTTACCAAGTGTGAAGCTCACCTATAGTACTGCTAGCTTCAGTAACTTATTTTCCCTTCCAGATTGTTTGCAGAGATATTTTTGGTCTCTTTTCTTGAGCTTCTACTGGGTCATATGACCCATTCCCACCCTATTAGAGTTTAGAGAAATTGGCACTTCTGTGAGCTCATGATTATGAAAATTGGAGAGTGTTTTTAAAGAGTGCCCCAAAGGTCTTGACTGCTAACACCTTCAGAGAATTAAGTTATATCCTGTTCTTGTGAAAAATTGTTCCATGCACTTAAAGTACAAGAAGAATGTAAAATTATTTCTCCCTAGTTATTCTTATCAAACCGAAATACATTCTCTAGTGGAAGCTACTATTTTCTGTACTCATTATCATTCTAACTGTGGAATTTTATTTGAACACCTGTAGCAGCAATAGCCACCAAATCATTATAGTTGGAAAAATTAATCTAGTTGAGTTAGTTGATCAACAAATACACTTTCTAGGCACATAGGAAGTAAGTGACATTTACATAACTTGACGTTAAAAATTGGATGGTTTAAGGTGATGTACTTACCATGCCTTTGTATTTGAATATGCCTGTAACATAACCTGTTTCCCCAAAAGAACATCTCAGTCTATTTGCTAAAACTTCAAAGAGGACTAACGTCATTAAAGGAAAAGATTTTAAAGATCACATAAAACTCTCAGATCTTAGAATTTCTATCTCTCACATACATAGCATTTGGCAGAAATTGTATCTTCTAATTCCTTCTTCAGTAACTCTTGATTATATTTGGGTTAGAGATATACAGTGGTACTTTGAACTTTGACTAACAGATTTTGGAGTTAGAATATTTTTGACATTTTCAAGCACTGTTGCAGATCCATTTGAAGAATACAGAAATAGAAAACACCAAGCTTGTGTCAGAGATCCAGACTTTAAAGAATTTAGATGGGAACAAAGAAGGCATGATTACTCATTTCAAAGAAGAGATTGGCAGATTGCAGCTATGTTTGGCAGAAAAGGAAAGTCTGCAAAGAGCTTTCTTACTTACAGCTTCTAGTAAGGTAAGTTATTTTGCAATATGTATTTGAAGATTGTAAAATATATTTCTACTAAATAATGTAGAGAAATACGATAGTTTTAACTTTCTACTCTGCCCCCAACCATATACAACTCTGTACAAAAGTAAGAAAAACAGAACAGTGAGTACCTTTATATCTTACAATGCTTTGCCATAATGGTCTCTCTCATTTGTATGCCTTCCCCAAACATTTGAAAATCAGTTGCAGGCGTAGCATGTCTTCTCACGCTATCCTTCTGTATAGCCATGTTATATTTACCACATTTCAGAAACTTAGGAGTAATGTGTCAGTCAGTATTCATTCAATGTTAGTTCGTACAGGTTTTCCTAGTTTTTTATTTTTAAAGGCCAGGTAAATACTTTCTCATTGTATTATGTGTGTACAAAGATATACTCATTTTGTTTTATTGGGTATATATTATTTTCAATAATTCCTATTTAATATACTCAGACATAAATGAATTCCTAAAACAGCAAGTACGAATGGTATGTACAATTAATGTATGAGACTGAAGTTACTTTGTAAGCTATTGAATGTAGCAAACTACAAATGCAAAGGTGGAAAGTATATGTGATTATGTAATATAAATGCTAAAAATTAAGCATCTTTTTCCTACTTAAACAGAGCTTCTGTATAGAAACACAGATGTGAAAATATATGGGGAAAATGGTTTGCCAAAACTTAAAGAAAAGCTATAAAAGTAGTAAAAGGTTGCAGTTATAATAAATTCAGATAAGTCACTCTCATCCTTTCTTAGTGTGTGTGTATATATATTTATCCATAGATACATCAAAAAAGATACTTTTTTACAAAAGTGAGAGTATATTATTAAAATAGTATTCCAAAACCTGTATAAAAAACTTACGTAGAGGGTGGTGGTGAAGTGGTTTGGAGTGCTGTACTGCAGAACTAAGCCAAGCTGTGGCGGTGGCTTCAGTGTGAGTTTGATTCCCGCAGCAGACCTCTCCTCCTTTCCTGTTGCTCCCCTCCACAGTGTACTTTGTTGATCTGCCTATTCTGCTCCCCACTCTGTCTCTAGTGAATCCTCTCACTGCCCTTGCACGTCTCGCTTGTATCCCAGTTTTGTATACATAAATAAATAAACAAAAAAATAAACTTCTGTAAATGAACACCTTGTATTCTTAGTACACATAGGGATGTTAAAAAGAGTTGTGTAGTATATAATCATTTTCAGTGTTCGTAGTTCTTAGCTGTCATGAACACACTAGTAAAAGTCATACAGATTGATGTATATATCAGTATGATAAATCCTTCTAAGTGTTATTGTTGGATCTAAGGGAGCTTAAGTTTTACATTTAATTCATATTACCTTTCACAGAAATGAATACATTATTTCTGCAGTGTGTGAGATACGTTGTTTGCAATGACTGCATATTTTACCTATGTTGAGGAGAGATGGTAGTTTATAGTAAATCACATATATTTTCGTTTTTTTTTTTTTAAGATTTATTTATTTGTGCATACAGAACTCAGGTACAGGCCAGAGGCTCAGGGGCGATGAAAGGCTTCACCAGAGACAGAGTGGGGAACAGAACAGGCAGATCGACGAAGCACAGAACAGGCAGATCGACGAGGGGAGCAGTGGGCGGGCCAGGAGAGGTCTGCCATGCCATGTGGTCACCTCCGGGGCAGGCTGGAATCAAACTTATGCGGAAGCGGCTTTGGATTCTCAGTGCTGTGCTTTAACCCGCTGCGCCACCAGTGAGGGCCTATTTTTGGTTTTTAATAATTTTTCAGAATTTTAATATTTTACTGTTTCCTTAAAAATAAAACTATTTCCATATCCTTTAGTAATTTCCTTAAAAAATCTTGAAAATAAAATTGATAGACCCAAAGACATATACTTTTTTAAAGTATTGATAACATATTGCACAACCTTTTCTCTGGTGAGAAAGGTTATATCAGAGATTTTATAGGTGTCATGTTTTGTAAATATGCTGTTTTTCCTAAATTCACCTAAATACTGGTATAGTGGGACTTTTTCATCTTGTCCATTTGAAGGTGAATGTTTGCTTTAACTTATTTGTCATTGAATTGACTACTTTTTAAAAAGATATATTTATGCATACAAGTACTGGGGTATAGGCCACAGGTATGGGGGGGTGAGAAGATTCACCAGAGATAGAGTGGGGAGGAGAACAGGCAGATTGACTGAAATACACTGCTGAGGGGAACAGCGGTCAAGACAGGAGAGTATGCTGTGCCATGTGGGTCACCTCCCTGGGGATTGAACTTCTGCTACAATGGCTGCAGATAGCTTCACAGTGCTGTGCTTAACCTGTTGTGCCACCAGGCAGAGCCTGAATTGACTATTACTTTGCGTGCAAAATAGTTCTTTTTTTTAATAAACTCTTTGAGTTTTTCTAGTTTGATTTTTGGTTTGTGGCTTTTTTCTTATTGGTTAGAAAAAGATGTTTATTTTGTGGGCCCTTCCTGGTGGTGCAGTGGGTTAGGACACAGCACTGTAAGCTAGCCGCAGTTCAATCCCTGGGCCCCGAAATGATCCACATGACACAGCAGACCTCTCATGTCTCTCCACTGCTCTCCTCAGCAGTGTACTTTGTCAATCTACCTGTTCTCTCCACTCTGTCTCTGGTGAATCCTCTCACTGCCCCTGCACCTCATAAATAAATCTTAAAAAGAAAAGTTATTTGCATATATTTTGAATATATTACAAATAATATTTATCCAGTTCTTTCTGTATTTGAAATAAGGAAGCTGACAGTATAGTTAGATCTACTAGTGTTCTGCTTAGAAATAGTTTCTCCATATACATAAGTTTTCTTATGTGTATTTTTTTAAGGTGCCTAATATCCAAAAACCCAAGAATGGGTGGTTCTTGTTCTGAGTTTATATTATTTTATTATAGAGATAGAAAGATGATAGTGGAATAAACTATTGAACTCATAATGTCTGGTTAGAATGAAATCATTTTCAATAATAATAAAATAAATAATTTTACCATTGTAAAGATACATTTAGGCCTAATAGGTGCCAATTACTTGTCAGTTTTTAGTCCCTTCTCATTTTTTGAGAACAAAGTCTAATAAATCTGTTCTGATAAACATTTATTTAGTTTATACTGGATGTACATTTCCACTTGATAGTGGGAAACATCTTTTAACAAAAAAATTTTAGGGTTTCAAAGACTAGTAATTTTTATTATATAATTTGATAATTTTATTAAAATTTTTATTTGTGATAATAAAAAATTAAGTAGTTTCGGCTAGTGAGATTGTGAGGAACCAGCATTTTCATGGAGTTTCAGTTTGGCTAGAACTTTTATGCCTTGTGTGTGTTGCCTGGCTTACCCCTCTTCAGTTACCTGACATACAATGTGTTAGAAGTGATACTCAATGTATATAGGGTTGGTATATGTATAGGAAATCTAAAAGACACATTTTAAAATATGATAGTTAATTAAAAATTTTATTATTGAAATATGCAAAAGTTGCTTTTTTTTTAAACTTGAATAATTTAATTGTATTTGTCTCTCTTCAGGAAGATACTTTTTTTTTAAAGGAGCAATTGCGGAAAGCAGAGGAACAGGTGCAGGCAACTCGGCAAGAAGTGGTCTTTCTGGCTAAAGAACTTAGTGATGCTGTAAATGTGCGAGATAAAACAATGGCAGATCTACATACTGCACGCTTGGAAAATGAGAAAGTGAAAAAGCAGTTAGCAGATGCAGTGGCAGAACTTAAACTAAATGCTGTAAAAAAAGACCAGGTAAAGCAGGTTAGTTTTGAATAACATACTTTGAATAAAATTCCACTTCAATTTCATGAAGAAGGTGAGTGAGGTAAAATAAAAACAAATCAGATTCCTCATCATAGAATTTTTTAATTTCCATTCATTTTACTTAGTCTCTGTATCCTGGGTTGAAATTAATGTAAGCATTAAGAAAAACTTATGTAAACAAATACTAAATGGTTAAAATTGTTCTGTTACTGTTAACTAAGCTTTCTGGTGTTAGCTTATACATTGCTTTGTTTGGAATTTCTTTTTACTAGGGGATTAAAACAACATACTATGATTATTTTACAGAGTATTGCATGCTCCCCAGGTTGTGGATTATTGTTCTCTATAGTTTTCTCTTTTTAAATGAGTCTTAATTCCAGGATTAATTCTAAAGCTGGATATATTAAAAGAGTAAATATGACTCCGTACCCAGAATGCAAGAATAAATAAAAATCAAAAACGAGAAGGGAAAACATGAAAATGAAGTTTTCAGTTTTATGACATTAAGAGATTTTTATCTGAAAGTGTTTATTTCTCTCTTAGGAAAAGACAGATACACTGGAACATGAGCTGAGAAGAGAAGTTGAAGACCTGAAACTTCGTCTTCAGATGGCAGCAGATCATTATAAAGAAAAATTCAAGGAATGTCAGAGACTCCAGAAACAAATAAATAAACTTTCAGAGCAACAAGTAAGTATTATTAAATTCTTACATAGTAAAATGTTTCCTTTATGATTACTTTTGTCCGCATATTAAATTTATAATTAAATATCAAGCTTTTGAATGTAATTTGTTTGATTTCAAGTCACTGGCCTACTGATAATAATGTTAATAAAGTAAAAAAAAAAAAAACCTCCAAATTTTAGGGAGAACCAACAAAGGAAGTAAGGATAGCAGCAGGAAAAAAAAACAGAAACCTTCTTTTCTTGACCAGTTCTCAAAGTTCTTACATCTGTGTCACTTAAAAGTACATACTGAATTCCTCATGTGACAATGAGCTATTGTGTCTCCACTGATCATCTGAAGGGTTTTAAATGACTTCTGCTGTTGACTTGTTGATTTCTTTCATCCTGTACATATTCACTGGTTTCGAGAAAGTCAAAAAGTGTTAGCTAATTATTGTGGGCAGGCAGATTATAAAAGCAAAGAAAAATTTTCTGTTTTGATGTATGTTCTAATGTATGTCTTTAAATGGCACTTAAATATAATGCTCACTTTGTGAGGGCATCCTGGCATTAAAGAAATGCATTTATTTAAAACCTGAAGTTGAAAACACAGCTCTCATTGCAAAACATACTTGCTGTTAAGACAGTTTTATTTGAATACTCTGTATACAATGATAAAAATTATATTTCTTTAGCCTTATTTTTTGAAATGTAAAATGAAACAATAAATATATGCGATAAAGTAAGAAGCTGCTTTGGGGGAAAAAAATCTTACAGATGACCAAGAGTAAATTGCATTCTTGGGCCTTTTATGTATATTAGAAAATTAAGACAGTGTCTCTGAGTGGGTTGTGTTGGTGCTGGTTGATGATTTGACAAGCAAAAGGCATGTTTTTCTTTTTTGTGACATTCAGTTACAGTTAGTAACATGTGTATAGCAACTCTTTGTTAGCCTTTAAGAGAAACAGCTTTGTGTACTAGGGCTGCTTTATATGATTACTATTTACATAATTACTGAAGGAAGATAATATAAGTCAGTGATTCACTCAACAATTTGTTAAAATTTTGAACAGGCTGATAACAACGGTGTCTGCACAAAGAAAATTGAGAATCAACACAAAGTGAATGATGCCTCAGTAAACATAGATCCAGCTACGAGTACCTCTGCGGTAGATGTAAAGGCCCAACCTTCTGCAGGTAGAAGCTTGACTTTCTGTATAAAGTGTTTGCCTTGAGAGTATGTACACTTACTACATTCCTTATGCCAGGTGTAAGAGTGTTAGGGGAGCTTAGAAAAATTCTTTGAGGGTGGCAAAGAGAAAGTAAGCATCTGAAAGTAAGATAAAGTTGTTATATATCTAGTGAAAACACAAAATATGAGTATGCATCTCATTTTCTTTCACAGGTGTTAGTGTGAATGATGAATAGAAGTGCAGATGCTTAAAACATTCAGAAACCAAAAATTGTTAATAACACTGTGAAAAGTCTGTGGAATTTTGAAGCACTAAGTGCATTTTAAGCATACAATTCTGTTTTGGTATAAGCCTATAAAATCCATGGTTGCTATACTGCTGCCCTCACCCTTGCCCTTGCCCAACCCTGTATGAACTAATAAGGCATTTTTCTTATTTCTATACCTAAAGAGATAGTAGATAAATGAACAGTATGAAAATGTGGATTAACTTTTCACATCTCCTAATTATGTTTTTCATCTCATGTTAAAGCTTTGACAATAATTAAAGTAAGTACTAGATAATGTATAAAATACATAAAAGTTTATCGTGTATGGTGTTTGGGATAATTAGTGTTTTAGACTTTCAGAATGTATTATAAATTTCCTGTACTATTAAATAACTATGTTCATGTGCTATACAACAGGATCTTACCTATTCCTGTGCATTCTCTATAGTATTTAAGAATAGTGTTGTATTTGCTAAAGACTTAATGATAAATAATTTTTCTACCCCTCATTACTATAAAATGTTTTCTCAGTGTATGACTTGAGTCCTTATCCTGTCCAGTTACATATAGCAAAAAGTTTTGTGTCATTTTGGAACTGTTTCTGAGGAATTAAGCTCTGTAGCAAAATAATAGTTCTTTTGTTAATGAATGTGAACTTGGTCTGGTCAAGTTGGTGTTTAAAAAATTCTCTTATAGTTTATATTATCCTCTTTTGTTTACTTAGCATATGAATAAATATTTTAAAACATGGTCCTTTTTCAGTATTTCACTTATATTTTACAGTATACTTACCTTTAAATCAAATACCTAATCGAAATAGTTTTTAATCTTATTTTCTACCTTTTTTATAGCTGAGGCAGATTTTGACATGGTAACAAAGGGGCAAATCTGTGAAATGACCAAAGAAATTGCTGACAAAACAGAAAAGTATAATAAGTGCAAACAACTCTTGCAGGTAAGCTACTTCTTGAAAGTAAAAGATTTATCAAATGTAATGGCTCAGCATACTTTTATTGTCTCAATTGATGGGTATCTTAGGGTTCCTTTATCTGCATATACCGGAATTAACTTCACTTGAGATCACAGGAGATTGTAATGATTGTCTATTCATGTAGGCCTGTGTGTAAATGCATAATCCTAAAGTTAGTTTGCTTACTTAATTTTCTCCTGATAATGAGCAAGTGGTTATTGATGTTGGATATTATTGTCATCTCATTACAAAGATAAATGAAAATTTAAACGTCATGAAAGGGAAATACTCCTTTTACTTTTATCATAGTAATATAAAGAATTTTAAAGTGACCAGGTTTATTAAGTGGAAGGAGAGAATGTTAACTGCTTTGTACCTTTATGATATAATTAATTTAGATTTGTTTTAAACAGCACCATTAAACATTTCACTTTTGCAGCTTCCTTGGTGGCATTCACTCATGAAATGTCTAAAGGACACAGGGGAAATCCTCATTTATATATGATGGGAGACTGGGGAACCTGTTTTGTTTTTGTGTATGTGATTTTTGTTTAACTTTGTGTATGTGTGTTTCTCTCTGCATGTGGAGAGGGGAGGGGATACTTTGTAGCACTTGTATGAAATTAGGATATTTCATATTTTACATTATGTAATTGAAAGATGTGTGAATTTTTTCTTGAAAGATTTATTTATGAATACAAGAACTGGAATGTAGGCCAGAGATGCAGAGGGGTGAGAGAATTCACTAGAGACAGAGTGGGGAGTAGGACAAGCAGATTGACTGAAATACACTGCTGAGGGGAGCAGCGGGCGAGACAGGAGAGGTCTGCTGCGCCAAGTGGGTTAGCTCCCTCGTTAGGGATAGAACTCGTGCTACAGTGGCTGAAAGATCCTTCATAGTGCTGAGACTTAACCCATTGCACCACCAGGGAGACATGACGTGTGATCTTTTAATTGGACTTTAAACGTTTTTGTTGTTTAAGAGGATTCTTCTGTAGAAGGGTTGATTAGAAAAGTTTTTACTTCAAATTAGTTGTTTATAAAAGACTATTTTTCACTTTGTATGAAATAGTTATGGGTGGTATTGAGAGAATGTTTCTTCAAAACTTCTTCAAACTGTGTAGCATGCCCATACTTGGTGAAGTACAGTTGAAATCCCAGAAACTAGAGTGTGCAGCTTGATCCATTTTGCCTTATTTTTCACGAAACTGGGATTACATCATATGAAGAACATTTACACATACCCTAGTCACTTGATTATTTGTTGAAAAGACTTTCTCTCCATTGAAATACTCAAAACATAAACTATTACCTTGTTTAAAAAAAAAATTTAAAATGAAATTCACATTACTTTTGTGTTGTGATTTACTTCTGGTTTAAGTCTAAAGATTGTGTTGGTCAGAAAATTCTATCATTTTATTAATGCCTGGAAATAACAGCATTTTAATTCAATACATTTTATTATATCCCTTTGTGTAAAGTTTATAAGCTTATTGTGAAATCTTAATGCATTCTTTTTAAAAGTAAAGATGAGAAAATCCCCATATGATACTGCCCCCCCGAGATTAAAAACTATTAATATTTTGGTTTATATTTTTCTATACAATGTTACATAGACATCATGTGTAACATGTAAGTAAACCTACTTTTTTTATACTCAATTTTATAATCTTAAACCAGTTTTTAAAACAAAAATAGAACAACCCTATATATTGTTTCTCCAGCTCACTATTTGTAGTTTGTGATGTTTTTCCCTGTCACCTTGTGGTTCTACTTTGTTCTTTTAAAATATATTATTTGATTATGTTGATATAAAATGACTAGCCCCATGTTGCATTGACAGACATTTGATTATTCATTTTTATACTATTAGAACAGTTCTGTAGTGAACATTCAGTACATATCTAAATCTGTGTTTTTATAGTGAGTCTATATGGATTTAATTATACCGGTTTTGTAACTGTACTAATTTTGCCTAGGATGAGAAAATAAAATGTAACAAATACGCTGACGAACTTGCGAAAATGGAGCTGAAATGGAAAGAACAAGTGAAAATTGCTGATAACATAAAACTAGAACTAGCTGACGTACAGGACAGTTACAGAGTAAGTTTAGTGCTCAAATTGAGACACAGTGCTTGATTCTTACTGGGAATGAATTATCTGTGTTTTAATATGCAGAACTGGGATAGCATTTTTGTCAGTAAGTAAAATACAGTATGTAGTTATGTCAGTATAGTTCCTTAACCATAAATTGAGAAATTAGATACCTACTTGCATTGCTAGTCTGTGCATTCAGGTGGCTATTAATTTTATCTTTTATTTGTGCTTTATTTTGTAAGCTGAAAAGTAACCACTTGTCAAAACAGACATTGTTTGTAAAATTATTTTAGGGCCTTAAAGTTTTGGGAGAAGTGTAGTAGTTTATGATCAGTGGTTTAAAATGTAGGAATTGTAAAATTTACCACCCAGGGTATGCTACCTGTAATTCTAATTGAACTATTGCAAAGAAATGAAGAATAAATTACCAGTGTAACATTAGGTAGCAAACAAAACCAAATGGTAAGTAAGTTTGTAAGAATTTAGAGAAATTAGCAGTTATGTCTAGCTGATTAGTATGTTGAAAAATATTTTCCCTCTAATATTAGTATTAATTAGTACATGTATATTTTTGGTGACTAAAGGTGAGGTTGTTGTATAAATGATATGACTTTACTATGTCATTGTGTTCTAACTTTTATATGTAATATTTTAAGAGACATCACAAATTACTTTAGGTTTCCCTCATTGGGGTAGCACATTATCTAAAGTAATTAGGTAATTTTGCTAGTGTTCCTTTTTTTAAAAAATTGGTTTTTTGTTTATCTTTCTATTGTAGGTTCAGCCTGACAAATGCATATCTTTACACCTTGCCCACTAGTAGTCTTCCACAGTGCTCCATTGATCCCCCACTCCCACTAGTAAACTGTTTTAGCCTTCATCTACTGTGAGAATGAAATTGAGATAATTATTATTTGTAGGATTCCTATAGGTAGTGTTTTCAGTGACTGAAAACTTATTTGTACAGTGTGAATAGTGAATTCATAAGTTTGCAAATTGATTAGAAATATGACTTAGTAAATATTGAAGCCTATAACATATAAGGTGCTGTGTTAACCCATTAGACACAGTAGTATTTTAAACAAATGGGATAGCATTAATTCATCTTTGGAGGTCACAAGTGTAGAAGGCATTGTCTGAGAACTGAGCTTAATAGTATTAATAGTACTTTAATATTTGTAATGGTGTAAATCAGACTTAAAAGACACACTGAAGTCAGATTTTGTGGGCCTACAATGGAATTTGAGTACTATTTGCTGTTAGGAATTTTCTAGGAGAAGGGGATCCAAACCTGAGGGGTTTCTATGTGAAAATAATTTGGAAGTACTGGCATAGGTGGGAAGTGTTTTGAAGGTAGAAAATCAGAATTATTTTTAAGACAGTTGATAAAGACCCACCTCCTTGGATGCCTGTGCTGATCACCTGCCCTGGAGTAGGACACAAGTGTAGCTAGGGAAGCTTTGAAAGACATTCTTATGAATGGTTACATTTGTAGGTGAACAATGTATTATTATTGAATGAATGAATGAATGACTTCAAAATTGAAAATGTTGGGGAGTGGAGAAAGGAGAAAAGGAAAAGGATGTGTTCTAACATAATTTACTATTTTCCACAGTTATCGCTGAGATTGGTACCAGTTAATGGAGTAGAAAAGTATATTTGGGACATTTTGCCCTTACAATATACAAAGGGCAAAATTTGAAGTTGGGAAAAGAAATAGTTTGATATATGAGCCAATATTTGTGACTTGTTCCTCTGGGGAAGGCATAGGAGAAAGGAAATTTCTCAGACTAGAAAGGAAAGCAGCCATGAGAAGAAACTTTGTGGAAATTTTACCTGTATTTGCAATTGGTTAGAAAAAGTGGTTGCAAAAAGAACAGGAGAGGATGGCAGAAGTTGGTATAATTTCATGTAGATGTAAAGGGAGTAAGGGAAACTGGTCAATAGTGACAAGTAATTTAGACTAAGAACCAAAGAAAATACATGAGTATAGTCATAGTAATTATTTTAAATAGAATGCTATAAACTAGAAGTGTAAGTATAAAGAGTAGATAATGAAAAATATTAATAATTTCTTCCTTTATTCAGCTTCAGTTGGCAGAGAAAGACAAAGAGATAAATGACCTAACTTCACATTTGGAAAATCTCTCCAGGGAAAAGGTATTGATTGAACAATGTTTTTTTTTTTAGATTTATTTATTTATTCATACAGAACTGGGGTGCAGGCCAGAGATGCGGAGGATGAGAGAATTCACCAGGGACAGAGTGGGGAGCAGTGGGCCGGTCAGGAGAGGTGTGCCGCACCATGTGGTCATCTCCCGGGCAGGCGGGGATCGAACTATTGCGGAAGTAGCTTAAGCTTCTTAGCGCAGTGCTCCAACCTGCTGCGCCACCAGGGAGGGCCTGAACAATGTTCTTTTAAAAAATATTCATATACCACTGAAAGATAATAGTTTTGTCAAGATTCACCCATTTTATAGTTCTTTAAAAAAGTTGAATGAATAATGATAAAGCTGAAACATGGTAAGGCTCTTAGTTGAAAAATATTTTTAGTAGAATAATATGTTAAAATATGAGAAAACTGCCTGTGTTGAAATATATTAATTTGGTGTTTAACAAAAAAATTTATAATGTTTAAATTTAGGAAAACTAACAATTTTTTCAAATACAGAAAATTTTTTACCAGGTTTTCTTTTGTAGTAGGAATATCTCATGACTTACCATATGTTCAGCATTTCTCAAAATGATCTTGTTTGTTTACCAGTTGAAAACTCCCCAAATTGGGGCTTCAGTTAATATCATGTTTGACTCGGTTATTTGCAAAGGAACACGTGTGTGTTAAAATTTGCTACTCTATCCATTTGCTTGGTCTTTTGTTGCTCAACCCCTCCCTTGAAACTACCTGAAAGCCCAGTTGCCGTCCTGTTGTTAGTATGAACGTTGGTGTGATCTAAGTGGAGTCTCTATGAATGTCAAGACAATTCTATCATTCAGGAAATTCTAAAGGTTCTAAGAGTTCTATGTTGGGAAATGGACAAAGACCAAATATATATAATTCCTGACCACTATCTGGGATAGGGAAAAGGAACAGGGGTAGAGACAGAGAGAGAATCATTTGTATATCTGACATCCTTCTCTTTTTAGCTGAAATCAGGTGAGAAACGGATCACTCTTTTGCTTAATGGAACTTCCATGCATTTAGAATATTTTGTATGGTCTGGCATCCACATTTTCTCTACTCCCATTTTTAAACCATGGTTTTTTGTTTTACTGTCTTCCACTCTAGAGTCAAACTTTGTAATTCTCAAACTTGATCTTGAAGCAGAATCACCTATCTCATTTGTTAAAACAATTCCTAGATCCCATCCCCATTGGGTCCATTTACCATTTTTACTCTAATATGTTATAGTCTTTCTGGAAATATTATATAAAAATAAAAATGGGAATTATCAATATATAAAAGACTGAACAGCTTATTCACAGGGTTGAGTCAAAGCATTTTCTGTTCTTTACTCACTGCATCTGCATGTGGCAGATATAGGGGAACGTGTTAGCCCTTCTATTTAGTGGCTGGAATGCCAGAGATAACCTTTGTCAAGTAATTTGTAAAATGAGCTTATTGGGAGTCACTTTGGGGCTCTGGAGAAAAAAAAAAAATTACCATGCCGCATAGGCACCAGCTAAACATTTGTGACTTGGAACTGTAACTGTAAGAGTATTCCTAACAAAAATATTTTGTGAATTGTGGAGACTTTCATTTTAGGAGAATTGTGAATCAATAATGTTTTTCTGAGGTTAGAGAGCTATACTTGCAGCATGCTTGTTATTGAAGTTAGGGAGGAGAGATACTGAAGGGCTTCCTGACCACTTTTGTTCTGGACCTTTTAATAGTCTACTGTATTCTACTTTCAGAAAATACATACTTTTTTTTTAAATTTTAATGATTACTGATCTTTATTAAGTATGGTGAAACTTTTTAAATTATTACAAAAGTTTATTTTTACATCATTTTGCACATTTTTTTTTTCCATCTCAATTGTAATCCCCGCGGGTGTGCCACCACCATAGTTCCATACATTTCCTTCCCCCTCCCTTCCGTTTTTGATCCCATTCCCCACTCTACCCCCATAACATGTCTCTGGTATATGGTTGTTCATTATTTTTGTTATTTTCTCGCCTGGTCCATTATACTCCTGCTGTGAGTGAAACCATCCGGTATTTTTC
>NW_004567106.1:27851406-27852775 GCF_000260355.1 Condylura cristata
GGACACCCTTGTCTTGTTCCTGATCTCAAAGGAAAGGCTTTCAGCTTTTCTCTGTTGAGGATAATATTGGCTGTGGGTTTATCATATATGGATTTTATCATGTTGAGGTATGTTCCTTCTATTCCGAGGATTTCAAGGGCCTTAAACATAAATGGGTGTTGAACTTTGTCGAAAGCCTTCTCCGCATCTATCGAAATGATTATGTGGTTTTTATTCTGTCAGTTGATGTGATGGATTACATTAATTGATTTTCTGATGTTGAACCATCCTTGTGCTCCTAGGATAAAGCCCACTTGGTCGTGGTGTATTGTTCTTTTAGTGCATTGTTGGATTCTGTTAGCTAAGATTTTGTTGAGGATTTTTGCATCGGTGTTCATTAGGGAGAATTGGTCTGAAGTTTTCTTTTTTTGTGTTTTCTTTATTAGGTTTTGGTATTAGTGTGATGCTGGCTTCGTAAAACTTTTGTGGTAGTATTCCTTCTTTTTCAATTTTTTGGATGAGTGTGTAGAATGGGCACAAGTTCTTTCTGAATATTTGGTAAAATTCATTTGTAAATCCATCTGGTCCTGGACTTTTATTTTGGGGGAGGGTTTTGATTACTTCTTCTATTTCCTTGCTTGTGATTGGTCTGTTTAGCTTTTCTATTTCTTCTTTAACTCGCTTTGGGTGGTTGTAGAATTGTAGGAATTTGTCCATTTCTGTTAAGTTGTCCAATTTGTTTGCATATAGTTGATCATAGTATTCTCTGATAATATTCTTTTGATTTCTGCTGGGTCTGTTGGGATTTCTCCTCTTTCACTTATGATTCTGTTTATTTGTGCTTTCTCTTGTTTTTTCTTTGTGAGTCTGGCTAGTGGCCTGTCTATCTTGTTCATTTTTTCAAAGGACCAACTTTTGGTTTCATTGATTTTTTTGGACTGTTTTCCTGACTTCCATTTCATTTATTTCTGATTTGATTTTTATTATTTCTGGTCTTCTGCTGGCTTTTGGGTTATTTTGCTGTTCTTTTTCCAATTCTTTAAGGTGGGATGTTAGGTTGTTTTTTTGAGCTATTTCTTGTTTCTTTATGTGAGCTTGTATTGCTATATATTTTCCTCTTATAACTGCTTTTAATGTGTCCCATACGTTTTGGCGACTTGTGTTATCATTGTCATTTTTCTCCAAGTATTTTCTAATTTCTTCTTTGATCTCATTGATCCAATGGTCTTCCAGTAGTGTGCGTTTTAGTCTCCACGTAGTAGGTGGGTTTCTTGCCTTCTCCATATGGCTTATTTCTAGTTTGATTCCTTTGTGGTTGGAGAAAATAGTTGGTATGATTTCGATCTTAGTGTATCTATTGATGTTTATCTTGTGACCCAGTATGTGGTCA
>NW_004567106.1:27853038-27853603 GCF_000260355.1 Condylura cristata
TATCTCTTTTAACCTTTTTTTAGTTTGAAGTCTATTTGATCTGATGTAAGTATAGCAGTTCCTGCCTTCTTTTTTGGCCCATTTGCTTGTAGGATTATTTTCCATCCTTTTATTTTCAGTCTGCTTTTTTTTTTTTTAATATTATGCATACAGAAGTGGGGTGCAAGCCAGAGGTGCATGGCGGTGAGAGGATTCACCAGAGACAGGGTGGGGAGCAGAACAGGCAGATCAACAAAGTACACTGCCGAGGGGAGCAGCGGGCGGGTCAGGAGAGGTGTGCAGCGCCATGTGGATCTCCTCCGGGGCAGGAGGGGATTGAACTCATGTGGAAGTGACTTAAGCTTCTTAGTGCTGTGCTTTAAACCTGCTGCGCCACCAGGGAGGGCCAGTCTGCTTTTATCTATTGTAGTTACATGTGTTTCCCGCAGACAGTAGAATGATGGCTTCTGTTTTTTAATCCACCCTGCAACTCTGTGTCTTTTAATTGATCAGTTTAAGCCATTTACATTTAGAGATAATATTGATATACTGGCACCTACATTTGCCATTTTGGTCCTTCTGTATT
>NW_004567106.1:27854656-27940993 GCF_000260355.1 Condylura cristata
TTTCTTTCTTTCTGGAATAGCTGAGGGACTTCCAGACATTTCAGTTGTGGAGGGTATTGAGTTGTGTTTTTTCCCCCAGCCCCCACTGTGTGTAATTATGTCTGTTTTCTCAGCTGGTAACAGTCAGGGGTCTCTTGTGTTGTTTAGCCTCTTCTAGTAACACATTGAGGCCGTGTTTCTGAAAGGTGTCTGTTGATCTTTGTAGCCTTCTGATGTCTCAGGTTCCCTCTATGCTTGGTGTGCCTGTTGTGGTTATGATGAATTAGAAGTGTTGTAGATCTCCCTAGAGCTAGGCCTTTGGCTGAGTAGGTGGCTCGCTTTGTTTACACTCTTAAGTACTGTGAGCTTTTCTGGATCCCAAGTCTTTGGGCCTCTGTTGTGGGGGTGGGATCGGCTCCTCCCCACAGGAGTACAGGGGAGTGCCAGAGGGCTGAAATCCTCCCAGCTGAGCAGTCTACCAGTCCTCCCTCTGAGCTTTCAGGGCTCTTTTTGTTTAGTTCAAATAGTCCCTCCCTAAGCAGTGCCTCCCCACTGCCTGAGTCCCTTTCACAGAGCCCAGCTGTATCTCTTTAACTCCAGGGTTTTACCACAGTTTTTGTGGGTAGATGTGGTAAGCAGGTAAACCCCTGAGCAAGTCTCCCAGTTTGAGGCCCTAGGGCCTCTCTATGTTGACTGTCTAAGGACTATTTTACCATGTTATTGTTGACCATTAAAGCCAATGTAGTAAACAATTGTATGATGTAGATGTACATCTGACATCTCACTTGTCTTTGTAGCTATATCTCACCATCTCAACTTGCTGTGCCCTAATCATACTCACTTTATAGCCCTGCAACATGTATTTCACCTATCTTTAGTATACTTACCATCTGCTTATGAGGAACTTTAAATTTACTTTTTTTTTAACCACCTAAATTGACTTGTATTTTTCATGTGTACCAGTTTTGCTCTTAGCAATGACTTGTTCCATTTTAAGATCACTTCATTTTAGGATAATTTATATATATATAATTTTGTTTAACAAGAGGCTCATTTCTACTTTCAAGGTATGAGAATTAATGAAACAGTTGAGTTTTGCCTTTGTGCATGTAAATGAATTTTGGCACTATGTATAGTTTTGTAGTTACCATTCCATTTAAGCTATAGAATGTTTCTGTTACTGTACAGAGTTCACTCATGCTTATTTGCAGTCAACTCCAGCAACCCAGTTCGAGACACCTGATCTGCTTTCTATCCCATTCACTTTCAGTCACATGGAATTTATCCACTTTCTCATTAATATACATTAAACTAGTTGATGGGCTTTGGAAATTATTTTTCGATGTCTTGCTCTTTTGAACATTCTCATACAGGTCTTTTGTGGACCATATGTTTTTATATTTCTTCAGTAGATACCTAGGTGTGGAAGGTACTGTCTTATATGATAAGTGTGTGTTTTAGAAATAACCAAATTGTTTTCCATGGTGGTGTCTATACAACTTTGCAGTCCAACCACCTTATATATGAGCATTTGACTTGTTCCATAGGCTCAGTCTTTAAATCATTCTAATGGTTGTATATTGTTTATATAAATGTAGTTTTGGTTTTCATTTCCATGATGACTAGTCACGCCAAGAATATTCTCAGTGCTTATAAGATCATTTGTGTTTATTCTTTTGTGAAGTGTCTACTCCTATCTTTTACCTATATTTCTTTTATCTGGATTGTGTTTATTTCAAATACTCCATGTACATTTCTTTTGTCAGATAATTTTGAAAATATTTTCTCTACATGTGGCTTCCTTGTCAAATTATATTTTGAAGAAGTCCATTTTGGATGTATTTTTCTTAGTGGTTCATATCATTTGTGTCAGTCTTAACTATTTTCACCTAGATTTCATCTTTTTAATCTAGTGGTTTTATAATAAAATAGTCATATCAAGTATCAGCAAAGTAAGACCACCAAGCTGAATTGGACTGTGGCCTGATTTGTAAGTTAGTTTTACAGGTATTATCTTTTGATATAAGTCAGATTTGATTAATTAGGACCAGAGGCTACGTGTGCACAGAGCCCACTTTCTGATCTATGTATTTACGTATGTGTCAGTACTCTATTGACTACTATTACTTAATAATAATAAGTCTTGAAATGAGATTGTAAAAGTCTTCGGTAAGTCATTTGGGAGTAATTAATATTTCCAAATTCATGAACATGGAATCAGTGTCGAACTCTTCCTTTTAGTAGTATTTATCAGTGCTTTCATTGTAAATTGAGTTTTTAAACTTGTTGCTTATATGTAGAAATACAATTGATGGGAATATTGGTTTTGTACATTGCAGCCTTTCTAAATTCACTTAAACTCTCCCTCTCCTAAATATGTGATGAGGTCTGTGAATAGAATTTTATGGCTTCCTTTACTATCTGTCTGCTTTAATCTTAGTTCTGCCTTAATCTGCTATTCAGAGTCTCCAGTACAGTGTCAGTTATGGTGAGATACACATCCTTGGTCTTAGGAGTTTTTTACAGAACTGGGTGCAAGCCAGAGGTACAGAGTCGGTGAGAGGATTCACCAGACACAGTGGGGAGCAGTGGGCTAGTCACCTGGGCCAGGGATCGAACTCCTGCTGAAGTGGCTTTAGCTCTTAGTGCTGTGCCTCCAGGGAGGGCCTGATTTTAGGAGTTTTTTACCATCAAAGTTTCTTAGAATTGTATAATTTTTTTTTTTTTTGCATCTTACCAAAATGATTGTGGTTTTTTCCCCTGAACATGGTGAACAAAAATGTGATATGTCTTTGCATTCTTGTGATAAAACCTATATGTGGTCGTGATTATTGTGGAATTTGTTAACTTATTTCCCTTCAATAACATGCTATTTTCTTGACAAAAAGTTGAAAATTCATTGGGTTTTCTACTTCCTGATTTTGTTACATGTGGAAAGCGTATTTAGTAGAATTAAAAACTAGGTTTTCCAACTGTATGCTGTCTTTGTTATTAATTTTTACCTTTGTTAACTTCAGGAACTTATCCTAAGGAGTCTAGAAAATTCAGTAGAAAGGAAGATGGAGGGTCAGAATTCCCAGAGTCCTCAGCAGCTCTCACAGTGTGCGAACACATGCTCAGAACAAAATGGTCATGCTCCTGAAATACCAAATATACAGCCTGTTCTACAATATGGTAATCCTTATGCAACACAGGAAATAAGAGGTTATTAAAATATTTATGGTTTGGGTTAATTGAATATTGTTGGTGCAGTTAACTCTAATAGAAACATTTTATAACAAATAGTTTTAAATGTTTAACACTAGTTTCATTGAATAAGTAGGCTGTTCTTCTTACAAACACTTGTTATTGCAATAATTAGTTCTTTATATCCTGTTCATCATAGCTGAACAGAGATGTTAAGTTTAGTACCAGAGTTTCACTCTGCTCTTCCAAAACTTATTTCAGATGGAGCAGATGGTGCTTTTTACCCAGATGAAATCCAAAGGCCACCTGTGAGACTACCTTCTTGGGGACTTGAAGACAATGTGGTCTGCAGCCAGCCTGCTCGAAACCTTAGTCGGCCTGATGGTTTAGAAGATCCTGAGAATAGTAAAGTAAATTGAATTTCTGTTATCTATATAATGTGTGAGAAGAGTGTGTGCATACATCATTACTTGTTTGACTTTTACAAAAGTGCTTCACTCACTTATATTTTAGGATTTATACTAAAGTAAAGGTTAAATTCAAAGAATAATATTTACAGTTTTATAGTCATCAGATAGTTTAATGTTAATAATCACTATATTTTTTTGATTGTAAATGTACTAAGTGGGGAGAAGCAAAGTGTTAACTATTATGCTTCATTGTGCATCTCTTTATTGTAGCCTTACTTTCAGGTGGGTTCTTAACATTAGCTGGAAAATGATGTGTCTGTATCCTGTAACTTTGACATCTAATTACTGTTTAATCTAGCAATATAGCACTTCCGATAACTCAGTCATATCATTAGTGTAGTACTGTCATTATTTTTAAAATTTCTTACCCTTTAGTAAATAGTTCCTTCATAGCAGGTTTTTTTTGGGGGGGGGGGCGATTTTCTGTGTATGAAGATGAATTTAAAAGAAATGCTTTATCGTGCTCTTTGCAAGTACAGTGGTATCATGACCTGTTTCTCATTTAATCTAGTTTGCTGCATTTAATTGCTATTAACCTTTGCAGAAACTGATCAGTGTTCAGACAGGCATGATTTTAGCCTTAGTGCTCAACACCTATAATGGAGAAAAATGTATTTCTCCCTTCTGCCTTTTGGCCTCCTGTGTCCATTACTGGGAATAATTAGGAAAACTGTCAGAACTTTTGTAGCCTATTTAAGGTCCAGAGTATCATCTTACTGCTTTTTCACACCTTTACTTCACATTTTGCATACCTAATCTGATCATTCTTGGCACAGATGTTACATGTGACAAGCCATTCTCCTCTGTAGTCATCTGCTTCAGTTTAATTAGCAGAATGTTCTTTCTGATCTGTGTGCTTTGCCCTCCTGCAAACCTATGAGAAGCTATGTTAGAATCTTGTGCTCATTTGCTGACATGCTTAGATTTGGTAATGAGATGGAAGGTTCTTAATAGGTACACCTTGGGTAACTGTATTTTGCAGTCAGGTTTTTTTACATTAGACAAACTAATTTTTATGTACATTCAGACCATGTTTTTCAAAACAATTTGTCATCATAACAAAAATCACCTAAAAATGAGTAGCTATTTTTCTAAGTAATTTTAGGATACAGAAAGCAAATGAGTTGACTTGTTAATTTCTCTGTTTCTTTGCCCTAGGAGTGATTAATGGTTGCTGGACTTATAGCACATTTGAGTCAGGGTTGAGGTGACCTTCTCTTTCACCGTATCCCAGCACCTGCCATGTCTCCTTCCTCTTCTCATCAGAGACTGGTTAACTTTCACACCAAAAGTCTCCTCAGACATCCTTTTACCAGATAGCCATGATAACAAACAATTCTGTCCTTGTATTTGCTTCTCTTTTTAAATATAGTAACTCCTTTGTTCTTCATGGCAGTACTATAAGGTAGGAATTGCTCTGTTGTATAGAGATTTGAGACATTAGCTTGACTGTAGATGCTTAATGACCATTAAACGACTACACCAAAGTCCTAAACTTATTTTGTGTCACCCCATTGGACGAAAGTACATGTCCTAACACGTGTCCATTTAAAAAAATGAAAAGTTGTTTTCATCCTTAAGTAATCAGTTACTAATGGGATGTATATGGCTGGCTGACTGCTATGTGACTTCTCAAACCTTGGCATCAGATTGGATAAGCCACCTTCATTTTGTATTTCACAAGGGACTTGATTCATACCTTAGCAACTGCCAGAAACTTTTTTTTTTAAAGATTTATTTATTTATACAGAACTGGGGTACAGACCAGAGATAGGGTGGGTGAGAGAGAATTCACCAGGCACAGAGTGGGGAGCAGAACAGGCAGATCGACGAAGTACACTGCTGAGGGGAGCAGCGGGCGGGTCAGGAGAGGTCTGCCACGCCACGTGGATCTCCTCCGGGACAGGCGGGGATCGAACTCAAGCGGAAGTGAACTTAAGCTTCTTAGTGCTGTGCTTTAACCCACTGTGCCACCAGGGAGGGCCAGAAACTCAGTTTTTTTAAAGATAAAAAACTGCTGGTTTTAACTGCTGTTAAAATTGAACTATCTTTAATTTAGTTGCTTATGTGGTATCTGACAGATGTGTAGCTCTATTCCAGACCTACTGAGAAGCAGATTGCATGTAACAGAATCTTAAAGTGAGCATATTCTCAGTGAAGTTGAGTTTATCTGTCCAAACTTATACTTAAGGAATAATCCTTTATAAATTTACTTGAGTGAATTTAGGAATTTGTCTCAAAAATTGCGTTCTTTTTTTGTGTAGGAAGATGACAGTGTGCCCTCAGCTCCTTCAAGTCAGCATTTACGAGGCCATGGAACAGGCTTTTGCTTTGACTCCAGGTAATTTTTCTGTTTCCTTTGTACAAGCTGTATAGACCAGTGGCTCTAGAAGTACTTAGAAGCAGGAAGAGAGGTTTCTGGAGTAACTTGAAGACTTTTCAAAGTGGGTTGTTGAGCGTGAATAATCAGCTTGACTGGATAAATGTAACTTATTCTTGAAGATTACTGCTATTGGAAAGAATTACATATATCTAAAAATAAATTTTTTTGCTATTTCTTAAAGCTTTGACGTTCACAAGAAGTGTCCCCTCTGTGAATTAATGTTCCCGCCTAACTATGATCAGAGCAAATTTGAAGAACATGTTGAAAGTCATTGGAAGGTATGCCCAATGTGCAGCGAGCAGTTCCCTCCTGACTATGACCAGCAGGGGTTTGAAAGACATGTGCAGACCCACTTTGATCAGAATGTTTTGAATTTTGACTAGTTATTTTTTGACTTACAGCTTATAACAGCAGTTAAAAAAAATCACCTCAAATAGACCACATGGTGTCACTTTCTTGTACCCTCTACTGCACTTTTCTGACCAAGAGCTAGTTGAGTTTGGGGTCAGTCTTTGACATCAAAAATCTGTTAATTCTAAATTGCTTTAAGAAAGGAAGTTGTGTGTTTGTATATTTATTCCCCTGTTTGCAATATTATATGAATAAATTAAACAGGGATTAATGTTACTGCACTGAAAAAATGTATATTTAGCAGAATATTTGCAAGTTTCTGTTGACCTTGTTGATTGAGCATGACTACTAAATATTATGTATAATAAAAAGAATTGATCCTAAGAGTCTTGCAAAGTAATTCTTTTTAAAAACCCCTCTGCATGTACAATGAGATGACTTGCTTGCTATATAACAGATATTCTTTATATAAGAAAAACTTGTTTTAGGAATACAAGGCATATTTTGCTGACCTAACTTAATCATACAAAATTTTATCTTTATCACAAAATGAAGCAGCAGTCTGAGTGATTAAAAATTAGGTAAGCCCAAATCAAACATGTTCTGTGTATATAGCACACTCATTAATACTGAAGTAGATACATATTTTTCATTAAGACTTAGAATCCTGACTCTCTAGTCTGGGCCTTACAAAAATTCTGAATTGTATTCCTTTTTCTTTTCAAATATGAATAAAAAATTTTGCAGTTATAAAGCTTAAGCTTCTAAGCTTAGTTATCTAAGCTGTAAGCCTAGTATTTAGTCTTACCATTTTGGGGTACTTTGTGTTCCGCATATACATCATGTCTTATATTATTTCCCTAGGACTTGAAGTTTTGTGTATTGTTGGAATCCTTTGAAGAAGTTTTTGAGTTAGAATACAACAGCAGCATATAGCCAGATGTTACATGAAGGCCACAGAGGCAGTAGAATTTAAGACTTCAGTTTTCTGATAGGTCACAGGACAGGAACACTTTTGGTATATCAAAAACTATGACCCATACCTATGAAACACATCTTTATAATAGTATGGTACTAATTACCACCAGTGAAATGAGATTGTTCATCTTAGTAGTTTAGAACTTATTTTTGAAAGAAAAAGTAACAAAACTTACCTTTGTCAGCTGAATTCTGAAGGAGGAATAGAATGGATATATTAGTTTCTCAATGAACTTGATTCTGATCTTCACAATGATCACTAATGAAAATAAAGAGCCAAGTTTATTTTGGGTCAGAGGCAGTTTATTTTAAATGCGATTTCATTTACATTTATAAGCAGCTTTTCTTGACAGGAATCCTGACTTAGTTGCCTTCAGTTCTAAAACAAACCTCTGTCACTTTCAAACAATGTGCTCTGTCCCCAACAAAACATATGAAAATATAATTTAAAGCACAGTTTTCACAGACACAATACGATACATTCACTATACACTGTATAACAAAATAATCCCATCCTTACCTGTTTAGTAATACTGTCACAATGAATAAGTAAATAGAAACTGGAATTTGCTTTATAGTTGAAAGAAATTTAACATGCACAATGACTATTTTATGACTGTTTAGCTGTTGCATTACTGATCCAGCTTGTAATTTATTCTACTAAAAGGAGCAAAGCTAACTAATTACTGGGCTAAGAAATTTTGGTCAATTGTAGATAGGTATGAAATAGCCAAGTGGGGCGTTTTTATGCTCCAACTAGTTGCTTCTCATGTCTGGATCACCCTTTTAGACATACAGGATAAATAATACTGTATCTAGGACCAAAATGACCTTGCAGAGATCTGAGGGAATTTCTAGAGGGCAGTGTATTTATACTTTGTCTCATTATGAGGGATTCACAATTTAAGAATATAGATGCTCACCCACCTGGCTAACAACTGTCATTTCAAAATGTCTGCAAAACTGAGGAGGGACATCTGCTTCTCCGCTGTAAAACTTTTGTAAAATGGAAAGTTAAAAGCATGAGTTTGCGTTCACTTTATGAGTAGTTAGCCATCTCAAAGCAATTTTTTTTTTTGCTTATTTAGGCGAGTGGTAAACGCTCATGTTTAAGGAATAGCACTTGGGAGAAAACACTCAAGGCATGATGGTATTGTTGGTGAGAAAAACTTCAGGAATGGTCCAGACATAGGTTTGTTTACTCTAATGGGTCATGTGTTAGTCACTTTCTGACCACCTACTGCAAGAAGCACTTGTCAATAAGGCTCAATTTCATATATCAGCAAAATGTCTACAAAGCTAAACAGACATTTCCAGTGGGCATACAGACATCTACACTGTAAAGGGAAAGTGCCTTTTAAAATGTTTCAACACACCGAGCATGAAGAGGAGGCCATAGGGGGTATTAACAAAATTCTTCCTGTATGAAACGTGCTTGCAATTTTAATTCTGATTTGCAACCCCACAGGTTAGGGCAGTGGTTGCAAGAATTGGCAACACATAAAACACTAAATCTGTTGGCAATAGAGAACTACAAAGTGCTTGAAAACTTCACCTAGAGATGAAGACAGAACTAAATTTCACATGCACAAAATTTGCACGTTTAAGTGTTTCCTAACAGATTTCAGGGAAAAATGTTTCACTAAACTGGTATCTTGGCCCAAAAATATCAATAAGCATAAATCAAAACCCTGGCACCTAACAGGCACTCAATGAATGTGTATTAATCAGTGAACTTAGACAGTTCTGTACAAAAAATGCTGTTTAAAATGATTGGTAAATCAGATGGCAAGATTTTCAGCTTTTTAAAGGGCAAAAAGATATGCAAGATAATATAAAACACAAAGCACACCTTTTATGTATGTTATTTAAATATGAAAATATTTTTAGCATATTATGTTAAAACATTCTTTTATTTATATTTCCATTACCTAAAGTCTTTCTACTCACAAATACTTACTCCATTATGTAAGGCATGGTAACCAGTTTGACAATGAAGGTATTATTTTGGTTTGAACATAGTGAGCTGATGTGTTGAAAAACTTCAATCACATTACAATCGTGGGGGAAAATCTCAGTGCCAGTCCCTCCTCCCCCAGTTGATACCAATGGAATACGACTAAACAATATGCAACATGCCCTCACTTTTATTTTGTTTGGGGGAAATGTGCTGAAGAAACTAGAGCTTTTTTCATTTAGCACCTTATATCAAAGTAATGAAAATGGGTATGAAGATTACATGTGCAAATGTACAAAATCATTAACGCTACAAAGATACATCATTCCAAAATTACAGAAAAAAATTTAAAGCATGCATTTAATTCTTTAAAGGGTTGCTGAATGCTTCCCCTGAAAAAAGGTGGCTGTTTTCAAAATCAGCAACTGCTGGTGAGGATTTCTTGGCACAGTTATGACCAGCATGTTATTGCTGCATCTTCCTGATAATCTCAGCCGACACCGGGGGATGGAAATTGATTGTGTGGTGCCGCAGGCCCTGAGCTGTCTTGTAACTCTTTCCACAACGACATTTGAATGGTTTGCGGACACGAATCTGTGTTCTGTGACCATTCTTTGCGTGGTACTTTATGCCATTCACATTCTGTGGAGAAGACACAAATGCCGCTGTTAGATGAAATCACATACATCTGTTAGGCCAGGGAGAGCCTCGGGGTGGGTCTGGATTGCAATAGGATGTTTCCCAGGTGGCAGCTGTTACAGAGTAAGCTTTGAAGGGTCCAATGGTAACTCTTCAGGGACAGTCTGGTGGGTTCATCGTTGGGCTGTGTAGGTCATGCACATGATATGCTGTCATTCAGATAAAGTACTGACTTGAAGTTTTACATAAAAGAAGATTGAAGGCTCACTATATAAAGCAGAACTCTTCTTCGAAATTTGCTTCCTTTTGGTCATTTTTCTATTCTGAATTCTGAGTGTTAATGAGCAATGATAAAAACACTATAGGATGGCCAACAATGTGTCTTTCTAAAGAAAGAAAGTGATGTCTGACACATTTTGTATAAATTCTTGATTTGAAAATTACGCTTATGCCTTGCTTCTAAAGACAACTGTGATAATTCCTCACCTTACCCAGAATTACTATTCATTTTCCACTCTGGAGTAAGCCAGTTCCTCTTGGGCTGTGCTGCACCACCCTGGGACCTATTTGCCTGAATTTTGCCCTGGCATGGTTGCCTGTGGGTAGAGTCTGCCCCACTTCTTTAATGTGTTGCATTCCACCATATACGGTATATAAAAAAAATCTTAAGTTTGTGGATGTCTCAACATAAGAGTCCCGAATTTCAAACTGGTTGATAAATCCTAAATGGTATATACAATAGAAAAAAATGCTCTCTGAATTTGTTATTTTTTTTGCCAGCTCAGTAGCACATTCTTTAGTATTTAATGCTTAGAATTATTCTACAGATACAACAAATAAGTTACTGTTGCTCATTCCAATTAAATGATCAGGAAGCAGCATGTACAATGTTTTAAGTAACTGGTGGAAGATTTAAGGAGGAACAGGTGGCAGAGATGTATTTCCAAGTCAGCCATTGCCAGGTTAGGAAGAGAAAAGAGGGTGTTAAGACATGAAGTTGTTGAGCACAGATCACCGGAAGAGTGAGCTGTTTCACCTCAAATATTACCTGAGCCTGTTCCTGCTGTGTAAGCCCAGTTTTAGCCTACCTCAAGGATTCCAACAGTCATCTACTTTCTTCACATGATGCCCTTACTAGGTTCCCAAAAAACCAAACAATATGTGGACTGTAACATTTGCTGAGCATCTAACATGGGGCCTGGCTTGGGGCAGATGCTTATCAGGTAACTGAATTTGTTAGAACATGCCCTACTTTCCTAGAAAAGCTGTCATTAAAAAAATGTAGTTACTCCTATTTACATTTTCCTCTTAGAGGTCATCATGTATATTAATCCTTTTTTAAAGCCCTATTGGAGAAAATCGTTCTTTCTCGAAAATCAAGGGTGTCAAGTAGTGACCACTTGGCTGTGCCTGGGAGTGTGAAGCTTACCTCAAGTACAAAAGCAAGCTGAGCCCTCAAATACCTGACTTAGCTTCTGTATTTTCAGCTGCGGCCCTTCCTGTATTAGTCCCTGCATGCAGGTGAGGCTGCTTTGCTGGATAGATGCTTTTTGCCAGTCCCCAGCCATTCCAGCCATTTCAGCTGGGGCAGAAATAAAGATGGTAGTTTGTACTTAACCCGTGGCTGGCACAAAACTAGCAACGTGAGAGATCTGGGGAAAGAAACTTAACTAGGTGAAGTCAGGGAACCCACAAAACATGGTTAAATTGTTTTAAGTCACCTTAAACACAGTAAATAGGAATCTTCCTAGGCAATAGTAATGGTGTCGAAGGAAGTCTGCCTCACAAGTGCTAGAATATTCATCTCCCTAATTTCTTACTAGCTCAACAGATACTCAAGAGTATCTACAAGGGTTCCTCTTTGCCCTTGTTTTCACAGGGAACTTGGTGCAAAATGGATCATTAAAAATCCAGTTATTGTGCTTCAGTACGCTGTTACAAACTAGAGGAAACCTAAAAGTAAGAAAAAACATTTGACTAAAAAGGCAAGCAACTGCAAGAGGATCAGGGCTTAGATACTCCACTCAGGCTTGAGTTTTTACAGCTAATTAGGTGAGGGAAGATTTTAAAACAAGTTGCTAAAGCCACAAGCAGCCAGTCCAACGTGAAACTTGACCCAGAGTTTGCCAGAAGACAGGTTCAGAGTTGAAATGATTCTGGCAGGTTCTGTGGCCTGTTCCCTGCTTAAATATAAACATTGTTATGTGTCTGGCTGTCATACTGAGGAAAACGTCAGCTTATCACCAGGTAAAATTAGGGATTACACATTTAGAAATGTGTGACATTTTCCAGGGGTGGTCAAAAGTCTAAAAAGCATACTTAGCCATTATTTTCTCTTTGCTGCTGTTATTTTAAGGTGTTCACATGTGTTGGTGGGACACCCTTATCACAAATGTTAGCATAAGCTCTGATCACATTTGAGATTTCCCTCACCTGCTCTTTCACACAGAGCTATTGAACTTTGTGTTCTAGATGAGTTAAAGATTCACAGAAGTTTCTTACTGAAAATATCCTTAAATGTGTTTGGTCTTTCAAAAGTATTGATGATGAAAGTAATGATAGGCAATGACAGAAAATGAAATACTTAAATCCCCCTGGTTTTTGCAAAGAGGAAAGGGAATTAAGTTTCAACAGGATAAGGAAGGTGGTGGACATCTTTTCATTACTTCTCATGCTGAGAACTTGGTCTGCAGTTCTTAATACTTCAAAAACTGACACCCTGAGAGGGTGAGTGACTTGTTCAATCACATGGCTGATAAATGATGGAACTGGAATGGAGGCCCAGGGATGGCTGACTGAAGAGTCCACATTTCCCACCAGAAGAGTTAAGTACTCATTAGCTAGCATGAGGAGCTGACAGACTTTGCAACATCTTCATAGTTGGGAAGGATTCTGAACGAACTTAATTTTAATGACCTGATACAGGGCTAGTCGAAGGAAAGGGCAGGGGCTCGAGGTACAGCAGAGAACCAGACGTTCACTCCCATTTTACCACCAGAATGACCAGTCAGTGGACAACAAACAACTCAGCAGCTTTTCTCATAATTCCACTCCAAGTCATGAAGCAATGTTGGATACAAATTGGGCTGCTGTCCTAAACTATTGAGTATCTGTACGAATTCAGCAACCAAGAAGTACATGTGTTAACGTGCCCTCGACAGAAGAACTTCCAATTCCTGCTGGCCTTGATATTCTCTAGCAAGGAGAGGAAGTTGTTTGGGAATCCGATGAGGAGGAAAAATAGCCAAACATTTGGGCCATTGGGGTGGGGAATGTTAGCGGCACAAGTGAAGGTGCTTGCCACAAAGAGCTGACAGGCACGTCGCTCCCTCGCTGGGCTCACCAGGGTGGCTCAAGTCATTGGGGCCAGGCAGGTGGAAAGCAAGTGGAAAGCAGGTGTTTCTCCCCCTGGATTATTAATCTCTTTTCCGTGTAGTTAATTGCAGAAATATAGGAAATGCAGAAAAGTCAAGGAAAACAGCTAAGCAGCCACTCTGTTCCACATTGAAGTATTTCACTATTTTTTCATGAGTATGGGATTGTATTAGCTCTTATTAGGTATGTTTTGAAAACTTTGGTGGTAGATTTCTGTTCTGATCCCTTATTTTAGACATTTAGTTTTTTCAATTTGTGCTGACTCTGGTGAACATCCTTGTAAATCAGTCTTTGTACCCCTGATGATGTGCTTAGGATACATTTCTAGGATATGGAGCTGACATCAACTTTTGTAAAAGTCCTAATTATTTACTGCCAGTGGTGATTCAGAAAGGTGGCGTCAGTCATGCCCCCACCCGGGGTCCTGCTGGGCCCTTGGGAGAGGAGAGGAGAGGAGATCCGTCCAGGGAACCAGCCCAGTCTGTCACCCTTTGCCAGCATTTGTGTTGCTCCGCCCTCTATGCAGCAGCAGGTGCTTCCAGGGTAGTGCTGGAGGAGGGGCATTTGTTTGGTTTTGTATTTTTAAAAAGTGCCAACGTGCCTTTAACCCTAACCACAAATAGAAAAATTATCAAAGGTAAAAACGTCAAAGCACTTCACATCTTTGGAACCTATTCCCAGGTAAAGCTGGCAGTCCATAGCAGAAATGTGGGCAGTGGAGGCGGGTGAGGCTGATGTGCCAGGAGTGGCTGCGGGGTACCCCAAGTTGTGGCTCCTGCTGCTACCCTGGGGTTCTGTGGTTGGCAGGGAGCCCACATTTCCCACTTCATTATGTCGCCATCCCTTTATCCTTGGGTCATTGCCATTCTGAGACCTGTGCAAGGTGCTGAGGGGGTCTTTGAGCTGTCAGTACCCTTGGGGGAGGATCTAGGGAGTGCCCTGCCTGTGGCCTGAGCAGCACATGGCAAAAGCAGGGGTAGAACTTCAGTTTGTGGGGGAGTTGGTTTGGGAGAATGGAGAAGCTTCCAAAGGAGGGGCACTTCAGCTGTGCCTGGAGAAGTGAGGAGGGTTAATTCACATGGAGTGGGGGATTTAGGCAAAGAAATGGGCATACAACACAGCATGGAGACTCAGCTCTCCTGCTGCCCCCACTCTTGCACTGTTCAGTATGAAGTCTGGGGAGTTAGGTACCTCTTCATCTTTCTGTTATGCAAATACCAATGAAATGGTGAGAAGCGCTGATCCTGAATCAATGGACTGGTTAGAGACACTTGCCAATACCAACACCTGGCAGGGACTGAGAAGCCCCACACTGTCTTGGGAATAAAGGTGGCAGCTCTGCTGCAGACTCTGCCTGACTCCACAGTACACCAGCTCACAACACCTCTCCTCTCACTAAGACCCAGCACAACGGCAACCCAGTAAAGAGGAGGAAATAACACTGGGGAACACGACTGCCTGCGGCCACTAAAGTCAAATCGAAGCTTTAGGGGATATTACCACAATCGTCGCTGACGAGTACATTCATGTTTGTTCTTGTCCCATGTTTCATAACTTGCCATTCTAGATTGGGAAAGGAAACCCACACTGGCCTCCTGGCAGTCCTGCCCACTAACTGCCACCAGTGTCGGGTCAGTGGTGCTCACACAAGCAGCCTCTGAAGCCCAAGGCTCATCCAGTTTTCTCCTGGCCTTAGAAGGAGAGAGAACACGCAAGCCCCCATCAAAGCAGACAGAGATAACTCCAGAGATAACTGGAAACCCACGAAAAGTAAAAGCAAAAGAAAGGACCACATAAAGAAAACGTGGAAAGGAGAATAAATGACGTTGTTAATGTTTCTTTTTTTCAGTCAGTCTCAAGGCTGGGCCATTGCTCTGCTCCTTCCCGCAAGCCTCTGACATGCAGTCATGTCTATGCATCTGTGCGCTGAGACAGGTTCTGACCCCACCACTTTGAGCAGCCCTGGTGGAGTTCTCACATCTCCAGCCCAGGGTTTTCATTTTAAACAAAGAGCATCTGGACTTTCTGTGATAAAATTTTAATATGGGAGTAGTTGAAACCGAGGGCCAGTTACCTTGTGATTCATGTGTTTCATGCTTTAAAATCAGTAGCAGGTAGGAAAGCACTGAAATAGAATATTTTAGCACTCAGGCACATTTAGGAAGGAGCAATATAAGCAGTGCTTAGGCTGTCAACACATTGTCAAGCCTTTTAAAAAAGTCAGTGCTGAACTGTGGGTAAATTAGCATATCAAGTAAACCAGGTACCTGCTCCTTTTATATTTCTCTCTCACCTGAGGAGTTTTTTAAAGAGCTGTTAACATCCCAAGGGGAAGCCAGCAAACTTGATTTTTAAAGTGCCCTCTGGACTGCCATTGAATGTTCCGGGTGTTTTCCCCTGACCCTGCAAGTTTCCTTAATTGAAAAAGTAGGGCCCTCTCTCCCCTCACCAGGACCCCAGAACCAGGCCTCAGAAATGCAGGTCCTGGACCAGCTACAGAGAAGGCTCTGAAGAGAAGCTGAAGTGGGTGGTTTGGAGACAATTATCAAAGCCCCTTCCCTGATCTTTCATGCTGGTGGGGGAAGGGAGCACAAACTTCCTCAGCTGGATGCTAAAAACCCTCCAGTGTGAGCATCTGACAGCTTTCAGGACTTCAAAGTGGACTCCTGCCAGCCACCTGCAGCAACCCCCTCAGCAGATGTGTCTGGCCATGAAACAGGTGACACAACTGATAATGACGGCCCTGATCTGATATGAACTTGAGGGATATCAAAGACATAGGCCCGCAACAATTATTTATCTACAACTCCCACAAAGGCCAATAATGCACCAAACACCCTGAAACCAGGAGTCCCCAGTACTGACCTGTGGGCAGCCATGCCCAGGTGTATGCCCAAGGAGGACCCGCCACACACCAGCAGCATCCCCTCTGGTCAGAAGAAGGGGCTGCTCTCTGACGCAGGCCTGTCCTTCCACGCAGCTGTGCTACGGGAGGTGGCGCCTCCCTTACCTTGTATCTCTTTTTACATCCAGGAACTGGGCAGGCAAAAGGCTTCTCTTCCCCTCCGTTCATGCACATGGAGCTCAGGATGGCTTCCGAGCTGATGGCGCTCTCTGTGGTCCAGGACTCGTCGCTGTCTGACTCCTCATAATCCACCTCCTCCTCATCATACTCACTGCCTGTGGGGCCAGAGAAGCACAGGGGTCAGGCACTGTCGCCTTTCCACAGGCTGGAATAGCCAACATTTGGGAGAGGGCACTGCAGACATCTAGGACCTGGACATGCACACACATACACACCTCACATTCCAAAGGACAGAACTCTGTCCCCATTAACCGTGTGCTTTACTGGCCTAGTAAATACAAACACCTGTGGGAGAGGGTCTTTTTTTATACGTATTAGGCTTCAGTGGCAATTTATCTCTGAATTTTTCCATCATAGGTTGAGTTAGGAAGAACATGAGGAAATTTGGAACTAAATGGAGTCACCCCAAACCAAACAAGCAGGGGGACACAAATGCCTGAAACTCAGAGAGGGAACTTTCAGTGCTAGGATGCAGATCCAGCTTCTGGAAGGCCAGTTCTCTGCCACACCTGTCCTTCAGTAGCTACCCTGCCTTTCAGCTGCCCACACCTTTCCTGCAAAGACTCAGCTAAGAGCAGAGGACCCCCTTGCATTCCCTGAGTAAAGAGCCTGGCTCAGAAATGAATTAAAAATCAACTGCACTGACTTCTGTTCAGGATGGCGGGGATGGAGAACCCCTACAACAAGCAGACCCTTTTGGCTTTTTTAATGAGGCCCAGAGCCATTTATTTTGAGCTTTTACACAATACAACCTTGAAGGACATAATTCTACAGATCATAAACAGTGTAAAATAATATGTTGACAAGTCCTAATGCATTTACAAGCCCCGTGGAATAAATAGGAATTATAGCACAACATTAATAAGAATTATATGGTAGCAATTACAGTTGTGAAATTCATCCCCCAGGTGTGAGACTAAATTGCACCAGGGGCCTGCCTGGGTGCTCCTTGGGTTCGCTCTGCTACATCAATTATTTCAACACCAAATATTGGCACTTTTATTGGGTTTCATTTTAATAGGCATTAATAAGATTGTTTGAAGAGGCAGCTGAGCCAGGAATAAGGACGCCAGTATCTGAGGCTAACAGTTAAAAGGATCCAGGAAGGAAGGAAGGACCTCGAGTGACTGGGTGCCTCTTAGGTTTCAGGCATGCTAGACCTTATCTCACTTATTCCTCAGTGACCCTGGGAGGGGATGACTCCTTTGCACACACAGGAACCTGAGCCCTGGAAAATTTCAAGAGTTTTTGTATTTTCAAACTAGCTATTAAGGGGCATCAATTTTTCCCATGTTGCTTTCTGTAACCACCCCCCACCCCCAATGCCAGCAGTTCTCTGAGGGGTCACCCTCAACCCCCTTCAGTTGCTAGTTCTTTACCACCTAGCACTAAGAGGGAATTCCAAGCAGCCTGATCTGAGGCCCATTAGATACTCTTGGGCGGTGCAGAAAAAGCAATCTGGCAGAACCACGGCTTTGGAATTTAATGTGGTTTTCTGCGAACCCCGCTACACTTGGCTGGAGACCCCAGAAATGAGAGCGCCAGTTTGGAAATGCTCACAGCAGCCAAGAGGTGGGTTCTGCCACGTCTCTGAGTCTGTCCATGAGCAAACAGCACAATCTGTTTTTAAGTAGGGCACTGCTTAGGATGTTTGACTCTTAAACAAATGCCACATGCTGGTGTCCTTTAAATTGCTTGTTAGAAAACTATAAAATGCTATTTCGCAAAGTTCCTCCAGCAGAACTTGAAAGTTAGAATGACTAATTTACCCATCTAATTGGACTAATTTGTTAACCTGAATACCAAGAACCACGCAACATTTATAACTGGGGAAAACTCCCACAGCCCAAAGGAGGGTTTAATGAAGCCCAGCAGAAGATAAAACTTCAAAACCCCACTGGATCAAAAGGGGCCAGAGCCTGAGGGGCTGATGCTGTGGAAACCACTCACCATCCAGCCCCAAGAGGAGCATGGGGTGGGGGCACACGATTTATGGTCCAGAGGTCGCCTCTGAGCGCTGAGCGCCAGTGAGGGCAGACATGCGTGCCTGGCCACGCTCCCAGGTTAGCCGGGTCACATGCCTGGTTACTGACAGACCACAAGGGCTTTGTGAAACGGTCTCAGGAAGAACTCGTTTCTACTTGATTCTGTCCTGTAACAATCAAGAGCAATGTGCAGACCTGGGTTCATGTCTTGGCCACCTATCAGCTGAAGGACGAGCTACCTGGCCCCTGCTGCTGTGAAAGGGCATAAATCTCTTAAGGATCAGGATGTATGTCTATAGGGTACCTGGTGCAGGAGGCTCTGCACGTGCTAAGTACTCAAAAAATGGGAGATAGTGATGTCACTGAGTAATAATATTACATACGAAACAATGCAAAGGCATAAACCAACATCTCTCTGTGTGGTGATCTCCACTAGGAAAAAATACAAGATGGATTCCCTATCAAGACAGACAGTATGCTTGCCTTCATGCTCCCTCCACAGCGAGGTCACGGGGACTGGGCTGAGAGCACAGGCCGGGGCTAGAGTGAGCTCTGGGGCTGTGACATACACAGTGTGTGACCCTTGGCAAGTGAGGACATCTCTCTGAGCTACAGACCCCCTCATCTGTAAAATGGGCTAATAATACTGCCATCTCTTTAGGTTGTGAAGAGTAGCCGACTTCCTGTTTTTAATGCCTTGCATATGGCAAGAACTAAAGGAGTATCTGATGAATGAATAAGCAGAATGTCACATGAGGGGCTTATTTCACCATTATTCCCTTGCACTCTTGAGGCAACTTGCTTTTTTAAGATGGGCAGTGAGTGAGGGGTCTACGGTTACTATATTACTGTACCCCCAGTGCTGCCCTGTCATCAGACAGAACTGTCAGCAGCTGTGATGGGGGTTGTTTCTCAGCTGTCATCTTTCGTTCCACAGCCAGGAGCCTGATGCAGGTAAAGATTGCAGTTATTCCCCAAAGTCACATATGCCTGGATGCTAACATCTGGAAAACTGGCCGGCAGGGCTGCAATGTCCTGCAGAAAACATCTGAGGCCACAAAACAACAGTGCTTCCTCTCCTGTCAAACATCTTTGAACTCTAGGAAGAACTAATCTGAAACTAAACTTGCTTCTTTCGTGACAAAGTCATCTGGGCCAGCCCTCTTTTTTTTTTTGCTCCATTAATTTCCTCATGACTTTCCAAAGGAGAAAAACACACCTTAGCCTGCTTCATTTTCAAACTCTACTTCATCTACTATCTGAAATAATGTCAGAATGAAGGAATTCCCAGCACTCTTCAGGCCTTCCTTGAGAATTTCCCCACCCATTTAGGGAAAGCAGGATGGAGCCTGACTGGTTCCCCACCAACCATCTCCCAACTTTCTGATGCTACATCCAGTTAATAAAAAGCTGTGAGCACTGCACCACCTGTAGCTGAGTGGGTATATTTCTTAGATGATATACATGCACTACGATGTTACTGCGCAAAAGGTGCAAATAAAGATTTAAAACGTAGCTTACCAAGTCTTAATAATTATCATAAACATTAACTCAGTAAAGCCATTTTTTTTTTTCTTTTCAAGAAAGGGTCTAGACATGGGACTTCACACAAGCATAGCAAGTTGAAAATCACATGAGAAGTGTGAATGGAGGGAAAGGTGAATTGGAGCAATGAACAAAATCAGTATAATCTATTTGTCTTGGTTATAATAGAACCTATGCATTATAAGAAATTTTTAAAAAAAACACCTTTGATAGTAAACGTGTTACTTCACAGCAAATACTTTAAAGCAGAGACCTACTCTTTCCTTCCTTCACTTCACCAACTATGTTGGAGGGGTCTCCTATATGCTGCAGGTCAGCTGGAACAGCCCAAAGAGAGGCATCATAGCCAGCTTTGAGGGGTTCACATTGAAATGAGACTTCAGGCTATTTCAGGGGAAAACGAGGGGATGTTAGAAATGGAGACACTCATTCATTCATACAGTGAATAACTGGCTACCCCACTCTGCTCTCTGAGGCTCTGAGCCCCACCTGTAAACCCACCTGTGAGGGTGCGGCTCCCAGCCAGGAGCGGCTTCTTCTGAGCCCCCACCAGCCACAACCCACAAGAGTCCACCCCTGCATAATTTTCAACACACACAATGGACTACTAGTGATCAACCAAGTTAAGACTGTTCTCTCCTCTGAGATCTGCACCAAACAGACCCCGAGGTGGGAGGACACCAGATCTGGTTGCTGTGTGGACCTGCAGTGGAGTCAGGCAAGCATTCTTTTCTGTAGGGTAGTTGTTTTGGCTCAATTTCTGGCTACAAGGCTCCATGCTTTGAGGGTCTCTCCCTGCCCCAGTTCTCCCATCAGCTCTGTTATTTTTAGTGCACAATTGGACAGAATGTGAAGATTTTAGGTATTCATGTATTGATGGCCAAAATGCTTTGTTCAATTTGGCCTCTTTTGGCTTTGACTCATTTGCTTTGATTCATTTGCTTTCTGACATCTATAAACCTAACCCTACCCTTGTTTGTTTGGATTCCTTTTACTAATTAACATTGTAGCTGCCTAAGAATGAGCAGATTCTACTTTACACTTCGCATATCCAGAGTCGGGAGAGCTGCCTTTGCCTCCCAGGGTACCTCTTAGGAGCCTGGCCCCAGGAAAGGGGCTTTGTAGGCCATCAACCTATTACCCTAACTTAGCAAAAGGTAAGGCTGGGGTTCAGGAACTGAGGGATGTACCAAATGCCACTTGGCTAGAAACGGGCAGACTGGATCGTGCTTGGGTCTTTCCTTCCACAGTTTGTACTCCTTTGATTTACTTTCAAGTTTAGTATCATCCCTATATGTGGGAGATAAAGGTATAACACACAAAGAAAACCCTGGAGACACCAGAGAAGAAACCAGGAAAATGGGCATTGTGGGCGCACACAGCCATTCTTGGGGGGCCAAGCGTGGGGCCCTGTCCTCCTCCTGCGTACAACAGCTCAGTGTTACAAAGAAAAACTTAGTTTTAGGTGTTATTAATTTTAAAATGACATTCACCACTGTTAGAGTTTATGTAAGAAAATGTAATTTCACCTCACTGTCACATATAAGAATTGTCACATGCAATCTTTCTTCAGCTAAACCCTCCACAGTGTACAATTCCCACCGCGGGGCCCGAGATGGGGGAGAGCTGCTAAGGGGCACGTCTGAGCCACCCTGTGAACCAATTTCAGCATTTCATTTTGGAGGAGAAACCACCTAGCAGATGGGCTTTCAGAAAAGACAGTAATATTTCACAGGCCTGCCAAACATTTTCTATTGGTTGTCAACAAAAGACATAAAAATCAAAATTGGCTTCATGAATCAAGAAACAAGGTGGTCTAGACTCTGTGCACACAGAGTCCACCAGCACCAGCCACATCCCTGCACAGCAGTCCTGGCCTCTGCCAAGCTCATGCTCATTCACTGGAAGAGCCATTTTACAGCTTGCCAGCATCCCTCCAGCCTCTGCCCACTCGCTCACCCTTTCACTCTGTGCAGATGGCCTGCCCTCCATTGCAGCATCAATAGTGTTCTCATTCTTTGCATTCATAAACATAAAGTAGTGACATACAGATAGATAAAAATAAGTCAACCTTTTCCAGAAACCCAATGCACCACATTTTTCTTATAATTCAGATCATTAATATTCATGCAAAAATGATAACTGCAGTGACAGCAAATTAAAACTCTCTTGGGGTGTCAAATCCTGGCAAATACATTAGCAAAAAGATGCCTTTCTGTCTTATAGATTTATCATTATAAATGAGCTCTAATTGGTACTGACCCACTTTATATGAGCTGAAACAATAGTCTAAATGAATCAGCAACATAGGATTTTGATGAAAGGCACACCGACACTCCAGGGACCATGCATCGAGCCTCAAAAATTCTGGGGGTTCTTGCACCAGGCAGAGGCCCATCCGTAAAGTGCTGTTCTCCCCTATCTCTTCCTTCATTATGGAAGCAGTCATGGTTCTCCATGTGGAAAGGCTTTTCCCCATAGGACTCAACACTTTCTAATGTATTGGGGTACTCTGGGTCATTATTTTTGATTATCTCACAGGGGTGCCTGTACTTAAAAGCCAATGGTCATGTGTTTTGGTTTTTAAAGAATGAATGGGAGAATACATTTCATACACTTCAGAGATGGGAAGGGGATCTGAGACCAGTCTTTACTCCTGGCAGCCTAAGCTTAGATTGAGCTTGGTATAAGTATTACCCCAAAATTTTTACACCTATAAATTTGTTTAACAAATATTTCAAATATTTAGATACTTCTAATAAAAATATAATTATAAATGCTCTTAATACATTTGCTTACAAATTCTATAGATTTTGATAAAACTGTGCCACTTTACCACTTTAGTCTTAGAATATCTTAACAACAAACCAACCACATAAATGATTGCCGTGATTTTAAGACCCACACTAAACTTATACACAGGTAGTTATAAAGACCTGATTTGATCTTCATTATTTCCATTCTTAGCTTTGACTTTGTTGAGGTCACAAAAATATGATGAGAACTAAAGGACACGGGAGTCGATCCTGCCCAGCGAAAGGCAGGAGGTCTGAGCTCCTCCCACTGGCCTGGGTCCCGGACAGTCGGGACAAGATAACGAGCATGGGCTGCCCTCTACCTGCGCTGGACTCCTGGGCTTTTATTCGGTGTTTGCTGGCTCTAGTAACAGGATGGTCAAAGCCCATGTCTGTGTAGCTAGGCCCACTGGAGGCTGCACCTCCCAGGGACCAGGGTTCTCTCAGGCCCTTGTAACCTGACTGTAACTCAGCTGGGGGCTGGTTTCTCTCTGGAAAATGTAACCCAGTTCTTATGTTTTATGTAATGATGGGGCTCACAATTCCCTGCCAACTGTACAAAAACATCACCTAAATTTTATAGTCATCTACTTTTATAGAAGAAAACCACTCCCATGTAAGCCAATACATCCCAACATGGCAAAAGTTACAGAAACACAAAGTCTATTATTTTCATCATTCTTACAGCTACTTTGGGCAAACTTTGTATTAACCTCTCCCTTTTGAGTATCATTTTGAATTCATTCACTTTTATAGATCAGTTTATTACCAGTCACTCTCATGCTCTTTGATGCTCAAATGACCACAACTTGCATTTCTTTTCATAAGTTTTCTTCTCTTAAACCAAAGTTATCATTGTACCAAGTAAAAAAGTCAGAGAGTACTAGGAGAGGATCATAATAGGGAAGCACAACCCCCCTTTGCCCCCTGTTCCCCCAGAGCAACCATTTACAAGTCCTCACCTGGGGCTCACGCTGTGTGTCTAACAGGCCTCTTCTGCTATTTTTGGGATGTTCAGTGTTGGATATTTATGGACTTGCCACTATGCAAGAATTTTGATTTTTATATACCTTCCAGCCAGCTGCCACACTTCCTCTCCCTCATCCTAGAAGAATTTCATTACCACTGGTTCCATTCGTACTCACTGTTTGCATAATGATGACCTTGGGCCATGCAGTGAACTGTGACCATGTTTTTGCTGTCCTTGGAGTTAACACACTCCATTTAGTAGCCCATGGGGTGCTGCCATCTTTCTCATGTTTGTCCTCTTCTTCCTTCTCATCATCGTCACAAGGACAGCTGACACCTATTTGGGGTTTTCTATGTACCAGGTACACTTGTGAGCTCTGTGCACCTATTAATCCATTTAAGTCACAACCCTTTGAGGTTGGTTCTATGATCACGTTCACTTTACATAAAATGGAGGCTCAGAGAGACAGGTGACTTGTCCGAAGTCCCAAAGCTTTCCTGTGGCAGAGCAGAGGTGCCTCCGCGGCCCTCACTCCAGAGCTGTGCTCCTGCCTGTGTGTCTCTGTCCCAGACTGCACACAGGGACTGGGCATCTCCTCTCAGGGTGCTGAAACCCATCACGCATCACATGCTCCATTTCATTTCCCCTTACTTCTCTCTCTCCTGGGGATATTCTGCAGCTGTCCACCCTCTTACTCCAATCTCAACTGTTTGCCTTCCAGGCCCTTTTCGTAGACTCCACCTGCTCTTCATTCACTTCATGCTTAGGTTCTGGAAGATACATTCTGAGTCTCCAAATGTCTGAAAAAGTCGTTATTCTGCCCTCATACTTGACTTAGTCTCTGAGGTTCATGACAATTTCTCCCCAGGATTTGAAGGCAGTGATTGCCCCAGTGTGTTCCTCAGGGTAGTACTGCAAAGTAGCCACCCTGGCCCCTGATTCTCAGAACACGTCTTCTTCTTAGGAAACTTCGGCCCTTCTTGTCTGCCACTTTCACAGGTATCTACTGTTCCAATTTTTCTTTCAAAAACATGTTAACAGCTTTGTTGAGATACAATTCAAACACTACAAACACCATTTTAAGTGTGCACTTCAATGGCTTTTAGTGTATTTACAGAGTAGTGCAGCCATCTCCAAGAACCTATGTTAGAACATTTTCATCACTACTAAGACAGACCATGTCCCTGTTGTGTGACTCCAATTCCTAGGATTCTGGGATTCTTTGGTGCTGAAGGATTGGCCTCGCTAAGAAATGTTTAGAACAGGCTTTCCCAAGATGGCTCACTTTGGCATGTTGCTTATTTTGAGTTGAAGTCAGTTAAGGCCCTTTATGCCCATGAGGAAGTTTTATTACTCCTTTACCTACAAGAATGAAAAGTGGGGTATTACCCATTTTGGGTTCTTGCAGCTCAGGTAGACATGGGGCCCACATTCCCATCCGATGCTGGCGCTGTGTCTCTGTCACTGCAGCTGGCAGAGGGCAGAGCTGGCAGGATTGCTTAGGATCATGGGCTCATGGCTGACATTTCCAGTTTAGCTCCAACAGTCACAAATCCATTAAATTGTTATCCAAACAAAACATTTACATTGATTTTCTCTGCAATATGGCTACTTCTCTAGGCTGTCACTTCTCTTCCTCTCTTACGATGCTGTCTGTTCTTCTTGTCCACCAGGCTTGGACCACAAAGCTACTGCTCTCTATACTTCAGGTTAGAGTATAATAACCTAAAATATTTGTAAAATATTGAGCTTGCTCCACCAGCAGGGCTTTTTCCTGTTTGTTCCTCTCCTAGGTTGCTCTTCTCCCAGCTTTTCCCACAGGTAGTGCCTCCTTAGCATACAGACCTCAGAGACTCAAGGCCACCTCCTTTGAGAAGCCTGCCCTGTGCACCTGCCTATTTTAAAAAATATTTATTTATGCATACAAGAACTGGGGTGTAGGACAGAGGTGGGGTGTGTGTGTGTGAGGACTCACCAGAGACAGAATGGGGAGCAGAACAGGCAGACTGAATGAAATACATTGCTGAGAAGAGCAGCGGACAGACAGGAGAGGTCTACTGCACCATGTGGTCACCTCCCTGGCCAGGGATCAAACTCAAGCTTGATAGCACTGTGTCTTTAATCCCTGTGCCACCACGGAGGCTCTGAACATGCCTATTTAAACAGCCCACCCTTATTCAGGGACAGTCTCCCCCATTGGTGTCTTTCTCACAGTGCATTCACCCATCTAAAGATTTTGGTTTTGATTTATCTTTCCCCTACTAGAAAGTACCTGGCACACAGGAGGCACTCGATGAATATGTGCTGAACAAACAAATGAAACGAAAGGGTCCGATGAGGCCTCCTGACCCAGGCCCCAGCTTTTTGACTACATAAATCCAGGCGTGGGTGTGTAGCACAAAGGATGACGGTACAGTGAAGATACCAAACATAATTAGTTGTTTGATTTGGGTTTTTCATGTAATGGCAGATGAGATATATTACGTCCCAACACCCTTTCACCTTTCTGTGCTGCTTCTTAATGAAGAAGTAAAAATCATGAGAGGATGAAATGGTTATAGGCAGTGATGTTTTCTGTTAGTACACTCACTGAAAGGGGGCTCAGACTGTTACTACCAAAACCTGCCCTAGTTTGTGAATGGCACAGACTCAGCCAGAAGTGCCCAGGCCACTGGGCTCGTGATGTGATCATGAGAGCTGAGGTTGTAGGGGGGAGGCTGTACCTCCTCCTACCCTCCACTGGCTCCTTCCTCCTCCATCAGGAAAGTGAGGAGGCGGTTGTCCCCACCACCTAGTTTGAGATCAAAATCAAGGCTATCGAATCAGTCTCTTCTAAAATTGCAAATCCAGGTTTTAAAATAAGCCCAGTCAGCAAGAGGAAGACATTCTGTATTTGTATAGTTGAAACCCCAGGGGAAGATGAAAAGAAACATTGGATATGTGAAATCCCAGGGAAAGATGAAAAGAAACACTTAGGGAAACTGTCCGTTTGTTGTTACACTTCTTGGCCCTTGCCTTCCTTTCCCTGGGAACCTTCAAAGAAGCCCTTGCTCGGCACTGGCTCTCATCTGTTGGGCTCCAAGTCTCCCTCCGACAGTCCCCAGTGCTGAGCGTTCCTCTCACTGTTCCCCCCAGCTCTCCACTGAGGGCTCCTGCTGGATGCACTTCTCTGGGTGCCCAATTTCCCAGCTCTCCATCTTGGTTAGAGGGAGACAGTCCCCAAAGCTGGGACAAAACAGTTTTTCCTTTGTGTATCTTGTCTATGTTTCAGGAAAAAGTGAGCAATAAGAAATGACAACACCTTTCAGTACAGTATGATTTATGTTTTGGGGAGATCAAAGTGATTTATTTTCCCATAGCCTCTAGTTGCCACTCAGTGTTCATGGAGACTTAACCTAAAGGTTTCCTGTGGCAATCAGCACCTCCTGCGACCTACTTCTGAAGCAGCTAGTGTTTTCAAATTGCAGACTTGGACCCATAGGTGGGCTGTGGAACCAATTTAGTGGGGCACCACTAGCATTTAAAAAATAGTAAATGAAGGACGGCAGAATGGAATAGAATTCTGGGAGCTGAGTTAAGAGGTGTTTATACAACATTTGTTTTAGATGTGTGCCTCAATGTGTAGTTTTTACTATGTGTCAGAATAAAAAAAAAAAAGACAAAACCTTAAACCCATATTGATATCAGCAAAAGAACCAACATTTCATCCAGAAAAAAATAAAGGCACCAAACAATTTTAGCTAACATTTAAAAGGATATAAAACAGGGTAAGAGAGAAAGGTAATTGCTGGCGGCTGTCAATGAGCTACTGTGTCAGCTGGCAGGCTGGAGACCCCTACCTGCAAGGTGGGCTGTTGTTGCTAAGCTGACCTCAGCAGTGTCCAGCAGCACCAGGGATAAGAGCCAACATTTCACGTGTGAGAGTGACAGGTGTACGTAATGGTAAGAGTCTGCAGGACTGTCATACTGTGTTCTTTCTGAATGTTCTCAAGCACGACAGACCTTTGTTTAAGTGGTCAAGTCTGGTGGAATGACTGAGGAATGGCTCTAGTCACTAAGAGTAGTTCTGCTGAATTAAGACCACTCATGCAGGGCACCCTGGACCTGCCTGGTCTGTTTTCAGGTTGCAGAAAAGAATGGTTCTGGGAGTTCAAATCTCACAGCCAAGCAAAGGAGGACTGGTCAGCAAGCAGGTGCCCAGAGCAGGGAGAGGCCCCCACATCAGAGCCAGCGCTCTGGGTCAGACCCAGGGAAAAATAATACAGCAGCCTACCAGGAGGAAGGAGGTGTAGCTGGACTCAGAAAAAGGGGGGTGCACCCAGGGGTGACTGCTGATAGTCTTCCCATCACTCATATGCTCACCAGGAAGCTGCCAAGAGGGTAAGTACCACTGGATAGGGCTGGTTCTGTGCACTCTGTGCAGTGCCTGGTCTGAGCGGGTCTCAGCACACCTTTGTGGATGCAGGAAGCCCACACAGAGCCCTGTGTGCCAACAGGTACTAAAGACTGCCTGTGTATAGGTATTTGTATGAACATACATGCCATGTCCTTAGTCATTACACTTATTTAACATACTGCAACTAGTGTCTGACACACTGAAAGGGAATCATGGCAAGAGATGACAATCTGCACGGTGGACATACACCACAGTGTCATCCATTCAGTACACTGACCATGGCTCAACTACAAAAACCTAACTGGGGCCTCATTGGTGGTAAAGAGGTTAAAGAATACACTGCCAAACTACAAAAACCTAACTGGGGCCTCATTGGTGGTAAAGAGGTTAAAGAATACACTGCCAAACTATCACCAGCTACTGCAGCATGAGTTCGATCCCCAGCAGGGAGCTGACCCACATGGCACAGCAGACCTCTCCTGTCCGACCCTTTGCTCCCATTAGCAATGTACATCAGTCAATCCGCTCACCTCCAGCACCTCTGGGTCTATATACCTCAGCTCTTGTATGCACAAATAAGTAAATCTTTAAATAACAAACAAACAAACCTAACTGGCCCTATCCAGGAACCCTGTGGTAAGGTATGGACTTGGGAGAGAGCCTCTACTTATAAAGCACAAACAAAATAATAAACCAATGTTACCTCAATGTCAGTGTCATTCACCCAAAATGATTGACAAAAATGCCTGAGATGTGCTTTACTTTACTGGTATAATGGTTTAGGAAACTGATTTTCAATGTAGTCAGAAAAAAAAAACAAAAGGATTATACTGTTGAACTTATTTTCATTAATTCATTTGCAATGTGGGAGACCTGGGGGAAACACACACGCATGCACACATGCATGCATGCACACACGCACACGCACACACACACGACACACACAAACATGCAGTCTGTCTTTGAGGTTGATGCTTCCACTGGTGCGTCCCCGGTTCTAACAATCCAGATGTGGAAAGGATGGAGCAGAGGACTGTTGTTTTGAAAACAGGGCAGCCATTCTCTGTAGGGTCAAGGTACTGTTGGCTGTTGGTGTGGTGCTGTCTCCTAAAGGTGAAATATACTGGGCTGTATTCACAAAGTGCACACCTAAGGACAGGTGGGTGTTTTTTATGTCAAGAAAAAACTCAAAGAGAATGGTAGGAGAGGGAGAATGATGGCTCTTGAGAAAATGCTGTAATCATCAAGATGAAAAGTGATTTGGGTCTACCAACAAAAAGCAGTTCCTGTTGTACCAGATTAATTGTCTCTTTTTAGACATGAAAATGCACCACAACAGAAAGTAAGTGGCTTTTCCAGGGAATAATGTCAAGAGAGTCACTGAAAGTTCACACAAATCCTCTCGATCTCCCATAAAAGCTTAGTTTCACACTTTGTCCCATGTGGAAACTACAGTCTGTGACGCATGAAAAATGAGTTTTACGAGAGTACTTCTGATTTTTAAGAAGGCTATTTGGCTTCATAACAGGGCAGTTTCCTGAGAGCACCAGCACTGTCGTTTTTACATTATTGCCCATTTCAGGCTGGCTTCATGATCACCGGGGCCGCATTTACATTTGGTGCCACGTTACGTGTGTGACAAACCTTGACAAAAGTGATGAGGAGAAACCACAGAGGCAAGAATGTCTCAGTCAGAGAGATCATTTTAAGTACGTTATAAAAATGAGTCACTTAGACCCACCACATGACGACAGGGCTTGAATGAGAAGTGAATGGCAAGTTCAGCCTTTCCCACTCAGTGTCGTTCACCCCCACATGCTTATTTACTGGGCTTCACCTGTGCCCTAGCTTGCAGGCTAGTTTCTGAAGGCCAAGGCCTTTGAATGACCCTGGTGGTGATTCCCTTTTATTCCTCTTTGGCAATGTTCTCAAGGTCCTGGGAGAACACATGGGAGCTGGACAGTTTGGTCCCGACATGGACACCACCACTGACTCATGTCCAGAGTGACCCCAAGGCAACCAGTTCTCCAGGCCACTTCCTTCTCTTGCAACAGAACCCAGAGCAGAGGACTGGACGAGTTCATGTTGCTGTCAGGGCTGAAACCAGGGCCCACAGGCAGCACCCTCTGCTGTTAGTGTTTTCATTGGCTGAACAGACATGAGCTTTCACAGAATTAGTCAGGATGATGAATGTTGCTCTGTGGCTTTTTTAAGATCAAGGGTCAGTGACAGTACCCTAGGAAATTTCAAGGCTGCCCCATTTCCCTTGCCTTCTGGCATTCTCATGGCAGGCTGGCTCCTGCCCCTGTGTCCTCACCTGGCCTGCTGGGCCTGCGCTTTACCTAAGCCAGCACATAATTTAACTCTGCCACCTGGCTGCTACTCCAGATTCACACACCCCTCCATGTTCTAGGTTAGCTTCACAGGAATATTTTTGTCTTCTGCCCTGGATAAGAATGTGGAGTGGTTTATTCTGGTCTCCACTCCTCTGCTCTAGCCTATCCTTGCAATAGGTTGTTTTTTAAAAAATTATTTATTTATGCATACAGAACTGAGGTACAGGGATTCACCAGAGACAGAGTGGAGAGCAGAACTGGCAGAATGACAAAGTACACTGCTGAGGGGAACAGCAGGCAAGATAGGAGAAGTTTGCTGTGTCATGTGGGTCACCTCCCAGGCCAATGATTGAACTCTGCGCTGAAGCAGCTGTGGGTAGTTTTGTATTGCTGCATTTTAATTCACTGTGCCACCAGGGAGGGCCCTGGCAATGTTCTGTGACAAAGACATAATACCACTTCTTAGAAGACTGGATTCTTTAAGTTGGACACAGCTGATTTCAAAGCGGGTTCAATCTTTTCCTGATATATAAGCACATATGGACATGAAGGTTGCTGGGTGAGAAGAGCATGCCCTTGGTGTTGGACTGCTGAGAATCAAACCCTGTTCAGGGTTCTCAGGGATCTTGCCCCCTTCCTCCGAAAAACGAAAACTGACAGGATCCTGCTGACAGCTGGGGTTAGCACAGGAAAAGCTTTTATTGGAGTGCAGCAGACAACAGCCTGTGAGGCCTGTGCAGCCCTGGGCTGAAAGTCACCCCGCTCCCTGCCCCCACAGTATTTGCTCCTTTGCTTAGAATAGAGGTAGGTGGGCTCTTTCCTTTTCTCCACCCTTATCCCCTTTTCAGAAGGATTCAGGCTCTGGATAGATGCCTGGTTAGAAAGGAAATCCTGCAGCCGCCTCTTCTCAGTGTGTTTACAATACATCATGCCAAACAGAACGATGCCATATAAATGCCATCTGATGATAAACAAGAGGTTTTCCCAAGGTTTAATAACAAAACTAAGAGTTTACGAGTAGATATCTATTGAAGGCTGAAAATAGGAACAGTCACGGCGTAATAAAACAGACCTCTGGGTGCCCAGACAAGCTGCTGCAGAAAATAGGAAGGACCTGTCACTCTGCCCAAGTCCTCCCATGGGAACATGATGCTATAGTTCTAAACTGGATTCTCACTGCTAAATCTCAAGATGAGAAGACATCTTCTTCAGTAGCTAGGATGAAAGTTCATGCTTGTGTGGATGAAGTTTCTGTGTTTTGGCTGGAAATGACTCTTTGAGGCAGGCTTGTCAGTGCTGCTGTGCATTTTCCAGTTCTGTTATACCCCAACTGCTGGTGGCTAGTGGACGGGAATTTTATCATAAAGGATGAAGAGGAAGCAGTTACTTCTGGAACCTTAGATGGCACCAACTCAGAGATGCAAATGCCATAGGATCGCATAGCCCTCTGGATCTAAGACAGACGATCGAGCCCATGCAAGGGCTTCTGGTTGCTTCATCTGGGATCTTCTGTGCATTGAAGCTTGGGGGCTGATGTGTCCCTGGACACATACCTAGCAAAGGTCTGCAATGGGATCTTGGGCCCCTAATGTCCTGCTAGTGGCTTCCTGAGTCAAACAAATGGGAACCATAACATCTCCAAGCCAAGTGACAAGACCTCCCTCATCTCACAGATGCTGCATACTTAGCTGTTTAAGGTGCTGTGCAGGCATTCACTGAGTGAAGACACCCGGTCATAGGAGACTGTTTACCCAAACGAATTGCCAATTTCTTTTCCGAATGTAAAGTTGAAAGAGTAAACACTCTTGATCTTGATTACTATAGCAATGCTTCCTAGGTAGTTCTGCTTGAGTTTGTGTATCCCTCAGCCATGATGGGTATACACAGATGCAGCTTCAGGAAGAAAAGAAGAGTAAGAGGTTTAAGCACATCTCTTAAATTGTCACTCCAATGTCAAGGTAGATGGGGTACTGGGAGAAAAATAAAGGCGTGAATTCTAAGTTCTCACACCCCTAAATAACTTTGCTGCTTCATCCTTCTTCTGTACCACAGTGTGGAGTTTGATTTGTTGTCTGCACTAAATCCAAATGGTTCATTTTTCAAATCAATCTTGACCCACAGGCATAAAGGTCGACCTTGGAAAAGTCATGCCAAAGGAGCTGTGATGTTTGTTATGTGATTATTACAACCCTTAGTCAACCTCCCATTTTTCTGCTTGAATCTATTAACCGTTTTTCCCTTTGTATTTATTTTGTGCTGTAGGAAGATGCTTCTTTTTATCCAAAGACAAACTAATGACCCTTTGCAAGTCCCATAAGTCACATGCCATCCATAGATTTCCTAATGGAATAATCCACGTTTCACAGACTATAAAAGAAGTATTTTCCAGTTGCCTAAATGAGGATTAATGAACAGATATTCCACAGACCTTTAGGGAAACACAGGAAACCTTTGGAATGGGCATTGTCATCAAAGCTCAAGCAACTTGCACACTATGCATTTGTAAATGGCCTTTTCAAACTACTCCAGAGGCACCATTTTCAAGTTTTGATATCAAGAGAAATATTTTGTAAAGTGGAAGTTTAGAAAGCCAAACCCCAAAGGCCATTTCTCTGATGGCTCCAATCTTTTGGGGGTAAGTTCTGGAATTAGAAGCGTACGAAGAGTTATATGATTCTGCCTTAGCTGACTGTAATGTGGCAACTATTCTCTCTCTGTCTGTCTGTCTCTCTCTCTCTCTCTCTCTCACACACACACACACACACACAAGGGTGGATAGTAGAGAGAGGAGCAGACCTGTACTGTCACACATGTTGTGTTAGGCAATAATTTCAAAATATAAAGCTGAAATACTTATGTGATACTGAAGCAAGCTGTAATGTCATTGCATACAGGGTGTTGGGGCTTTATAGCTACAGAGTGCCCAAGTCTCTGCCAGTCACTCTGCATAGTTCCATAAATATCCCCCTGCCCCCCAAACTTCACTTCCCCCTGTTCTCCATAGAAAAAGGTCTTTCAATAATGAGCAGCTGCCTTTTCTACAGAGCACAGGAAAAACATGATAAACTAGGTCACAGTCTCAGCTTAAACATATTCTTACACAAAATTTCTACAACTCTATATAAACAAAACAGAAGCTATTAACCACTTGCAGAACATCAACGACAAAAGTGCATTGGGTTTCTTGCAATTAAGCTGCAATGTTTTACAGTACAATTTTATTTATAACTGAAAAGAGTAAATAAATAAATAAATATATAAAAAGTTAAACAGACCCCTCCCGCCAAAGGCTTATTCTGCAAATTAACTTTGCAGTAATAAAACCTGTGCCAGCTGGAATCTTGCCCCATGCTCAGTGGCAAAGGCGGCCAGAGCAGGTATATGGCTGGGAAAATACAAAGTAGGGCATTTTCCACCTTCAGCCAGGGATGTTAATTGAACTTTGGCAAATGTTTAAAGATTTTTCTCTCCATGTTCAAGAAAGAATTAAAAACAGTTGAGCTGGGGAAAATGAACATCTGTTACTGACTTACACTCACCACCACAATGAGAAACATTCATAATTAAAGCAATTTTGCGCCCCTGCTAGTTAGACTGTAATCTTAGGTTAAAAATACAAATGTGGAGGCTCCTTATTGTCTTTGGGGCTTTCTTCTATGGCTCCTTGTAAAAAAGGTGGTTTATGCTGGGTTGAATTTTTTCCCTGTTGGAATAACAATCTCAGGAAACACATTTACGTAGAAAGATAGGAGATGACAACAGAAAGCGCCTACGCAACGGGGCCTCATTTTATGAAGCTATGAAACAGTAGTCAAGAAGTGTTTTATATTTGGGAGTTAAATACCTTTTACAGCTGTGTAAAAAACCAGAGCCATTTTGGGCTGAACGTAAACATTCCAAGGTCTATAAGGTTTACTTACATTAAGCAAGTGGACAGGTTTCTATAAATGGGGAGGGTTGTGTGTCACGCAGAACAGTGGTGACAAGCCTTCCACATCAAGTCATTTCCCACCAACATGCAGCAATTTCATCAAGAAAATCAGAATTATTTGCAACATGAGGTCGTCAAACTGTTGCCCTGGCTATTGAAATACCCCCTGCCATGGGTACATTAGGCTGTAAGCGCTCTGTCCCCCAATGCGACCTCCTGCTGCTGCCCAGTTAGCATTCCCCCAAACAGCTTCAATATAATGTTGTTCTCTAGCTCCTTAGTTCCTTCTCTTATTAAAAATGACTCTGCACTGCCAACTCTTAAACACACATTCCTTAGCCTAGCATTTAAGGATCTATGTGTCTGCTTCATGAATCCAATGAGCCAAACTAACTTGTCTGTACATAATCACTGTCTCCCCCAAACCACCCTTGTGCTGTGTGCTAGGTTTGGGGGCTTGGAATCAACAGCATAACACACACCTACACACCTTCTCATCTTTGAAGGTCTCTCTTAAATGCTACTTTCCCTGGGGAAGTTAGCTGTTCACTGCATTGCTCTCACATAAAAGTGACTATGCCTTCCTTTGAGCATTGTAAGGCTTAATTTAAGGTTCTTAGATTTCGGATTTTCTAGGGGCTATGTTCACACTTCTCTTCCTCTGTATAAAGATGTCCATCTTCCTGAGGGAAGTAACTTTAAAAAAATTCATCTTTGCATCCCCTACTGCATGGAGGAAACTTGACTGTCTCTCTTCTAGAGAGCTCGTATAACATTTTTGATTCTTGCCTCACATGTTGCTAAGATAGATGCACATACTTTGATATAATGACTATATGGACAAAAAGTACACTCACTTCTACCCATAAAACATGTGATTTGATCAAACAGATTTGCCAGGCACAGATGCTTCAATGGAATGGCTTTTTTTTTTTAAATTTAAAGGTTTACATATTTATGCATATAAGAACTGGGGTGAAGGCCTGAGGTGTGGGGAGGCAGTAAGAGGGTTCACCAGAGACAGAATGGGGAACAGGTGAATCTACTGAAACACACTGCTGTGGGGGAGCAGTGGGTGGGTCAAAAGAGGTCTGCCACACCATGTGGGTCACCCCAGTTCTTGTATGCATAAATAACTAAATCTTAAAAAAAATAGGTAATAAGTGAAATTATCTATCATACAGCATGACCCTGCTGGCCAAAAGACCAGGGCTACTACCACAGAGGTTGTCCACCTTGGAAGCATCCATATGTGCTGTCATCACTGATCCATTCTCACACCATGTATGCTACCAATATAAATGTGAGGAGGCTAGGAAAACCCCCAGTAAGAGGTGAGAGGGCAGAACACTGATATCCTCTTAGCAGAATGTGAGGCTTTTTCTGGGGTTTGGGAAAACAAATCTGGATGGTTTTCTTTCAAAGTGGTATTGGTTCAGCATATCTCTCCCTTCCCTTGCCACCCCATCAGCAAGGGAAGACAGAGGTGCTGAGGCAGCACATTACTTCTGGACTCAGTGTGAATAGGAAGTGTCATCAATATCGAGACTCATGGGATTCCCAGGAACAACTCAGCCAGTGAGTCAGATCATTCAGACATACAGTTGAGCCTTATGCCCCTATGAAAAAGACTCATATATGGGAACATCCCTGCCATTTAGGAAGATGCTATTTTTTCAATGTTTCCCACTCAGTAGGATAAGTTTGACAACTAGGAGAAGATATCAAAGAAGCCAAAGAATTAGGCCAGTCAGCAAACCTCTACAGTGTTGTTTAGCAAAAGTGTGAGTGGGTCACCAAGCAATGATGAGCTGGCGGGGTGAAACCACCTTGCATCTGGATGGGAACAGTGGCCAAACAGCCTTCAACCATGAAGACTGGCCTTGCAAAGATGAAACAGAGCAGCAGCTTGCAAACCCCATGGACCAAGCTAGGTGAGTAGTGCTAGATGACATGGGAGCTGCAGAAACACTCCCCAAAGCCTCCTTATCCTACCCTGGAATTTGACCCACAGAATCTGGCTGGTTTCCACAGATCCAGATTCTTCAGCTATGTCTAGGTCATTGGGAAACTAAAAAAAGGAGACCTTGATCAGGACCTGTTCCTGCCTTATTATGCACAGGAAAAGGCCCCACCATCAGCTGCTCTAGCACAAAACCTCAGCTACTCCTCCATTTCCCTCTCCAGCCCCTGATCCAGGTCCCACAGTTCTGCTTCCTCAACCCTGAGCCAACTCCATTATGCTAGTGTCATCACTGTCATTTTCCCTGGGTGCCTGTAACAACCCTCTGTTAGCTAGGCCTCCACACTCCACCCCACATTCACTCATCATTCAGAACAACGTTTTCACTTAAAAAAAAAAAAAAAAAAGAGTTGTATGAGTGATGGAGTATTATTTAACACAGTGGTGCTGATTAAATATTTTGAAATAATTACAACTATATCAAATTAACATGCTATGTGTTGGATCTCTGTACACATCTCTGGACACAGCAGGCCTTCATATGTTTGTTCTGAGTACTAACAAGAACACCCCTTCTAGTTACACCTGGGGAATCATCATCCTAGGAGCGCAGGGTATACCGAGCACTTCTGAAGGGCACACGAATGAATCCCATTTCATAGCTCACATATTTAGTAACCACAGGGGGAAGAAACCAGGAGTTTGAGAAAGACAGACCTGGGTAGGATCCAGGCACCCAGACTTACTGTGCCCCTGGGCAAGTTAGTAGTGCTGACCTTAAAATGAGCATGTAGCAAAGCAACCGGCACATTCTAGGTGTCCCTACATGGTGACTAACTTACATTTTAATACTTGTTTCTCCTGATAGACACACCGAAGTTCAATTATTTCCTTTGTCAGAGGGTCATTCTTCAACCTGTTTTTTTAAGGATTTTTACTCCCTAAATACTTCCTCCTGATTCTTTTTCTTTTAGGAAATCACTATTTGAACATTTCTGAAAAGCCAACGTTACTGGACTCAGTTGGGTTTAATCATCTGATTCTGCCTCTATTCTTAGGACAGACTGAGTGGGGTCTCGGGACACCCCACACCTTCTCTGTTTTCTTCTAGAACGCATATGTTTCCATTTTGTGGTTTCATTATCATTGCTCTCGTTATAACTGCCATAAATACACTGTTACATACCTACAGTGGAAAGAGCAATGAATTCAAAGTCTGAGCCCCTTTACCCACTCTCTCTGGGTAACTTTTGCCAGAGTATATTTTTAAAATATCAAGTATTAAACTGCCTTTATGTCACTAATTAATAATTGGCTCTGGCAAAGGAGAAAAGTAAAAAGCTCAGTTGGATCATTCTAAAAATAAATGGTAAAAATAAAATCTCAGTGTACTAGGTTTAGCATGCCAAACAGCAAAGCTGCACAGACACCAACAGAGCAGAACTCATGATGAGGGTGCGCTGGGATGACGGAGTCAGAAAGGCAGGAGTTCAGTGAGTGCTCTGTACTCCAAGGTCCTTAAAGACTAGAAGCAATCTTTTCTATTGCTTAGAAATCCAGCTAGTGATGACTTTATGGGTTTGCATGGTCTACACAATTTACTCTTTGGTGAAATTGCTCCTTGGGGAGGTTACTGTGAAAATTCCCATACAACTAAATATCAGGCTGAAGGGTGGGTACTGGGGGGTGCTGCTCCATTTTGGCAGAGGCCAAGGTTGGAAAACCAGTATCCCCAGATTTATCACAGTGCTTATTTTCTTCTCATTTAAAACAAGGAAAGGAGAACAACTGTGTTAGTGAGAAAAACCAACTCCAGGCGAAAAGTGAGACCAAAAACGAAGGTTGCCCAAAGCTCTGGCTGAGAGACCTGAACCTTATTTGAGAAAACAGGGAAATACCAACTGTTTCTCTGCTTTACATTTTTCTCTGCTTTACATTTCTCCACAAATTCCTTTGGTTTTTCTCAGTAACTGTAGATCTTTAGAAGTGAGCATGTAGAGACACAATGGTCTGAACTGGGTATGGGGTAAAAGAGACTTCCTGAAATATCAGAGAGCCAAGTGCTAAAGCCCAGAGGAGGTCACCTCAGGTTTTACAGGATCAATAAATGTAGGTGGCATAACACAGTCCTTCAACACGTGGTGTCATTTCCCCTGATTGCAGGACAGAACCAAGAGAAAATAACTCTCTAGAGACCTTTGGATTCTCCTCAGCTAACTCTTTGGTAGGAAAAATCCCCCTTTACAGTAGGGCAATCAAGGCTTGCACTCCCAAGCATGCATCCAAATGCAAAACAAGTTCTAGCACGATAGATATCCTTTCCTTTCACAGCCTTTCCAGGACAGACCTGGCCTGGGGGTGGGGGGAAGGGGGGCTCTCTTGACCATAGTACCTGTGCCCACAGCACCCTGCACTACACCGATGTGACTTTCTTGCTGCAGCTCCCATGTTGCCTCAGTTTCCTCTCTCTCCCTGAGTTCCTGAGGGTGTTCCACTGTTCGTGCTGGTGGTCCTAATGATGGCCACGCATGCTAAGTGCTCAACTACCGTCTAAGATGGGCGACTAATTAAATACAGGAGGAATCTCTATAATTTCTAAGAAAAAAGCATTTTCCCCTCTTTGTGGTTAAGTGCTAGTGAAATGGGCTTCATATTCCTTCTGGGAGGAGTCTAGGAATGTGCCAGGATCTGAGGCCCAGGGGAATCTTAATGCTCTGGGGTTTGCTGAGGTCTTGTGGCTAGATGACCGTGCCACTACATTATAGAAGTGAGTCTAGACCACTGGCTTCCAATTTTTTAAACACTATCCAATAAAAAACTATCCACTATCACAACTCAGAAAATCCTCCTTATCCCCCAAGCCTACATTAAATCTCTCCCCAGACACTTTATCCTTACTGTGATTTGCTCTGTTTTGTACTGGTCATAATTTACAAATACTGCAGCTGTGATGATCTCTTTATACAGTTCTGCTTCTAAAATCTAACAATGGAAGAATCTGGTGCTATCTTATGCCACGTTGTTTCCTTCTTTGCTCTTCTTACTCAGAAGTTTGGGGCAGTAATGCACCTCCTAAATTCAGGGATGGTAGAGACCTACATAACAAAGTCACTGCCCCACCTTCCAGTCTCCCAAGCTTTCTACCGCACAGGCAGAAAGGAAAGGGGTCTCTTTAACAGAACCCTTCATCTAAGTCACAGAAATCCTGTCCTACTAGACAACAAGTACTAGAGTGGTTTGAGGTAGCGTGAGGCTATGGTATTTTTACCAACTCATTTTTGTCAGTCTCACATTTAGTTGCATACATCAAAGACATTTTTTGTGAACACAGAAGACCATAAAGATGAACATGGTACAGCCATACTGCTGCTTTGTCACAAAATAAATGAAGGCCAGAGAGCTCCAGAGGCATATGTTTTGAGTTATTTATTTTGAAATTCTGATGTTTTCACACTGACCTTGACCCCCTTAGAGTAAGGCAGAGGGCAAAGCAAATCTTTGAGAGCCCTGCTTGCTCTGTATAGGTTTACCTTACCTCTACCATGCCTATGAAAGAGTTCAAGGGACCATCTTGTTCCTTGACATTTCACTAGCATCAAGGGCATAGTTCAAGGTCTCCAACATGGAACAAGGAGACAGAAGGAAATTAAAATTCAAGACCCCAGACATCCCAGTCATAGCACTTACTAGTCATCTGAGTGTAATTCAAGGCAAGGAGCTCCAGCTGGTGAGCTTCCTGAAGAGAGAGGGTCCTCAGATCCTTGTTAGAAGCCTGCAAAACTACAGCACTTAGCCCTGTTCTGTTCAGTGTCTTGTCAGTGAGAAGAATCAACAACTATTACATGGGCATCTAAGTAAATTCAGGCCGCTCAGAACACTTTCTAGACAACCTGGTATCACTCTGAAGAAGCCACAGATTGTCACCTTCTCATCTTCTGGAAGATGACAAAAGAGGCAAAGTATTTTGAGAAAATACCCACTCACTTTTCAGTCCTGCTTCCTTGCCAAAATAAAATACTTTGTAATAGAAAAATACAGACCAAGTGAAAAGAGGACCTAGGAGACTGTAAGTTACTATTTTTAAGAGGCACAACTACTAGGAAGATGAAGCCACTTTCTGGTTTACATACGGCATAATTCATTTTTCATTTTGCGCTTTTTGCTTGACCAAACTAAAATGACAACGCTTGTCAGTGCCTCACATTTCTCACTTAGCCAACTGGCTCCCGCACAGCAAAAGTCTAGCTTTCCAGTCTTGGCAAACTCCCTTCTTTTGACGATGCCAGGAAACAGATCTTTGTTGAGAAGCAAAAAAGAGAGAAGAAAAGTCCTTTTGGAGGATATTTATTATTTATTTTAGGAAACATGGGCCTATAGGTTATTTGTAGACATGTTAACTAGATTCCACTGAAGCTTAATTCACAATTTGTGTGCCAAGTAGTGTGTCTTATTACCAAAGGTGTATTTATGTTTCTGTGATGCATACTTATGACAGTTATTCCAGAAACATTTTTCTTTGATAGATTAAAAAAAATGAACTCTAATTTTTATAGCCACTTCATAATTTCAATGTTCTGGTTTTAGTTTCAAACAGGGCTGACTCATCCTGCAGGACACACCCCTCCAGGCTGCAGTGTGCTGCCCACAGATGTGGCAGGAGCCCCAGCATCTCAGTCAGCTCCAGGCACCAGGCTCTTGCCCACCTTACCCCTGCAGCTGAACAGCTCACAGCTGAGCTACACATTTTAATTTCATGCTTTCAAAATGTAATCATTTGTCAAGTTTTCTTAGTCAACTAAATAATTTTCTGATAGGTATAAGATAGCATATTCTAAATTACACACGTTTGCTTTACTGAAACCAAGTGGCTTTCGTGAAATATTTTTTTCCAAGCACTTTAAAAGGCATTGAAATACTAGTCACAGCATTTAAGTGCTTTGCCAAAATTAACTTTATCAAGGTAAATTTTAGGAAGACTTTGAACACAAAAGTGGGCAAGAATTTTATATTAGACACTTTTAAATATACTTACACAGCCTATCTCACACAGAACATATCATTTCCACTATACTTACACAGCCTACCTCACACAGAACATATCATTTCCACTATGTTTTAGAGAAATACGATTTTGTATTTTTTTCCTTAAAAAAGTATGTTAACTGAAAAATGTATCTGTCTGAAAATTAAAGCCCACTCTCTATCCCCACCCAATCAGGAATGCAAGCAGACATCTGAGCTGACTGACAATGGCAGGTGCTTTGTAGTTATTTTATTCAAATCAATTAATTACTTGTGGTCATTTGTTTGCGTTTTTACTCAAAAGTATATTGACAAGAGGAAAGCAGTTTCTCTGAAATACCTCATGCTTGTATCTGTAAGTACCTGGAACACCTTGGCTGTCTTTTAGCCTTTAAAAAAAAATAAAATAAAGTCTTTAAAAAGAAAATAAAATAGGTGAGTATCAAAACAGAACGCATGGGATATAATGGCAGTTTTGTTCTCCAACCACATTTAGTTTTTCATGGGTGAATTTCTACATGTGTTTCTATACCAAAGGGAGCCTGAACCTACAAGTTAGGAAAAAAAGTTACTGACTCAGCTAGTGAAGTACAAAACACATCTTTGACCTGATAAGGTGACACTAACTTGTTGCTGGTTTGATGAATGTAAACTAACACCAGCATCCAGTTTTCCAGAGAGAAACAACGAATATTTGGCACGAAGACGTGAGGGGTAACCAGCAACCTTCCGTCCCTGGCACGAGAGCTTTCCACTGCCTAAGTCTGTCCCTTCCTGTCAAATACCACTTCCTTTTTAGTGCATTTCCAAGAAGTATGAACAAAGCCCTGGAACAGGAGGGGGGAGATTCTGGACCTTGATTATCTTTTTAGCAAGAACAAATTAAAAGTTTTCTCATTTTTCTGCATTCTTTCTTTAATGCTGGGCAGCTGGGAGTGCCTGGGTATCATTTTATTGTTAAAACTAGACCCACATGGAAAAGACATTAAATACGTTTGCTGCTGTGATACCCACAAAGATGAAAGAACTTCTCTGATTTTAATATGCTGGGAGGGAAAAAGAAAAGGGTTTCTGGAAATGTACACATTTGGTGGGTCTGTGAGCTCATCAGGTGTTAAATCTACTCACCACCTCAGAAGGTGCACTGGAGACTGAGCAAGTGTTTGTTTCTTTCCGTGGAATCTGCACCGTTTTCCAGGCTAGTCTCTCTAAGTGATCATGTTTGGGTTGTGGTAATTTGCTTCCAAAGGAAAATTACTAAGAAGTGTGCCTGATGGGTGCTGGCACATGCACACGTGTGAGGCTCTGGACTTCAGTTTAAAGAGACTGTGTTCTTTGGGGCAGGCGGTGGGGAGAGGGAGGTGAGGAATACAGCCTTAATGTGTGCCCTTTAAAATAACTTTATCTTGCCATCTTTCATGATACATTTTTGGCTGGTGCACAGTCCCCTGCTGGGACAAAGAATGAGCAGCACCAATCTGGGGCCAAAATCTTGCCACAAACTACTTCTACCAGTTGAAATATGACTGTAAAGATCTTTGTGAGTGGAACTCTTGACAGTGGACATATTTCTGAATTTGATTAAACAATAACCTAATTAATAGTAGAAATGAAATGTAGGTTTATAATTAAACATAAATTAAACAAAGTGGAAGTGTCACTTTGTATGAACATTAATTTTTAAAAGATCACAGAATTGTGGTCTAAACTGGTAGGTTCTGAGATATTTTTATGAGAAGATAAATTATTGATCTGTTACTGCAGATATTTAATCTGAAAACAAGCTATTAAGTGACAGCCCATTATACAAACTTGGTTCATCTGTAGTTTCGACTGAGTATAAACACTGAGTAACTAACATTCTTTTCTGTAAACTTCTCAATATAACAAAGCACTGTATTTCACAAAAAGCAAAATACTTCGAGTACTGCTATAATTTTTAGTCATTAACTAATTCTGAGTCTGAGGACCAAGTGTTTAGCAACTAGCTCTTCCTTGTTTTTCCTCTTTTCCTACCCCACTTTTAAAAAATCTGTTTTAATATGTGTTGAATGATTTTACTTGGTTATATTCTTCAGTGTTTCTAAGCTAAGAAAGAGGAGAATAAAGGATTGCGCTTACTGTCTTTCTTCCAGGAAGAGGAAATTCCAGAGATTTTTCTTCCTTAACCTAGTAGATGTATTTACTTCCTTTGTTCTTAAATGAATTGTTTACAGTAGAGGAAATGTGATTTGCTCTTTCAAGGAGTGGGTGAAGTTATGGGTCCTGTTCTGCCTGGGCCACCAATTTCCTCTTTTTAACCAAGGTAAAACATATGCAGCGCAATGCACAGATCCTAAAGTATAATTCAACCAGTGTGTGTAAACAACATTCAGTCCGCATAAGGAATACAGCCATCATTCCAGAAAGTTCTCTTGTGGCTACATTTCCTCCTACTTCCCAAGTCAACTCCTGTCCTGATTTCTGCCATTATAGATCAGTTTGTCTGTACTTGAATTTCAAATGTACTCTTGTGTCTGGTTTCTTTTGCTCAGTATCATATTTTGATATTCATCCATTTTGGGGGTATATCACTATTTTGTTCTTTTTTATTGCTACAGAGCATTCCATTGTATGGCTAGATGACAATTTCTTTATCCCTATACCTTCAGAAGGACAACTTAATAGGTCACTGCTAATAAAGCAGCTCTGTACACCCTTTAACCTGTCTTTCGTAGAAAAATGCTTTCATTCCTTTTGGGTAATACGTAGCATGTGTTAGTTGGTATCCCTTAGTGTCTGGAGCCCTGAAGACACCTGATGACCTCTGTAGGTCTCATCATCTGAACTGGAACACCAGCATCAGGCCATCTCCTCTCATAGCAGTTGTGGGGACATTCTCAGCTGTTCTCAGGAAGCTTCTGAGAAGCTGTAGTCAAAACACACCCAGTCCTGTAGACCTTCAGATGCCCTTCACCTGATCCTATGACATTAATTATCTCCTCAGTGAGATGTTCAGTTTTTCCACATCCTAAAGCCAATGAAAATGTAAAAGAGCCCCAAAGTGAGTGAACAAAACTACCCACGCGCATCTATGATGGTGGTTGGGCCTACATAGGCACACCCTTCACCAAAAGAGGGGAAAGGGTTGTTGGTGAGTATAGTCATCAGTCACACATTGCATAAGGGCATTTCTATCAAGGAAGGACCTCCTCTACAAACGTGGTCCCAACAGACTATGCCAGTAGCCTGCGTCACCTAGATAACGTGATGTTCACACAATGAACAGGTTGCCTAAGGACACACATTTCTGGGAAGATACTAACTAATGCATGCCTGATGCACCTCTGTTAGAGGCACACAACATTCCATTTGCCTAGTGCTTTGCATTTCCATAGTGAAAACGTTATTATTGCTACTCTCAGTAAAACAAAGCCAGATACAAAATCTATAAACTTGCTAATTCTACTTCTACTATCCCTAGTCATAAAGTAGCTATCTTAACAGCCTCTGTGTTAATGCTAGCAAGGAATGATATTTTGTTTGCAGGTATGACCCCCTCTTCTTTCCTCTGAAAATGTGCTGATACCCAGAGCAGCTCATTGGCAAGTATTGCCTGTAAGGCACAATCCTGGAACCTGCCCTCTCTGAGGTTAGAGCAGACCATCCACAAACGTGCACGAGCAGCAGGGCTGGCGAAACAGGGTCTTCCCAAAAGGACAGAATTCAGTTCAGAGCAAAAAATGTTTTCTTAGTTTTGAACATGCTTTATAGCTACTTCCAGAAGCCCTCACTAAGCTAACAACAGCTGCCATTTCCACCACTGGAGACCAGTGGCTCCTTGACACATGGGTGTATTCACTAAGCAGGAGTACTGAGGGCAAGGGGGGCTTCTCAAGCTGGGGTCCTCCTCCAACTGGAGTTCAGAGTGGCGGTGTTAACACAAGCAGTTGCTTTATCCCCATCTTTATCTCATCAGTTCTCACAACGGGGGAGGAATTGCCTCTAATATACATATGAGGAATCTGAAACTTGAAAGTTTCTAAGACCACCCAGCTTTCGAGCAACAGAGTTATGATTTGAATCTAGATCTCTGTGATCTAGATTTGAATCTAGATCTCTCTTGCCCTCTAAGCTTCTAGGTTTGGAAGGTGACTCAGAAAACTCCAGATTTACATTGTATTTTTTGTTACCATCTCCAGGTTTGCCTATGATTCTCTAAGCTGACATCTCACAATGATCTTGGGCTATAAAACATTGCCACAGAACTTTTTCCCACTGATCCCATTTTATTCAAAATCCTGTGGAATCTACACTGGTTTACAATATCTAAGACATTCTGTGGGTGTGAATATACAACTCATAATGGTACTAAAACATCACAGAGGGAGTGACCTGTATCTCTGTCTTATAGTCATCTGTGCTGATGATATAGTCCATCTGTGCATACATCATGCTCAGTGTCTGTCCAATACACTGTATAACCTGCTTCTACTAAAGTATGTAAATTCTAATCTACAATTCCTTGTGCTTTTTTGCATACCTCATACCAGGCACAGTGCCTATGACAAAGTAGATGCTTAATTTGTTAAATGGAGAGATGTCCAGTCCTGGCACTGTGGACAACAGTGATTACTTCACTTAGCAACCACCTCAAGTAGGGTGCATTATTTAAATGAGTCTCAATTTTTCTGCCTTTCAAGTGGGGCCAGTAATGGTGTATGTGAATGGCTTTTATGCCATATAAAGAGTTATTAAAGATCCACTCATTACAGATCACCATAAATTTCACTATTTTCTTCAAATCAAGAGAATGTTTTGTCTGGGAAGGTCTCATATGAGGTGTGGTTGTGGAACAGTAATGAAATACTATTTCTTTGTTGCCATCCTTTATTCTACCAACACTGAGGAGCAAGAGGCGATCAAAAACAAGCAGCCATGTAAGATGGTGGGTAAGGGAGAATTGGCCATAAGACAGAATGAACCTTGACCCTCAGGAGCAGAATAAAGGCTTTGTAAGTGAAGCAAAAAAAGATGAAAGGAAAAGGACTAGAACATAGTAGTATATAAACAAACGAAAACACTACAGGTCAAGGAAAGGCATGCTGGTGGCAGTGAACATGCCATCAGGCGGGTAATATAATAACATCTTTCCTGCTCCAGTTATAAGACAGCACATTTCTGTGAAAAGGGTAATAGAAATCAAGGCGATTTTTTAAAAATAGAAAGACTACAGAAAATGGTCCTTAGAAGTCATCCAGGTATTGAACTCGTTAGGAGCAACTTGTTAGAAATACCAAACCACGACTTTGGATCCCTATATAGGTCACAATATTTAGTAAGGATGAAATAGTTTACCTTTCTTTTCTCCTGTTCCACCATTAAATAGGATTCTCCCTGAGGTTTTTCTTTTACTTCACTCTCTTCTTTTGGGTGGGATGGAAGTAGGGGTGAAGGAAAGGTATGTTGGTTTAGACCTTTTTTAGTTATCTTTCTCTAAAGTTTTCTGCCTTTATTAAGTATTTTGGTTAATTTTCTTTTCTAAAAATGAAGGCAGGAGGTGGGAGAACAGTTCACTTTAACCCCATTCAGTGGAGCTTCTAAATTCAAACAAAATTCTGTGTTCTGTAAGTCTTTAATCACAAAGTAATTTCTATCCTGAGGAGAAAAATCAATGCTTTATTCTTTTAAATTACTCACTGTTTGTCTATAACCCCTGAAAATTTCAAAATCCTCATAAATACAAATAATTTGTTTCAAAAGTCAGAGGAATGTTAAGAATCTCCTAGAAAGCCAAATAGAGGAGACACATGAATAGGAAGTGAAATAACACAATGTAGAAACTCAGTTTAAGCTTTAATCGATATAATCTGTGACTTCATGGTCGTAATACGCAGCCTAAACAAACCCCCCAAAATTGGTTTAATTACCTTGGGCGCCTCTCTCGTTTAATACTTGAATTTTTTCCCGTGAGTGGGCCAAAATATATATACAAATATTTTCCAAGAGAGATTATGCAATGCTATTATAACCAGAAATCCAGCCAACACTTTCCATGGCTTCTACATTAAGACATAAGTGAGCATCTGTTCAGTCCCATTGGACTCATCTCTGGAGTCTAAGCAAATGGCCTACAGTAACCTTTCTCCAGGCAAGAGGGAGCTATGTGAACCCAAGCAAGAAAACACTCAGTGGTGATACGGGTCACATTTGACAACAGTGGTTTTCCAACTCTGGATATAAGTTTGAATTACCTAGTCTGAAAGTTTTTTTTGTTTTAAATCCTAATGCCCAAGTCTCATTCACTAACTGAATCAGCAAAGACTTAAAAACACTTCATGATGATTTCAATCTTCAGTCAGATTGAGAGTCACTGTTTTGAAAGATTCAGTGGGTAAATATGGAGCGGAAAGAAGAAATTACTTAGTTAAGCCACAGACACTATCATATTAGGGTAACCAGAGTTTACTTTTGGGGGGAATTAGGATCACAGTGTCTATACAATTTTAAAAACTGATTTTTTAAAAACTGACACCTTTGCATGTCATTTCATAGTGACATTGTTGGCTGCAAAGTAATCCACTGTTTAAAATGGTCATTGTTTATTGGTGATTGGCTTTTGCTTTAAGTTTACTCAAAGCCACAATTAAGACCACATTCCCTTGAACTACAAACTAAATAAGGCTAAATGGATAAATACTGAAAAGATAAAACAGTAGTACAACCATAAACTGGGGAGACAGTTTGCCAATTTCACTGGTGTAAATACTCCCAAATCCAGCCAATTTTTGTAAATTAAGTTTTCTAAAAACTTTTAGTTTTAATGGAACACACCATGCCCATGTGTTTATGTGGTTCCACAGCTGCTTTCTTACTAAACACCAGAATTAAGAAGCGGAGCTAGAGATTCTATACCAGCAAACCCTGAAGAGTTTAATATCTGTCTTCTAGAAAATGTTTGTTGACTCATGATTTAAATCATTATAAGGGGCCTGTTTGCACATGGGATAAAGTTTCAGTACTATGAAGCTATTAATAGCCAGTGCAGTATGAGTTCAATCCCTAGCCAGGGAGCTGACCCACATGGTGCAATAGACCTCTCCTATATGTCCACTGCTCTCCTCAGCAGTGTATTTCAGTAGATCTGCCTGTTCTGCTCCTCACTTTGTCTCTAGTGAATCCTTTACTTCACCTCGCCCCCCAGTAAGTCTGGCCTACACCACCAGTTTTAGTTTGTATCCATAAACAAACTAAATGTTAAAAAAAAAAAAAATTCTAAGCCTCCATTCAGTGAATAAAATCTTTATATATGTACATATATAAAGAAAAGTAAGCAATGATAGAAATAAAAAGGATAAGAGAAGATTCTTTTGGAGTTTAGAAATTACAAAATAAATCTTGGTCCTAGGAAATCCTCAAAAGTCTAGGATCAAGTTGAACTGAGTGAAGTCTAGGCAAGGCAGTATATTTTTTAAAGTATTTTATAAAATTTTCTACAAGATGACTATTACTTCTGGACCAGGAATGTACTTTGAAAATAGAACTTCGAAGAGTGAATTTAGGAGGTAGAAGCTTGGAATACTATTTATAACATGGTAGTGAAAGTGACTAAAGCTACATTAGATAGGAAAAATAAGCTGATCTCTGTAACTACAGGTAAAATAACATTTCAAACATTGGAAAATGTACACAATCAACATAGCACACGGTGGGGTTTCTCAAACCATTTCCCCTGCTAATTTTTATGTTTACATGGAATGTTCTTCAAGCAGCAAATAACTTACCAATGAGCTTGACAGAGTGAAAATGATACATCTTTACCACAACATAAATTAATTCTCTCAGTGGGAAATTGCTAAAATAGGCAAGGTGTCAGAAAGATTTCTTTATGTCTGAAGGAAAAGGAAATGATTCCACTTTTTCCAAACATTCTTTCATGAAAAATAATAAGCTCTCACCTTCAAACTGTCTTTATTTTCACTGGGTTCTAGGGTACCCGTTACTAATTGGGCATTTATAGTTTTCTGGCATTGGCTGTGATTCTGTCCATATTTAGTACGGTATAAAACACATCCAGGTATAAAACTGCCCCCATAATTCATAGTATATATGAATAAATATTCATAGAAATACCTAGAAAGGGGACTGTAGACTTATACTACATTCTCAATGGCATTCCCTAGATTTACAAGGTAAATATTATACAAAGATCTTAGAAGAGAGAACCTTCACAGAATAACATATAAGGGAAAAATGGCGATCTCTCTAGAGAAATGAACAGATGCCCAATACATCTGAAACAGTTCACTCTCTACAGAGGAAGGACCTTGACTCTGTTCCTAAAGTTACTAGCTGAACAATCTGGTCCAGAGAACAAACATTTGTTGGAGACTGGGTGGATACATACGTTATCACATTGAACTCTTGAGCCAACACCTGTAGTGGGGTCAACACCTATAGCGTGGTCATTACTGGTGATTTGTGACAGGAGAAGTTAAGGTAGGCTTTCTGACCTGTCTGCCTTCCTTGCCTATTCTGTCTTTGAAATGCCCCCTCCCGACACAGCACAGGATGTCTTGTCCACAAATATGAGAACCTGAGATACTCCTTGAAAAAAAGGAACCATACGGGAGCAAATAAGTTTGAGAAACTTACTGAATCTTTGTCTTGGCATAACAATGCACATTAAAGCCCTGCAGTATTAAAGAAATCAATTTAACTTTGTTTAAATCTTTATTTCCCCAAACTTATTAGGGAATCTCTTTTCTACCAACTACTGTTTATTTAAAATAATATTCTGACACACACTTTGAGAAATTCTAACATAGTCACCTCCGTAGATGAGATGCATGAAAGAAAAATATAAACTGTAAGAGAAAATAAATATTTTTATCCCAGATCAAGGAAACAATTCTACAAAGAAGATGGTGTGATAGTAAGTGGCTTCTCTTTATTCTTAAAATCAACCAGCTCTTTAATAAGATGCACAGTGCCCCTGTCCCTGCTGATTCAACCAACAACCTGTGGTTTACTTTCAGGATCTAGGCACCAGCCAGCTGCCTAACCCACACAGGCTTTGCAGAACAGTTCCTGCTGGCATCTAGGAACATCAGCTCCTCTGTTTCCCCTCAACTTCTACTCATCTTTTGGGGTTGACTCATCTGACTGGGTTGAACTTGTCTCTGGATGGTCTTCTATCACTGCGCTCTGTGTGGCACTGGCCTGGTTACAATGCTCTATTTATTGATGTATTTATTTGATTAATGCCTGTCTATACTCCTCCTGGAAGAAGAGAAATATTCTGTGATTTTCAGATGGAAATGAGAGGAGGGAACTTTCCAGGATCTGCACTCACTCTTCCCTGTGGGGGAGCAGTGACTGAAGGGAGCTCTGTGCTGGGAGAAGGGGCTGAGTCTGCTCTGTGGGGACCCAGGATGCTCTTGGAGTTTGTTCTTGTTAATCACAGGGCAGTTTAGGAAATAAAACTCAGGGAAAATATGCTAGGAAACCCAGTAGTTATAATCTGAATGCCATTCTGCAGTCTAAAATTATATTTGATCTGCACCTCTGACTCTTGTTTTATTTTTCAGTTGTTTTCACATTTGGGAGGGAAAGACTAGAGTTTCTTGCTGAGCCCCTGGAATGCCAACATGTTCCACTAAGCCTCACTAAGCCAGGACAAGGGGGAGCTGTCCTTAGGCTCATATTGCAGTTCAGCGCCCAGCACCCAGGAGGCACTCTAAATGTTTAAGAATATTTTTTTTTTCCAGGAGAAACTTAAAAATAAGCAAAAAATAGGGGAACAGTGTAATGAATCCTTAGGTACTCATTTATCATCAGCTCCGACAGTAGTAAACCCATAGCAGCCTGTTTCACCCCTCTGCCTACACTCCCTGGAACAAACCCAAGATACTGCACTATTCCACCCATACATATAAATGGTAGAAGTTGAGAAAATGTCAGAAGATTATCATCCACATAATATAAACAATAAATATTTCTTCAATAACAACAACAGGTGAATTAATCAACAGGCTCTACAGAGATGGCCCTGAATCACTGTTTCAGGTCCTCTTTTGCCTCCAGTGTATGCGTGCACACACACACATGCACGTACACACGCATGCACACACACGCACTTCCCCAGCCCCCACCTAAGGGGGTAGAGCCAAGTCACTCACCTGTTGGAGTGCTGCTGCGGAATGAAGAGGAGGGGGTGATGGGTGGGGTCACGGGGGGAGTAAGGCTTCCACTGCTGTGGCGTGGTGGAGTGGACACATTCCCTCGAGTCACTGAGCTGGACAGGGTCAGCGAGAGCTTTGGCTGAATCTTCTTTTTTAGTGTCTCCTGCTCTCGGCGAGCAGCATCTGTCATGAATCTGCAGCGAAAAGGGAAGGTAAGTACAAGCGTCTTCTCCAGAGTATGAGGGCTTATGGGGAAAGAGTTTGTTCGTAGGTCAAAAACACCTCAGCTTCCCTTTTCCCACATGATGAAATGATCTTTTTTTTTTTTTAAAGATTTATTTATTTGTACATACAGAATTGGGGTACAGGCCAGAGGCTCAGGGGCAGCAAGAGGCCTCACCAGAGACAAAGTGGGGGGCAGAACAGACAGATGGATGAAGTATGCTGCTGACGGGATCAATGGGCGGGTCAGAGAGGTCTGCCACGCCATGTGGTCACCTCCGGGGCAGGCGGGAATCGAACTCATGCGGAAGTGGCTTTTTTTAGCTTCTCTGTGCTGTGATAACCCGCTGCACCACCAGGGAGGGCCCTATGAAATGATCTTTTAAAGCCCATTGCTCAAAGATTCCCAACTACACCAGGTAGAGAGGCATTCTTCTCTCTAGATTGGTCCTATTTATTGTTCCTGCCTCCTGACTGCCATGAAAACAGATTCTTCTCTGTATTATTCTGGGCTCTCATGATGTTACTTTAGATTTTAAGGTTTTCTTCACTGATGAAGGTCTTTTCTCCCTAGCATACTGGAAAGGTGTCATACCTGCTTCTAATACACGAACAAGCCCACCTCAGTAAACAATCACAAAATGACTGAATAAGTCTGTTCAGATTCAAGAAGGTGGGAGAGAACTGTGCATGGAATAAGATCAGTACTAAGGATTTATTTATGCTGCGAATTAGTACTCACCTAGGAAAAATGACTTTTCCTGATTGCATCATTTTGGAAACTTCAAACTTATTCTTTCAACAGTTCTGATGTTAGTAATATTCCAACTATTTTCTCACTGTGTAAGCTGACATTTCTTAAATTCATGCAAAACAAGTTTCAAAACTATGTGGAGAATTGCAACAACTTTTTGTATTACTGACAGACTTGTTCAGCTGCATTTTTGAAAATGGTGATAGATATCCTAGTATTGAGTGTCTAAAGTGTTCAGGCAATAAAGCAGATTCCTGTGCCCCCCGCCCCCCAAGGCAAAGAAACAATTTTCACATACTCTTCAAGTCTTCAACTATGTTTTGACTGCCTTAATACAATTCATCATAAAATGATCCCACCGTACTTAAACATGTATTTTACTCAAGTCATTTTACAAGCTGCCTATAAAACTCCTCAGCAGTTGTCTCCATTACACTATGAAATTTTGGAAGCAAAAAAATCACTCTAATGCCTACTAGTAGCTTAAGAGTCGATTAAACATGAAACAATATTACAATAGTTAGAATGACTTAAAGATCTTTTCTATTTGGAACATGGGTGACACATTTTTCCAATGGTTTCTGCAATACAATCTAGATCTATAAATTGGATTGCATGTTTCAAATTGAATTGCAATAAAGTTACATGCTTTGCCTTAAATGCTTAGGGTTTGTGTTATCAGAGGTGATGATTTATAAAGAAGGAGGAAATAATAGTGCAAAAACAGAATTACTTGCATCCTACAGCCAAGTACTCCTTTTATTTTAGATGCAGTTAGCCATACTGCTCTTAAAACAGCTTTTCCCTCTCATGTTAACCTCTCTTCAAAACATACACTCAGAGAAAACTAAGGAACCAGAACTTTTTATTATTCTAAATAGTACTGCTGTATGGCACCGTGCCGAGCTTCTTAAATTGGGGGTACAGTGTGACCAAACCCAGGATAAACATTGCTTCTTCCAGCAAAATCAACTGTTCTCAATGTAGATCACTGAAACTAGTTTTTTAAGATAGTAAAATAAACACAGATGCGCTATATAGTCAAATGAAAAATTTACATCTTCCATTTTAGTAAGATCTTGGAATTTGAAAGCTAAGGGTTCAAATCCTAGCTATGTTACCTACTTTGTGACTTGAGATAAACTGATAAAACTAAACCTCAGCATTTTTTTTTTGGCACTAATAATTGTAGTAGGGAATGAATTAAAATGCATTTTTGGATTTTCTGCAGAGAATCTGATCTTCAATCAATACAATTCTGAAAGATCACAATAATGTACACACACAGCCTCTAACTCCCCCACTTGGGTTTGATCAGTTATGGACAGCAATCTGATTTTGCTTTATATTTGCTAAGTGCTTCCTAGAAGCCAGAATGAGGTGCCATGTTAAAAACATTAAACATGAAACTCAAAGCACCTCTGCCAACCCATCTTTCCCTCTACCCTTTCTCTTCCTCCTCCTCCTCTCTAGGATGGTAGTTATGAACTTGAAGCTACACCCATAAATCATGGCAACATGATTTATTCCCACAGCCACTCGATTTATTCCCATTGACAACAAATGCATCCATGGACATCCAAATGCCCAGAGGTGCTGGTTAAATTCACCAGCCCTCATAACATTGAATCATTCTTTTTCCCCTTTCACTTGTTCATCAGGATTTCACCTTTTTATTTTTTAAAGGTATTAAACCCCAAAGTTTTAAAAACAATGTCCCATCAGTATGGCTATTTGTCAAAAGACAAGCACATTCCCAATGGTGAGGACTCATAGGGAGAAACAAGTTTACGAAAGCCCCCTGAGATGAAGTAACGGTTGTGAAGCAGTGAGGACAGGAGATACTGGCTCTGACCAGGCCAAACCATTTCCCACCTTCCAAGTTGATTGCATTCTGACATGTCTTTGAAGGACCACAGTCCAAATGTTTCTTTGTCGGGATTAGCAGAACTCCATAAGCACACAGCTGGGAAGTCATGTCCCTCTGTGGTTGGTGAGCTTTTCTCAGTGGGTTTTGACATGACACTGTCTTTTTAAAAGCCCTTAGTAATTAGGGAGCTAACATGGGCTTTAGGAACAGAAAGAAACCAGGGGAAGTCAAATCACGCAGTCCAGGCCCCCATTTTTCACAGAAACTGGGAATTTATGCAGTGACCTGTTCGCCTGGCTCTGGCGGCAGAGCTGGTATTAGAGCCCAGTCAAGTCTTGGGACTGACTCCAAGATGCCCATCAGTCACACTGCCACCGCAGCAAGGAAAAACCTGTTTCCCTATCTTCACTTCAGAGTCAAATTGAAAATGTTTAAAGAGGTAGAACTCCAGGCCTGGGAAATGCAGGTGTGTCACCCTGGGGCTTCTATGCTGAAAATGGGGTGGTCAGATTAGCCAGGGGCGGCAGCCTGTGAGGGGCTTCTGGCTTTTGATGGGTCCTGATTTGTAGGCTGACTGGGTTGTGATCTAGCACAGGCTGGCTAGATCCACCTCACCATTTCCTTTCAGTTTTGCAAAGGGGGTTGGGGGGTGGGATGCTCTAACCTTAGTGCCTTGGGACGGGCTTGTGTTGGCATGTGAGAGCTGTTAAATTTTCAGGGATTTTATAAGCCAGTAGAGATAACTGCTATTAAAAATTAAATGATGGAAACCAGTAATTAAATCGACTTTAAAGCAAAGGTTGTAGTATTCCAGGATGATCTGTTCTTGATGATTTCACTCCTTTTGCTATAATCTGTTATATCAAGGTCATTTACATTAAAATCACACCTGCTTGAGTATAATGGACCAGGCAAGAAAATAATAAGAATAATGAACAGCCATATAGCAGAGACATTTTGTGGGGGTGGAGTGGAAAATGGGATCAAAAACGGGGGGGGAGGAGGGAAGTGCACGGGACTATGGTGATGGCACACAGGTGACTCGGTGATGGGAAACCCACGGGGATTACAATTGAGATGAAAAAAAAAATGTACAAAATGATGTAAAAATAAACTGTTCATAGAGTGAATCAAACAATCTAGCTGACACGATAATAAAAACATAATTTTCTAAGAAAAAAAAAATCACACCTGCTTGGTGGAATGACTATATAATGGTGTAAGCCACAGTCTCTCTCCACCTGAAGTCAGGTGGGCAGCAGGAAACTGATGGAGTATTCACATCATAGATATTGACAAATACTACAAATCAGGGATTTTTCCCTCCCCAAAAGTGAGTTGCTAATTGCTTAGCAGAACACTTTGTAGTTATTAACATTTCTTAATGTGGAGAAAAGCATATGGACCAGGTTTCTTACCTACTCATTAAGGAACAGACCAATGGAAAGGAAGAAGATATAAGAATGGCTTCATTTTCTTCTACAAATAACATCTCATTAAAGAACACTCATGGAAAAAAGTATAGACTTGTGACCATTATGTGTTTAGAAATATTAAAAACCTCTTGGAATATTTACAGTTGACTGTATATATTTATAAGCTCAGTTTAAAGAATAAAAAAGTGACAATCTGTTTAGTCACCACTTAGCTTGTAAAAAACAAAACAAAAAAACTACTACCAGCACTTTTGAAGTTTCTTACATGGGAATATTTTCCTTCTCTAAGAAAAATATCCAGATACAACTATAGTTGATTTTTCAGAGAACTTTCCCTCTAGTATTGCTTTATCTAAACATAGAGAAAACTGAATTTCTCTTAAAGAAAGAGAATAGTCACCTGAGGGCTCATTTACTGTTGACTAACCGGCTGGAAATCTGCGGTCAGGCAAAGTCATGTTTTCATTTTGAAACTGAAACTGCCTTAAGATTAATTTTAACTTTCCTACAAATCAGAAATGCCTAAGTTACTTTAATTTAATATGGCCATTTATAGTAATATTTGTTATTACTTGGGGAAGTACATATTCCTTAAGTAAATTTTCAAGACTCCATTATAAATCTTTTAAATCCTTAGACCACAAAGTTCATTCAGTTTGACATGTTGATCGTGGAAACATGAATATAACACCACAGGGGGAAATATCAAACTGCTGGTCCAGGGAGACCAGTTTCAACCACAAACTCAGGAAATTTACAGAATTCACTGGAACCTGGGCAGAGACCCCACTGCCACCTCGCTCTCTGGTCAAACACCGAAGGCTAAGTGTCCTGCTGGGGAAAACCACTTGGCTTTCACCAGCTATGGAGAACCCTGCGACAGAAAGACCACTCAAAACTTGAGTCTCTCTCAGAGACACCTGAAAAGAATCCAAGCTATGAGATGCGCGGTGTGGTTTGTTATTATAAGACTCTGGAGAGGGCATGTGCTCCAGAGGTCTAAGCTGTGTGCAGGGAGGCTTGTTTTGGGGGAGGAAGCAGATGGCTTCCGATGTCCCAACACTCTGTTTGGGCCCCAACCCCCCCCCCCCACTTATATATATTTTGCATCATTATTTTTATACAGTGTTTGCTTTATCATTTTGTGCATGGTCCCCAAGAAATTTCCACCACCAATTCACTCGTGTACCATCATCATAGTCCCTTGTGCTCTTCCCACATTTCCTCCACCCCTCACTAAGAATGTCTCTGGCTTATAGTTACCTGTCAATTTTGATTTTTTAAAAATGAGATTTATTTGTGCATACAGAAATAGGGTACAGGCCCAGAGGTGCAGAGGCAGTGAGAGGATTCACCAGAGACAAAGTGGGGAGCAGAACAAGCAGATCGTCAAAGAACACTACTGAGGGGAGCAGGCAGGTCAGGAGAGGTCTGCCTCGCCATGTGGATCACCTCTGGGAAGGGCAGGAATCTAACTCATGTGGAAGTGGCTTTAGCTTCTTAGTGCTGTGCTTTAACCAGCTGCGCCACCAGGGAGGGCCCAATTTTGATTTTTACTTTGTTATAATTACCTCCGCCCCTCCCTGTTCTCTTATCTGGGTCCCCTGCATTCCTCCTACAAGTGAAACCATCCAATATTTCTCTTTTTCTTTCCTGCTTACTTCACTGAGCATGATCCCTTTCAGCTCCACCCAAGTTGCTGCGAATGGCAGAAGTTTATATCTGATTGCTGAGTAATATTCTGGCATGTATATATACCACATCTTCTTGATCCAGTCATCTACTTTTGAGCATTTGGGTTGTTTCTATAATTTACCTGTTGTAAATGGTGCTGCAATAAACATAGGGGTGCAGGTGCTCTTTTGAATTAATGACTTTGTGTCTTTTGGATAGATACCCAGGAGTGGAATTGCTGAATTATATGGGAGGTCCATTTTTAGCATTCCGAGGAACCTCCAAAAGCTTTCAATAGTGGCTGGACCAATTTACATTCCCACCAGCACTGTTGGAAAGTTCCCTTTTATCTACATCCTTGCCAACATTGGTCATTCTCACTGGTGTAAGATAGTATCTCATTGTGGTTTTGATTTGCATTTCCCTAATTCCAGTGAACATTTTTTTATATGCCTGTCAGCCATTTGCATTTTTTCTTTGGAGAAGCGTCTTTTTAGCTCTTCTGCCCATTTTTTGACTGGGTTGTTTACTTGGTTTTTGTTGAGTTATGTCAGCTCTTGTAGATCTTTGTGATCAGTTCCTTATGGGCATTATGTGCAAAAATTTTCTCCTAATCAATGGTGCATCTGTTTTGGTTAATGTCTCTTTAGTTGTACTTTTTAATATAATGTAGTCCCAGCTACTTTTTAATATAATGTAGTCCCAGTTACTTATCTTTTCCTTCACTATTTTTGCTCTGGGTGATGTGTTATTAAAGATGGTACTGAGATGTATGTCATGTAGTGTTTTGCCTAAATTTTCTTCTATATCTATATATTTTATGGTTTCAGATCATATGTCTAGTTCTTTGACCCATTTTGTCTTTTTTTTAAAAAAAATGTTTATTTTTACATCATTTTGTACTTTGTTTCTTCATCTCAATTGTAATCCCTGTGGGTTTCCCATCACTGAGTCACCCATGTGCCATCACCATAGTCCCGTGTACTTCCCTCTCCCTTTTTTGATCCCATCCCCCACTCCACCCCCACAAAATGTCTCTGGTATATGCTTATTCGTTAGTTTTATTATTTTCTCGCCTGGTCCATTATACTCCTGCTATGAGCGAAACCATCCGGTGTTTTTCTTTTTCTTCCTGGCTTATCTCACTAAGCATGATCTTTTCCAGCTCTTTGATCCATTTTGAGTTGGTTTTTATGCATGGTGTGAGACAGTAGTCTAGCTTCATTCTTTTGCATGTAGTAGCCCAATTTTCCCAGCACCATTTATTGAATAAACTTTCTTTGTTCCATTGTGTATTTGTAGCTCCGTTGTCAAAGATTAGTTGTACATAAATTTGTGGGCTTATTTATGGGTTTTATATTTTATTGCAATGGTGTCTGTTTCTGTTACAGTACCATGCAGTTTTGAATATTATGGCTTTGTAGTATAATTTGAGGTCTGGGAGCATGGAAATGGAAATCCCTCCATTTCCCTTCCTCTTCATCAGGAGAGTTTTGGCTATTTGTGGTTTTTCTTTTCTTTTTTGTAGCCCCATATGAATTTCATCAATATTCATTCTATTTCTTTGAAGAATGTCACAGAAATTTTAATTAGAATAGCACTGAATCTGTCAATTGCTTTTGGTACAATTGGCTCCAATTTTTTTACTTGTTAACAACATTGAGGAGTTTGGGGTTTAGGGATATATGGACTCTACCATGCCTCTGTTCCTTCCCAGTTCCAGCAGTCACTGATTCCAGCAATAGCTTCATGCAGTGTTTTTCAAACTACTTTTGACCTCAACCCTTTATGGGAAATGTATTTCATACTGGGAGATGATATGCAACTGGCAATGTTGATCTCACCAGAGCTCTGAAAACTGGAGAAATTTAGAATCTGTCTGGCTACAAAACATTTTGGGAGGCAAATCCTGATAAAGTGCTGGAAGGCTTAACTGTATTTATTGTATTTGTTGTAAAAATTCATATGCTTCCTTAATTAATGTGTTTGACTATGAAGGTTTGTTCCACACCCTTCCAGGACTGGTATGTAATTTACAGAAGTTGTGCCACTATACCTTTTTGAATTCAGAAAAATTATCAATTATGATATATATCTGCTGCAAGGATAAGGATTTTTATGTAAATATTTGAAGCAAAAATGTTTGCAAAAATGACATTTTTTTCTGTTATTTTTCATTAAAAAAAAATCCTGTTCTTACTTTTCCAAGGAAGGCATACAGATGGTCAGAAAGCATAAGAAAAAGATGTTCATCCTCTTTTATAATTAGGGAAACATAAATCAAAACAGCAATGAGCCATCACCTCACACCTATTAGAATGCGATTATCAAAACAACAGAGACCACAAATGTGGAGAGGATGTGGGAGAAGGGGATACTTGCGTGCTGCATGTTGTTGGTGGCAGTGCAAACTGGGCAAGATGGAAAAGCCTCAACAAATTAAAAACAGAAATTCCACCTGATCTAGCTATCCCATCTCTGGGTATTTACGTAAAGAATCCAAAAACACTAATTTGAACAGATCCAGGTACCCCTGGGTTCATTGCAGCATTATTTGCAAAAATGAAGGATTGGAAACAATCGATGCGCTATTTGACAGTAGAGTCAATAAAGATGTGGTGTACACACACCTACACGCACACACACACAAATGTTGCTCAGCTATATAAAGAAAATGAAATTCTGCCATTTGAAACAACATGGATGGACCCAGAGGATATTATGCTTAGTGAAATAAGCCAGCCAGAGAAAGACAAACACCATATGATTTCACTTACATGGAGTATGAGTATGGAGTAAGTAGTGCGTAAAGAGAAACTAAGTAAAACAAAAATAAACTTTTAGACAAAAGTAAACTATAAGACCAAATTAATGGTTCCAAGAGGGGAAGGAATAGGGGGACTGGCAATATGGGTAAAAGGGCTCCACTGTTTGGTGAAGAATAGAACTGAACTTTAGTGTTGGATATCATGTAGTAGATACAGATGTTTACTTACAGTGATATAAAGCTGAAACTTATATAAAGTTATAATGCAACATAACTTTAATTAAAATAATTAAAAAATATTCAGGTCATGGTCTGCAGTTTGAAAATATTAGTGCAGCAGTTAAGATGTTGTACTTGGAGGTAGACTGTTTTGATTCTAATCTCTGTTCTATGCCCTCCAGCTGTGTGGCTTTGGGTAAGTTCTGAACCTCTCTGTGCCTCACTTTTCTCATCTGTAAATGGTGACAATAAAAGGCCCTATCTTAGGGAGTTTTGAAGATGCAGTGAGTTAACATGTATATAGTACCTGAAATACAGCAAGTACAGGACCTCGCACTTTGTGTCTGACAGACGTCAGGTTTCTGGTTCATATTGAATAGTTCTTGTTCTTGAAATTCTAACTCACAATTTTTTTTTTTTATCTCTGATACTTGTGTTAGTAATGCAGTTACTTCTGAGCTGAATTACTGAGCTTCAGGATATGTACTGCCATCATGGGTTCTGCTGGTTCTGAAGGTAAAGAACAGCTTTTACTGAGCTGGCAGGCATTTATTCAACTGCTGCTATAATCACGGGTACATTCAAGAAGGTAGTCAGGATAGCTGAACATGAACAGAATGTTTCTCCTTTTAGGTACAAATGCCAGGGGCCAACTATAAACCCCTTCTTAGCTTCTCTGGCTTAATTTCTTGAGAAGAATCAAATTAGAAACTTAGCAGGGCAGACAACTGGCGACGGCTACTCAGCTAGGGGAAGGGCCTCTTCCTATGCAGTCGAAGGCGGCTCTTCATGTGGAGAGTCCTCAAGTTACATGGCTCAAATGTGGGTCACAACCAGATGCTCTGTGCAAAGCAACACACCCAGCTACCTCATTTGAAGTTCAAAAGCTTTGTTGTGCCTTTTCAATGGCCCTTTGGGCATTGCCATTTTCAGTGAAAACAAGTTTGTGAAACCCAGAAAGCCTTTGAAGAAAGCTGCTGGGAGCTGGGAGATAGACCACTAGATTCCAAACAAGCTCATATCTGTAACTCAGGCTCCAGACAATGGGAGTTCTGAGTGGACAAGGACACATCTATCTTTCCAGTGGAGAGTCCAACTCTCCTGAGGCGGTTTTCTCTTCTCTGTTATTACTGCTTGCGATCTAGGACAGGATGCCACAGTCAGCAAGGAAGCAAAACAAGGGTACTCAAGTAGAACCTTGGGAAATGGCCCAGGGAATGGTGGGCACATTTCAGGCTGAGTCATGTGTGGCCCATATGTCAAAGGATCTGCTGCTCAAGGTCTTCATGTAATGGCTTTCAGAATGCACATCTGCTAATAAATTCATGGCGTGGGTCTTCTCAAAGCCATAGTGAAGTCAAAGGAGTATTTGATTTGAAAACAGCTGGCCAGTGAAACATGACCTGCCAGGAGCAAGTGGAGTAAGTGCTTACATTAGGAGAAGGGCCTATTCTGCTGATATGGGAATTTAATAAATACTTATACTTTTCAACATACAAAAGAAAATTTGGAGTCCCAAGTAACACTTATTTTGGGAAGTTTCTAATAATGTTTGAATAATCTCATCCTAGAGCTATTTCTGACTTTACAATCTGAGGCCTATGGGGCAAATTTTGAGGCTTCATAAAAATGTTTGCAGTGTCACCAAAACTCTGAGCCTCTCTTAACACGCTGTTAAAATTTTAGTGCAAAATAATAAAACTAAAAGTAGTACTAGGAAACACTACCTCCCTCTCCCCCCCCCACACATCTGATTACATTAGTTTGGCACGCAAATTGTGAGGTTTCTGTGCATAATTTTCATCTGATATTCAGAAGGGTTGTGGGCATAATTTATGAGGTACATAGCCAATGAATAAGATGTTGCTCCTGGGGACCAAACCCAAACTGATAGTTTCATTGCATTAAGTGAAAATCTCTCCCTGCCTCCCTTTCTTGCACTAAGTTTATATCTGACACATATAGAAGCATACAGGACCAGGACTTTGAGGAGTTCTGATTTAATTTGCATAAAATAAATTAACATGAGGGCAAACCAATTGTATAGCAGATTCTGTAGCTAATTTTGATTCTAAATGCTCACTTTACTATGGGGACAAGGAGAGGAAAAAATAGGGAGAGCAAGAAAAAGACAAGTTTAATCTAGTTTCTTGAAAAACTTACTTTTTGTATTTTTGAAGGCAGCTACTGTTAATTTACCTTCTCTATGGCATAATAAGCGTTGATATTCTAAGACTTTTAAATACAGTAACATTGGGTTGCCAATTTTACCCTGCAGAGTGATAGACTATCTAATACCATCTACCATGACCAGCCTCTCACTAAAGAGAAAAAGGCTGTTTAACAACCTTAGAGTAAAATAATCCTCTTGAGGGAAAGAGCTCTACATTTTTAGATTATGATAAAAGTAGAACAATATGAAATTTATTATTATTCTTAAATTGTCTCATATATATATTGTTTGCAATATAATTTATAATTATTCTCTAGATATAAGTCACTAAAAATATCCAACTTGATTTTCTATCATTGCCATCAAAAAGTTCAGTTTCAAGAAGATTGAACAAAACGAGACTGCTAAATTTAGAAGGAATCATCTGCAGTATATTGGACAAACAAAAAGAAGCCAAATACAAGAGCATCCAAATCTAGTAAGCTCTCCTTTCCAGAAACTGAGAGGATGGTCAAGAGAAGCAAGCGTCACCCTAAAACAAGACAGAGGAGCAATGGGCACTGGATGTCCCCTGCTCCCTGGCCCAGGCCGCTTGGAGCGGAGCATGCAGACTAATGAAACATTTTCACGAACAGCATCATTCAAAGGCAAGCAGCTATTTTGAGAAAGTACTTTTTCTCCCCCAAACCAATAATCTCTTTTCTGGAATTTTAACACTCAAATTAAATTCATGCACTGAAGCTGAATGACTGCAACAATGAATAAAATTGAATTTCCTTCTATCCTTACATTGCATATTCCCAACAAATACTGGGTATTTTCTTATAACTAAGGAATAATATAGTCAATCTAATGAAAGCTCTGGGTCAGGTCCCAGCAACCACTATTTTAAGCCACAGGTCATCATCAGTTATCAGTCCAGCAATTAATTTTGGTTTGAACAGAGTAAACCAGGGTCTTGTTCTCCTTTAACGCCAAGGGTAAAGATTACTTCTGAAAACAACATCCACGTATCTTTGGCTTGCAGGTCAACAAGATTATCCCTCCCTTGGCAACTATCTCCTTTCCATTCCTTTTCTAGTTTTATTGAATTGGGAATAACAATGGCTATTTCTTACATATGGTTTTCATTGCTAATTTGACATCTGTGTAAAAACCAATGAACAAATCAAAGAAGTTGCATTTTATGAGGGTTTGTGGTACAAAACTACAAATAGCTTCTGCGTTTTCTGGTTTTGCCTCCTCTGCAAGTAAATTAAAAGAGCTATTTGAATACAATTCTATTTAAGGTTTCAATGTGAACTGTTAGTGACATGATGCATAACTCTCCTCGGCAGCTGGGAGAAACTTAAAAAACTAAAGAAAAAAGTTGGATTTAGAATCTTTGGAACTTGAGTTCCAGAATCATTAATAGCTATGAACAGAGCCTGGTGTTTGAAAGTTTAGGTTTTGGAGGCAAACTCCTAATCTGATTTAGTAGGCATTCTGGTGTGGGCACATTATTTTTCTTCTTTACTCTTGGGCTTGTCATTTATGAAACAGAGGTAAACCTAACACCTACCTCATGCAGGTTATTGTTAAGATCTTGTTAGATACAGACATGAAAAATATTTGGCCCAATTTAATCCTCTCTATTAATCAGGAAGTTATTTAGCTTTGGAATTTCCATTGGTTTTGGTCCTTTGCTCCTGATTCTACATATGAAGCCGTGTCTGGCTATGTAGTCCACAGCTGGATTAGATCCCTAGACATTAGGGATCAATTATCTCCATTTCCAAAGAAGTACTTTTCTGAACCTCTGAAGCTGCTGTGACTATTCAGGTAAGCTCTTCTGAGCAGGTAACTGAAATTTCGCTAAGGACAAAGGGCTCAAATCTAGCACCAGGGGGGTAATGTGCATGGTGGGTTCTGGCTAATGAAATATTGGATTGAGAAAGGAGTGAAGTGAGTAAAGTAAAAGATTCTCATTGTTGGGAGAAATGTCAAATAGGTAGGTTTGTATGACAGGCCTTTATATCACCATCCACTGATTAAAATGACATGTGGGCTCTCCCTCGTGATACAAGGGGTTAAAGAACAGCACTAGGAAGCTAGTTGTAGCTGCTTCAGCATGAGCCAATCCCTGGCCAGGGGAGCTGACACACAAGGTGCAGCAGACCTCCCCTGTCTTGCCCACTGCTCCCTTTAGTTAGTGTATTTTGTCAGTCTGCCTGTTCTGCTCTCCACTCTGTCTCTGGTAAATCCTCTCACTGCATCTGGCCTGTACCCTAGTTCTGAATGCATAAATAAGTAAATCTTTTAAAAATTAAAAAAAAAAATGAGATGTGACTTGAGCATCTGCACCCACTCTGACTTATGCATTTTACCTATATGCATTAATCCCAGCCTAGGCATGTCCTAGCTCATCTAGTGCATCTTTATCTACCTCAAAGAATCAGAGGGCAGACAAATAAATACCTACAAAGCTGATAATGTCCTAGAGTAGAGCTGTCCCCAAAGTGAGGCAAGGACTTTATGAGCATAGAACTACATGCATCAGGAAATACAATTCTAAGGACAGGTAGATGTTTTGTTTTATTACTTATATCATCAAGTAGCAGCCAGTGGGTTACCAATGTTTGGGAATATAGTCAACATTTGTTTTTGAATGGACTAATCCACTTAGGTGGTGAAACAATTGTGGGGCAAACTCAATTCTATACATGGGCTGTCACTTCCCAAGTATATTTCTTTGGGCATAACAAGCCTATATTTCATGGGCCCCTTGGGAGTGGATTTTTTTTTTTCAAAGTGGTGCACCCCCCCCTCCCATTTTGTGGCAAGCCTTCAATTAGGCAGCTTCTGGACTACAGAGCTTGATTTTCAATGTTTTCCAGGAGGTGGGTATCTCATAAATGTCTTCAGATATTGATTTTTCACATATGCACACACATCTGACAACTGAATAACCATTTTTTAAAAAATAAAGGCACATGAATTTCTGTTTCTTCTTTCTGCTTGAGTGAACCCAGTGAGTTTATGAATACTGAAATAATTCTTAGTACACTTAGATATGGAGAGGGCAAGAGCATTGGTAGTGGTGATAATTTAAACTTTTTACTAATGGTATTTTCAAAAACAATACAAAGGTAAAGAAATTAGCATGACAAATTACCATGTTATCAACATATTGACACCCCACTTAAACTTTCTTCTCCCTTTTTAGGTCATGATTACTGTATCATGTACACACTCCTCACAGTAAGTTTATATGATCACTTGAGAAAATATCTATATGGGATTTAAAAAAAAAATGGAAGAATAAAGTGGAAGGGAAAGGAAATTTTTCATACCTGGGAAATACCTAATGAGTACTCAAAATTGGATAAGATGGCTAGTGGTATTAATTTAAAGGTCTCTCCCCCGATCATAAACTATAATACTTGCAAAATTTCAGTGCTATTTTACAGAGTTTATACTACTGAATGACATGCTTTAAGATTTATCAACTGGAAAGGTTTGGCTAAATGATTGCCAATTTCTTCAGTTATCGAGACCCTGCTATAGTGTCAACGGTGCGATACTGTGGACATCAAAATGGCCCTTCTGGTGTCCTTTAAGATGCTATAGTTGGTGGGGTAATGAAACAAAACAACTATTCAGTATTGCTTGGAAATGAATTTATATTTTACAAGATCCCCCAGTCACCTTTCACCACATGTTTTACCCCAAACTGGGAATTTACAAGTACTTTGGAAAAAATCAGGGTGTTTAAAATTCTGAAGAATGTCACTGTACTGAACTGCTAATGAAGTGTTCTTATAATGCTTCTGTTGATTGATAATAACTAACCTTCATTTGCATGCCCAAAGCACATGCTAATCCTTAGCATCAGCTGGTTCCCAGAAATGTAAGTGCCCTCCAAATCCTGTTTATTCTGCTGGTTTATTTGGCGAAGCTTTTCTTCACAGAGGGTATAGGCCCCCATTTCAGGCTAGGCAACCTGATTATTCCAACCCCCCAATTAGTGTAATTAAAGCTTTACTGGTTGCAGCCAGGATATAAACCATGCAGCTCCCCCCCTTGAAATTCACTGCTTGATGAGTGTGCAGGGCTGGTCTAGGACGCCAGAGGGTTTCCTGTTAAAGGTTCTGCACCTATCACTTAGGGCATTTCTTACGCCCAGGGAGCCTCTTTATCAAATCACACAGAGGAGTCAAGGTGTTCCCTTGTCCCTTAATCCCCATTATTAAGCAAAGCAATGGGCATTTTCAGACAATGCTCCTATAGATGCTAGCTCAATGGAAATTTTTCTTATGTTATTATACCCTGGGCAACAAGGCTTCGGCCCTAGCTAAAATAATTCTAAGCAACCTAGTAGAATCTTGTTAGAGCCTGTAGCCCATTCTTGAATTAACCCTCCTGAAGAGAATTGCTCAGAATTTTGCCAATAACTAAACCCCAACGATCTACATCTTAAATCCATGGTTTTTAGATATTTCTGCAATGAACAAACTAAAACATGAACAGCTCTGGTGAATGTTCACAGAATGTTCATGTTAGAGAAGGAGCATGGGGAACACATCTAAGATCTTACAAAAACATTTCACAATGTACTATACACGTAACAATCACGACTGGAGATATTATCCATCCCAGTTTACAAATGATAGAAGTAAGCCACAGGGAGATCAGTTTTCCCAAGAATTCACAGACAATAAATACCACAGAGGAAACAAACAAAAACACTAAAGATATCAAGTGTAAATACAACAGCAACTGGCCATTAAGAGTCCTTGGGCTGTCGCAAGTGTCACCAAGTAGCTAAACTTCTAATTTGACTTTATTCTGATCAATTTCCACTTTAATAGCTATAGGTGGTCAGTGATTTTCAGATTGGCTCTTACAGGGACAGGACATTTCCAGAGGTCCAAAGGTGTGATTAATAGCTGGTAAAAGTGCCATTATGGACATCCTGGGTTTGAATGGTGGCAGGACAGAGTGTGTAAACAGGTGAACTAGCTAGATTTGGGGGGCATCCAGTCAGGAGGCAAGCAGGAGAACGTATAGGAGAGAGCAGGGCTGGGAAGAGAAACCTAGGAAAAATGCCAACATTTCAAACAGAAGAGAAGCCTCTGAAGTTACTTAGTTACTAAGGAATAGAATTTTTTTTTAAAAGATTTATTTATGCATACAAGAACTAGGGTACAAGACAGAGATGCTGTGTGTGTGTGTGTGTGTGCGCGCTTTTGTGTGTGTGTGTATTCACTAGAGACAGAGTGGGGAGCAGAACAGACAGATCTGCTGAGGGGGGCAGCAGGAGTGACAGGAGAGGTCTGCCATACCATGTGGGTCACCAATCTGGCTGGGGATCAAACATGTGCTGCAGTGGCTGCTGATTAACATCATGTACTGCACTTTAACCCCTTGTGCCACCAGGGAGGGCCCAGGAATAGAATTCTTACATTTTTCTAGGCTTAATTTATTTCTCCTCTTCTATATTTAGGTTAAGTACTTGGGGAGGGAACAAATATACTGTTTGAGGCTGAAGATCTGCCTTTTGTAAAGAAAAAGAACAATTATTCATGGGACTGTTTTGTGCAGATGTCCTCCCTCTGAAAGGCAGGTATTTATGCCTTCCAGCTCAGAGTCTGGGTACACTATGTACAGAAAAACATGAGCACAGGACCTTGTGTCCCATGGCTTTGAAATAACACATAGGAAGTGGTTCAAATCAATTTCAAACTGTCCACAATCTCCCCTAAGTTATGAGATCACAGCAATTTGCTGAAATAACATTCTCAGGCAGGTCTTTGCTGTGAAGGTACATTATGATGATTTTCTTTTAAACCTCCCTTTTAGTTTGCTGAGAGAGGCTTCACAGAGTTATCTGATCCTACAGTTCTTACTGTGTAACCAAAGTCACCCAGAGAATAAGTCTAATCCTTTCCTTATTGGGAGTGAAATGTCTGCTCACTATGCCTTTGTAGTAAGGAATTTTTCTTTGGTAAGACCTGAGACCGAGCTGTTTTCCTTTGGAGACGGTGAGAAAAATCTTGGACCAGTTTATCCCCATACTTTCTCCTATGGAATAATGAAGTCTGGAACTCCCACTGACTTCAAAAGGAAATTTCTCTCTCACCCCTATAAATGGAGGTGGGTGCAGTAGTGAAGGAGGAAGGAAGAGGGGGTAGTGAGAGGTGTTAGCAAGGCGATAAATGAGGCTGCTAAGATTAAGGTTAAAGTTAAAACAAAAATCTTGAAACTCAGAGTTCTGAGAAGCCCATGAAAACATTTCCAACTTTTTTTCCTATGTAATTTACAAAGAGGCTTTGGTGGCTGTGCACAGCCCACAAGGCCCTACAGAACACAGTGCAGAGCCTGGGAGCGAGGGATTCTGGGAATGAAAACACATGAAGCGTGCAAACAATGCCAGCATGGCCTATTAAAATTGGGAAGTGCCTGGAGGGTGCCAAAATTAAGCTCCCATTCTCCCCATCTCACTCCTGATTGCCTAAGGTAGAATGTGCAATTCTGGGGTTAAATTTACATACAGCCAGCTTTCACCTCACTCACACAATTAGCCAAGAGTTCTTCCTTTTTGTATCACTCCCTGGGAGAATAGAAGGAATTTGCCAGGAGATGCTCTACCTTTCAGGATACTTGGGAGTCATTTATTTAGTGGAGAATTCACTGAATGGAACCTCAGTGTCTTTAAAAGTTAACTCACCTCTTGAGGGTCCTGGAGACTATGCTTGATGGGTCTAATAGGCCCAAAGGGATGTCATTACAGAAATGCTTCTACCTTTTTCTTTTTGTAAGAATAGAACTAACTTTTCCGATTTTTTTTAATTAAAAAAAATTTCCAATGCAATGACTATTAAGGAAAAGAACCAGAAAGGACAGCGTTTTTGGACAAGTGGAGCAGGTGAGAAAAGTGGTCTTTCTAAGGCCTGGCATATCTGGCTCTGCCTGGAGGCAAAGGAGGGAAAGATCAGGACACCTCCCTGTGAACACAGCTACTTGGCCTGGCCCTGGGTTGTGTGAGCTGGTTCTGGGGCCCTCCCAGGGGCACAGGAAAAGGGGGTGGTCAGGGCACAGATTGGAGGAAGGAGGGAAACTACTTTCTCTCTTTCAGGTGGGGTGGAAGCTCAGCTCAAATCCTTCCTTCTCCTCCACCTCTTGCCTGACTGAAATTTCTAGGAGGAATTCAGGCTGCTTGTGGGAGTCCTCTTAGAGGCCTTATTCCTTTAAGTATAAGCAGAGGTACTTTGGCCCACCTTCTGTCTGATCTACCTTCCTTTCACTGTGCATGAAGTCTAATTTCTCTCACACATCCTTGTTAAACTGCACTTAGCAGAGACTGTGGTGCAGAAAAATAGGTAGGAGACCTGTATTCAACTCCACTACACACAAATCATGCTTGTGGTCAAATTTTTAATCTCTGTGGACTTCAGTTTTTGTATCTGTAAAATCATTTCTCTATGCCAGGTCTGGAAGAATATTAAGGTGACTTTCCAGGATACATAAAACACAATATAGTAAAATAAAATCAAGCAATTAATAAGAAGGGCAGAAGAAAGAAGGCAAAAAAAAAAAAAAACAATGCTGGAGACATAGGAACAGAGGAAAGAAGGGAATAAAATGAAATGAGAGAAAGCTCAATATGTAGTTGTGACATGGGGTGAATGTTCCAGAGAATATTTGGAAACTGGAAAGTTCTGCACAAATGTAATGAACTACCCCCAACATTTTTAGTAGCTATACTCAGAAGGTTGGGGGCAGCAATGCAAGTTAGCAAGAACAGGCGAAGGAAGTATGGGCCAGGGAGTTGGGCTCCCAGCTGTGCAGGTGCTGCCAGAGGACTAGGGAGAGCACAGGACTCCCAAGCACAAAGTGGGGAGTATGCTGGGAACAGCTCAAAGCCTGGATAGGCGAAGGGGGCAGGCCCAGGAGCACTTCACCCTCAGCATCTGCTGTTTGTGCTCCATGAATTCTGTGTACTGCTTGTTTCCAGATTGCATTTCTGACTTTCCCACGGTAGAAAAGCAGCCCTCACATCCCTTACTAAAAATGGAAAGTCCTGTTCACCAGCCAAGGAGGGGTGGTGCTGGGACTGCTTCCCCCCCCCCCCCTATAGGTCTCCCATAGAGATGTATCACTTCTCAAAAAAGACTGGGTGACAGTGACTTCATCTACACAGGGTTCTTTCAGAATCTCAGATCTGTTCATCCTTGATACCATCCCCTGGTCAACATTACCATAGAAAAGAGGTAGTGAATTTCCCAAGATAAGCATAAGGCTCCTCTGTTTTTTAAAAATTGTCCCCTCTGGTGTGCTAATGGAACCTATTTTATTTGTGGCAGCAACTAGAGCACCATTTACCTTACTAAAGCATTCCCAGTCAGTGAAGAAATGACTGCTAGCTTTTAAGCAAGGATTAGACCTACCCCTTCACCCCAGCCACCAGGAAGATGGCAACCGCCAGCCATTTTAGTGACAAATTACTGTTAAGAGTTTACTATCAGGATGATCCCTTCAAGCAGGCACTATTAAAAAAATAATCACCATCTGCTAGACTCCCTTCTCTTTTACTAAAATGGTCATTAATTACTGGTAACAACTAATTTCGTCTGGATTTTATTGAGTCATTATAAAATAAACAGGGGAGGATAGCAGGCTTCCTGCTTTGCTGAGGGCAGAGATTCTTTATAATGCTGTTTCAAAAGGGGGCTGTAATAAACCACCAAATTCCATTTAATATGGTAATTATAATTCTCAAAATTCATCCTTCCTGTGGTTAACGAGTGCCTTCTTTCAGCTTTGCTCAGCCTGACTTCAGCTTTGGGTCATTAAATAGCAAACTAGTTTGCACCCACTGTTAACAATAGATCTTTCATGGGTTATTGCCTAATTAATTGAGATGCATAATTTGATGACTACAACTACTAAAAATTTTCATATTCCAGGTATCATATAACAATATGCTATCATTGTAGAGTAATTAAAAATGGAGTTAGTTTTAATGTGCTGATTAGGACAGGTTTATTATCCTGGATAAGGTGAAATACAAAGTTTTGCGGATGTTTTTCAACTACAATATTTAGGTTAAAACATTAGAAACAAGTCATTAATTTAATAACATGCTCATTCAAACAAATCATAACTCATTTCTTTTTACTGCAAAAGTAATTGAGTAATGAATAATGAAAATCATCCCACTGAAAAGGGCAGTAAATATGTTGACTTTATTATTAATACTCAATTTTGGTTAATAAGGCAGCTATTAAGTTTGAAACATGATGAATTTGATTTATTGACTAATTTAAGATAGCAGTGTGACTAATTTAAGATAGCAGTGAAATATTATCTAGTATATACTGGACTTCTATCAAGAGAAGGTTTGATCATCACTCAAGTGGAATTTAACTGAAATTTCAATTGATGTTTAGAGCTACTTAACTTACTCTTATGTTGCTTTAAGAATGTCAAGGGTGTGTGTGTGTGTCTGTGTGTGTGTGTGTGTGTGTGTGTGTGTCTGTGTGTGTGTATGTGTGTGTGTGAGAGAGAGAGAGAGAGAGAGAATGTGATTGGGGAGGGGGGGCGGGGGGTGGCACCTACGAGACCTTTCTTCATCACTCTGTACTCTGGTGATTAGAATCCCTAGTCAATCAGTATTGGTGTCATCATTCTAAAACCGTCTAAAAGGAATCCATAATAAAATACCAATAAGAAATTAGTGCACTTAAAAGGTGATCTATCCTGTCTCAAATGCAGTATGTTAGTGATGGCTCAGGGGTAACACACTCACACTGTAAAGGATCTTCTTCCTTCTAAAATAGGATTACAGTTATTTCTTGTTATTCACAGTAATTATGCTCTATGAAGTTACCTTAAACACTGAATGAGTATATTGACCTTGACTTAGTGAACACTGAGCAACCATGCCATGAGAATTGATTCTGGGTTTTACAAAGAAATTTTATAAATTGGGTGAATTTGCAAATACTGACTTCACAAATAATGAGAACTGACTGTACTTGTTCACCTATGTTTTCCATTATGTATCTACTGTATTTTGTTTGCAATTAGAGGATACTCTTGACCCTGTTATAGGCTCTTCTTGCCAGAACACATATACCTTATTTAATAAAGTGGTATCAGTTTCTGGGAGTTACTGAGTTTTAGGAGAATTGGAATAGCAATAGCAAAATATGTATTTCAAGAACTAGCCATTTTGAGGACATTTCAAATTCTTGTTAAACATTTTCTTGTTTATCTACATATTTCAGAGAAAGGATTTCATTTTTCCTCACTAAGAAAAGTTCAGTGACATCTGGGGTTTGTAGAGTCCAAATTCAGATTTTTGGTCTAAATGTTTAACAAGAGACTTCTTGTGGAAAGGATATTCACAACTTATGGAATATCACAACATCTAATATTTCCACCTAGGAGAGCTGAAATTCAACTACAATTTTTACTGGTACTACTAGAACCTGGGGCAGAGATCACAACTTTTTCACCTGCAGAATGCTGACCCAAGATTTGAAAATGAAATTTCATATGACCATCCAGATGTCCAGACTCTGAACATCAGTAGTCCTTTCTCACTGGGACAAATTTTTACAGAGTGATAATAAGCTGAAGGCAGAGAAGCACCTGCCTCCAATAGAAGGAACATGGATTTTCAAACCACTCTTAATTTTTAACGCCCAGCCAGCTATGCTCATTTGTCATTTGAAATTCAAACTGACTTTTCATTGTCTACGCCTTGCCTAGACAAACTTTAATATTTAATAAATACTAATGCCTACTATGTGTCAGATAGTCTCAGAATAGCTAAATAAGCTTGCACCCAATTTGAAGAACTTGTACTAGGTAGAAAAACCAATACTCAAACAAACAAACAAAAGCAACTAATAGATCAGTGGTTTTCAGTTGGGGAAAAGAAATGAGATCTAAGAAGGATTTTGATTGGCAAGGGACAATAAAAACTGGGGTCCTCCATGAGCAGCTGTGTATGTGTATTAGGTTAGATAAGGTATAGAGATACTATATTGAATGGTATTTGTAGGATTGTGTTGCTTTAAGAATGCCACTTACTTAGATAGGAAGATTCACTTTGGGAAGAGTTTTCTTGTGTTGCTTAAGGTGGACACAGAGGGACCTTTGCTTCTTTTTATGTCTTCTTCTGAAATATACTAAGGCCCCGAGGTAGATTTGGAATGTCCTTAAATAGTCCTTCAAGGCTCATGAGCTTCCACCTAAAAGGGTCAGTTATGGGCTAACAACTTGTGCCACAAAAGTAGGGTTCATGTTGACTTAATTGGCATATTGTTAAGCCCTGTTTTAGGGAAGACCTGGCTAGGCAGGTGTGTGTACAGAGACCTATCCATGGGTGCTCTGGATTGATACAGTGGGGCCCAGTTGAGCCTGTTAAGCATTTTTTTTTAAAGGGGTGCTCCTTAACACTGAGCTAACTGTGTAGAGTACAGAAACAGGAACACTTTGACATGAATTGGACATAGCTGGATAGTCAGTGATCTAACAGAAAGGGAACCTGCACAGCCACAGTGGGTCTTGAGGAGAACCAGAGGGAGCAATGACTTGGGTCTTTCTCATCTCCAAAAAAGGAGGCGTCTCCTGAGAGCTGGGATAAAGCAAGGAGAACACTGCTGGAGATTATAGTGTAACTTATGATCCACAGTTGAGATACCAACACAGAGTTTCTTACCTACAAAGATGTGGGGTAAGAGTGGTTTGGCATGGCTAGTTGAAGAGTCTCCTTCTCTACTTTATCATTCCTACTATATTGGATGCTCATCTGGTTGCAAAAATGACGTAGGACTTCCTATTATTACATACTTTCATGGAGGAACAGTTATTTTTAAATACAATGAAGAGTGCTTCCCTGGTGGCACAAGGGGTTAAGATGTAGCATTATGAAACTATCTACAACCACTGCAGCATGAGTTTGATCGCCCTCCAGAGAGCTGACCCACAAGGCGCAGCAGACCTCTTCTTTCTCACCCGCTCCTCCCCTCAGCAGTGTATTTCATTAGATCTGTCTGTTCTGCTCCCCACTCTGTCTCCAGTGAATCCTCTAAAGCCCCACATCTCTGGCTAGGGTATCCCAGCTCTTATATGCATCAATAAATGAATCTTAAAAAATAAAAATAAGGACAAGGAGAACCTTGTCCTCCAAAGTGCCTCCTCTCACTCTCTCACCTTGAATATTTCCCTTATTTTCATTGGCTAGAAGTGCATCACAATAAGAATGAATTGCCATTAGCTTAGACCACAGCTTCTGATTCAAATATGGGGGGGGGGGTGAATGTAAGAATTTGATTTTCTAACAATTTCCCAAGTAATATCAATGCTTTTGGTTTAGAGAACCACTAAGCTAAGACTACTTACAATTTATCCACTGAACATATTTAGGGTCTTTCTCGCAAATTAGAAGGGGAAGGGAGGACTCCCTGGTGGTGCAAGGGCTTAAGATGCTATCCACAGCCACTGCAGCACAAGTTCGATCCCCAGCCAGGGAGCTGACCCACATGGTGCAGCGGACCTCTCCAGTCTTGCCCGCTGCTCCCCTCAGCAGTGTATCTAAATAGATCTGCTTGTTGTTTCCCACTCTATCTCTGTTGAATCCTCTTACCAGGCACCCCCTATACCTCTGTTCTGTACCCCAGTTCTTGTAGCATAAATAAAAAAAACCTTTAAAAAAATAGAGGGGGAAGAGAAGGGACAGTTCTGGGTGGGAACCAGCAATGGCTGTCATACATACTCTTTATAGAACATGTTTGTTGAAACAGTGGTTAGGGTAATTCTAAGTGTGAATGGGGGATCAACAAGACCTGTAATTTGCATTCCTAGTTTTCTAGATGGAAACTGAAATCAAGAAAACAATTTCAAAATCCCTGTAAAATAAAACAGACTATCAAGCTAGGATCAGCTTGCATTAGAGACAGTTATATTTTCTGGGTGTGACAAGCATTTTATTCTTTCTAAAAGATTACACAAAATGACATGGCAGCCATTGATTCTGCTCCCCAAGTATCTCTGACACTCCATTTTCTCAGCACACATTGGACTTGGCCATGTTACTTGATTTGGCCAGTCAAATATGCATGTGGTGACTCAGCCACAAAGCACCTTACTGTCATGATTCTAGGACAGGAGGCAAGGTAAAGCCTACATCAGACTAGGTTTCCTACTGACTAAAAGGAACACAACATCCCTACTGAATCAGGTTGGATGTAAACAAAAGTTGTGCTAAGGCATTGCGATTGAGCTTATTAAGCAACTGAGCTTATTAAGACCACCCTAATACAGAAGATGTAAAATTCATAGTCTGCATGTAATTTTCTTTTAGTGTGAACATTCCCTTTTAAAAATCCTAGTGATCCTTTAAGCTGCGGCTTACGTTACATCTTCATCACCACTCTGAACACTATTTCTCTCCTTGTGTGGATGCCAATTCTAATTGTATGAAAATCACAAGGTTTGGCACTTGGTTATTTTATAGTTGCTCATAGATATGTTAAAATCACTTTAGATCAGGGGCTGTGGAGGGCAGAGATCAAATGTTGCAGATATCTATGCATCCTCTTAAGCAAAGGGAGCGTATCAACAGCTAACCGCTAGAGTCTAGGTGAGGAATGGGCCTGTCAATAGTTTCCAGTATTTGAACTTTTCCATTTATTAGCTGCACACAATTAGCTGGTATTGAATATGTTTTGCCTGCAGTTATATTGGGAATCTGAGAGCAGAAGGGCTAACAGCTATGTGATTTGCTCCTTCAATCGCTGCAACTTTTACCACCTGAAAAAGCAAATTTCCATTTTTCTGAACAATCTGACTATATATTTAACCTTTCCACTGTATCTTCCCAAAATGAACTGAAAGAGAGTGGAAAATAGTGGTGATAATTTAGGGGGCGAAATCACAGGGATTTAAAAATAACATTTTGGTGACAACAAATTTCTGCTTAAATGTAAGAAATGACAGATTTCTGAAAAGGACACTCAACCATGTTTCAGGTTTCATTAATCCCAATGATCTTGGGACTATGAAGTCACCTGGCCTGTCCCTCTGCCCTTAGATTTTTGCTTTCGAGTTTAACAGTTCTTAAAAGCAGATATTGACTGCAGGTTACCGATTTAGTAAATGATGGAGGTAGTAACAAAACAGAGATCCTAGTAATGGGCAACTTTAACATAGCTGGGTGGGCTATCCTAGCAGAATGGGCCATAAAGTTACATTTTGCAGAACTGAAACTTCTGATGTCTCAGGAAAGTATTCTGGATCTGGCCCCAAGTTGTGAATAGAACAAAAATGAGAGAGCGCAGACACGTGCACGCACGCGTGCATGTGTGTATGTAACCAATAAAAATAAAGTCACAAGTCAGTCATGCTGAAACCTGTATGAGACTTCTAAATTTATTCAGTAAGTTTGGGTGGCTCTGGAGAAGTTGCATTTCTAAATTGTTAGGTATAGCTGAGGCTGCTGGTTGAGAATGAATGGGTTCAGACTATTCAGCAGTGTCAATACGAGCACGGTAGCAGCACATTTTGTTGTCTAATATATTAATTACTAGTGCTACATAGAACATAACAAGCAAAAGAATATATTCCATCACAATATGACAAGAACACACAAAAAATGACTTTCTCACAACTAGAGGCCAAGTTTGTAGGAAAGTGTTTAGGCTTAGCTGAAGTCTTGGAAAAGAGGGTGGCTTCAGGTGACAGAAGGCAGGAGAAGGTTCAATGTCATGCTGTTGTAGTACTCATGAGGACTGTGTGAATAGAATGCTAAGGAATTTTTAGGGTTACCAGTAGTCTAATTTGACTGATAGCTTTTAGTAAAAGTAGCTAATGTTTTCAAGAAATACAAATTGGAAATATGCTCTGATTTCATACACCACTAATGACAATGTAAATGGAGGTCATCCCTTGTTCCTCAGGGTTGAGTTACTTGTTGCACGAGTTTTATAACTATTTACACCTTAGAGTCCTCCTTAACTACCTACCTTAAAAGCCAAATAAATGGGTATCTCACAGGTGTGAATGCCTTAAGTACTGTAGGTGCTTAAAGACTAGTCCACATTATTATAAACCATACCCAGAGAGTGATGACAGGTGATGTTTTGAACAGAGGCCTTAGCTTTTTCAAATCTTCAGCCTCATTTGTCAATTGATGCCTCTAGGGGAGCCAAATTAAATACATCATTAAAACTTCATCAAGTAATAATTTTATTATAGTTGTTAATATAAATAACCACAGTAAATAAGTATAGGGTAATTGATTTGATCTTGATAGCTCAAGGGGGCCATTATTTACTGTTGATATAAAATCAGGACAAATTTATTGGAATTACAAATGTGTATCCACTATCCACTTGGGCATGTTATTTGTTTTAAGTTTACCCCATTCCATAACTGGACTATATAAGCAGGACTGCTTCAAGAAATGTTTCATAGTTAAGTCTAAATGATGAGGTGTCACACTGCATGCCAAGTATTTTTTTACTTTTCTTTGCTTCCCTTCCTGACACCTGAAAAAAAAAGACCTCCTTCCCAGTGAAATAGAAAATGAAACTCTTCTAAGACTGGAATAAAGGGGGGGGAGGTACGTGCTAAAGATATAAGCACCCCCTTTTTTGAATCAGCAAGAAGTGCCCTCAGCTCTGTTTTATCTGCCTTTATAGCATAGGACAAAAATTTTCATTAGATTAATGTCTCCCTTTATTCTTCTACCAACAACAGAGTAAGATATAGTCTGCTAGAATAAATGAGCATAATATAATGAGTGAAGGAAAATATATGGTGTAATACTGATAGTTCTAAATACCTGTAAGTGTTAAAAAGCATGAATGTTTTAATTAATTTCCTAATGTAAAACACAGCTGCAAAATATTGGCAAGTCTCACTCACCCATTTTAAATTTGACATGAAATCATGCCACTTAATTAAGCCTTAATGCACAAACCTATATTTTATTTACTTTTTATGGAATATCAGCATTTAGAGCTTTCTACTTGTGTGTGTAAACACTTTATTAATTATTTGAAATGCTGAAAAAACACCTGACTACTACCAACCGGCGGTTACAACAATTTCAACGTAGCCCTTTCAGTTTCAATAATGAAAAGCCTTTTTGGCGGACTCCTGCTGGTATGTGAACTAGCTCTAAGCTATTAAAGTAATGAGTCGGGACAGAGTCATCTGATCTCGTGCACAAAACTCAAGGAGGACTTTGCCCACAATTTCTAGTACCAGACTAGGACCAGGAAGACCGGTGAGTGTTATAAAGTTTCTGTGCTTTCCCAGCCCCCTTCCAGAAATTCTCGGTTTTCTTTTTCCAAGTGAGGGATTGGAAAACACGGTATTACAGCGCCCTCTGCAGGCCAGAAGTTTTGTAGTCATTTAATGAGCATAGCAAGAGGGAACTATCAAAGCAAACACATCAGACCACGTGATTCTTCCAAAGGGCTCATTGAAATACCTCCTTCCGTTAACTCATTTTGGCCTGCTGCATGATAGAAAAATTTCTGCAGACCCCAAAGAACCACGCATTGCTGAATGCTAGGGAGAACACCTGCTTCTTCATCATCATCATCATCATCAAATTCTTGAGATTATTCATAAAGAGTATGGGGCTCTGAATGGCTGACTTTAAAAGAAATTCTAGTATATCTGGGCTTTTGAGGGCTGGATATTGAGCAGGAAGAAACTAGAAGTTATGTGGACAAACACCATCATTTCTTGAGCCAATTTTTTATTATAATGAAGTGCAGTAAGTTTAAGTGAATTTCTTAAGTATTTTAGGGAACTTATTATAAATTTTTACAAGGCCCTTTATATTGTGTTTTAAACTTTTTGGCCAGAGTGGCTATAAATCATTATTGAAAGAAATCCATATGTGGAGATAAATATGAGGAAGTGTACTAAAGACAGGACAAAATAAAACAAGTTCTTGCTTTCATTTAGATGGTTCTTTCAAACCACATTTTATGTAGGTTATAAAATACTCTTCAAGTCAGCAAAATAACCAACAACTTTTAATAGGACTTTTTTTCACAATATTTTCAAGTTAGCAAAAGAACTAACAAGTCTTAATAGTGGGTGAGTCCCCACGCCCCCAATAGTCCAGAGAGTTTAACTTAAAAGAGGAAGCATTTGACTAAAATATTTCCTTTTACTGCTTAATCTGTGCCAGGTAACTCATAAACCTCCGGGAGCACCCAAAGATACATGCTTCTGAACAACCCTCTAAGGGGCTGGGGCCTCCTCAAAGTTCCTCACCTTGGCAGGAACATTCTGGCCTACACTCACCAGGAGCCAGAGTAAGTGGAAAAAATGGGAAGGGAAATGACGAAAAATATTATAATTTTGTAATACTGTATATGATAAGATTTCCTTCCACAGGACTTTTAATTGGTTAACAGGATTATTTTGAAAGGCCTGTGGGGAGTTAGGAGGAGACAGTGGTCTGGGGTAGGACCTAGACTGCCATTATTTGCACAAGTCTCTAAAAGCCTTCCCTGGGGACTGCAGACCAACCCAACCAGCCGACCATGCATCCTGTGGTTACTTGGCATATATGACTGCTATTTTCCCAAAGACCCACTTTCAGTGCTGGAGGTTTTCTCCTCTCCTCTCCGCTGTGGTGTAGACAAGATCAGCATGTTCTTAGGATAGTGTCAGCAAAGGTTTTGTTCCAGTAAAGGGACTCTTCCCAATGAAAACCCGAAATTAAAACGTTGCGTTTCCATCTTTGCTGAGTTCAGAAACAAGTGCTCACAGCATGAACTGTCAACAGTTAAAGTTAAAATCGGCCAGCTGCTGGCTCCTGTGGCATCCTCTCCACACACCCCATCCCAACCGCACAGAGTTAAATGTCAGACATTACTCTACCAGACCTGGAATCCGGCTGCCAGCCACGGCCTCCTTAGCTGGGCTTATCTCCCACTGGGAGGCTGGGCCGACTCCATGGAACTGCACGCTTCTCAGCAGATGTCCGGCTGCCAGCAACAGGAGCGAGACCCGGCCTGGCGCCGCCAACATTTACAGTCATTCCTCCAGTCCCTGCTTCCCGGTGGCCCCCAAGCCCACTCCCACCAACGGCTGGCTAGCCGGCCGACTTGGCCCACTGGAAGAGGACAGGTGATGAGGATTAAGCTGGGTGTATTTGCATACCCTCAGCACAGGGAAGGAAATGAACACCACAATGACATGATTTAGTGGCTGAACTTAAACTGAGAAAGCCCTAGATCAATTTTTGATCATAAGGAGACTGAGAGGAGATGTAAAATGTAATACAACTGGCAGGGATGGCCTAGCCTAGGGTTGATAGAAGAAACAGAAAGAAATGAGTTAGTTTAGGTCCAAAGTGTTGGTTAAAATTTACTCACAAATCATAAATGGGCTCTATTATTAGGTAAGAGAAATGCACACCCCATTGTTGGGTGGGTAGGAGGCAGGACTGTTCTGGTCACTGTTGTTGCCAGGGAGCTGGCTCACAGCCTGGACATGCCCACAACCCCAAAGCCCCCAGCGAAACTGCAGCCAACTTCAGAAATGGTCTGACAATTAGATATTTCAGAAACCTACACTTTATGGCATTTAAAAAACTCCAAACCAGAGTGTAACATTTTAAAAATCTCTCATAAATTAAAAACTCACAAAAGTTAAGGGTAGGAAGAAAGACTGATGGATGTATTCAAATTCCTAAAGCTATTCATTCAGGAACAGCAGGGAGGGAGATGACTTAAGATATTGGGTTGTCAGAAAAGCCAGGGCATATTTTTTTCTGTTTTCTATGCAAAAATGTGTCACGACTTTTCCAACAATCCAATAATTCAGACAACTGCGTCATCGGATAACTCACGGAGGCAAGAAAGTGGCCAATGCTATGTCAATTTGCTGTCATATGAGTGCACCTAGAAAAATGGACACCATTACACATCTCTTTTCTCTGAAGTCAATAAAATGCCAGGTGCATTCTCTGGCCATATCTGCGTAAGCCGCTTAAACTTGCTTTTTGCTAAGACAGCAATGAATCCCGATCTAAGTAGGCACAAATGTAGAATTGCTTAAAGCCCATACACCACAGCCCACCCCTCCTGGTACTTTACCACTATCGATGCCTAACTATAAAGCAATCAGACTATAAAGCAATCAGACTGATTTTAAGATAGACACCAGAACACACAAAAGATAGGGCTCTCCTCTCTAATGCTGCCATCTTAGGCAGCTTTGTGCAATTAATCCACTATATTGACAAAATATTTTAGATTTCCTCTTGAAAATATTCTGTGGATAATTGCTGAGGGTGAAAGGGACATTTGTAGTCAAGTCAAGTCTGGAGAATAAGGCACATGATGTAACGCAGCTCTCAAAATGTCTAAGAATAAAACTCACAGAACAGCACTCACCCTCAACAAACAAGACACAGCTACATGCAGGCTGCAATCTCTCCTGCAGACTGGAAAGTGCTTGAAGGCATTTCCAAAAGAGTAATTGCAATGTTGAGCAAAGGGAGAATTACTGACATGCACCTGCAAATATCTTCCTACATGTCAGTGTTAAATAGCAACACTCACTAGAACGTACATATTCTGATATGTGTGTGTGGCAACAAGTACAGAAAAGGCCCAAGAGTCCTCAGAATTCATTATGGCTTTTGAGGCCAATTCATTATGGTACACTGAGGTCATTCTGTATGTAGACTATATCTGCACACATATTCTTGCATGCATGCACACACACACACACACACACACATTCTTTAGTTACTAGGAAGGGTGTACTAGAGATTTTGAAAACCCCACTACAGCCAGGTTGGACACAACTCTGCCAGGGTGATAAGATGCCCCACGGGGAGAGATGACACTATGAGGGCAGAAAGAGTAAGGACCCAGGTGCAATATGGAGAGAAGGGCCTGGTTAGGAACGCGACGTGACCATGTTATAAGCCACTTTAATCCAGCTTTTTGAGTGTCATACTTGCTTTTAAGAGTAAAACCAAGCATTGGGGCTAGAAATAGGATTATGAAACAGCTATTGTCTCTACGCCTTGCTATGGATCATGCCTATACCTGCTGGCTCACTTCAAAGCACAAGATCTGTGCTAGCCACAGGCAGGATGCACTGACAACAGTGGTGGTGTGCCAGGAAGGTGGCAGGAGAACCCTCAGAGGCTGGCTTTCTCTTTCCCCTTGGCAGGTGAAGGTTGAGACTAGTCTTCTGGACTGAACAACAACTGGGTTCTTGAACCATCTGCATATATGAGGAAGAAAACCACATTCTTTCTGCAATAGAACATATAGCTGTTCTACCAACTAATGGGGAAGATGGATACTGGTCTCGGCCCATGAGAACGCTGGTCTCACTATTCTTGTCAACCTTTATTACTTTGTAAAGATGAGGCTTCATGAATATGTCAGTACAGGTGATGATTTCAAGATCTTCACAACAAAATCAGTGGTGTGGACAGGAAAGGTGTTAGGAGGCCCATTCTTTAGACAAGGAAATTAAGGCATGGAATGATCAGAGGTGGTGCTTTTGGAGTAGGAGCACAAGCGTCCCTCCAGGCTGGTGTCTTCCCATCACTCCATGCTGGGGACTGTGACCCTGGGGAGTAGGAGGCAACAAGGAAGCAGACTTTCTGGAAGGGGTCATGCACCCTTGGCAGCATTAACAAGGCAACAGCAGAATAGGTGGCAACTGACCACAGCACATGGGTTCTCCAGGTCGGAGTCTCCCAGGGAGCTCTGCAGCAGGCACATCTCCCTTTCATCTTCATGGTGGTGCCAGTGTCAAAGACTTGGATGGGTTTCCTGTAAACTGCTTTGGGTAACTCCTAAGGTCTTCTAGAAGTTGAGGGAAGCAAAGGAAGGGCGGCAGATTACTCCCACATGCACCCTCAATACTCAAGAGCAGCAACGTTGCTGCAGAGGCTGCTCCATCTCTTTCAGTTTCCTAAGAGTCCCAGAGGCAGTGGCTGTAGCTTTCTTCTGATCATTGATAATTCTTTGTGGAGCCCCCATCCCAAGCCTCACCACCCAAATCCCTGTGGAGTATTTATGGTAGAAGTGAACCACAAAGCACTCACTCTCGGAGGGTCCTTTTGAGATGAGTTCAGTGGAGCAAACCATTCTGCTCTGCTCTTTTAATCCTAGCTTGTCACCCTAGGCAAGTTTCTCAACATCTCTGTCTTAATTTGAGCAATGGGGACAATGTTCCTTCCTAACAGGTCTTCTGTAAACATTAAATGCTGTAACAGAAGTGCTATGCTTAGAACAGTACACTCACATATACACACTAAGTAACAGCACTGAGCTACCACACCGCCTTCTCTCAAGGAGTGACATTTCAATACCAAGCTTACCAAGGACAGGGACTATGGTTCCTTCTATAGATTCAACAGTCCATACCTTTTGGCAGAACAACACTCTCATAAGAGCATCTGCATTTTAAAAAAGCTCTATGGAGAAAGGTTACAGAAAGGAGTAATTCATAACAGTGGATTTGAGAACACGATTTGGGTAAGGGGTCCTGTGCACTCTTTAAATCATTCCAAATGCTAATTAATGTTCTATAAGGTCAGAACCAATTCTGGAAGAGTTTCTTCCCCTTCATTCAACTTTTAGGGACCCTACAAGGAAAACTTCTCATGTTCCATGGTATTGATAAAATGAAATAACTGAATCTACAGGGCCCACATACAACAGGAAGTCATATAACTTTGTGTCAACATGTTTGTGTATTATCTGAATAGTTCATTTGTATTGAATTATATAATACATATATTTACTGAAAAGCAACAGACTTGTACCAAATTGAGGCAAATGCTATGTGATTGCTATACTTAAAATGTTCACATTATTTTGAAGAGAGGGATTTATTTTCTCCTTGTAGCTTCTGGAAGTCTGGACCTATCTGGTTTCAGTTAGGCAACAGTCTTTGGCCAGCATTTTCTGGTACATTTGAAACTGTTGAACAATGAAAAGTAAAAACATGCAATTGCCAGCACAGCTTAAGCCTAATGTGGACATAAACACAGCTAATAGCACTTTATTTAGATTCTACTTTATTATTCTTAACTTTCATGTAATTTTGAATCACAATGCATTAACAAAATTTTATTAGGTTTCTCAATGGAAAGTTAGTTGCAGGCAAGGCCATTTGTGGCTCACTAAAGTTGACTTCAGATTTACCTTCCAATACAAAAGAAAATAGAATTATTAAAAAGCTGGCTTTTCTTAAATTCTAATTTAGTATGCTCTCAAATGCACTAATTCTTTCCTTTGCTCTTGGTTAGCGCCCTCTGTTGTATTGTGCAATTACCATCTTTATCAGTCCAGAGACTTTTTAAAAATGTTTTGGAGTCAGGATGCTTTTATTGGTGCATCTGAGCATGAAGGGGGCAGAGGCCACAGGCAGCATGTCCAGGGACCCCAAAGCAGTGGGAACCAAAGTGCTGGCACATCCCTGGCTGGCCATGTGCCATGTACTGTTCTTCCCTGGCAGGTCTTGGTACTCAGGGTAGGCTGGGGGCAGCATCTTCAGAAAAGTGGCCCGGTACCCACCAGCTTCTCCCATGGGACTGACCGGCTTCCTGCTGGTAGGACTCCACAGTACAGGCCTTATACAGGAGGGCAGCCACACCCATCTTGTTGATGTATGGGCTCGTCTGATATATGGAATGGAAACGGGGTCACACTTGCCTCCTTGAAGATCCTAAACTAATCATCTAGGGAGGTTCTGGGGAAGCCCAGTGCCAAGATACTGGAGCACACAAATGTGCTGCTCACGCCAGGAGCATGGCCCCATGCGGCAAGGGTGGGGTTTTCAGGCACCTCAGCTTGGGCTGCTCAGCACAGCCTGTGTGAAGCAGTGAGAGTGCACAAGTTCAGGGGTAGAATGGCGCTGCCCAGAGAGTGCCAGGCCAGGGAGGGCCATCTAAAGGCCTTGCTCATCTTGCAACCACATTCCAGAGAGCAGGTTGACAGCCATGGCAAGGATGGCTGCCACAAAGCAGGGGTCTGATGAGTCTGTGTGGCCCAGCAGCCAGGTGGTAACAGAGATGGTTGGCTGTGCCTGTCATGCTGGTGGTGGTGGGGCTGCAGGAGCTTCAGACTTTAAGGAGCACATGTCTGGCAAAAGGAGGGCAGGCACAGTGCTTACCTGAGGGCTCTACCTCTATAAGTGTTCAAGATAGACTGGAAGTGGCAGCTTACTTTTCTTGCAACTGAAAGTATTGTGAGCAACTTTCTCCTTTGGACACTTCTTCAAAATGTATGCATAAGACAGTCTTCCAGGAGCTGCTGCATTCTGTTTTATCATTTATGGAGAGGTTAAATTTTTTTTTGTGGTTGAGGCTGTTGTGGCTCCAGTGGGCAGCCAGGCATTGCCTGTGGCCTGTGGGATGACTAGCACATTGTGTGCTGTGGCCAGCAGGGGGAGGGAGCTGAAGTGGCAGCCACCCTGTAAACTTCAGTAGCCAGCAGGCCAGGGACTGTGTCCAGCAGCCATGTGGAGGAGGTCGAGGCTTCCAGCAGGAAGTAAGGGTCATTCCACAGTTGTTTTGTTTTTTTTTTTCCTAAAGATTTATTAATTTGTGCATACAGAAGGGGGGTACAGGCCAGAAGCTCAGGAGCAGTGAGAGGCTTCATCAGAGACAGAGTGGGGAGCAGAACAGGCAGATTGACGAAGTACACTG
>NW_004567106.1:27941208-28042420 GCF_000260355.1 Condylura cristata
GGGCAGGTGGGAATCGAACTCATGCGGAAGAGGCTTTAGATTCTCAGTGCTGTGCTTTAACCTGCTGCGCCACCAGGGAGGGCCCATTCCACGTTTTTTTTTTTTTTAAGATTTATTTATTTATTCATACAGAACTGGGGTACAGGCCAGAGGCTCAGGCGGCAGGCGGGAATCGAACTCATACGGAAGTGGCTTCAGATTCTCAGTGCTGTGCTTTAACCCGCTGCGCCACCAGGGAGGGCCCATTCCACGTTTTTAATGCAACCACTCACTGCTGGGCACACTGTAGAAGAACCCCTCCTACCAAATAGGATACTAACCACAAAGACACTCTTTAGCTTGCCACTTTCAGATACTAGTTTTTGGGCTGTAAGCAAAATTTCCTAGCAGCAGAGTACAGTAGTGTCTATGATTGAGTTTAGATGTGAACTGTGTGGGCATGGGCAAATAGAGCCTAGTGGGCCCTATTTTCTCAGGCGTAAAATGATGTTTATAAAACCTACACACCAGAGGGATGCTGTAAGAATGAAGTGAAATTGAGGTATAAAGTTTTTATAAAGTGCTTAGACAAAGTAAATATTCAAAGAATTGGCAGCATCATTACTATTCTTAAGAAAGTAGAGTAGGAAGTAAAAGAATGCATATAATATATGTGAACAGAAGCCTGGGAGATATATCCCAAAATATCAGCGGGGTTATCTCTGGGTGGTGAGATAAGAAACACAACTCTGTGCTTTTCTTTCTGTATTTTCTGCATTCTCCAAAATGAACAGGTATTCTTGTGATCAGAACAAAGCTGTTGTGATAGAAGAAGATTATCTTACAACACCAACACCTCAAGAAACTAATAAAGAAAATGGTTATGAAGAACAAATGAGCAAATGTTAGTTTGACATCTGTGCTCCTGGCAGCTTCTATTTCAGCACTGTCCTCCATTCCTCCAAGAGGAACACAAAGCAAACATGATCGCCCAGATGCAAATGGAAAAAGGTACATATACCATATCAAAGTGGCAACACAACTTGCTCATTTTCAGAAATTCCGTTAGTTTTGATATAAAGAAAAATGAAACATCAAATTGTCACAAAGAAAGAAATGTTTAGTCATTTTCTTCAGATGCTTTCGCAAGAACTCAAAATTGCATTTTGAGAAATATCAAGAAAATACTCATGTGACCTAGGTTCTATTTTTATTCTTTTAAGATGAGTTTAAATTGTACCACTGCAACACAAATAGTCCAGCTAATTTTCTTCTATAAATTGAAAGCAAAAAAAAAAAAAAAAAAAAAGCAAATGCTGAATGTTGAGCAAAGTACCTGAAAGATGGCACATAGTCTGAGGAGGGTGGTGGCCTTACAATACCAACACTTCAGAATCCTCAAATAATGCATGAACAGTGATTTCAAGTCTTGCTTTCAGAAAACACTGCAGGTGTTAACAAGCACATCTGTACTGATGTGAAAGGAGACCTAAGGAGATTAAATGACCGCCTAACTGCTCCTTTGGCAAGGGTATGGTAAAGGAGCATTTGTCAGTGCAAAAGACAAGTATACCTCTTGTCTTCTGGACCAGGGTCTTCTACAAAGAGATGAGAAGGAGGACACATAAAGGACTGGACAGTAAATATTTCAGCATCCAAGTGGTCTCTGGTTGCTGTTGAAAACACTCAGTTGCAGTGGCAAAGTGAAACAGCCAAAGGCAATTCATAAGGAAACAGGTGTGGCTGCTTTCTAATAAAACTTTATTTACTAAAACAGGGAGAATCAGATTTGGCTGGTTAGCCACAATTTGCTGGCCCTTGAACTAGAAGGGCTATTAAATAATAAAATCACTCCCTAAAATTTGTATTTTCAAAAAGATAAACGTGTGACCATCACATTAGGGCTAGCTGGATTTGGGGTACTCTCATGTAGCATATGTATGTTTGCACATGACAAAGATACTCAGTTTTGGTGATTTTCCAGGGAAGAATTCTCCCTGAGTCATCATGAACTGAGTCTGGAGCAAGACTCATTTGATGCACTAATAGCAGGGGTTGGCTTACAAAGTGGGGTAGAGGGGAGGGAAGTATATGGAAAGGCATACAAGGGCAGAGATGAGTTATGTGGGTATGGAAAGTGAGAAGGAGAAAGAGAAAGCCAAGACTTGAAAGGTCTTTTGCAGATGGAGGGGAGAAGGCAGTTAGTTCCCTAATGCATTTTTCCCATTTGTTCCTAAATTCCAACCCAGATAAAATGATGCATGATTTGTATCAGTCTATGGCTAATTAGAGCACTGTTTGAAGTAGCATAATCTTGGCTCTACAGCTATTAACATTGAGAAAAACACTGGTGTTTGATAGGCCACATCATAAAGTGCTACTTTTTGAAGACTTTTGCTACGTAAATCACAGACACAGTCGTCTGTAACACAGGCGCAGGTGGGAGACAGAGCACATGTTCCTCTCTCATTCTGCTGAAACCAGCCTGAAACACTAAAGGAAACTTATGATTCCCAACATGAAACAGAGATTTTTTTTTTAAAAAAAGACTTTAAAAATGAAGGTTTTAGTCGCACATGGTTTATCCCAAACCATTTTAATGCATATCCATTTACTGCAAACTCATCTTTTCTTTAAATAGCTACAGCTAGAACTAAATCAAGACCAAAGATGAAAAAATGAAGTCTTTCAGATGTGAAAATGAACTCATGATATATTTAAAAGACTCCCCTCACCCACTCTCCACGAACCTATAGGCTGAATTATTTTAGAATCATTTAAATGTGTAGTGACCTGGTAGGCTACTGGGAAACAAGATTTTTTTCTTCTAGCTTTGAAGTACGCATTTTCATCAACATTGAATTTTTTTTTTACTCTTCTTTATGCTGATGGCATTTTGATATTCTACGGAAATATGATTAGGCTGAGCCAGGTAAGTGGAAACCTGACCTGTAAGGCCTGACAGTGGTGACCGTCATTCACTTGGCATTTTACAGGCAGGCCAGGAGCTGCTTCACAAACGACACCAGGATGGACACACAACAGCTCCTTCCATGGACTGTCTCATGACTTTCTCCATGCTCACCTGTCTACAGTGAGCTCAGACATGTAGAGATGACCATAGCTACCAGGTCCTAAATTGCCATTCAGGATTCAAATCTAGGCCTGAGTCCAAAATCCATTCAGCCATACTTCCTCCTACTACAGATGTGGTAATATTTAGTGAGTGAATACCAAATGAAGATGAGATAAGCTGTAAACATCAAATCTTTGGCAGAATTACTGTTCTAAGTTTCTATTACTATACTCTCCACACATAAAAAGCTTCAGAATTTCCCACCCATTCCATTGTAAGAATAAATGAGCACTGTGGGAACCAGCCCTTGAAATCTTGGGAAGAAATACTTTTAGCCACTTATTACCAGGGGATGACTAAAAACTTGCCTGTATGCCTCTTATTCCTTGTTGTTCAGATAACTTCTTTGGGGAGAATCTTTTATTTTTTCTTTTAATATTTTTATACTTAGGTATAAATCCTTGTTTATGCCTTTCCTCTTTTCTCCTATTGTTCCCTAGGTTGAACTATTCAGAATCTCTCGCCTTCCTTTCCTTGACACTCCTACAGTTTATTTAAAAAATATCCTTAAACATTTCCATTTACTTTCCTCTGTCCTTTAAAACATTTTTAAACCACCAATAACATTCAACATAAACGATCAACTACTTATATTCAAAATCCACTCTCATTAATATGGCATTGTTTCCTTTATTTGCTAATAACCATCAACAAAATTTGGCTTCATTATGGGGCCTAGGGGAAACCTGGGGCTCCCCTCACTGTTTCAAACAAAACGAATTCTTTTTTTTTTGCAGTTGGCTTATGGTAGGGCATTTGGAATGCAACCCATTTGTAAGTTAAATTGGAAGTGCATAAAGTAGAAGACAGCATTTTTGATGGGTTTAACATTCTGTGGTTTTGCTATTCAAAGACTTCTCACACAGCCACTTGAAAGTCAGTCTTGGCATTGCTCCCACGAGCTGAGGAAGAGTTCTTCCCTGAGCTAAGAGTAACAGAGCCCGTAAGTAGGTTCACAGGCACAGAGAGAAGCCAAGAAGAAGCATGGGCCAGGAGAAATCCATGCTTCCATTTTAACTTGGTAAAAAGCAGAAGACAGAGGCAGAACAGAGACCAAGTCACCTTTGAAAAAATGACATCTCCATCCCTCAAAACCCGACTTTCTTTATTTCCTACCACACGTTTTTGCTTAAAAGGTGGCAGCTGCCTTAAAAAGTTTCTGTTATAATTCCAAGGAAGTACTTAATTTTAAAAAGAAATACAATGAAAACTTCATCACATATAGGTTCGAAATTAATATACCAATGGGAAGGCAATCTTTTCTTGTCTGCCCATTCTTGGCTCTAGGAACTACAGATACAATTCAATGCCACCAACAAGACTTAAATACGTGCTCAGGACTGGCTCTGGGGTAATCATAGGTTAGACATTAAAAAAACTTCAAGTCTCTCAGCTCAAGGAGCTTATAGTTCAATGGGGGAGAGAAATATATACAAAACTGAACATAGTTCAAGGCAAATATAGCTACAGTAAAGCTATTAGATACTACCTATACACACATTCATTTTTGAAATTTTAATATTTAAGTAAATATACTCAAATTCTCACTCTTACACTCTGTCTCTACATGGGGCCCAAAATATTCCTGGTAAAAGTAGACCAAAGATGATCAACTGCTTTTTATAATGCTCTAAAATCAATGATTCATGGTCTAATAAAGGTAACATGTGATCCATAGTCTAAACAGACATGCAAAGTAGCAGAATAATTTTGAATTCAGACACAGAAAGCAAACATATGAAATAGACTTGTTGAATAATAACTACTAAGCAGATTTTTTCTAAAATAATACTTTAAGCACTGGGAAGGTAAGACCTGATTAAAATATAAGCTCTAAAAGCTCAGAAGAGCTGTTTTTATAGTAAGAAACAGTCTATAGTAAATCTTTCCTGGATTCTCCTTGGGGACTTCCCAGTTTATTAAAAAAAAAAAAAAAAGGATTATTATGATGTTTTGTGTTTAGGCAAAAGTACAAAGCAAAACTGGTAGTCTGGCTGGGGTTGCCTTGCCTAGACTGCGATGTTTCACTCTCAAATCACAATGACAACAATAGAGTCATTCTAGTGAGCTGAATCTGACTAAGTGCTTTATGGTGTTAGTGCTTGTGGATATACTGTATTTTTGCACACTTGTGGACAAGATGTTGGCTTCATTTTACAACCAACATCTTGTCCACATCAGGGGAGCTTTCTCACACAGACACGCATACCATGTGGGCTACCTGCTGAGCTCTGGCAAGCTTGGCAGACTGCAGAACATAATGGGGAGGCAGTTGGAATGGAAAAAAACCTTCCTGGGAATTTTTTAAGTGGTTTAAAAAAAGGCATACCGTTTCCTAATGTCCCACACTGTGAGCTGGCACGGGGAAGATAATCCAGGAAATGAGATGTAAAAACTGTACACAGGTTCCTTAACAGAAGAGGCATTCTGCAAACAGCCAACACGAAGAATGCATTGCTCTTTAGGAAGTCAACCACTTGAAAGTTTTACTTTTTAATTAGCCACATGGAAGTTGAAAGAGCTGGAAATCATCATTAATTCCACATGGAGTCCTTAACCAGTTGTGCTCCCAGTTCTCACAAGCCAACGTGCTCATTTGATAGTAAAGAATGAATTAAAAATAACCAACTTGGAGAACTAAATTCACTGGGTAATTAAGAATTTTAGCTAGATAAGGAACATCAGTCAAATGTCACCTAAATGCCGTTATGTTAGTTTTCAACTTCGGTGTAATGTCTTCCTTCAGTAAATTACATGGCTTACTAAAGCAGAATATAAGTCCTCTAATTTTCAAAGTCAAAGAAAATACAGAAAATGCAGTAACAGCACCACTTTCCAAAAAAGATATGTAAGAGAAGTAAAAACTCAACAAAAGGTAAAAAGCTGTAAGGACTTTTCATCTTGCCTCCAGGTACAATGTATGTAGGATTGCGACAACAGTCTGACAGATGGTACATTGTGTGGTGGTCTTTGGAACAGAGTAGTTATATTCCAGATCCACATTCCATTTGAAAAATTGGACAAAATCAATCTACAGGAACGATCATTTTGCCAAGTTTAGAATGAATTCAAAATGGACAACGAGCTTTTACAGCTAAAACAGTATCATCTTAGAAAACACAAGCACTAAATTAAAATTAGATAACTGAGCTTCATTAAAACTAAAAACTTCTGTGTTGCAAAGGAAGCCATAAAGAAAATGAAAAAGTAACTACAGAATGGGAGAAAATATTTACAAATCATGTTATCTGATAAGAGTATATAAATAATTCTTTACAATCCAATAAAAAGATAAATACCCCTATTTAAAATATGAATAGATGGGTCTCCTGGTGGCATAAAGGGTTAAGTCTCAGCACTTTGAAGCTATCGCAGCCACTGGCCAGGGAGGTGACCCATATGGCGCAGCAGACCTCTCCTGTCCCGCCTGCGGCTCCCCTCAGCAGTGTGTTTCATATCTGCCTCTTCTGCTCCCCACTCTGTCTCTGGTAAATCCTGTCAACCCCCATACCTCGGGCCTAGACCCCAGCTCTTATATGCATAAATAAATAGACATTTTCCAAAGAAGGTTTCAAATGGCAAATAAACTTATTTAAAAAAAGCATTCAACATCATTAATCGCTAGAGAAATGCAAATGAAAACCACAGTGAGATTCCACTTCACACCTCCAGCATGCCTATAATTTGACAGATAGCCAAGAATAAACATTGATCAAGGATGTGGAGAAAGTGAAATCCTCATACACTGCTGGTGGACCTTGAAAATGAGGATGTGTAAACTAGAGCCTTAATAAAGCTTCAGACATCCTTTCTTAGTTTTCTTACTGATGTCATGAAATGGTGCACTTGCACTGGCAAACAGTTTGGGAGAACATCAACAAGCAACTGTCCCTCACTCACAAATGGGTATCACTCATCAGTGCATACTCACACAGTAGAACATTATTTGGCAATAAAAACAAAGTACTGCTACAGGCTAGAAGGTACATAAACCTTGAAAACATTGTTCTCAGTGGAAGTGGCCAGGTGTGAAAGTTCATGGAGCATGAGGCTCCATTTATATGAAATGTCCAGTGAGTAGATTGCAGAGAGACAGAAAGTGGAGCAGTGATTGCCTGGGGCTGGGGGACAGGGTGACAACTTATGTTCATGTGATTTCTTTTAGGAATCATGAAAAAACTAAAATCAGATTGTGATAATGGTCACACAATTATGTGAACACACGAAAACCATGTAGTACTTTAAGTAGGTGAAATATATGGTCTGTAAATTGCATCACAATGAAGTTGTTAGACTGAAGTGGTTTCAATCACTACTCAATGGCAAAATGGGAGATAGTTTTTTTTTTTATAAAATAAAATAGTCTCTATGGCCTTTTGATACTGTAGCTTCAAGTCCCCACTACCACATCCCAGGACAGTCACAAAAGCTTGGTGAGATCCCTCAACTGTGAGTGGCATAAATGTAGCCAGAACCTGGGGTGCCTGAGTTCTGGGGAGACGTGGGCCCAGCACCTGGAGCACAACATTTTAGGCCCTAGTTCCACACACTTTCTTTCCATCTCATCTCCCTGTGATCTCTGAAATGAGGACATCTGTTCACAGGAACACTGTCATTCAAGCTTCCATCATTCCTTATTTGTTTTTCCTAGTAGCATCATTGAAAACAAAAGTTCTTTCTTTTTACTTCAGAGAAAAGAGAGATGATCCAAAGAACAAGAAATTAAGCAGAACTTGGAAGGAAAACCAAGTGAGAAAAATACATGCTTGCCAAGAGGACATGTTTTCTCTGGAGACCAGAAGGAATGACACTGCTTATTGTAACTATCCCCTTTGGCATGGTCTTTGTGACATGCCCACTGTGGCTGCCAGCTCACCTGGTGCTCTGCCAGCCCTGTTACTCATCTGTGTCTACACCAACATGCTTCATTTCCATTGGTTGAATTTCTTTGTGAACACAATGAATAAAGGTTTCCATTATGGAAAACACAGTTTATTAGTGGACATCATATAACTACTAGAGTAAATGTTGGGTTATTACTACTCAATAATCTTTTCTTTTTTATTTGCAAATTGATGTTCTGTCTCTAAAGTAAGTTCAGTCCACACAGCCTTTGAGGATGCTTGGTTTATGTTCCATTCACAAAATCAGGTACAAAATATTCCTCAAACAAACTTAGGCTTTCAACCTTATTTTGCCCATTTGTTTGCTTCCACTGTGGTTCTGACAACAGGAGATGCTAGTAAGGATTCAAGTGCTCTTCCTCTTCTATCCTCACTACCAGTGCTTCCAGTTGATGGCATAAAAGAGCTCATCAAGTCATTCCTTCTGTTTACATATTCTGATTTACTTGCTGTTGTCAATGATTCCCTGTTTATTATCCCCTCCAGAATGAGCTACAAGCTTTAGGTAAACAAATCTTTATACCATTTCCTGCTTTAGTCATTGTCAAATATTTGCAATCACAGACATGCTTGGTAAGACCAAGTTTAAGGATCCCATTACATAGCAAGTTAACTAGGTGCTTGGGCTTTGCTGGCCTAACATTTAGCTTTGCTCTATTTGTTTCCGCAGATAAGCATTTTATTCACTCTTAAATCTTCACATGTGGTTTTGTGAACAGTGTTAGGTTGCCTCTACGCACTTCTGTTGCTTGGTGTCAACTGGAGTGTCAAAGCCTTGCCAACCTTACACTATGGGTACACTTTTCAGAGGCCAGAGAGGTTTGGGCTTCAGGAAGAAAGCTATTGCATTCATGCCATTTATTTCACAGGGAAGCTACTAAACTTGTGGTAAACAAGGACTCCGGGAGAGTAATTCATAGAAAAGGCTTGAAATCCACTGGAACATTTGCTGATTCTGTGCACATTCTTGATGTAATTCTGACTTGACTGGGATGCTGTGAGGATTAAATGAGGTGTGCAGTACACAGTAAAGCAGCAGCACTGTTTCTCCTTCAGGACGCTCCCAGGACAGGCTCTTACTCTGATTTGCCCAGAGATAACCAAAGTAAGACCTCCTCGTCTAAAAGCATTTTGTACCAGCTGGAAAGTAAATAGGCCTCAAAACATACAAAAAAGCAGTAGAACAGTTTTATTACTTACAATAAGAAAGAAAAAAAAAAGCAACCAGTGTTCTCTCTTGTTTTTATGGATATATAACATTGGAATCAATATGCTATGAAAAATCTTTATAATCCAATAATCCACTAGGAAACCTCATGTACCTGATTGAATAGGACTATCCATTAAAACTTGTTTTTTTTTTAAAACTGTTTATTGAGAATTCAAAAGCAACATATCTTACCATAAACATCCAAACACTAGAATTCTTGTAATGTAAAAAGAGAAAGTTCTTGCAGTCCCATCCAAGCTACTGTCAGTTGCTGGGGACTATTCCATACTGCCTTTTCTGTACCACCTTCTCTATTTGTGTAAAAATAAAAAATATATGTACATATATTAATAGGTAAAACATATACATATAGATGACTGTAGGATATTGCAGGGTATTCATTTTCCTTTTAAACTTAGCAATATCTTGGACATCTTTTTAAGTCAGAACATATGGGTGTACCTCCTGGTTTTAAACAGGATGGACACTGATAATAATTGATGCAATTCTTGGTTATTTCAGTTGTTTTCTGTCACAAACAATACTTTTGTGGCCAAATTCTGAGCAGATTCATGACCTAACCCAGTCTCTAGACGTTTAAGAAAGGTTCTTCCAACTTTCACATTATTCCTGGAATGAATGGCCACGTGCATCCTCAAGTGAACTCTGCTATCTGCTGTCTTTTCCTCTTTAGGATCGTAGGTTATATTGTACATAAGAGAATGGCTTGTTTTGTTCTTAATTTTTCAACACTAACTCTTTCCAGAAATAAAAACAGAAGTCCAAAGCATCTGTGTTTATCTTAAAATCCTCTGAAAACGCTTTCTCAGTCCTGGATATTGCTCTGTGGCAATTTCCAAGGAGGCCCAGAGCATATTAATATCAGCTCACTTGTGCCATAGCTCTGGGTAAGTACTTATTACTTCGTGCTTCAGTTACTCTCATCTGGGAAATGGGAATAACACAGATATGAAGATCAAATGAACCGATATGATGCAAAGTGCTATGAACAGTGCCTAGCAAAAACTAGCTCATAACTAATAGCAACAAAAGGCTACTGTTTATGTGGTTGCTTTTCATATTTTTAAATATATGAAAATACTATTTTCTGTCCCACGTGGGGAGTGGTTCTCATTTTGGTGTCCATACAACTTCCACCTCCATCATGGTTTAACTATAAACAAGATGCTCAGGCTGTGTCCCTAAAGCATGCGTAGTGTTGCATAGCCAATCAGCATCTGGCCATGCAATGCGGTTTAAGAAGCATAAAGCAGCCCTTTCTGCTCCAAAATATACTAACAAAATGCTACCGCTAGAGATTCATTACTTGGAGCCTTGGGAGTTATTCGGTTATTAGGCATTCACTGCTAGAAATACCAGGATTCCTTGGAAGAAGAAACTCTTTAGTTATCAGGTCACAGCTTAGCAAAGATGAAATGACAGCGAGTTAAACCAAAATAGATGGAAATAAAGGTTTGGTGGAAAGGGGAGGTCCTGGAACCAGGGTGCAAAATATCAATAGCATATGGTGTGTGTGGGGTGTTTCAAAATAGAAGGAGAAAAGTTTCTTTTCCAGGGTGCAGTCACTGGCCCTATTAGCCTCCAATGTTCTGAGAGCAGTAAGCCAGCCAGGCTCAGAAAGCCCCATGTTCCTGCAGTAACTATCTACCCATACCTCTCCTACCTCTCCTGCAGTAACTATCTACCCATACCTCTCCTCTCCTACATACCTCCTAAGAAAACTTCAGCACTGAAAAAAAGGCGCAACAATAGCCTTTTAGAAATAGGATGATCCTGTGTGGAAGGCCACAGGCGAAGGCCACAGGCTAAAGCCATCAGCAAGCCTAACAAGCCGTGTTTCTGAATTTGGTGCTCACTATAGGAGGTTGGTTTCACACTTAGCAGTCTGTTTGCCATCTTTATGGGAAACTACTTGAGCACTTAGTTGTGCTTCCATCACAAGGCAAGGCAGGAACATATTATGTTTCCGGAGATGAATAAATCGGAATTTGGGATTTCATTTTACTGTTTTCCTGTAACTAACCCACTTCCCCGCTCAGGTTGAAAGCCTACGCGGTGGCTGCTGAGGACTAAGGCAAGCAGTGGGCTCAGCTGTAGGTGGGGTCAGGACTCTGTCGCCTGGAAGAAGACAGCTGATGCCTACCCCTGATCTCCTGACTTCCTGTCACCCTGATCATATACTGGTGCTCATGTACTTGCTTTCTGCCATCCTAAATGAACCCTGAGAAATGAATTCCCCTTCAGTGTGTATTTTTGATAAGTTCCTTGGAAAGGCTGGTGGAAAAAAATGGTACCTTTTTGCAGTGGCTACCAAACACTCTCCAGTCCCCAAAGGATCAACCTCTTCCAGCTACTCCTGACCTCTGGCCAGTAAACCACGCTTGGCCTGGGCCCCTCACTCCCTGACATGCCCTTTCTGTGATCTAGACCCACCTCAGAGACCTACCATAATTGAATTGATTTTATTTCTGCAGCTTGCATTTCCCATATACAACATACATGTGCCCAGAATTCTTCTCTGACATCAGAACGTATCTAATTAGGTCTTCACTGAACGGCTGAAAGCACAATAGGGCTTTTAATAAAAGATCTCTGATATCGGCAGTGATTTTGCTGAGACCTCTCCAGTTTCACGACAGCATAGGCTCACTGATAATGGCCCACTGACCTGCCAGGCCTTGGATGGTTATGGCTGGCAGAGGCTGCCTGGCCCCTGGGGCTTCAGAGGATTTTACCCTAATGCAGCAGTCCTTGAAATTAATTTTTATTAAAATCTAAGCCTCTCAGTCTGATAAACAAACTGCATATTTGCTGTGGATTCTGTATCTGACCTTTTACACTGGTTTTGTCAACAAAATTTACTGTATTCATAAATACTAATGCTCTCATTTGGTTTCCTATCTTTAGTATACTGTAAATTATAAGCAAGTACATAAATGTCTTGGCCTGGTAATATAGTGGCCTGAAATGACTTCCTTTTTCCTCTAAAGATGTTGCATGTTTTAATGGTAGGTGTTTTTAATTAACTTGAAGTGCCATAAACTGCCCATGTATGAACCAAAGACAAGCGAGTTGCATTAAATTAAAAGTGCAGTATCTGACTAATGCTAACAAATTAGGCATGCCTTCAGGATGCACAATTCCTGTTTAGAGTTGTCACCTTATTAATGCAGAGATACCAAGGCTTTTAGAGCAGTCTTGGCAAATGAGCCTTTCAAAATTAATACTTTTGGCAATCAATTAACAATAAGACTTAGGCTTTAAAAAGATTCTCACTCAGGCATCCCAGCACAGAGTCCCCTCTCTTCTTCCCTCATAAATGAGCTCAATTTGGGGATCTGATCTTTTTGCCAATATCAGTCCAAATTAGCACTGTAAATATTGAAATCAAATGTTACTACTTGGCCTAATTTTCTTTCAGCCTGCAGTTAATCTTTATTCAGCCGTAATGAGTATTTATTGTGTGACCCTGACAGCTTGCTACTGCTGTGATAAATTATCTGACTCAAGTCCGATTAAAAATGCAACCCTGAGTGCTAATTATCTCAACAGACCTGCTTAATAATAGCATTTCTTGTCAATTATGGAATCTCAGCATGGGTATCAATAGCAACAAATGCACAGGCCTACCTTAGATGCTGACTTCCCATAATGCCCTTTTACTTGCCATATGTAAATCAGAGTGTTTCTGTACCTGTGGTGACCTTTTATTAGCAAACTGTCAAAATGATAAAACTAGCCATAGCAAAACCCCCACCACCATACAATTAGGGGCTACAGCTTAGGACAACAGGAGGTCAATCAGACATAGCTAATTATGATGCATCTTACTTATGGCCTGTCCAGCAGGAAGAATTAGCTGTTTTTGAAATTTATGCCAGCTTAAGCATGGCCCACAGGAGAGAAGCTACTGCAAAGTTGGGGCTGGAGCTGGCACCAAGGTATTGCACAGCTCTCCCAGTTTTATGTAGCTACAATTAGATCTGGGTTCAAATCTCAGCTTTGTCATTTACTTGCTATGACCTGGAATAAATCACTTTAATTGAAAAACAGAACTGACACCGTCCACCTCATTGATCGGGGCTAAGGAGAAGGTTGGGAGGTAAAGTGCGCAAACTAGGCTATGACATAATGGGTGCTCCCTCGCTATCACCCATTTCCCTTCCCAAAGATTAAGATAACACAAAAACCAGAGCAAGTGATAATTATGAAGCTCTTGCTGTATCCTGTACATTATCTTACATGTGTCCTGTCATTACCTTTCCTCTTCACCCTGGCTGTGATCATTTAGTACATTCTTCTATTTCTACAAACAAATGCCTTACACTATTCAAAACCAAAGAAGATTCTCTTTTCAAATATTATTTACAACAAAGAGAGTAGCATTTTTTTTAAAGATTTATTTATGCATACAACTGGGGAACACGTCAGAGGTGCAGTGGCGGTGAGAGGATTCACCACAGACAGTGGGGAGCAGAACAGGCAGACTGAAGAAGGACACTGCTTAGGGGAGCAGTGGACAGGTCAGGAGAGGTCTGCCATGCAATGTGGTCACCTCCGGGGCTGGGAATCAAACTTGCACTGAAGCAGCTGTGTCTAGCTTGCAGTGCTGCATCCTAACCTGTTGTGTCACCAGGGAGGGCAGGAGTAGCATTTTTGAATTGAAATGCTATTATTCTCTGCCTGTCACTTTGGGGAGAGTTTTGTTCAATTCACAAAACCTTCCTCTTACCTTACCTTTAGAGATTAGGAAATAGATTGAGAGGTAAAATGACTTGCCCAACATCCCATGACTAGTCAGTTTCAGAGCGCAAGCCTGAGTGGAGAGTGAGAGCCTAAATTCCCACTTGGCAAAACAGAAGGAACCCTGATGAGTTCATTCATCTTCACAAATGCTTTCAGTCGAAAGAAGGGCACTGGCCTCAGAATTTCACACCACACCATTACGTGGCATTTTAAAGCTAAGGGACAGAAAGTAATGTGTACCTCTGGGCTCGGCTCTGACAAGCACCAGCAGTGGGCTGGGCACAAGGATGCACCTGTGAACACAGTCTTGGTCTTCCAACGATAGGTAACATGCCCTCCAGCAATTTCAGCCTTAGCTGGTAATGTTGGGGACACAGATCTTCTCTTCCCTGACTTTTTGGAAAACACTATCACTTCAATTCTGTCACATGGCTAGCTTCTTGCCTCACCTGCTTGTCTTTCCAGGCCAGTTTGAGAAGAACCCAGGACTCTAAACAGAGCCTGGCACAAATTCCTCGGGTACAGTTCTGAATTTCCCCAGATTAGAAAGCACCATAAAGTGAAACCCTATTAAAATGCAGACATTCAGATTCCCTATACCTGGACTGTGTGGCCCACATGGAGATGACAGAAAATCCCTCCTTTCCTGGGGGGCCCAAATGACCTTTCCCCAGTGGCCACACCCAGGGTGGCCAGTGATAAGGATTCAGGCCTATGGAAACAATTTGGGGAAAGGAAAGCCATGGAGATGTCTTTGCTGCAGGCTGGAGGCTGCGAGGCTGGATCACTAATGAGGCCCAGATGAGGGTCTCCTGGCGACAGATCCGGGGAGATGCAAGAAAGGAATGTGATCATTTCCTTCTGAAATAATGTGTTCCTTCTTCCCGACACCTCCGGCCCACTTCATTATTTCCTTCACATATGATCTCAAATTAGGAAGCCAATCTCTCCCCTGGATATGATGCCAAGTTAGTGTCACGAGGGTGTAAATCAAGTGTTTCACAAACATGGTGTGGGCTCATTTTCTTTGCAGTAGGGCTCCAGTCCAGCCATCTACCCTCACGTGCATTTACTGTTTCTCCATGAAGTGAGCTCTCCTGCATTTTCTTTGATGAATGCTGCTGACTGTCCCAGGGAGTGAGCCACAAAGCTCTTTTCTAGGCAGTTAGCTGAGAATTAATACTTTGCACAGAGGTATCAGGTGGCATAGCTTTCCACACCCTGAAGCTTCTCATCACCTTGTTCTGGCAGGTAGAGCCAGATTTCAGCTGGGAATAAAACCTCCTGGGCTTAAGTCTGTCTCCTTCCTTCCTCACAGTGCCTTTGATTCTCTGACACAATGTAGTGCTGATGTGGAAATTACTTTGTACCATTTCCCTCCTTGGCGTGTCCTTAAACATCCATTCAAATTCCACATAAGGTTTTGCAGGAACCATGGAAACACATCCTCTACAGACAAGCCTAACATGAAAGTTATTGCCCCGCTGGGCAGAGCCCAATGGTCTGATACTGTTTAACTCCCTCTGAACACTACAAAGGGAACTACATCTTTCCAACACTTTAGTAATAAGGAATGCAATATATGTGCCCTGTGTGCTACGAGACCAGGCTTGCATCCTCTGTATCCCATATTGTCATAAGCATGAGCCCAGCTGAACAGTGTGTCACAAAGGCTGAGTCTACAGTGCATTAGGCTTTGACAGGCCTTTGTTGGGCTGCTGACCGATTCCTTAATTTTCTGGGTATCCAGCCATTTGTCATTTGGATTCTTATTTTAAAGACTATGCCTACTGACATATTTCTACTGAAAAAAAAAATCAAGTAATCTGAAATATAAACTGTGACTTAAGTGGTGGACTGTAATTTGTTTTGTATGTGGATGCCAGATTTGAGCCGCTATTATCAACTTTTTTTCATTTTATAATGCTGCCCACATCTTAAAAATTAATTATGCCTGCTATTTATTTCACAGTCCTGGTCTCAGGCCAACAAAATAGTTCCTTGAACTTGCCTGAAACATATGGACACAGGATTTCATTTATTGTTTTTAGTAAAGTCACTTTCTTCCAAAAATTGTGCAGGTCACATGAGAATCTTGGGTGCTGTCATTTGCCCGAAGCTGTTTCCACTAGCAACGATATTCACAAAAACACATGTCAGCAGTTAGAACTCCAGCAATCTGAGTAAAGCCAGCCCTGGGGAGCTTCATTTCTATTTTGGGGCCTTACTAGCTTTCCAAGGGGCAGAAAAATATTCTGATCTTTTGGCTCTGCAGGAAATCACTAGTCTGATTTCTGTTTCTCTACAACACACCCTTTCTGGGACCCCATCATCGGCTATGATGTGACTGTAAATACATTTCAAGAAATAATTTTTGGTACCTCCCACTATGGGTTGTCATAGTTGAATGACTACAATATCTACAAGAAAACAGTCCTTCCATCTTGGATCTTTGGGAACTTCTGAGGGTATTGGTACTTTGGGGGATAATGAACTGAAAGTCTTTAACAATTCCTTCAGAGTTAAAGCTTACACAAATAGCTGCTGGGAAAACTTAAACACAAGTAAAATGAGAAGATACTGTTTTAAATAGAATTGAGGGTGGGTACTGCCATTATGTAAAATTAAGTGCTGGTGCACAGAATAAAATAAGTAGTAAAGCCAGAGGCATGAGGCACACCAGCACTAGTCCTGAGGGCAGCGAGGGGCTCTTCTGATGCAGGCCACAGACACACATGGCACCTCGCCAGGCCTGGCTTCTTGCGGACCAGCAGATCCCCTGAACTTCTCTCTCAGTTCCAGGCCCTACAAGTCAGAGCCTGCCAGCTGTTCCTCTGCCTCCTCTCTGAAAGTCACCACCACTCCTCTTCCCCTCACCCCACCCAATTCTGGTTTCACCTGTCAAGCTTTTTATGGGTTTCAATTCCCTCCAGAGCAGTAACCAATACATATCAGGGGTTCTCAGGACCAGTAGCATCAGCGTAGCCTGGGTGCTAGTCAGAAATGCAGGTTGCTGGACTCCATCCCAAACTGATGTGATTTGTATGGACTTTAATCTTAGGAAGCACGGGTCCTACTCAGAGACCTTTCTCACAAGTGATTTCTCAGAGTTCATGAGAGATATAGAATGAACAATGTTCAGAACATGGATAGCCACAGTGACCTAACCAAGTCTCTCATTCACCCTGGGAATCAGCAGAAAAATCTAAATTTACTACAGATTTACACTTCATTCTAGAAGGAAAACTAAATATTCTGGGTGTCACACACATCTAATAAGAATAAGGAGTTTTGATTAATTAACTAAAAAATACCTAATATGCAAATCTGAGGCACTGAGATCTTACTGCATCTCATACTTAGCACCAGTGACAGGGGCTAAGGGTGAAGGAACCTTTTTTAAGCTGAAGTTCTACTTGAGAAGAGTTCAAGAGCACTCCCTCCTCACCATAAAAGCCAACCAAGTCTCCTTGAGGATGTAAGGTACACATCAGGATTGCTGAATGGCTTCCAAAAGCTAACTAGAAAGATTCGAATATAGATTCCTGGACTGCAAATTCTTCCTTCTAGGACAGAACTTCCATTGATTGTAGTCAGGGATTTGTGTTTTTGATCACAAAGGTGGCTTGAATCTTGTTGCTATTTAACTTCAGTCTCAAACAAAGATTTATATACAGATTTAGAGTAAGTAAAACTGAATCCAAAGGAGAAGAATGGCTTTGTGCCTATATGCTTGGTAAACTATGTTGGCTTGTTCATTACGTCAATAATATCATTTTAACTCATAAATATGTGTTACCAGTAAATGCCACTGCCCTAAGGGGAAAAAGAATTCAGAATGTTCTGTATTTAATTGGAAATGGTTCTGTATTTTTTGCTTTCAAGAAAACTTGGTTGAAGTCTAGATCATTTTAGAGTACAATCATGAAACAATGTCTGAGGTCAAAATAAAAGCCTTATGTCTGTCATGCATGCTATGTTGGCTAATAAAGTGACATTATGTACTTTGAATATCTTCTCAGTCTATGTTTTGGTTGCTTTCTAGTAGGACAGATTATTTAATTACTATGCCTGAGGATGCTCATAATGTCATGTCTGCAAAAACAGTTTTAAGTGCTTTCAAATGCCTCCAATATGAAAATAACTGTCTTGTGTTATTTTGCTTTCTGTTGACAGTTCAATTTCATATCATCACTGGATGTGCTCTTGATCTAATGGGTTTATAACTACCACATAATAGTAGCCATCCATAAAGAACAATATAATAGGAACAATTAGAAAAGAATCTACTACTCAAAAAAATTTTGTTTTTGGTATTTGAGGCTCACAAGTGCTTCTTTCTACTACTTCTTTCAAATGATCTGCTCTACTAGACTACTGCCACACATCATGCACAAAAACTGACTCAAAATGGATTAAAGAATTAGACATAAGACCTGAAACCATTAGATATATAGAGGGAAATATAGGTACAACACTACATGGCATACATATCAGTAACATCTTTAAAGACACATCATCTAAAGCAAAGATAAACAGCTGAGATTACATCAAATTAAAGAGCTTCTGTACAGTAGAAGAGACATTAGCCAAAATAAAGAGACATCCTGCTGACTGGGAGAAAATTTTTGCATATAATACTAATGACAAGGGGCTGACCACAAAGACCTACAGAGAGCTAATGAAGCTCTAAACAACCCAGTCAAAATGGGCAGAAGAGCTAAAAGACATTTCTCCAAAGAAGAAATGCAAATGGATGACAGGCATATGAAAAAATGTTCAACATTTTTATCTGCATCAGGTAAATGCAAATAAAAACCACAATGAGATACCACCTTACAGCAGTGAGAATGGCACATATTAAAAAAATTAACAAATGCTGGCGAGGATATGGAAAAAAAGGAACTCTCCTACAGTGCTGGTGGGAATACAAACTGGTCTAATCACTATGGAAAGCTGTGTGGAAGCTCCTCAAACTACTAAAAATGATCCAGCAATTCCACTTCTGGAATCTACCCAAAGGACACAAAAACATTAATTCAAAAGGCCACCTGCACCCCTATATTTACTGCAGCACAATTTACAATAGGTAAGCTATGGAAACAACCCAGATAACCAAAAATAGATGACTGGATCATGAAAATGTGGTATATTTACAAGATGGAATATTACACAACAATCAAAAAAGGTTAGACTCATGTCTTTTACATTAACATGGATGGATCTGGAAAGGATTATGTTCAGTGAAATTAGCCAGAAAGAAAAAGAAAAATATCAAATGGTCTCACTTATAGAAGGAATGTAGAGAAAACAAAAGGAATAAGAAAAAGTAACTATAATAAAGTAAAAATCATCTAGCAACCATAGATTGGAGACATTCTGTAGGGACGAGGAGGGAGAAGAACCAGGATAGGAGTGGGAAGAGCACAAAGGACTATGGAGATGATGCGTGGGTAAATTGTTGATGGAAATTTCACAGGGAAACCATACACTGTATAAAAATGAAAGTGATATAATGAATATATTTTAAAAAAACAAAATAAATTATCTGCTCTAATACAGCTTTTCTTTTTTTTTTTTAAGATTTATTTATTTATGCATTATAGAACTGGAGTAGAGGTCAGAAGTGCAGGGGAGGTGAGAGGATTCACCAGAGACAGTGGGGAGCATAACAAGCTGACTGATGAACACTGCAGAGGGGAACAGCGGGCGGGTCAGGAGATGTCTGCAGCACTATGTGGACCACCTCTGCATCACCAGGTGGGGATGGAACTCATGAGGAAGTGTCTTAAGCTTCTTAGTGTTGTGCTTTAACCTGCTGTGCCACCAGGGAGGGTCCTAATACAGCATTTATTTCTAGTCATTTTCCATAATTTAGTCACATCCAACTCTAAAATTCTAAAAAGAAAGAAAATTTACTTTTTTCTCCCCTCTCCTATGTGGTTATTATTTCGCTAGTAATATACGGTAATAAACTGCCATCACCATCACTGTGTATCAAAGTTTCGGAATGCTTCATGAGAATTTATTAGGCCTCTGTCCACTAACTGCCACCCAGCTGCTCATAGTACCCTCTGCTGGTGCTGTGCTGGACACTCTCATCGGCCAGTTCTGTCTCCGACTTCTACCAGCTCTTCCTATTTTTAGCTTCTCATCTCATATAGGTCTTTGGTCAGCTTGTAGACCACTATGGGTGACAAGAAACCTGAAAGGATGCTGGGGAAAAGGTTTGGTGTGCCCCATAGAGGTCTGTGTGCTCATAACAGTGATGAGTGCTGCTCAGTGGTGGGGGACTCAAGATTCCTCACTTGGGGTAGTCGGTGACTAAGAGGCTCCAGGGAGCTCAGGGGAGCAGAGAAACTTTGAGAGGCTTTACTGGGAGATTTGTAAGACTGAGGGGTGTTTACATCTGTGCTCCATGTCGAGGATTTTACTTACTGTTTCATGCCATGGGGCTTTAGCTTATCACCACAAAGATGGTCAAATAAAAGCGACATTCTGGTATTTGGTAAAATTTATATTAGAGGGACAGCTGTTTTATTTATTTTCCCTTATGTGTTTCATCTAATCAAGTGAATATAGTAATAAATGTCACAGACTTTTAAGGTCTGAATGAAGATTTTCTTCCACACCACTTTTTTATACATCAGAATGCCTATAGAAAAAGAACTCAGACTGAAACAATAATAATCTCTAATTAACTACAATGATAATTTAGCATTTGCACACTCTTGTATTTTCAAGCCATATATTCTGAGGATTAACTCCAGGTATGTGGAAGACTTTACAGTCACTGTGGAAGGAAGAGGAATACCACAGTGGTCTTATATGCTGATAACCCACACGGGCTTGAGACTTTTTTACAACTTCAGAATATGAAGAAATCAATTTCAGTTTTATTCTATTTTAATCAGTTCTCACAAAAGTAATACTAGTAAGTTAGGGTTCTTCCTATAGGTGTTAGCCCATCTTTCTGGGGATTGAGAATAAAGATACTTGGATTTAAAATATGATACTTGAAGGTAGTGGTTGAATCTGAAGCTCCTTTTTTGAAGCTTCTTCACCTAGCCACACCCACACCATAATTGTGGTCTGTGTTGTACCCATGCTAATGAGTAGAAAACTGGTAGTTAGCTGCCCTTAGAAGATACCTGGTTTTTGAATATCCAGAAGGCCATAACATATTCTAAATATGCACTCACAAGCTTACAAAGATAAAGGGTTGGGTTCAATAGGCCCTGTCATCAGCTGCACACACATCCCATAAACGCTGTTCTCTCCATCAGTTATATCCTTTACATTAATAGATTGTTAGTATTTGCTTTATTTCCCCTGGAATTCTTCAATACAATATAATAATCATTCTGGTAAATTCTACAAAGCAATATAGCTGCAGATCAGGATGTTGGAGGTCAGGAAAAGCTGGGGAGAAAGAAGAGTTGGAAAGGGAAGTGTTTGTGATGAAAAGTATTTTGTGAATAGCACCTGGCTGATTTTTGAGACTTGGGCACCATCTGACTTCGATGATACTTTCTGTCACACTCACCACCCAGCATTGCAGTTTTTTTCCCCTCTTCTTTGTTAGAATGAAAGCCATACAGTTACTTTTCAGAATATCTGTGTAGTTCCAGAACCCAAAGCATGGCAGGGAAGGGTTACTCATGGAGTGAATTCACCTACCCATTAAATGGGATTTTGTTTTCATCTAAAATTCTATCTCCTTCCTATATTCTTAAAAAAAAAAAAAACTAATAAATAAAAATACAGTATGAACCAACAATATTAACCCTAGATCTACCTTAACAAAATGAAAACATGACTTCAAAAAGATGTATGTACCCCTGTGTTCAGAATAGTATTATTCATTAAGAGCCAAGTCAAGTAAACATTCTAAATGCCCACAGATGACTGGATAAAGAAGCTATGGTATATATACTTCATGGAATATTACCCAGCTATTAAAAAGATGAAACCTTGCCTTTTACAACAACATGGATGGAACTTGAGGGGATAATACTAGGTAAATTAGAAAGTGAAAGACAATTACCTTATGGTTTCTCTCAGAGTAGAAAACAGATAATCAAAGCAAAAAATAAATTGCAACTAACCCGTGAAGTTTGTAAAAACTGTGGTAATTTCCAGAAGGGGAAGGGTATATGGTAGGGGAGATAATGCAGTGGAGGATGGCACAGGACTATGGGAAGAGAGGCATGTACACACATTGAGGTATGGAGCTACTTTTCCAAATCCTCATGGTGTTCTAGTGGTTAACAAAAACCATGAAAAATTAAAAAAAAGGTTTTTTCCCTACCTTGTAGCCAAGGCAAGTTTTCTAAGAAGTACTATCTCACAGTTCTGCCAACTTCATAAGATATACGTTAGGAGCTTGAAGTCTCCCTCTCAAATCCAGGCAAAACTATCTCAACGCTGTCTTCTAATGTCCACTCAAAACTTCCCAGGGTTCCTGACAATAGGATTCCCTCTCCTTTAGTGGACACTTAGTGCCAGACCTACATCAAAGAGAGATTTTCCTGTTCTTTCCCAATACTTTTGCCATAACCCAGCCTTACACGCTCCTGTGTTAGACATAGGAGTCCACTTGAGTTTCAAAAACATCTGTTAAAATTCTCAAGGTCCGAACTTTCTAGTATCATCTTCAGCATAGCAAATGATATGATGTGTACCAAAATATTTTGCAATCTGCAAGGCACTACAGAAGTGGTTACTTGGGGCAGCTCTTGAAGCAAAGACTTTTATTTGCAGAGCTGTTTGAATTTATACATTTTTAAAAAAGGTTCATTTTTATTTATTTATGCACACAAGAACTAGGGTATAGTCCAGAGGTGCAGCGGTTGGGTATGTGTATGAGAGGATTCACTAGAGACAGAGTGGGGAGCAGACAGGCAAGTATGTTACTGAAGGGAGCAGCAGGCGAGACATGAGAGGTCTGCTGCACCATCTGAGTCACCTCCCTGGCCAGGGATCAAACTTGTGCTGTGATAGCTTGATAGTGCTTAGACTTAACCTCTTGTGCCACCAGGCAGGCACACTATTCCTATGTATGATGTACATTTCGCCATAGAGTGGAACACACAGCTGTCCCCCCAAACCAACTGAGAGTGAATCATTTGAGGACCAAAACATGCAAAGCTGCTTCATTTTCAAGATGATCCAGTGGCTTGAGGCTGGTTTGGAACCGTCTCCCCAGATTCTCTCTGAAGAGGGGCTGGAGTTTTCCAGTGACCCCATGTAATGTGATGAAATGGTGTCCAGGGAAGACTACACAGGGTGGACACTAGCATACTGCAGGCCTTAAAGTAAGACTAAGTAGGCATATAACACATTCAAAAGTGAGCTTTTTATGATCATGGCCCCGTTATCAAATTATAGTAATGTCAGATCAAACAATGGGCTGACATTTATGAAGTTATACTTCATTTGAACCAATCTTAGTTAATAAAATGTGAATTTTGCCCTATTGAGTATTATGTGCTATAAACTAGCTAATTTATATAACCCAATACTTGGGCCACAATATGCTGAACAGAAGAACACTAGGTAGTTGTTATAGTAGTATCCATAAATTAATGGTTATCCCACAGTCAAAATATAATGCAAAATAATGATAAACCAATGCAGAAAATTTCCATTAAAAATGCACTGATCTTCAAACAATCTGAATTTGATTAGAGACACCCATACACCCCTTTTATACATGATTGTTTATCTATCCCCTCCAATTTTCTACAAATAGAAAAGAATACTTCTACATTTTCCTTTTTAAGTGGCATTTAACTGTACTTTTTCCTTAACTTTGTCCATTCTTTTATGATAGTAAACCACCCAAACCAGACTTATTTACTTCTGTCTTAGCAAGCTTGGCTCAGTGCCTGGCACAGAGTAAAGATTAAAAGTACAGTTATTATTATTAAACCCATCTCTCCTACTATTGTAAGCTCTTTCACTTTAATCTGGGCGTGATAACTTCCCTCTAGGAATACTACTATAGCTCAGCCTTTGATGTCTAATAATGTCTTTCCCCTGCACGCCCTGATGCATTAACTCAGCTAAGTTAGGAGAGGAGTACTATTATTACTCTAATGTATCAGACTGTTTTTAACAATGTACATTTTTAAAAACCAGGTTCTCATGCATTTGATACCGCAATGTATAAATAAAAAGTAAGTCTGCACCTGAGATATTAAAGCATAAACAATATGCTCACTTCTCTGATTCTGGTCATCTTTGCTGGAAAGCACAACTTCTCTGTAGCTACAAGGATCTAGATGTACCCATTCTTGTATCAAACATTCAGAATTTTGACATTCAGGATTCTCAATATATACTGTGGTTAATGACCAGGTAGGTGGAGTAGAGGCTCAGAGAGGCCACAGTTCAGTTCAATATAATAAGGACCTTAATTTCAGTGCCAGTGGTATAGGAAACAAGGGATGGCCCCAGCTTCAAGAAGCCCACAGACTGGCAGGGGAGGCAGGTAAAGATAAATATAACTACTTTGTGCAAGATAGAAGGAGCACTTAGCATAAAGGATAATTAACTAAAGGGTGGGGTCACAAGCTTTGGTGCAGAAGGTGGGTTTTGAGGGATCAACTGAAATTTATTAGATAGATATGGGGATTAAGGAATTGATACTGGTTCCCTGTGAAATGGTTCCTGCACTTTACCTGAGCTACCAGTCCAAAAGGAGGCCCTTTCCCATTTTCCATGAGAGGCACTGCCAGTGCAGACTCAGCCTGTGAGTACAAAATTACATTCTAATCCACAGATTCTCTATTACATTCTTTCCTAGGTCCCATAAGTAAAGCTAACAGCTGAAATACAGATCTGGCTATAAGAAGTCAAATCCCTTTAGGCTTCCCAAAGTGGCTGAGCTTTAGCTGGGAGTGGAGTCATCTCTGTCGACTATGAATCACTGAAAAGGGGCTGAAGCAAACCACAACCAGCTAAAGGGCTGGGAGAGGGAAACAACAAGCATGTTCCTCTTTTTATTAAGATCAGATGTTATCAACTTTAGTCTGTTTTCTTTGCTTTATAAGCACAGACAGAGAGATGTGTTTAAAACAAGTTCAGGAAAAAACACATTAAAATATTTTTATTCTTGTAAGAGTACAAGCATGGTAGGGATTTGAAGACACCTGCTATCAATATTCAATATAAAAAGTTTTACCTATTTGATCCCTTAAATGTTACCAAATGGAACCACATCCTGATCAACAAAGCTTCACAATATTAAACAAAATCATCTTCAGCACAGAGAAAAAGGGCAGTTTCTTTGTGTTGCTCTAAAGGCAGTAGCATGAGATATTAGTTACAGGGTTAGCATGATCCTGAACTTTATTTTAGAACCATGGTCCAAATATTTGACAATGCCTCAAGTTCTGTCAAATTCAAGTCTTTCCACAGGCTGCAAGGTTAAGTCATATAAGGCTATATAGCCCACGTACTAAAAATATTCTCAGCCAACAAGTCATTTTTCAAGCCTTTCCAATCTTACATGTAGACTGACAAATTTTAAGCTTGCATATTTTAAGGTGTGGGCTTTTTGTTAATTATGGTCAAGAGGTAAAAATTATCCAAACTGGCCCTCCCTGGTGGTGCAGCGGGTTAAAGCACAGCATTGAGAAGTTAAAGCCACTTCCGCATGAGGAGTTCAATTCCCGCTTGCCCCGGAGGTGACCACATGGCGCGGCATACCTCTCCTGACCCACCCACTGCTCCCCTCAGCAGTGTACTTCATCGATCTGCCTGTGCTGCTCCCCACTCTGTCTCTGGTGAAGCCTCTCACCGCCCCTGAGCCTCTGGCCTGTACCCCAGTTCTGTATGCACAAATGAATCTTTTAAAAAAATTATCCAAACCTAATTCTGCATTCATTTGAAGTTAACATTTGAGATTAAAATTGTGTGTGAAAAGAATGTAGAAACAGAATGCTGTGCTTAAAATGTGTTGCTTTAGCTACCGAGGCAAATCCAGTCATTGGACATCACACTTAGCTAAAAGGATGCTATTTACCTCAAATAGGGAGAGGGGAAGGGAGGTGGTTTCCAGAGGCCCTGTGGTTTGCCTGGGGTTTCTGAACTTAGAAATAACTTGATCAGAAGGGTCCAGACCCTTAGCATCTCTAGAAAGGGGCCCAATTAGGTGGCATCTACGTACCGGAATTGTGTCAGTGGTGGTGGTTGGGAAGATAAAAGAAGATGCATTTAATTTGAATAACTAGAAAATAGCTGTCAGTGATGTTGGATCAAAGATCTATAAAAAGCATACCCCTCATGAATTATGGGCTGAGTCTGAGAAGGTAACAAACTCCACTCCAATGACCTGGGGAAAAGATGAACTATTTGGCCTGAATCACACTGCAGTCAGATTATCACTAAAGGTTTTATCAGAGAAGGCAGAGCAGTGGTATTCACACAGCCCAGTATGGTGAATAGAATAGCTTGCTGAGGACTAGGAGTTGTGACTGGTTAACTCGCTGGGTCTCCAGCTTTGTCCCAAAACCAAGCCCTAACCAACCCCTCACAGGCAGTCTGGCTAGGAACCAGCAAAGAGGCTTTAAATCCTTAACTGCAGCCTTCCTGGAAGCTTGTCCCTCTACTAAATAGCCCACCTCAGGGATACAATTCATGTAGCTACAAGAAGTAACACAGTTGGTAGGTGCTATGGCTTTCTTCTCTTGCTTCCCTGAATGGCTCATACACATTGCTGAAGATGGCCCGCAGGGAGGAAGCTCAATGCCCGCAGTCAACTGCAGAGGGCTGCTGACTGGAAGGCGACATGGTGGGCAGCAAGCGTGACCGCCAAGTCTGGGAACACTTACTTAGTGGGTGGGGCTTCCTTGTCTACCTGTAATATCCATCTGTCCTCTACTCCCCAAAAGCAGCAGGCCAGCCTTGTATTTGTTTTTTCACTATCACGACCAGCTAGCCCGTAACTGATGGCCAAATTTCACACTCAAGGAAAGGTGGCTTAAGACACTGGGCTGTGGTGTGTAGGAGTGATTACTGCATGAGCGTCAAATGCGTGAAAGGGAGGCCTGGGTGGAAGACACGCAGGCTGGGCTCCAGGCTGGGAGTGAGGCCACGCTCAGAGTCACACTCGTCTCCACAGGCTCCAAAGGGCTGTTTTAATTGACTTCTTCTAACTTCATGACAATTAAGGAGCATAGTCAATAAATTCCTGTGGTTTGGCCTACATATACTTAAAACATATATTAGTCTTTTACATATTCAGTGTTGGTTACTGCCAAATTTGTGAAGTAATAGAAAAAAGTGGTAATAAGTGAAACATATCCTTTGTAATTTCATATGAAAAATCAAGCCAGCACGCGTTCCCTGAATTCAGTTTGTTTTTAGAAAAAGAGGTATAATTTATATCGTTTCATTTATAATGGTGCTAAGTTAATGCTCTTGGCTGCTTTTGACAGGGACCTTTTCCAAACGAACTGTGATGATTTGTTTCCCTGAAACACTTTCAGTATTCAAGGACTTTTAATTAGCCTTCGAGAGTGTTTTCCTGATGGACATTACCTCCCCAAAGCCTGGTTAAGTTTCCTGACTTCTAAAAATGACAAGAAGTTGACTCAGATTCTTTGCATTTTAGACTTTTTGTGGGTTAAGAACAAACAGTTGTTTTGTGAGATTGGGAGCAAGTGTCATGGAATCATGCAGACAGGTTTCTTTCTCTACCCTGTCACCCCAGCCTTCCAACCCACACAGTGATTTCACTACATTTTTCATTTTATAAGTGATTGTGAGGGTTCACTCTAAGGCATGTTTTTACACAAAAATGTCAGCTGAAGTGGTAATATACGAGACCACAGTTAGGCATGACTTTGGCTTACTGCAACATTTCCTCAAGGCTTCTACAGTCACAGTATAGGAAAAGCAAGGCTAAAGGAGGTTGAGCAGATATCTTTTGTGGAAGAAGATTCTCAGAAGCTTCATTTATATCATGAATCTTTGCAATTTGCACTATGAATAGGTACTTAGGAAGGCATTTCCCAAAATCACTTGACCATAGAATCTTTCTAAGAACCATCTGAGGAACACTGAAGACAGCCATTTTCATTTGCTGAATTAGAGTGCACTGGCAGGACTGAGCAGATGAAACTGTGTTTTGATAGGACAGGTGGGTGGGTGGAGCAGGAGTGAAGTGGTAGAAGGAGGATCAAGAAAGCCCTAGATGGGGCAGTTTGAGAGGCATCACACAAGGTTGAGAACATTGATTCAGATTTGCAAGGAAGAATCTAAGGTAGAAGGTGATCCTATGGGCTGATGTGGCACTTACCTATCCTGGATCTACCCAGTATCCTTTCCATGAGAGCAAATGCCCAACTAATTCTATAAAACAAATGGTCTCCTGATAATTCTTCTCTCACTGATTTTCATTTGCCATGTCTCCAAAGACCCCCTAATGAGGTTACTCTTTGGGGTTATGACTCAGGGATTCAAAAAATATCTTAACATGAAAATGCTACCAATGAGGGTAATGTTTTCCTCTAGCTATGACTAGTAAAATAGCTTTGCACCTACAAGCAGCTGATCATCATGCCCGAGTGCCCCCTCTACCTGCACTGTCACTTATTGTGCCCCTTTTTCCCTGACACCCAGGACTCTCAAGGACCCTGAGGAAAAGTTTTTCTCTTCACAAAAATGCCAGGGGGGAACTGCTTTTCTGGAGGAGAGGGGCCTACCCTCTCTTTAGATAGGGTACAAGTCCAGAGGTTTCCAGGTTAAGTCATACAATGGCCTAAAAGAAGGAAGGGAACAACACCACACATCACTTACCCCCGTCTGGGCTAACACCAGGCTTGGCTGTCAGGAGCATCTGCCCCATGGGTAGAGAGGAACATCTGCTAATTGTATATTCAACCACTTGGGGACCGGGGGTCAGAGGGGCTGTGACTATGTTGGAGAGCTATTACCAAAGTAGAGTTGTTTATCTGAGATCCCAGAGTCAAGGATGCACATGAATAAAAGCAAATCTTGTCCAGTTTAACAGACAAACATTAATTGTGGTAACCTCACAAAGCCCTTTGTTAATGGAAAGTTTATGCTGTTACGAAGCCTTGTGCCTTCCCCTTCATGTTTGGGTGGAATGGTTCCCCAAAAGAAGGGTGGCAAGAAAGGCCTCTTTCACCAATGAAGTAGTGACCAGAGAATACACATCAACATTCACAAGCGCTTACATGGAGTAGGCCTCGAGAAGCCTGCCCCTCCAGCACTGAGAGAGATCTGGAAAGCTGCCGCAAAGGAAGCAGGAACTCCAGATGCGCACACTGACTCCGACTCAAGAAAGCTGCCTGGGCCAAAGGAATAAGAAGTGTCCTGGCCCAGGTTCCATGTGCAGTTGTCCAAGAGATGTAATAAGGATGGTGATTCACCATACAAGCTGTATAACTGGTTACCTATGTACCTTTCACAGCTTTCAAAAATCCATAGTCAATGTGCAAAAAAGAAAAAGTTTGTACTGTTGATTCAGTTCTGCCTTGTCCAGACTCTGCATGGCCCTTCCTTGCCCTCCAATGACAAAGGCCACTGTAAATCCCTCTGGGTTTTCTTCTGGGTGAGGGAATGATGTTTAAAGCCTTCTATGATCTTCAGATCCACAGGCGAGACTCTGACATCACTTGGCCACGCTTATTCCTGAAAGTTCTAACTTTTATATCATAGATATTAGGCCTCACCTGGCACTCTAAGTGGTTTTTAGTGCTTATTTTACTTAGGAAATAAACATACCCTGTGCTTTTGATTTTCCAGGAAATTATCACACAGGGCTGATGTTCAAAGGACCTTGGTGGGGACATCTTTGGCTGGTTCACTGACTAGGGGCATTTCTGCAGGATTTCCAGTTGTGCAGCTGGTGTGAAATGTTGTAAATGCCTAGAAGTTCAACTCTAATGTATAAAAACATAGAGGGATGAATGAAGCCTGTTTCAAAATAAATCCTAACGGCATGCTTTGGATTCTCTGAGTACTGTATTTTCCTCCTTAGCTCAGTTTCATCATTATGTTTTATTATCCAGAAGTTCCTCATATTTTAAGATATTGCCTCACAAATGCCCTGCTCTGTACCCAGACTACTGCAATTACAAAGTAAGATTAATGAATTCACAGGCTATTTCTAAGGATTTAATGGCTTCCTAGTAGAATAGGGTGCACACACAGCTAGACTCCTGTGACAAATCATAAAAGCTTCTTAATAAGAAACCTCAATTAGTTAATTAAAATTTGCTAATTGAAAATTCTAAGAATAGCATGTAAAATATTCCAGACCTCTAGACACAGCAATAAAGCATATAACTAACATGCCTATCTGACAAGTTTTACATATCTATTCAATAGGAGACCTTGGCCAGTAAAATAAGAAATGAGAGAATAGGTTATCATACAGAAACCTTGAGAGTGGTCTAATATATAAGGAAAGAGAACTGGAAATAATTTATCACACAGAGGGCAGGTACAAGGAATGGGGGTGGGGTCACCTTTATTAATTTACTCGTACATTTCTTACTTCTCCTAATTCTTTACAGACTCAGTTCTCTCCAGTGGCAGGGAGGCATATTTAAGAAAGAATGCACAGGAAAAGAATAATAACTTATCCTCTTAGAAAGGATGAACTTACTACTCAGGGTGACTCTTAAGAAAATGTGAAAAATACAAAGCACTAAGATGGTTGATGTCGTTTCTGTTAAATAGCTGTTCAAATGCTGTAACAGAAGAATGCCTTTTAAATCAAGTAGCTAGAAACATTTTCTAAAATGCCATAAACTAGCTGTAAGTCAACAGAAAAGAAAAAAAGTAGTGGAGCTTTTGGATGCCACTATAGCCAGTGATGCTGAGTGTGTGCTCTCGGCACAGCTGCTGCCCCACCAACCTGGCAAACTAGACCTCCCTACTCTTCCAAGTACCCTGGGGTGGGGGGAAAACTGACCCACTCTTGTTATGGACCTGAGGGTCCAGTTCTGCACGATTCATCTTTACTCAGTAAGGTCAAATGTTTTGGCTTTGAATTGAGTCTTGGAATTTGATTTGTAGTCCAGACTGTACCAGACCTACCCTGTTGTGACCAAGTCAGGCTTCTGTATGAAGAATTTGGAGAGGGGAGAATGGATGACAGGCTGGAGAAAGGGGACAATCAGCTGGGGTGTGACTTGCTCATAAAAATCAGAAACGTAGTAGTACTAGTAGTAGTACCCGTGATCATAACAGTACTAACAGGAAAAGTAAGTAGTGGGAAGATTAGCAATACTAACGAGTGTTTTACAGAATAGTGACAGTAGTAGCAATATCAGCAACTATTTGGGGAAATGCCCACTTAAAACTATGTAGACTTTTTGTTAATATTTTCTTATTATCCTTACTTTGCATGTGAGAACATTGGCTCTGATATAAGGTAAACTTTATTAAGTGACACAAAGATTAATCAGTAAAACTAAGATTTTACTGGGGATGTTCCTGACGCTTTCCAGTCATAATCAGGTCCCCTGGACAAATCTCAAGAAATATATCTAATCCACTCATTCTTCCATTTTTATACTAGAATATCATTATATCAATATACTCTATGACACATTCTGCTTTGTTATTTAAGTTTCTATGTGCATTGTCTTAATTGAGTATATGGATCACATTTTAAAAATATTTGTCTTGCCTTAAGTACTTGGCACTTAAAGGCATACATTGTATTTATTTCATAAATGATAAGGCCATATTACACCAATCACTGAAGCTATGTAAAGAGGGTCAAGGTGGAAGTGGAATGAAATACTGTAATCTCATCATCTATTTTACTCAAAAGAAAATGCATTTAAATTTTCCAAATTCTTTTTTAAGATTTATTTTATTTATTTATATATATAAGAACTAGGGTGTAGGCCAGAGGTGTGGGGCATGAGAGGTTTCACCAGAGACAGAGCTGGGAAGAAAATAGGCAGATCCATTGAAGTACACTGCTGAGATCAGCGGGGAGACAGGAGAGGTCTGCTGTGCCACGTGGGTTTTTACTCTCTGGCCAGGGATCAAACTCATATTCCAGTGTCTGGCAATAGCTTGACAGTGCTGAGACTTTAATCCATGTGCCACAGGGAGACCCCTAAGTTCTCCAAATTCTTTTCTTGGGAAAGGTATGCATGTGTGAGCAGCTTTCTACCACAGAATGGTAGGTTTCTGAACATGAAATCTTCCTAGTTCATTAGGTTTACTGTGCTTAATCGAACAGTGTTTTCACTGGAAAAGTATATGTAGTTAGTAATTCAGGTATCATTTAAACCATAAAATTACCCATGAAATCTAGTAGTGGGAATTTTTTCCATTGGGAAGAAAACCTGTGGTTTCTAAGTGTTAATTTGCATACCTTTTTTCCTGGGGCAATACACTTGCATGTAAAATTCCACCAGAAACTTATATTATTTGGAGGCAACCCACAAAAATGAAACTAGCACAGAAACTTAGAAGAGACAGGATGTCAGAATATGTCAAGGACAAACTGGTTCTCACTCTTTGCTGGAATGTTCTTCAATGCACAAAGAAGTTAGTCTATGGCATGGGGGGAACCATCAGCCCTGCTTTGGACATATTTCAGAGAGTGGAGAATGCTGAGGCTGCCCTAAAGATTACAGGGCTGGTGTATCACGAGAGAGAGTAGCAAAGAAGTTGGTCAGAGGCAAAGTCAAAGGAGGGACCTTAATAGAGGGAGAAAGCTCATTTCTGAGTGCTATACAGAAGGCTGTGTCAGTATCTCTCTAGCTCAAACTGCTGCTCCTGCTTGTGGCTTCGCAGCAAAGCCTGCAGGGAGGCAGAGTTGGAGGTGCAGGGAGAACCTGAAGGTGAGGAGTTAGAATGGACCGCAGACACACTAAAGCCAAGATGTTATAAAGAAGCATGACAAATCAAGATGCTAAGAGAAAAATTGTGGGGCTAGGAGGGAAACAGTGAGAAGGCTATGGAGCAGACACCTGTGTAGATAACATCTCTTCATCAAAATGGAAACAGGGCATTTGAGAGCTTTCAGACATTTTTCTATCAGAAACTTAGAGGAAAATACCAGTTATAAAGAGTTTGCTATGAGCTAGGATTAAGCACTTTGCATGCATCACTTTATTTAGTTTTTATAACACTTTATGGGATAGATAGTACTACCCCCCTTTTTATTTAAAAAGATTTATTTATGCTTACAGAACTGGGGTACAGGCCAGAAGTGGTGAGTGAGAGGATTCACCAGAGACAGAGTGAGGAGCAGAACAGGCCAAGTGACGAAGTACACTGCTGAGGGGAGCAGTGGGTGGGTCAGGAGAGGTCTGCCACGCCATGTGGGTCAGCTCCCTGGCTGGGGATTGAACTTGTGCTGCAGTGGTTTTGGAGAGCTTCATAATGTGGTGCTTTAACCTGTTGCACCACCATGGAGAACTCAGTACTACCACTGTTTTCAAATGGGAAAACTAAGGTACACTTTATTAGTGGTCAGAGGTTGAACCCAAGTAGTCTGTCTCCAGGGGCTGTGCTCTGGCACCGCTACACCAAGAGCTCAGCTACACCCCCTCCCAGGACATGACACATATGACATGGACAGGAGGGACCAGTGCCTGCGGCAGAACTCTGAGGCTGGGATGGGTGGGCAAGGAATACAGGCTGTGATTCAGCCTCAACCATCACCCGACACTGTCTTAAGACTGGAAGAAGTTGCTCTGTCTGCCCTCACACACATGCCCAGGAGTGCTGGTGTAGACATTAGGGGTTTATTTTTCAGGAAAATATTGACCTCCAAGAAAGCAGACTGCAAGAGTTAGTGAGAGATGGCAGGAAAGACAGAAGAATTTGTTGAAGATAAAGTAAAGAATACAATGTTGACTTTGATGACAGTGCTATATGGCATGGACTTCTTGTGTTCATTGTACGGACATTTCTATAACACACAGAAAAGACTAGTACTGTGAAGCTTCAGTAGGAACAGCAGGCAGGAGAATGCTGCATTTCAGTTATACATCCATGCCGAGTGTCCAAGGGTCAAGGGGTAAAGGATGCTGCTGGGATCTTTGCATCACAGGTGGCATCACAGGAAGGGCCCTGAGGCAGATATCTAGACTCGGGCTCCAACCCTTCTCTAGCACTACAGGCAACCTCTCTCAGTTTCCATTCCCTTCTTTATAAAACGAAGATGTCACCACAGCCCCAGTAATAGATGACCTAAACACTTGACACACTCCTGATTTCTTTAATATATCAACATTTGTTTGATATGTATTCCTCACAGTTCACCACGTATAATAACATAATTTGCGACAAAAGGGGATATCCTCAAAGAATTTCCATCTATAAGACTAGCTGCACAGAAAAGAATTATAGGCAGGGAAGAAGCATCAAATTCTTTTGCTTCAAAATTTTCTGATGGTAAATGTGCTTAACCTTACTGACCTTACGTTAGGAAAGGGTAAAGATGATCACAGTGACATCTGGAAAATTACTATGAGGTTGCTAGCTGACACGGTAGGAAGGAAAAGCCTCATATTACGTACACATCACTTGTGAAAAGTGTACCCAACTGGCTCTAATGACTGGATGATTCACAGTCTCCTTAATCCAGAGAGTCAAGACTTGCTTTTCTAAAAATGGAAGACTGTCATGCTGATCCTGGGATCTTCAAAGGACAAAGGAAACGCAGGAGGTCAGTACTGGCGGGTCCATGTTATATTTGGAATCCCATACTGAATGCAGAACTAACAAATCCACAGGAGAAAGACTGCAGGCTTTGCCCAGCCATAAATTAATCACCTTTAATGGCCAGGCTCAGGGTAAGAGTAAAGAGACACCCAAGTACTATCCTGTCTGTTGCTTTCATTTTGGTATTTAGCACTAGGGTTAAAATCACTGATAATCAGCAAAAAAGACCAGTTGTTTTTAAAACAGTAACATGCCGAAGAAAGCCTGTTCCCTGATATTGTTGGGAATGTGAACTTTGGCCTTCGTTGTAGAAAAATCCTACATATGCCTGCCTGGAATAAACTGCAAGTCTCGTTTGTCCCCTTCAAATCATTAGGCTAAAGTTCTCCAAAGGTTAACAAGAATGATTCTATCTGCCATCTTTTCTTTGAAAACATCACTGTATACGGTTGGCATTCACCTTTTAAAATTTAATAAAATAGCCTGGCTTATTAAGCCAACGGAGTTTTCAGAATTAGAGAATTCAAATGACCAAGTACCTCAAAGTGGAATTCTTTGAGACTGATTTTCTGTAAATCTAGGTGAACACATACAGTAAGGCTAAGATTTTTCTGGGGGATACTTTCTCATACACCCTATGGTTGTGTAGTTTGCACACCACATTCTGCAAGCTGATTTCCACTTGTTAAGTCAATGATAACTTAAGGAGTATGAAAAGAAACCTCTTCACCCACTGCACAGCTAAAATTTCAATTACTTTTAAATTGGAAATGTAGCTTTCTGGATGTGTTTTTACCTGTTATTAGAATCACAGCTAAATTTGAGTGAAATTTTACTTTATGTCATTTCAAATTTGGACTTGCCTGTCCTTGTTTCATGTGGTTACTCTTATTAAGTTAAAATGGCATTGGGGAGCTGTCAACCATGAGATCCTACACAGACTTTGTGATGTCACAAAGTGTCATATAAATGGCAGCAAGTGGATCCATATTTGCAGAGATGAGTCTATTTGCTTGAAGTATATTTTCTTCTTAAAATGTTGATTTATAACACTGTATGACTTAGGGTATAAAAAAAACCACACCTCTCCATATGTATCTTACCATATTATACCCACCATAGTCCTCTGTTTGGTCCTTGGGCTACCTTTACACATGACTCCATTCTTAACTAAAGGAGATTTCAGGCTGACTGTATATGTGCAGTACTTTCTCTCATCTAATATAATTTCTTAGAGAATGATGCCAACATGTGAACTACTGACTTATGTACCTGTAAAATAGAGGTGGCAGCTAGGAATTTCTCCTGGGCTTTACCTCTCTATTCGCTCCACTCCCAAAATGTTTTAGCGTTTAGTAGATACCTACATTTTCTCTTGGGAATGAAATATAATCAACTAAATAATGAACACCATCATATAAAATGCACACTGTGGGGCCCTCCCTGGTGGCGCAGCGGGTTAATGCACAGCACTAAGAATTTAAAGCTACTTCAGCATGAGTTCGATCCCCATCCCAGAGGTGACCACATGGTGTGGCAGACCTCTCCTGACCCGCCCACTGCTCCCCTCAGCAGTTTTTGTCAATCTGCCTGTTCTGCTCCCTACTCTGTCTTTGGAGAAGCCTCTCATCATCCCTGCACCTCTGGTCTATATGCTAGTTCTGTATGCATAAATAAATCTTAAAAAAAAAATGCACACTGTGTAAGAAATAAACCTCACTGGTAAGTGTATTTTGGAGTATAAGTCCTAGGAAAACAGCCTAGAAGGATGGAGCTATTGTAAGACAAAAAATATTTGCTTCACTATAATCTCTAACAAAAGGTCATAAGCAGTCATTATAACAAAATGGAGGGCATGTTTCTGTGAACGCTTATGGAATCTTATGTAGTCATTTAAAAAAAATAGTAATTTAAAAAAATAGTAATTTTGAAGATGTGACAACATGAAATAAGCTCATGAAGTAACATAGTTAAATGTATGACCCAATTACATCCTTACACAATTGTCTAGAAAATTAAAATGGGACTCAAAGAACACACCTAAAATAATGTGTTAGAATAGTAGAACATAAATGATCTACTCTGATCCACCATTTTCAAAGCTTTAGGATTTCCTTGTCAATTTAGAAAATTAGCTTGTAATGGTCTGCACAGTATATTAAAGATTCTAAAAGGAGTCAAGGAAGAGATGGCTAAAGAAACTAATGGCATAAAGGGCCAACTTACTCTGGTGGTCATGAATCTTGTCGATGGTGGTTGGGTCACCTCTCAGATGCCATGATGGTAATTTAGGAATCTGTTAGTCCTTAAAAGATTGCCTAAATGCACAAGCTAATCTCAGAAAAGTCATTAAAAAAAAAGTGGGGGAGAGAGGGTGTACAAGGGACACGGGGCGGGGGGGATGGGGCAGAGAGGAGAGAAAGAAACTTTCCCAGTCTATCTTGAGGTCTGGAATTTATCGTGTTATCTGCGATGGTGTGTATGTTCGCATGTGTTTCTTTTTTCTAACATTATCAGCATGAGAACGACTAGAAATGTGCTGTAGATTTTTCTAAAGAAGTCAAGACAGCTGTGACAGCTACAGGGTTTCATTTATAGATACTGACACTGCACATTTCAGTACGTATCAGACTCAAAGGTTAAAATATGTACATATTGTTCTCCAGCATGAAATCCAAGCAAAGACCATAACTCTTTTGACGGTACCAAAATGTTCATTTCTTATTTTTTCAGGTCACTGTTCACCCAACACAACTTTGTCCTGTGATACATTTTATAGCATAAATAAGCAAACAAAAAGTCAGGCATCTAATAAAAAATGCATTCATTCTCTAGGCAGAGTCTAAGATCAAGTAGAATTGGTGACAGCATTAAAGGAAGATCTGCACATGTTTATTTTTATAGTCAAGTTACCTTACATAGCATAGGTACATGTGTTTTTCCTATAACTAATATTAACACATATAAATGTCGATCACTCAAGACTTCTGACATCTTGAAATTACTACTTGAGATGAATAAAGACTGTGGAACACAACAACCTTAAATTTCCCCAGTTCTGCCTACCTAAAGAAGACTGGTGTATGTCTCCCCATTTAAAAGTTATTTTCCCGCATGACACATTTTTTTGGGGTACATATGACTATGTTCAGTAAAGTGTTGATTAGCCCTTCTTGATCTTTAAATCTGACAAGAAATGAAAGACCTTTGCATTTTGTAAATCTTGAGCACATTAGATTTGGGGAAGACTAATGAAAAACGAAAGAGAAAAAAACAAGGCCAACAATCATAAATCCTTCTTGACTAGAAGGCATTCCTCCCTTATCCCTAAAAGAAATTCATTCCTGCACATCTTGTTTGAATTTAACTGCTGAAGTTCGTCTTGTTCCATCTCTAGAACAAGTCAGGCGGCAGGGTATAAAGATATGACTACATGAATAAAAACACATGACCGGTGTGGCCACTGCACACACAAAAACAAGATGAGACAGAAAAATATGAACTGTCAAGTGACATGTCACTTGGATACATGTGTTTCTGTATTTTGTCATGAATGTTCAACTGGAAAGCTACTGGAAGTCTCTGAGTACTCCTTCCCCTGCTCTTGCAAAACATGGAAATGTAATCAGAAAAGCCAATGCTTTATGAGCAGAATACTGGCCTCAATTTTTAGTTCCAGCAGATTTGCTAAAAGAAAAATATTCCACACAGCAACACTACACAACACACTCAACAAGTCTACAAGGAAGGCTAAGACTCTCACTAACAGACACCAGGTTCTTCAGAGACGGGGTCTTGCACAAACGCTGGGTTTGAGTTTAACTTGGGAAGAGAGTGCTGTTTTTCTTTTTTCCCCACCTACTTTTTCTTACACCAGCCTGACATGATTTATAGTATTTTTATTACAAATATCGTAATGAAACCTCACTTTGTGCAGATTGAAGCAGTGATGAGGGAATTGGGGTGGTCTGGCACTAGATGGAGGTGAAGAGTGAGATGCAAAGTTCTATTCCTGTCACAAGGGAGAAAAACACAACTCAAGATCAACCCTGGACAGAGTCAAGTTCACAGGGCATTCCTGGAAGGCAGGGGCACTGATGTTGTGTGGAATGTGGCCATGCCTGCAACGAGACAAAGTCCATAAACTGAATTATCCCTTTTCTGATCCTCTAAGTACAGAGGAGAAGCAAGATAACACAGTCTATGACAATCACTGCTGGTGCTAAATCTCTCTGGTGGGAAAGGCAGGTTTACTTTCACGCTTTTATATTTGTTGAAGCTTTTAAATAAACAAAATTCTTAGGAAATTCTCAAGGGAAGATCCTGGGTGTCTGACCTTCCTGTGGTACCCTGTTTGCAAAGTTCTTTCCTAATTCCTTTACAGGTCTGGGATTTTGATCTAGTAACTTGCAAAGAAGCAGAACAAGCAGCAAAGATGAGGTAGTGGCATAACCTTCCAGCTGCTTAAGTTTAGACAAAGAAAACAGACAGGCACCCAGGTTTAACAAAAAGATGATGCTGATTTCATAGATGTAGGGACTTGGTCTATATAATTCTAAACTCATAACTCGGAAAAGGCCCAATTACCACTTCTTACTTAGCCTCTCACTTCAGATATATGCTCATTTTGGGAAGTTGGGAGTAAACAGGGACAGAGGGAGAGCCCGTTGGAGAAAGAAAGGAACATAACAAGCATTTTCTCTCTTTTCTCACCTTTTTAAATCTGGTTCCCTATTGTCTGTGATTTCACACATTGGTCACAAATGGTGAAAGGGAGGGACAAATTTTAACATAATATGATCTTTATTCCTCAGGAATCATACAGATGTTTACCTATTTACTCAGCTTCAAATTCAAACAAAAGACTCCATAATTTTGTATGAATTATTTGATCATTATTCTAAGGGGGCTGGAGTTATAAATCCCAGCTTCAATCTGGATCTTATATTCACTAACCTTTTAGAAGAAATTTTAGGAGACAGCTTGGAAATTATATCCTGCCTTTGTTCTGCAAAGATCTAGCACTGTTCTTACTGTGTTATGGCCCTGTGACAGAAGCTGAAATTTGTCATTATGCATGTATACCATACATGCATAATGACAATTATTTTATAATTAATTTACAAGTTTTAAAAATTATAACTCTTAATGCCAACAAAGAGTGAAACATTTAATACTGTTGTACACCAGCAATATTAGAATATGACTATATCCTTTTTTGTGCTAATTGGACAATCTGTATCAAACAGTGTTAAAAGTACTCACACTTTTGAGTCTCAGTTCCACACACACGTCATAGAGAACCCCGACATTATTTACAATAGTGAAAAATGGCAAACAATCCAATAGCCAAGATCAGGAAATGGTTACATAAGTTCTAGGCAATAACACTGCTAAGTTCTTAAAAAATTAGAGACTAAAAGTACTAAAAAAAAAAAAGTTAAGTGAGAAAACTGGATGACAAAATTTTGTATATGGTATGATTCTGGAAAAATATGCAAAGGAAAACTGCTCTGAGGAAACAGCAACAAATATTAACCATGGTTAACTCTAGGTAGAAAGACTTAAAGCGTTTTCATTATCTTTTTTATTTTATCAAATTTCTATGATGAGAAAGACACAACTTTTGTAAAGAGAAAATATTTTAGTAAGAGAGTATATCAAATTGATGAAACTCACAATGGTGTATGTTTTTTGGTGGTTAAGTCTAGCTGGCAAAGACTTAGAAGAGTCCTAATCTCCAGTATGTGTAACAAAACACAAAACTGATCTATTTCTAGAGAATCCTTCAAGAAATATGTCACAATTTCAGCTGTATACATCTACAGACTGTGATTTCCCTGATGGGGATTTACCCTACAGGAGTAGCTGGACTAGTATGTGAGAGATGTAAGCATAAGCTGTTTGCTGCACTATTGTTTATAGATTAACAAATATGCATTAGTATGTTTTATACATTAATTATTAAAAGCCGTATTTCCGGTGCATGATGGTAGAGCACAGGTGATTTTCATTTCTCTTTTATCTTTCATTGACTGTTTATAATTATTTAATACTTTTAACATTAAGATTTCTGAATGGTTTAAGCTACCACAACAAAAATTCAAGCCTCCAGCATCAGGAATAAAGGCTACCAATCCAGTTGAAGCCCTTTCATGCTCTTTCCCATCATACCTCTGCCCCAGAGGTAAGCCCAATTCTGAATTTTGTAGGTCTCCATTCTATGCACTTTACACTTTCATTATAAGCACATGAATATCTAGATACACTGCTTTTATTACCAAGAGAACATAATAAAGCTATTCTTATTTTTCAGGGAAAAAAAATCTGCTGGAAACGTGCCTCAGAAACTAAGACCACAATGTCTCAGCACTAGAGAAATCTACATTAAGACCAGACAGAACTTTTTTTTTAAAAAAGGGTAAAGGAGTAAAGAACTAAATGTGCCTTTATTACTTAAAGGATTTTGTCTTCAAATACTTCAAAAGTATGGCTCTTAACTAGTACAGATTAATGTAATATAGAAACCACTTTTCATTATACTTGTTTGGCCCAAGAGTTACAGGTCACTGAATCTGGGTGTAACTGAACACCCAGATAATAATAAAATAGTCACTAAGAGAGAAGAGTGGATGTTTGTATGAGCACAATGAAGAATAGTTCAAGCAACATCCCTGTTTATTTGTTCTAAAGCACCCAACCCAATAATGAAGATGGGAAAAAAAAATCACATCGGCACTAACAATGCTATTTTTCCCATAAGTTTGAAGGTATCTATACCTGCACACCCTCCCAAAGAATGCTATACCTGAGGGTGTAAGGATGTGATACCATCTAGCCTTTGCTGCTAACCTTAGTTTGGGTAAAAGTGGGCAGCAGCTGATATACACACAACTTGCCAAGGTGACTGTGCTTTCCAAGAGGAACAACTATGGACTGTGGCTAAACACTCTCACCTTGAAACAGTCAGTTATGTGTAGCATAATCAAGAAAAGATATACCCAGACAATGAGGAAGGTAGGCACAAATCAAAACCCCAGATCCAACGTCTGGTCCTGGCAGACTGAATCCTGTCTCATTAGTGGAGAGAAGGAGCTGGTAAGACTGTACACCAGCCAACCACCTGTAAACTACACAGGGCTGTGCCATCACCAAAATCTACAGGGAAATTCCAGTGATCACAGAAAGTGGAAGCCACTGGGAATCCTTCTGCTTATACAGCATCACTCTTACAGCCTTAGTAACAGTGCAGTGAATTGACTGTGAAGGAAAACATGAAGTTGTATCAAGCAAGGGAAAAAGCTCTTGGGGCAGGACTAACATGAGTGCAATGACCAGAGGCTAAATTACCACCTGCTCATTAGACGAGAATGGAAAAATCCTTCTCGCTTGTTGTTTGGTTTTATCAGCAACTGGAGACAATGACATAAAAATAAGCTATTGCCTGAAAAGTGTTCAAGTCTGGTAACTGCACAAGGCCTGCATTTCTGTTTGAAGACCTTGGTGGGTTTTAAGAAGCAATGTATTAGAAGCAATAATGGAGTTGGAGATTAGCCGCTGTGGACCTTATCCTAGACAGGCTTGAGTTGTGTGTGTTTAGAGAGAAATCATCTGACTTTTTTTTTTTTTTTTTTTTTTAATGTTAGTATCTGGGCAATCCAGAAGACCAAGAAGAGGGATAAACAATGTAGAGATATGGGAGTACAATTCCCAAGTTTGGCATTTTCTTAGGTATGTGAAATTGGGCAAGTCACTGAATTTCTTGGACAACTATAAAACGTAAGGTAGAGCAAACGTACACAGCAGAATCATGATTCAGTGGAGAAAAAGAGAAGTAAGAAATCAGGTTTTTGGAAGTACTGGTGAAATACTCAGCAAAACTAACAGGGCTGAATGCCTTTTATCTTTAAAATCCATTTCTGGCATTCACTTACTCCACAGGGTACAGTGATGACATGTGAAATACATGAAGTTCTTGTGGAAAGCAACTTGTTAGTATGGGGAGGCATTGTAACATGTAAGTAAAGGCAAAAATTTTGAAATTGCAAGTCTAAATGTTACTTATTAACTGAGACCTAGTGGAGGTACTAGCTGAGGTTGTCTGCCCAAAGTGGTTATGCATAGAATTCAGAAGCTCTATGAGCTTGGATGAAAAAAAAAAAAAAAAAACAACTTTACATCATTTCATTCACTAACCTCTAAAATGTATTCTTTTCTTCAATTATGACTGTAGGCTATTATCAGTATTTTCTACATGCTACATTTGCACTGTAACAGGTATTTTGATGTTACAGTACAAGTATAGGTTTAAAAATACTGTTTACACTCATTGAGATTATACAAGCTATTAACCCAACACTACAGCTTCTTATGTAAGACATGTTACATATCATAAAGTCACAATTTTAATATTTTGACTCCTGCATTTTAACATTATTGGCTTATTTGTCATCCTATGTATTTTAATTGATGAACTTAAAAGCATTATTTTGAGAGACAGTCCACAGACATCACCAGTTTGCTAATGGGGCCCAGAACACAAAAAGGCCACACACACTCACGCCACCTTGGGCATTCACCATCTTAGGTGATAAAAGGGTGAGAACAGCTATGATGCAGGGTAACTGTGAGGATTCTAGAAACAGTAAAGTGCAGTGCACACTTGCCTGCACATAGTCGGTAGTCACCTAACAAGAGCTTATTTGGGCTGAAAGTGAGACAAGGGAATTAATTTTATAGATTGCATATCATTTCATTCTCCATAACATGACAATTATGAGAAGTTCATAATTGTTCTTTTATGGACTTTAGGTTAATGCTTTAACACTAAACTATCCTCTTCATTTGTATGGGTTAGATAGCCTTGTGTGTTGGTCGCTAAAATGGCTGTGTAGATGTCCTTCCTAGCCCCAGAGTGCTAACTGCTGGAACAATCTGCACAGAACAGAGGTGAGAAGCTCTGGGGGAGAGTACACCATGGCTGAAGCTGGAAAGGTCTTTCTGGGGACATGTGGCTGACCTAGCTGCTTTGCTTTGAGCCAATGGGCAAGGTCTTGGCGACAGTGGCGGAAATGAGAACCGGTTATTTAGAAAGTGGGAATACGGAGCAATTTTAAAGCTTGCCAGTGAAGGGGTCTTTAAAGGCAAGCCTAGTCTTTAGGCTCAGTATAATGAACTTCAATGTGAGAAAATTAAGTAATGTTTCAACTTGAGTCCCAAATCAACAGTCTCAGCAATATGAGAGTATCCTGCAAGTGGGAGTGAGCTAGAGCTACAGAGGGAAGATTCATGACCTTCTTAATTAACTCTGAGGTGCTGCACATAAGGGGAAAACGATAAATCAAGTAGATTACTGCCAGTGATCTGCATTTCTAAATGAAATAAGAGGGTAGTGCTTTGAGTCATTTTGTAAATCTGTATGGTGTGGTGGAGGGGGGAATCTCCAAGGTCATCCCTTCTGTTAAAATTCACTCACATGTACAATAGTCCCTGTTTAATTTCATACCATAGGCAAAGTACAATTCATACAGTCAAGTGTGAAGAGTCAGGAAATAAGCAAAACTAGTTCTGGGAGGGCAACACAATGCGCACATCTGTGAAACTATTATGTATGCAGATATTTGAAACAATTTTTGAACACCTGCTGTGTAACAGGCACTGTTCTAGGAGCTACAGATAAAATGATGTCTAAGATAAACAGATAAAATGATGTCTAAGATAAAGTCCCTGACCCCACAGACTTCACGTTGTCTGGGAGACAAATAAACAATCACCAAACAATTCAACACTGATTTTGGGTGGTGGCAAGTGCCATGAAAAACAAGAAAGATAAGCAGGGCACAAGAGGGGTTCAAACTCTCATTCGGCCATCAGGGAAGAATGTTGTGTGGGTGACATCTGACTAGACACCAGAAAGAAGGAAGAACACCAACTGTGACTCTGACTGAAGGTGAGCCTGTGCAGATGGACCAGCAGGGATGAGAGCCCTGGTGCAGGATGAGCTGCTTGTGTTCTAGGCTCCGGAACAAAGGGTCTTCCAGGGACTTGGGGGTGGGTCACTGATCATGGTGGGGAGTTGAAAGCGGTCTTTGATTCTGCATGTAGATATAGACACGAACACAGGCCCATTAAATAAGGGGGGATTAACCCACATTGTTGCATCTTATTACTGGCAAAAAAGCACACACACAAGTCTGGAATTAACCTAAATGTCAACCAATCAACTGTGGAAGAATTGAATAAATTATTACTATACTTTGATCTTAAAATTTTATAAATTTTTAGAAAAGAATGAGTTAGATCTTTCTGTACTGATTTAGAAAGAAGCTAAATCAAAAACAAAAGATAAGTGTGTATGTATCACATATCTTTCTATTATATAAACCATGTATATTTTATAATATATGCGTATTACAAAATATACATTATATAATACATAATGTGGTATGTATTTTATTTTAGGTTCCCTTTTTTTTAGGATAGTCAAAAAGAGCAAAGTATGTCTGTTCTTGGGAAAGAATATAGATGGAATCCCATCATGATGTTAACTTTGTTACTTTAGGGTGGGGCTTAGTGGGGAGCTGGAAGAGTAGAGAGAAAGCTACTGATTTTAAATATATTTGTACATAAATTTAAAATTTATGCGATTCAATGGTTACAGTAAAGTTAGTTAATGGTCTGACTTTGGAAAAGGAACTTAGAGATTCAAACAATTCATTCTGGGAAGGGAAACCCAAAATAAGTAGCATAAAGTCAATCTTGAATAATAGAATTGTCACAGTCACAAAAGAATGTAGACAAGAGGGAGAACACTGCAAACTGACAGAAAAGTCGAAGGCTTTTGCAGATGGTGCTGATAGTCACACTGTAGACAAACCTTTTGATGGCAGCTGATTGTCAGGATTACAATGGAGAGAATGCTGGTACATAAATATGAGCAGGTTTGGGAAATTAGAGAAAAGAAAATAGCAGGGGTAGTATTTAAGAGCTAGTTAAAATGCAGATATTACAAAGTTAGTGCTAGATTATTTGGAAGTGGGAGGAAGGGAAAGAGGTGGTTAGAAGATAATTAACTTGAGCTACCTAGACTAACCAGTAGCTTAGGTGCCATTCATTAACCATTATGAAATGAAATCAGAGGAGACATTTTGGAGAGGGATGTGAAAAAATGGGTCCAGCACTGGGTGAGTTGAGTCATACTGAACATTCATGAATCAACAGATAGTGGCATTTAGAAAAAAGGGTTAGGAGAAACTCTGGATTAGGGTTTGGGAAGTTCTCGTCACAGAGGTAATGGTTTAACTCAAGTAATGGAGTGAATACTGATAGAGAAGCAATGTAATAGTATCAGAGTTATGGGACAGTCTTGAAGATCCAGCTGAGGTCAGAAAGGTTGTGTTTGTAGGGGAAGAATCATATTGGTAAGCACTTTTCTATAACCATTCTCGACAGCTAGTCAAAGCAGAGAGGCTGAGATTGGAGACAATGAGCAAGCAAGGTCATGAGGCCAAAGAAATTAATTTAGTAAATGGCAAATACCGAGGTAAGCAGAGTTTTGGGGCAGGAAGGATTGAGATCCTAGAGGTCTCAAGACAAACATGGCACCAGGGACAGGACACAAGCAGATGTGACACTGGAAATTCTGATTAATGGAAAAATGTCACAGTTGCAAACAGTGAAAACAGCTTAGGACAAAGTTTAAGAAATGGGTTTCACTGTTAAAAGAAATACAAGGAGACACCATGAAATGAAAGGCACCCCCAGCTCATGGATCGGGAGAATTAACATCATCAAAATGGCCATCCTGCCAAAAGTGATATACAGATTTAATGCCATCCCGATAAAAGTCTCAATGACATTCTTCAAAGAAATAGAAAAAATACTGATGAGATTCATATGGAACAACAAAAGACCTCGAATAGCCAAAACCCTCATGTCTAAGAAAAAACAAAATGGAGGCATTACAATCCCAAACTTCAAGCTATACTAACAAGCCATAATAATCAAAATTGCGTGGTACTGGAACAAGAACGGACATACAGACCAGTGGATTTGGACAGAAAACCCAGATATAAACCCACAGGTTTATGGATAGCTAACCTTTGACAAAGGAGCAAGGAAGATACAATGGAAGAAAGAAAGTTTGTTCAGCAAATGGTGCTGGGAAAACTGGAAAGCTACATGCAAAAAAATGAAACTAGATCACTACCACACACCCTACACAAAAATTAACTCGAAGTGGACTGAAGACCTAGACATAAGAATGGGAACCATAAAATAGATGGGACAAACACTACACGACATACACTTCAGCGACATCTTTAAAGACAGAGCACCCAATGCAACGATAAATAGATGGGACTACATCAAGTTAAAGAGCATCTGTATAGCAAAAGAGACATTACAAAAAAACAAAGACATCCCACTGATTGGGAAAAAATTTTCTCACACAAAACTAACGATAAAGGATTGATCACAAAGATATACAGAAAACTGATGAAACTCAACAAAAATAAACAACCCCCATCAAAAAATGGGTAGAAAAGCTAAAAAGACACTTCTCCAAAGAAGAAATGCAGATGGCCAATAAACATATGAAAAAAAGTTCAACATCACTTGTAATAAGGGAGATGCAAATTAAAACCATAGTATGATACCACCTCACCCCAGTGAGAATGGCACACCTTCAAACAACTACCAAGTGTTGGTGAGGATGTGGGGAAAAAGGAACTCCTCTGCATTGCTGGTAGGAACACCAAGTAGTATAACCACTATGGAAAACTGTTTGGAGGTTCCTCAAACTGCTAAACATGGAGCTTCCCTATGACCCAGCAATTCTACTCCTAGGTATCTACCCAAAAGACACAAAAACACTGATTCAAAAAGATACCCACACCCCCATGTTTATTGCTGCTTTATTTACAATTGAAAAGACATGCAAACAGCCCAAATCCTCAAAAGTGGATAACTGGATTAAAAAAGATGTGGTACATATACACAATGGAATATTACTCAGCAACCAAAAAAAATAAACACATGCCTTTTACAGAAACATGGATAGAGCTGGGGGGGATTATGCTTAGTGAAATAAGCCAGAAAGAAAAGGAAAAATACCGGATGGTTTCACTCATAGGAGTATAACAGAGAATGTGAGAAAATAATGATAATGAACAGCTATATACCAGAGACATTTTTATGGGGGTGGGGTGGGGAATGGGATCAAAAACAGTGGGGGGAGGGAAATGCACTTGACTATGGTGATAGCATATGGGTGATTTGGTGATGGGAAGCCAAAGGGGATTACAACTGAGATGGAAAAATGCACAAAATGATATAAAAATAAACTATTACATTATTAAAAATAATAAAAAAAGAAATGGGTTTCTACAAAGGAGAAAAGAAAAAAGTAAACATGAGTGTATTTGTAGATGGTTTCAGTATCACTGATGCTGACCTATAATAAATTCAGAGATTTTGACAAAATGAAATGCAGCTTTGAACTGGACTAAAAATACATAAAAAGATGATTAGTCAGTACTGACAGATGGGCATAAGGGAAGAAATGTCCTGAGATGACTTGGGTTCTATAAGCAACCTCCTTTAAAACACTGATTGTCCTTAAACAAACTGTAGACAACAAGAAGTTACACAAGAAGGTCCAGCACCTAACAAGCAAATCATATAACCCAGGTCTGCCGTGTGTGTTTTTGCCAGCAGCTCAAGCTAATTCGATGGGAGGAAGCCAAAATGTCACATAAGGGCTCCTTTTCCAGCTTCCCAGTGTCCCTTGAGAGTGCATGTTTTTTGCAAAATACAATGAGCTGGCCAAATCAGGTTAGAGACATTACAAGGAAAATCTGGCAGGTAGCCATCTTGGCTTTGTTTCAACTGATGTCCATAAAACATAGGCTATGAAAATGGTAGCACGACATCTGGTGTTTGAGATCTAAGAGCATGCAACATGTTTATGGCAGGCATTAGGCCACAAACTTCAGTCTGGGGTGAAGGCAAACAGGACTTCAGTTCTGGTAGACAAAGGAGGGAAATATACTGAAGCAAATAGGACTGCTCTCAGAAGACCACAAACAGGTGGTTTTATGAAGAAGAAAAAATCCAACCACTGCTGTTAGATTAAAAAAAAAAAAAAAAAAAAACCTTCAGGCTTGTTTGTATAAAATAGAGAACCAGCATACACTTGGCTAATTACAGTATTTTTTTATTACTGACTATAATCGGGCAAAAGTGAGTCCAACTGAAACAGCAAGAGTGAAGGTTTGGGGGGATTAGGTGAGGTTTTGGAGCAGGAATAAAAGCGGGAAAGAAGAAGAAAGCTTTCATTAAGCAGTTTACACTTTGGTATGAAGATTTTTAAAAAGCATCCAGACTGATTTTATTTTCATTCAAAACAACTTCTTATTTAGTATATTTTTCCTTTAAGTACTTGAACATATTTTTAATGACTACTTTCAAATCTTTGTTTCCTCACTGCAACGCATGGGCAGTGTCATGGAAGGTGTTCCTCCTGTCCATATGTAATATTTTCCTGTCTAGTAATTTCTTGTTGCTTATTGGACATTGTATAATTCATTCGGACCAAGGCTAATGATTTTCATTCTAGCAGGCATTTTAATTTAGGCTGATCATATTGAACTTGAGAAGGCCTAGACTTATACTTTATTAGAACAAATTTGTGGAAAGCTCCAAGTGTTTCCCAAGACCTTCTTACTTGTCAGAACTCACCTCCAGATCCTGCCTTTTCTGAAGATTTTATGGAAGCTTGGTTTTTAGGTATTTTTAAGAGTAACTTTATGGAGAGGTCTACAAAGAACAAAGTCCTTTTTTCTAATTTGATGTCTTTCCAGTATCTCAGCCGGATGATTTGGTTTTTAACACATTGTTTCCATGCTGGCTAGGCTAAATGCAACATCTCTCTAGACTGCTGACTTACTCTCACATCAGTAACAGCAGTGTTGGTAAGACTAAGCCTTATCCTATGCACATGTAGCCCATTCTTACTCATGGGCTCACAACGACCCTCATAAAGACTTTTGGGACTATTTTCTGCACAGACCCTTCCTTTCTAGCCCCAATAGATATATATTCCAGCAACTTTAGCTGACACAACTCTGACCTCTCATCAGTGGGAGTACTAGTGGGCTAGTTCATTCTATTGCAATAACGAAACTGTTCTCAGGCAGTGAGGAACATGATTGCACACTAGGTTTCCTTTCTCTTAGGAAAATGGTTTTATACAGTGTATTGTCCAGAGCATGGAAAATTAGCTCACTGATTTGTCCATTGGTTATGATCAGATAACTAGTTACGATCATATTTTAAAGCTGCTTTCCTATGGATGCTGAATAGAAGTTGTACAACACTGCCTTTTCCTGATGTAACTTTCTTAATGCACTTGGGTACTAGAAGCTCAGTTTCTCACACAAGTATCTCTAGGTTTTCTAGAATCATTTTTTCATTTGCTCATATATTCACATACAATTCACCCACAATCATCCACTCATTCAATATTTATTGAAAAGTCACTTTTCTGAAGGCTGTGAACACAGAAATGTCTTCCTTGATCTCACTTGCATACTCTTAACCGCTGCATTGTTCTTTCTCAGACAGAAAAGAGCTACATTGGAAAAGTGGGGGGTTGGGGGTAGGTGGAAACAGGGAGAGTTTTGAAGCCAAAAAGTTTTATTTTTAATAGGTGCAAACAGAGAAGGTTGTGAGAAGTAAATGGATGACTAGTAAAGAAATTTAAGAGTAGAAATCGACTGAATTAGCACATAAGGGCAGAGTTTTGCCATATTTTTCTGCACTTCCCCATGAAAACACAGTGATCTATGTTTTGAATTAGAAATAACAGAAAGCTGTTCTGAATAAAGACCCCAGAGTTCCTTTGGAAAGTTGAGGATATAGGTGGAAATGACATTACTCTGGTGATTCCCTGGTGTACACAGAACTTGTCCCATCAGATGTGCCAACAAAAGTGATCTGGGATTAGGTACATATAAGAATTGAAGTCCTTTTGGAGACTTCAAATCTGTGTCAGCACAAGGAGAGAATATGACAAATAAAATGGATTTCTTTCTCACAGAATTTCCCAAATTTGACTGACACTCCCTCCCCCCAACCCTTTTGTAAGAACATGAAGGAGAGACGGAGGAAAACAGAAGCTGGAAAATAGCCTTTGGAATAATTATTCTATGAAATCCATTTTAGCATTTGCTATTTAATTTTAATAGCAAGCACTAAGCTAAATAAAAATACATTTTTAGCAGAGGTCAAACCTAACTGCTACTGTGCCAAACAGTGCAAGGAGTCTTAGGAAGAAGATTAAAGATAGCAGAGCTGTAGTTTAGGAATATATGTGTTTCATTTTTACTAAGTAACAAATGAAAGAAATGTAGAATAGTACTAATTTATGATTAGCTATGATATTTATTTATATCTTGTACCAAACTTTTTTTTTTTTAAACTAAGGTTGATTTGAAAACAGCTGTATTACTTTAATGGAAACACTTTACAGAGAATAAACACAATAAAGCCATGGTTACATGACCGTGTTATCATGTCTTCAAGTTATCACAATGACCCACTTCTGCGAAGTCCCAAGTTATTGATAAGCTCTTGTCGCCTCATAGCAGCTACCTGAGCTACATACAATAATCTGAAGGAAAAACCCAGGTACAGCCAGTGCCTCTCAACCTTTATATAGAGACTCCCTGACACTACCCTGCAGTTCAACTATCACCTGTTGGGGGAGACATGGTGGAGGAGGTTCTGTGTGCTCACTGTGCTTACTCCTTCCTTTCCTCTTCATTTAAGGTGCTGAGGTGTTCATCCTCACCAGCACTGGGGCCATTGCTAGGACTCACCTTGGACACTAAACCCAATTTCCTGGAGACCAAATATCATATAGGTTATTGGCCACCTCTCTCATTGTTTCCTTAGCCTTTGTTGTCTCCTACTGCTATAACGTAATGTGTTAATACACTCGAATATCTAAGAAATGGCACTTTGTTCATTTCATTTCTGTATTGTGTCTGCCACGCTGATCTTTGCTTTTCCCAATTTTTGTTTTCCAAATTTTCCTTTTAGTTTTCTAAATGAGCACTTACTTTCAGATATCCTAACAAGTTGAGCTACACCATGATAAGGATCATAGACTCCAGAGCTGAACTATAGAGGTTTAAACCTAATGTGCCCCTGAGAACAAACTGGGGACCAAGTTAGTAAGGGCTCGTTACTTAATTCCCGAGTCTCAAATTCGACACTGTAAAATTAAAATTGTAATAGTAACTCTCTCCTATAGTTACTGTGAAGATTAAATGAAATAAGCAATGTAAAAATGCTTAGCATAGATTTCAAGGCATAAAAGTATTATGTTACCTCTATTATTTATTCTATATGCTCTTATTCAAATTTCAGCTTTTCACCTTGTCCTCTGTGTTTCCAGAGGTGTATTATTCACACTGAGCAATAAAATTTCCCATTCTACAGACTTGATATTATTCTTCATATTACAGAAATCAACAGAACAGGTTTCCTATTCTTTTTTTTTTTTCAGGTTTCCTATTCTTAACATTAAGATATTTCCTCCCTTCCCAGAACTGATCCCACAGCGCTCACTAATTCAGTTTCCCTTGTTCTCATAAAATTATACATTTTAAATTTTTCTCATGTTGTAACAAAACCACTATGAAAGGAATTTAAGGTTTGTTCAACATTTTCTTTTCAGGATATTGCTCTCAAACTGACTTTCTTTAACATTACTTAACACTCTTAACTCCCTTCGATCTGCGCTGGCTTCCTGTGAATTTCAGTACTTTTTTCTTGGATCAAAGGCCTCGAAAACTCCTCTTAGTATATCTTTCCTCTATGGCCTGACTGAGCCTCCTTCTTGCAGCTGTCTTAGCTCCATCCTCTCAATTTAGTAGGTATTTATTTACCATCTATAAACACACACCTGGAGTGTCTACCATGTGTTAAGGATGATGCCATGACCCATTGTCCACAAAGGGATCCTGAGCAAGAGGCTGTTAAGTGACCTGCACAAACTCCCACAACCTGGTTGACAATTAAGCAGAATAAATGTGGAAATTCAAACCGACTTGAACAAAGCTTAGTATTACATGGATTTGATGTACAAACAGTCCTTTTCATTTAAAAATCAATTTCATCTTTTACATATGTCTATTTTCCTATCATTAGGACTTGACTAGCAAAACAGAGAATATTTACTTGGGCCTCTAAATTTAGTGATGTGTCCCTAAGAGATATATTTCCAGATTTAACTTAGAGTTCATGAAAAGGGGCACCTGCCGCTTCTCCTCTGAAACTAACCAAAAAAGACCCTGAATGTGGGAGCATTCTGTGGGTCACTGGCCATCTCTTTAACAAGTCACTGTCAATAAAAGGGATGGTATTAGATTAAAAAACTTGAGAGACAAAAACACCCAAGTGAACACAATGCTCTAGATTAGGGAAAAAGCCACAAAAAGTTTGTTTAGACCACCTGGGAAAATCTGAATTTGATCTAGAGATTAGACTGAAATGCACTGAACTAGAAAAGTAGACATTAGTGATTCAAGAACAGATTTTCCTTCACATCCAGGGAAGGCTAGCCAGTAGAAAGCCCAAAAGAAATATGCAAAAATACATCTTTATTTTAAAGGACTCTCAAAAATATACTATATGAGCAAACTTGAAACTGAATATAAGAGACTAATTCAAAGCTCTATTGAGGTAAGATTTAAGTTAGTTCTCTTAAAAAAAGACATGAAAGTGAAACAGTACAGATAATTCATTCCTAACTTTCCACTTCAGACTTTGAACCTTAGTTCTGGCACCAAGAGACTGGAAACACACCCACCTTCTATGAAAGGGACAGTCAATGTGAAGTTCATCACTGAATTACAAGCAGAGGGGTTTTCATTCTCATTAAAAATTAGTTTTGCACTTGTTTTGACTTTTTTCTCTTTAGGGATGTGTGTTTTCTTAATGTAAGGTGACGTCAGTTTCTCTCCCCAAATTACTGTCTCTTAAATTATCTGAGTTAACTGAAACACCAAAACCTCCTTTAGACCTGACATATCAGGGTCTCACTGCTCTCTAAATAGTATTCACACTTTCACTTTCAGTAAAAACTCATGTTACATTGCACAGTTGGGGTCAGTGCTGAGATGCCTTACCAAAAGATGAACTGCTACTAAATACCTTTCTGATATTAAATTACTTCAGTTTGTTATATGCTGATATTCTAACAATGTTCTGAATTCATAAAGTACCACTTCACCCCAGGGTTTAAAAGTTGCAATCCATTAATCTCCCAAACTGCCCTACCAAGTCTAAAGAGCATATTCTAAGTCTGCATACAAAATACTTCCAGAGTGAGCTTATAAATCAGTCATGCTTTCAACCATACACACGAGAAACTACAACCTACATGTCCCCAACCGAGAAATAAGAAAATTCCATATAGAGGTTGAATTAAAATAATCTCATGTCAACATTTCAAGACTGAAAGCTTTTTTCTACTCTATGAAGAAAAGATAATTTAAAAACAAATGAGGCAGATATGAGGTTGCTATAAATTCTGAAAATGGCTTACCTATTAATGTAACTGAGGGCAACATAAGTTGGCTGCTGTAATTCTTGTTTTTCTAAAACACGTGGATCTGTATCTGTAATAAAAAACACAATTATGATTTTTCAGCTTTGCATTAGAATATATGAGGTTACCTAACACAAAGTAACAGATGCTAAACAGAGAAAATGATTAATTTAATATACCTCTTTTTAAAGAAAACCCAGCCAGCAAATCACGATCATTTGTCCATTCATTCATTAACAGCAAGATATTACATTACTTTTCAAGGGAATTCCAAACATCAACAGTGATAAAATGTCCATCTGTCACACAAACTCTTGCACAATCCCCCTCATAAATATTGGTTTTCACTGCTTACAGTTACAATGTTGGCATGGTTTTCGGTGGTTAATCGGCCTAAGAAAGTAAGTCTGTTAATTATGCTCACTTCCATGCTGGAACAAATTAGCTGCCATCGGAAAGTTCCATCAATTTGAAAATCTACTGAGTATTGTTCTTGCTCACTGAACACTTTTCTGGGCTTGGATTCATACTCTGAAGGGAGGTTTTTTTTAATTGTATAATGAGTTTATTGTAACTTTCCTGGGCTCTTAATTAGAAATTCTCATGCTGGTTCAGAATCCTAAATGCCACATTCATCAGAGGGGTTTCCCCTTGAAGAGAGGATTCAGCACCATAGCAACTTCCCCTAGTAGTCTTCTCTAACATGGCACCAGAAAGTGCACGTTCCACCGCTAGACATGCAGACTCAAACTCTTCCTGCACAGAATGACTGTGCTACATGTGTGCCAAAGCAATGCTGGTATAACAGGACTAGAAAGGGAGAAAACCGAGCACATTTTTGCCTTAGAAAAAGGCTCGGACATTTCACACAGATTTCTTTTCATTATAACCTCATTTAAAGCCATTATTAGAACTCTTCCAGCTGCACTTGGCAATAACACCTTCTTTGATGTAATGACAGATGTTGTTTCAAGCACCTTTGTACAGGAAGTGTTTACTGCACGTGGTAGATGTAAGATAGACCAGCTCCAAAGTGCAATAACAGATGATGGGTTAGGGGGTGTAGACACAGTGGCACAGAACATGGGTGGCAGAAATGAGGGCATGAAAATCAATCTTCAATGCCTCTGACTCCCAGATGAAAACTGGACAGTGGTGGCAATTTTATTCTTGCTGTTAAAGTTAAGAATCTCATGTTCATTTTATTGTTTTTCCTATGCCAAGAATGTCAGGGACACACTATTGAGAAACCCTGCTTCCTGGGTCTTGGCCATTGCAGGTCCTTGAAAGCCAATTTCTGAAACAAGAGACAAAGATTCTCTGAAGGGCTCCGTCCAGTCGGGTCTTAAAGTTCTTAAAGTTTTGGCAGGGCAAGTGAGAACAGATCAGTAACTCAGCACTTCCTCTCCTATAATTATTACACAAGCAATGAAGGCGTTCACAGACCTCTGGCCTATAGATACAACCAGAAACTACTCTGCAAGGGAAGCTCAGATGTCAGAAACAACCCTTATTCACACTAAGTCCCCTGTTTCTGACAGCAAAGCTCTGTGCACTTGGCTGAGCTTGCTGGAGAAGAGCCTGTAGAATGAGGCTCGCCAGGACAAGGGGTCTGGTCCCCAAGAGGTCCACTGGAATGCTGTGCAGGTAGGTGCCTGTGTGCAAACGTTGAGTTATAGGTCAGTCCTGCAAGGTTTTCCTAGGTACTTAACAAGGTCAGAAACTAGAGACAAAAATTCACGAAAATGGAAACAAAGGAAGATAAGAACAAAATAATGATTACATATGTCTGGGTACAATTTCTCAAGTGCCACACAAAAACAATTTTACCTCAAGTATAGGCACTGATTGAGGAGCTTAGCTTTTGTGACAGGGGTCTGAACTTGGTTCACTAAAACTCATTCCTTTAGAGACATCTGGTGCATGATTACATAAGGTATACTGTTTTGAAAGAAAAGATTACCATTCTGAGTCTAAAATGTGTGTGTAAAGGGGAACAGAGTTAAGAGGCCAATAAACATTTTTACATCTTCCACTTTTGCCTCTATTCCCGTAACTGATGCTCAGTCTAACAGAATTCCCATGGACCATTTCTAAAGCTTTCCTTTGTTTGCAAATTATATGATTTCTAAAATATTTTAAAAACGACATCAACTTCTTTTATTAGTGTGTGTGTGAGTGTATTTTTAAATGCATACACGCATGCACACACACACACACAATTCCCTGATGCTTAAAACAATGGTGCTGGCCTTTAACAGTCAAATTGTATCTTGTAATATTGTTTCACACAGAATATAAAAAAATTCAGCTTTCTATTTACAAAGTAAGGCCTTGAAACTTTGTCCTTTCACTTTGCTTCTATGCTAAACTTATACTCACACACTTGCAAATTAGGAGTAATGAAATGGGTTTCTGGAAGCCTCCAAATGTTTCCTTTCTCATGACCAAAAGTCTACCAGAACCACATCAGGCTGGATTCTCCTTTTTGTAGAATGCAGACTCTGGTAGCCAACAAGAAAACAGAACCTCTGGAAAGATGTTCACCAGCCTAAACTATCTTTTTCAAATTAAACATTTCCTTGGGCAACCTTTAGAACATCCATTAATGCTTTGAGTTCTTAAAAACCAATCAAAGCGCGCGGTGCCCACAAATCAGGAGAGGTGCACCAAGCACTACTAGGGGGGTCACCTCTGCTGCTGGTCACAAATAAACATCAGCCCTGCCATGTACTTCCTATGCTCAGTCTAACAGAATTCCAGCTCCAAAGTGCAATAACAGATGATGGGTTAGGGGGTGTAGACACAGTGGCACAGAACATGGGTGGCAGAAATGAGGGCACTTTGGAGCTGACTAGTGCGTGGTGGTCACGACTTGCCATTTTATGGGTTTAATGATGCCATCGAGCACCTCACATTTAGTAAAACTGTAACAACTGCCTTCATTATTTCTCCTTCCTGACAGAAAGACAACTGCCTGATGTTAAAAGCTCTTTACAGGAGATTAGAGGAACAAGAAGCTGGAATTTTCACTGCAGGACGAGGTCAGACATGAAGACAAAATCAAACTCCAGAATGAACAGGAGAGAGCAACAATATCTGCTTGTTATTAGTAAATCCAATAAAAGTAACATCCTAGTTCCATGCACTACACTATTGAGAAATTTTCCCACATCTGATAAGTCGCTGCAATAGGAGTGTGGTATGAATTGCAACAGTTATAGCCGTCTCACAGGTACTTCTCTGGCTTCTCCGTTTATGATACAGATAAAAACATGAGACTGGAACATCAGTTACCATTGCCAAGAGATAATTCCATCTTCCCAGAATGGAAATACTTGAGTTTTTCATAGTCACATAATGCTCCTTAAGCAGTGCTCTAACACTTTGTATCATAAGGCCTGGATATAGCCACAAAACTCACTGAGAGATTAGGACACAATTGTTTGCCTCCTGCTATTCAGATGAAGTTGTACAGGCAGACTAAGTTGACTAAAATCTACAAGAATTCAAATACCATTATGCATTTAAAAATACTCAAGTGTTTAAGAACCCATCAGCTTACTTCAAAGTTTCTAAAACACAATATCCTCCAAAGTAATGGCAATGTGCTTCTTGTATCATTTCATTTCAGGGTAGTATTTTGGATGCATGGCTCTAAGTAAGGATTAGACATAGGCACAAAGTAGAACCTGTTAGCTATTACCATTCTGTGATTTGACTAAATGGCCAAGGGTTTCATGTCACAGTACTGACTCACATTATTTCCCAAATTGCAGGGCAGATGGAAGGAACAAGGAAAGGAAAGCTTCCAGAACCTTCTCAATAGAAAATGGACATTGACCAAGGAAAGACACACAGCACAGATCATTTTGCTCAGTCATTAAGGCCCAAAGTGATCAGTTTTGGTGACTGAGGCATTTGGAACCACTGGCAACCAAGTCTCTAGATATGTGACACACTTTGTTACCTTTTGTAGCACCATCTTCAAGTGTAAATGAAAACTCAAAGTTCTTTCCTGGGTTGCCTAAGGCTAATTAAAGGGCTCACAGGCTTTGGCTATGCTTTCACTAAGCATAGCTGGGATTTTTATATACCTGGGCATACTACGCTTTAAGATTGTCAGAAACCAGTTGTACTACTCTCAAGACTAACCAGACTTCTATGAGCAATAAGCTATTTGCAGGCAGGGAGGCAGCGCTAAGGGAAACATGTGTTATCATGCCTCACTAACCAACTCATCCCCCCACCCCACAGACCTTCTTCAAGTTCTATATCCTCCAAACACCAGGCTCTTTCTAAACTGTGTATAGTAACAGTGGGAGGTCCAAGAGGATGTGGGCAGGAAGGCAGTGGAGATCTGTAGTCCTGGAAGCCCCTAGAGAAACAAGGCCCACCCAGCCAAAAGGGTGATTTTAAAGATCTGGGCTAGATTACTCTTTGAAATCACTTGGTAAACATAGATGGGCACAGCCTGTTCTCAGTCTTCCCCAACCAGTTGAATTTATCGGCCCGAGTGTGAGTTTACTCAATAGCCTTCTACACTATCCCGCCTCCTCTTGTAGCTACTTGCCTAGTACTCTCTCTGCACTTATGTTTTCTAGAGGCATTACCTGGGTATGTCCTTCCCTTTTATATTCCTCAGAGGTGCAGAAATAGCTCAGCTTTTTCATCTTTCTGGCACTCAGTTCAATGTCTGGCATATAGGAGATGCTTGACAGTTAATGAGAGAATATAATGATTTTATGATGGGGGCAGGGGGATGACAGACTTCAGGTTAAACATGGTAGATTGACTGAAGGTGTTTGTTTCCTTCATCATTCAAGGCGCCACTAAGACAGAAATAAAGGAATTAAAAACTAAACAGGGATAGAAAGAAGAACAGGAACACATCAGTAGAAAAGTAATTCCCACCAAGGTTTTGGAAGAGTGGAAAGATACTTTTCAGGGTATAGTAAATGACAAACTCCAGTAACTGCAGATGGGGAGACTCTCCAGTCAGGGGCTGAACTACTTGTAGACACCTTGGGCTTAAGAGGTGCCAAGTATGGCAAACATGCAGGAAAGGGAACGTTCAGGTATGAAAAGAGGATGTTGATAAGGTTTACTATCCAAAGACACTGCACTTGGAAACCAAACACAGCAGTGGTAATGGGGAGATAGTAGAGAACTAAAAACTGGGGAATTACATTGGAAATATGCATACTCCACTGCTGCCAAGAACACAGACAACCAGTCAGGAGGATTGACTAAGTGGACACAGAAGAGTATGCCAGATGCTGACATCTGGCAATGCCTTAATTAAATAATGGTCCCACAGTTGGTTCAGTGGTCAAAAAGCCTTACCCGTGCCTCCATCCAGAGCCTCCTATTTTCTTTTTTTATTATTATTACCTTGGTCTTAAATAGGAGCTAATAGCCGAGGAACGACCACTAGAAATTGAGGGAAAGTCTTGAGCATGAATAAGAGACATCAAAACAAACACATGGAAGAGGAGGAGTGAGAAAGAAACAAGCAGGAGCAAAGGAGTAGGCAAACTGGGCCAATGGAGTATAAAGGACATACCTACTTACACAAATCCAGTTCACAGGAGATAGGACCCGCAGCCCTGCAGCCTGAGTCGGTAGGCCAGCATTTGGGCCGTTAAAAAAAGGTTGCCTGGCGCAGCGGGTTGAGGCACAGCCCTGAGAAGCTAAAGCCACTTCCGCATGAGTTCGATCCCTGCCTGCCCCGGAGGTGACCACATGGTGTGGCAGACCTCTCCTCTCCCTGGTGGCGCAGCAGGGAGAAGCTAAAGCCACTCCAGCAGGAGGTAGATTTCTTTTTGCTCGTTAGGTGACCACATGGTCTGGCTGTCTTCTCCTGTCTCTTCTTCTGCTCCCCTCAGCAGTGTACTTTGTCGATCTGCCTGTTCTGCTCCACACTCTGTCTCCACACTCCAGCCTCTCGCCACCCCTCAGCCTCTGGCCTGTACCCCAGTTCTGTATGCACAAATAAATAAATCTTTAAAAAAAAAAAAAAAGGTTGCTTGTCCAACTAAGTATGTCATTGCTACCATCCAGTTGTGGACGCCACTCCACACAGACCATCTCTATAGCTTTCTTACAGGCCCAGCATAGTTTTGTCACAACTCTCCCTCTACTTACAGGACTAAATTTGATGAACTGACAATTTACAAAGATCAACTTTTAATTCATGGCTAGTTTGCTTCAGCTGTTGAAACAAATATTTCTTGTTGGCAATGGCCCTTTCAAAAGAAACTCCTACAATTGCACATAACTGGCCTTTGAATGGATCAACTTTTCCTTAGTTTATGGACACGTCATTTGAAACTTTTCCCAAGCCATAATTTCCATTACAGGGCAGTCAGTGCAAATTACAGTGAGATTCTTGCCTTCCCAAATTCAATGTGAAATCCAGATGCAGTTAAGTGTTGCTGTAAACTTTATGAGTCAAATATCTAAAAGTCGGGGACACTGTGCAGCGCAATAACACCATCTATTAAAGAAAAGCATTCATGTTCACATTTGTGGCCTGAGCTTTCCTCTACCAGTGAATGAATAAACATTATTCAACCATTGGGACAATGGTCTAGGAGGCTGCTTTATAAACAAACAGCATGTTGCAGCCCTCCTGGTTTACAGCATGGCCAGAGGGTTAAAGTCATTTGAAAGTGCTCCAACTGGGATGCCATTAAGTCTACCAAACCATCACATACCACACATCACTGATAACCTCTGGAGAGTGGTAACTATTTTCTCTCTAAGATGGGTAATTCTGTTACCTATGAAGAGGACACCACCCTCCACACACTCACAGATGATAGTGTTATTTATCCATTGTAGCTCTCAGCTTGCCATCTGTGACCAGAGCCCATTGGAGACCTTCAAGCCTCCAGGAATGGGGTGAAGCACACATAAAGCACAGCACACAGCCACCCAGGAGGGTGGGTGCTAGGGTCACACAACAGTAAAATTCAAATGGGACAAAGCCAAAACTTGGCCCCACATAACCCGACATTCACATGTGTGTGTTTACACATATTTACCTCTCTGCTTTCCTCAAGAAGAAACCTGAGGACACCTATGTCTCCCTGCCCGCGGGAAGAGCCCATGTGCAGGGATCTGGAAAGAAGACAGCTGCTGGTGGTGAGAGTAAGTCACAATACATATGTCAGGGAAAATGGGACTCTCAAAGCCCTCTCTTCAAGGTTGCAAGGGAGATTTATCTGTTTATTGAAAGGAAACTTTCCACTCCTTCTGCCTCAAATTGTGTGCCCAAAGAGACCCTACCCAACCTCCAAGGCGCTGGTCCTACCCCACAACACACTGTTATGTATATAGATTTGCAAATCTGTCTCAACACCCATGAAAATGGAAGCTGCTTGAGAGTGCAGATCTTACAGGGCACAAATCCTAAGACCAATGCTTTGTAAGTCATCAGTGCTCATTTTGATGTAGGCTAAACAAATCAATGAATGCCATGCACACACATAACACAAAAAGCACAAATATACACATGCTGCTCAGACAGTGTGACTAGGAGAGCCTGCTAGATAGGAGAGGAAAACAGACCCATGCATAAATGGTTGTGTATCATGTATCTGGATATATTCATGACAAAATGTTATGTCATCAATGACAGGGGTTTAGAGAGCTATACAAAATGATGCCAAATTCAGAATAAGAGTGGGGACAGATAGGGCTAATTGATTGGTGGACACTGACCTGAGTTTTGAAAGAAGTCATAGGTCACAGCAGGGAATCAAGTAATAGTATTTAGTCTGAGACATAAAGAACAGTGAGATGTCTCTAGGTACATGAAGTAGCACACTGAAGAACCATTATCTATTACACAATATTTATAAAGATGTTAAAGAACAGTAGTTCCCACCCTTGGGCAATAGTTCTCTCCACCCCTTAGGGGATATTTTGCAATGTCTGGAGACAACTGTCATCTAGGGTGTAAGGGAATCTGCTAAGTATCCTACTCACATACAATATCCACCCTTCTGCCTCCCACAAAGAATTATCTTACCTAAAATATCAGTAATACCAACATCAAGAAATGCAGCTTTAGAGCTGGATGAATGAACATTCTGAGAAATGGAGCGACTGTGCCTAGACTTCTTCTATGTAATAATTTGTTACTTTGTGTGGCTTAAATCAAGAAGCCAGAAGACTGGTTAGGAAGCAACAGCATAATGACTTGCAAGGTACTTTAGACCACGAGAAAAAGCCTAACTTCCTTAATGGAGAGAAGAAACGAGACTCATTTCAAAAAAAACCTTCTGAATTCTTGCCATGTGCTAGTTTTGCTCAGGGGTAATTCTAAGTCAGTGGATTCACAACTGAGCAAGAAAGACAAACATAATTTATGGTTAACAATAACCTAAGACAGACAGTGTGTGCCAACATAGAGGGATAATAAACTAACTGCTGCAGAAACAAAACATGATTTTCTGCGAGAGTCAGGGAAACTTCTTGAAAGTTTCATGAGCCTTGAACTAAATTAGAAAAGGTGAGAAAACGGTGAGTCACAACAGAAAACAGTTTGAGCAGATGGGCAGAAGCAGAAACGAATGGGGACTGGCAAGAAGTCCAGTGTGGCTGGAACTATTCAAGAAGAGTCTCAAAACTCAGGTTGGGCCTGCACTCTGGAGGGCTTGAAATGCTCTCTAAGAGTTCAGGCTTAATTCTCCAGGCACTGGAGGTGTAAACTGATATGACCCACGCTTTTGAAAAATAACTGGTGGAGGTCTGGAGCAAGGCAGAGAAACTGCAATAGAGAAAAAAGATTTGGTGACATAAGAAATTAAAAATACAGGATTTCTCTTAAGTTGTAGATCTGAGCATGTCACTACCAAAAGTAAGAAAGTCACTAAAAAATGGAAAGGGTTTGATGGGCAAGAAAAGGGAATCTGTTACTGATGCATGCTAAGATATTTTGCAGAACCAAGTCTGGACTGTAAGAAATGAGAGATAAAAGACTCAGGGAACAGACAGGAACAGGACTGCTGAAGAGTCCCATTATACAGTGCCACACATCCCAGGGGCAACTGAACCGGAACATATCCCTCCACACAAAACAATGATATAGAATTAAAACAAAACAAAACAAAACAAGAATTCTGTTTTAAAATGTGGTTGTAACTCAATCAGCGTATATTAACTAAAGATCTAGACCTAACAGAATTCCAATAGGGATTTATATATAAAGCATTTTTTACAAAAAGATTTAGTTTTTCAAATAGAACTAAGGTACAGCCAGAGGTGCAGACGTGGTGAGAGGCTTCATCAGAGACAGAGTAAGGAGCAGAACAGGCAGATCAATGAAGTACACTGCTGAGGGGAGCAGCGGGTGGGCCAGGAAGGTGTGCTGCGCCATGTGGGTCACCTCTGGGGTGGGGGATTGAATTAGCACTAAAGCAGCTGCGGCTCACTTGCAGTGCTACATCCTAACCCTTTGCGCCACCAGGGAGGGCCCCCAACAAGGATTTTTTTTTTAAGATTTATTTATTTGTACAGAACTGGGGTACAGACCAGAGATGCGGAGGGTGAGAGGCTTCACCAGAGACAGAGTGGGGAGCAGAACAGGCAGATCGACGAAGTACACTGCTGAGGGGAGCAGCGGGCGGGTCAAGAGAGGTCTGCCTGGTCATGTGGATCTCCTCCAGGGCAAGCGGGGATCGAACTCATGCGGAAGTGGCTTAAGCTTCTTAGTGCAGTACTTTAACCCGCTGCGCCACCTGGGAGGACCCCAACAGGGATTTTTTAAAAAGCCAGAGCTCATACAATGTTTCAAAACAAGTAAGTTGTAAAATTCACTAGGGAATATGCAAATTGGGGTAAAAAAGAGAAGAGAGGCAACGCTGGCCCCAAGTTCAGCATTTTGAATGCCTTGATCCCCAAGTCTGACTTCTGTTCCCTGGTGTCTAGTGGAATGCCTGCTCCCACTTCTTACTATTGCTCAGGATCATACTGTGACTCCACTGCCTCAGTTTAATACTAGCTGGCTTCGCCATAGCTTTCTTTTCATCTCTAAAGATTTGTAAGATGGTATTTTAGTACTTTCACCTGAGGGTTGAAATGACCCACAAACAATATTATAAGTAGAAAACAATATTATAGGTAGACCTACTACTCAATTCTTTAGCCCATAAAGTGTCTTGAACTTAAATTCTATATTTTTGTGGACTATTTACATTGAAAGTAATGAAAGAATGCACAGAATACGGAAGAACTAGCCATTCACAAAATGTGGATGAGAATGCTGGCTGCCATCCAGTGGTCATTTCCCCTTTATGCCTCCGTAAGGATTAGGAACATGGTGGCTGGTGTGCAGACATTTGCCAGCATTCTTTCAGCCAGACACAGCCAAGGGACTAAATACTGGCGGGCAGGATAAAAGGTGTCTGGATGCCTCCTTAAAGGCATGTGCCTTTCTTTGAAGTAGTTTTCCCTTCTGCTGTCTGAAGAAGTGGATGAGTTGCTGCCTCTACTTTGGACAGGAGATTGTCTTGGGCATAGAAGTCATACATGGTGGGGCAATACAACAGGGCCACTGACCCTGTGAGGCCCCACTCTGCTGGTTTGCTCACCTGCCCACCTCCAAACTGCAGGAAAGTAGGAGAAATAAACCCTTCCATAGAAGTCATGGCTATTTGAGGGTTCTTTTTAGTTACACACTGTCAAACCAGGTATCTTAAAAAACAAGCCAACCATAGTTTACTTTGGTGGTCATGGAGTTCTAACCTGAAATCTGAAATATTTTCTAGCTTGTCTTAGTTTTCTGAATTAAAAAAAAAAAAATCCCCAACAATTTATCATATATTAAACTTATGGAAAGAAAGTCAGAGTAAAATTGCATCCATGGGCCCTCCCTGGTGGCATAGCGGGTTAAAGCACAGCACTGAGAAGATAAAGCCATTTCAGCATGAGTTCAATCCCCGCCCCGGAGGTGACCCACCTAGCATGGCAGACCTCGCATGACCTGCCCGCTGCTCCCCTCAGCAGTGTACTTCATCAGTCGGCCTGTTCGCTCCCCAATCTGTCTCTGGTGAATCTTCTCATTGCCCCTGCACCTCTGGCCTGTACTTCAGTTTCTTATGCATAAATAAATAAATTTTAAAAAATTGCATCCATATCACCAAAATATCTCCTGGTTAAGCTGGAGTATGTTAAGGAATGGGAGAAAGAGGAGGAAACCATCATGTCAGTTTATGGCTCCTTTGGTGGCTTTAAGACTTTCTCCCGAATTGGTTATTAGTGGGCAATAATGAAGCAAATTGCACATGCATATTACTTCTGAGTTATGAACAATACAACCAGCAGTAACCTTTGAAGCTGTCAGGATCTTTTCAGGCAAGCAATTAAAGTGAAAAATGAGAGTGTGCACAACTTCCATCACCCAATACTACATGTAATAACACCACCTACAAACACTGACATAAGAGTAGGACTCAGTCTGAATATTTATTAATGTGGATCAGTTTCCATTTGTTCTTTCTTTCCCCTATAACTGGTTCCACCTCCTACCTGCCAAACTTCTTTTTTTTTTCTTTAAAGGGCAGCTCTGACACCATGAATTACATCCACCTGAAACCTATGTAACACGTGACATCTCTCCCATCTGCATCTAAAGAAATTTCCTTCCTTCTCCCTTGATAAAAATATAAATTTAGGACAAACTTAGACTGTAGAGAAGAAAAAGTTGCTAAGGCAGTAAGCCCAACCTAGTAAAGTATAAAATCAAATCGAAATTAAAATAACAATAACTGATATTTACAAACAGTCTAATATGCCTGTCAAGTGTTGGGTCCTAGGCATTGATGTCTATCCCCCACTTCTAACCTCAAGAAGATCCCAGCTCTCTAGTGGTCCACACACTAGAGGATTCAATGTACAATGACTTGTAATAAAATGATGTATTGTAAAAAGTCTGTTTTCTACTGAAGTGTAGGACTCTACTCATTGCTTGATGTTTATGATTTAAATCCTTAGGAGATCTTTAGAGAAATGGCAGCAACCCCAGAGGTGAGTCAGCTAAAAGACGTTTTCCTAAGCCAAAAAGAAACCCTGCTGCTGAAGTAGGGTCCATAAGCAAGTTTGTCTCATTTGGTTTCTGGCATCGCTACAATACTAAGTACCCATAGACCAATGGTTCATAGCTAAAAGTGTATCACCTGGATAATTCTAAAAAGATTCTGATGCCCAGGAAGTACCTGCAAAGAATCTAACATACAATTAGGGTTGACAGTCATCAATACCGACGCCAAATGGCTTAGAGACCAGAAAAGGGCTAGAAAGTCATTTAGGAAAGTCATTAAACAACACAGTTCTTTTTTTTCAAACTAAAGTCAACTTGCCAAACTGGAAAATAAATTACCGAGTGTAAAGGTTTCATAGATAAATCCAGTATCCAGCAAAATCTTTAAAATGCAGACTTTATTTGGGGGTCTCTGTTTCCTTTTTTCCCCAGCTCCTCCTCCCTACTTTTCATATGGAAAGTGTTAAACTTACCAGTTATGTAGAAAAATTCATGTGTCTTTTAAACCAAATCAAGTGAGTACTAATTAACATTGAAACTGGGAGTAATGTTCATCTAGTCAGTAAGGGCATCTGACAAGATCTATGATTAGGAACTCTTGATTTCTGGTCATGGTGTCTCTTCACAACAAGTTCCCAAATGAATTAAACCAGTATTCTGTGTTTCACAATCTTCTTTAATTCAAACTGACCCAAACCCATGTGGTTTTCCTGTGCTATTATTACTCACCTCAGTTACAAATCAGGTTTATTAGTTTTGCATTTTCGATGTCAATTTAGTCCACGATTTGGCACAAGAACTCACCCTTACTACTCAGCTCCCAGAGAAGCCAAATCATTGCTTTGAAAAATAGAAAAAGCATAGAGACTGGATGAACATCTGGACGAAGTACCTGACTGTTCTACCTGAGTGTCATCAATCCCGAATATACACATCAGACACGGTGTACTGGAGTTGTGACCTGCAGAGCTCTGCCTGGCCATTGTAGGCTCGCAGGCCCTCTCCATTCCCAGACAGCAGCCGGTGAGAGAGAGTGCAGGCTCAGGGTCCCAGCGGGTATGCATTTGGTGGGGGTTTGTTCCTACCATTCTGTGAAGGCTGTGCTTTCATTCTACTTGCTAATGAGCAGGGGCATATGCTGGACTAGAACCCTGACTGATCTCGCTGATGGTATCAATTTGGGCATCTGGGAAGACCCTGGCATCTGGCAGATGGTCCCTGGCATTCTCCCTTGTAAGGAGGAACTTGTGGAAAGCAACTCTAGACTTGTTCACTTTTTTTTTTTTAATAAGGCAAAAATGTAGTTATGGTTAGAGCCTGCTATTTGCTCTGACTGGCAAGTTTCTCAGCCTGAGTCTCAATTTTTTGATAAAGACAACAGTGATTATTAACTCTTCTATGCTATGAGGTGATTATGAGTGTTAAAAGGCATAAGTCAAGACAACACAGAACACAGTGGCTGGTACATGGCAAATACTTAACAAGCAGTAGCAATTACTATTATAATTCAGGTAGTTGGGTCTGAAAACATTGAACATTTGCACTATGGAATTACACTGTTAAACAATCAATGGCTCCCACGAGCAATAATAACTGATAATCAAAATACTGTTACCATTATTGGTACCTTTGATGGGTCAATAAGGAATGAGTTGCTGTCCACGAAAACCATGCCAAGAAGGTAACTACCCTACTGGTTTTCAGTAGGAAACTAAGGCTCTGGAAATTCCCAACTAGCACAACTGGGAGAGGGCATCCAGTCAGTCTGACCTTTCAGCGCTTGCTATAACTTACACTGCCTGATCCAGCTCACTTATTCAACTTGTACTACTCTCAAATCACCTTTTCTTTTTTTTTTTATTCCACAAAAAAAGTGATTCGTGATGGAAGCATTGGAATGAAAATGTGGACACATTTTGAATGAGAACAAAATGTGGCTTAAGGGGCCTTGTTGGTAGCACAAAGGGTTAAAGCACAGCACCATGAAGCTGCCCACAGCCACTACAGCTTCAATCCTTGGAGGTGGGAGATGGGGTTAAGACCCACATGGCTCAGAGACCTGCCATCTCACCTGCTGCTCCCCTCAGCACTGTATATTTAGTGGATCTGACTGTTCTGCTCCCCACTCTGTCTCTGGTGAATCCTCTCAACCCCTGTACCTCTGGCTTGTACCCCAGTTCTTGTGTGCATAAATAATTTTTTTTTTAAAAGAGGCTGAAACAGTAGCTATACAATAGCTAAGAGCTAAGAGATGGAGGTATCTCTTATTCATTATAAAACTAGACTTGGAGCAAGAAGATACAGATCTAGTTCTGGTTTAATTTCTTCCTTCCTTCCCTGGGATATGGAGTTAATGGCAGCACACCTCCTCCCTCCCAAGCTGAAGGTGAGATCACACATTTAACTGAGCGATTTCAGTTGTGATCTCTAAGGCTCTGTCTCTGCTACCAAGCCAAAGTGGCCTGGGGATTCTCATTTCTCCAACAGGAATAACCCTATGCAAACAAAACTTACTAGTCTCTCAGCAAATATTGTTTGGGGAAGACAAAGCAAATTACTTACACTAAAATAGAGACCAGAGTACTACGCATAAAGAACTAGACTTTCATTTTTCCTTTGCCACCTTTGGGATTTAGGAGAAGTATGTCCTTTTCATCAGAAAGTTCTCCAAGTGTTCTTCCCAAGAGCCACATGTCTTTTCAATAACGAGAAAAGAAAATTCTGGTATCATTCAGCTGAGTCAATTAAAAACCATTCTAACTAGAAATGGTGTGATCAATGAGTTTGTTTCATAGATAAAAGGAAAGCCTTTCAATTTATAAAGCAAGCTATATTTGGGTAATTTTATCACACAAACCAAAGGCAAAACTCTCTATAATGCTTAAGCAAAATCCAATTGTCTAAAAATTTTGCATTTATTAGATTCAATAGAGGGGTTCCAGGGACTTCTGGATTTGATAATGTTGCTATCACTGCATTTCAGAATATGGGAGGTAGAGACTGATGGATTTTCTTGAGATGAGTTTTAATACCCTAGACATAGGATCAATTCTCATGAAATGCTTTTAAAGAAACAACTTTAAAGAGGAATTCAGAGGTCACATGTTTATACACCCAGATATGATTGTGAGCATCTACAGAAACAGTGAGCTGCCTACCATCCTCTCCTCTTCATCAGCCCCGACTAGTGATGTTCCAGAGCAGCTTTTTCTCAGTATTTTCTCTGAATCTCACAGAAAGAGATAGATTTTAAGTTGTAACCACTCACTCCACTGTGTAACCACTCACTCCACTGCGGAAGAAAAATATACAAATGTTTCACTGTTTCTCAAGTAATTCAAGTTTCCTATATGCAATGCACTGACAATATTTCATTCTTTTCAATGAATGATAACTCAGTCATTGATTGAATGACCCACTGAATGCCAAACATAACTTTAGAAAATGTGAATCTTGCTAAATTATAAATCAGTAACAATTTCCTGCATTAAGTTCATAGCCAAATATAACTTTAGAAAATGTGAATCTTGCTAAATTACAAATCAGTAACAATTCCCTGCATTAAGTTCACAGTCACACATGGCTCTTTATTGCTCACACAACAGAAGATGCAGAAAACTATACATCATTGATAATTTGGCTCCAAACTCATCTACCTCTAGTCCTCTACTTACTTCGTACACTCCAGCATCTCCTAACCTCCTTTGCACACACCTTGCCCACACGCCACACCTTTCCTTCAGACTATCCAATTTGCTTTATCCAGACCCACCACCTGCTCTTGCGGGCTCCATGCTGGGCCCCTGGAACTGGTTATGGGAGACTTTGTGGCTGCTGACTAGGTTCAGCCCAGGAGAGGCAGCAGTAGGAGGTGAGAGCCCGTAGTTTATTCTCCTCCTCTAACTAGCATGGTTTTGGCATTGGCCACAGATCTCTACCCAGGGGCGCTGCAGGTCCGCTAGCCACCCTTTCCTAAGCACCTCAGGCAGGGGCTGGGTACAGTGTCACCTCCTTCACACTGCTACTAGGTACTGGGTACCTCAATAACCCCTTTATTTATCTCTTTTATTGTTGGAATAATAACTGACAAAACTCTGTGACACAGGCTGTTTCCCTTCCTGGGACACCTTCTGTTTCACTTACTTCCCAGTAACCACACACTTGCTCCAAGTCCGCTACAAAAGATATCTCCCTTTCAAAGCACAGAGATCCAGTTTGTGGAATATGCCTCAGTATACACATCCTTTGTTTCTAACAGACGCTGCTTCTCCAGAGCCACACTCTGTCCCTCTCCCATCCCCTAATGCTTCAGCAGAGACTAGCAAGTAGCTGTGAACACAGAAAGATCAATGAGTGAAAGGTAATAGGAATCTTAATTATGAAATGACATCACAATTCTACGCCCAGGGGTAGTATTTTCTAACAATAGTGTCTACAGTGCTGTTTCTCCTGAATTCTCATTCGGGGGCCATCTATTCTCTGTTCTCTCAGTGTAACTGCTGGGAGATAGCTCCAGGCAACTGCTGTGGTGCACAGTGAACCAGCTCACTGCGGAAGCCAGCTCCCCACATCCCACATCACCTGGCAGGGTGTTTTCTGCTTATTATGCTAATTAGATTTTACTTGAAAGATGTAATTATTGCTGCAGCCCACAGAAATAATTAATGGCCAATTTTAGTGGGCAAAATATTCATTAATCAAACCAACAGACAAGAGACCTGCAGAGTTTAAGAAAGGTCCTTTGAGAAGAGAAAAAAGATAATCACCTCGAGATTTCTCCTTTTCATAAATCTAGGTTAAATCTATTCAATTATAGCCTCTTGAAAGTTTACATTTCAAATATAGTCCAATGAAGCCTTGGTTTCATTTCAACTTTTGGGTTTTAAAATGGCATTGCACAAAATAATTATTTTATCATTGCACTGCCTGAAAAGGCTGAGAGAGATGGCATTTATCTTATACTTGGTTCTATTTAAAAATGCTCATACACTTTAGGACTTATAAGCAGAAAAACATCAGCCTCTCTTTTCTGATAGGAAAGGCAAGGAGGATGCTGTTGTAACAGGAACATTATCTGCTGGAGGGTGGTTACATCATCTTTGTCAAAACCTGATTTTCAAAACCTGAGGGTGAATAGCCCAGGGAGATATTTCCCAATGAAACAAACACAGTGATCCAGAGATCTGATCAAACCTGCACTTACTATTCTTTTAGTACTGAACTATCTGAATCTTTGAAGAAATTTCATACCACAGAGCATACAAAATGAGCCCCCTCCCGGACTGTTGCCCGAAGCTTTTCCCTTGCCCTTTTATAGTAATCATATCCTCAGATTTATGTCACCTGTATATTTACTAGATGTCTTTCACTGTTTGTAGGGGATTTGTGGGACAAGAGAGACGAGGGACAGAAGGCAGCATATAACAACTGACAGTGAAGCAGGCTTTTAAACCAGAGAAACTGTTCCATGTTTTCATTTAATTTTAAATGCTAACAACCATATTCTAGCCTCTACATGCTCATAAAGCTGTTTAACAGCCCAGAAAGAAAATAATAATAATTTTGTTTTAAATAATGTTCACCAAGCACATCTTAATAGTCTGGACACTGGATTATTTTTCATTCAGAGTAATGATCTCCAGGACTAAAAAATAATATAATTATAACTGAACGACTTGGTCAGCTAAATCACAACCAGAAATGCACTGGTATGTATTTCATTCACTGTGTCAAAAAATCTTCATTCTGGACCATCAACATAGCACTAAATTTTGATCTGTCATTGAAAACAGGTCACTTCTACTTCTGGCTTACAGCATGGTAACCGGGTCCAGCAATTGGCAAAGACAGCTAATATTTCACATTAAATCCACCTGACCTTCTGAATCAAAAGTGGGGGCTCATGAATAAGGATCTATTCTATAAAAATTCTTTGCTTCTTAAAAAAATAAATCTCAAACTCTTTAAAGAAAAAGGAAGATTCTTGGGAAGAGAATGTGTTGTTGGTGAGGATGGCCCAGGAACATCAGTGGAGGGTGGGTTCCCTCTTGAGCTGCTTCCTTGTCAAGACAGGTAGGAGACAAGTGGCAGCGCGAGGTGACTCGGCAACCTTCAGACAAAGCTGGACAGGCGTTTCCAAGGAAGGACTATGGAGCCAAAGGGTGCACGTCCACTCTGGCATGGCCTTGCCAGTCCTTCGCTGTCTACAGTCCTGAGTGGTAAGATGTACATGGGAAGAACAAACGCTGTACTCTGTCCAAGGCACTGACTCCTGAGATGTTCTAAGGCTAGATTTGAAATCACGTGTGTTTGCATATTTAAACCATGTATTTACCTTGTTTTAATTTTCCTTCAAGTAAAACTGAGAAAAGCTTTGTAGTTGCCTGACCTCCCTGATCCCCACCCTAAGTCCTGGTAAAGTGATCCCCGTACCTGCTCTCACAGCACCCTCCAGTCATCCCCATCTGCACTTACCACACTGTGCTGAAACCACTCGCCTGACTGGCGTCCTCTCCCACCATGTTGGTTCTGCCCACTGGGATGTTTTATAAAGTACACCTGGGTACACAACAATTCTAATTGAAGTGAGTTGGGATAAAAGACCCACTAAGTGAGGCACCTGGAGCTTTAAAACCCTTCAGGTGACTCTAATATGCAGCTCTCTGAGGCACTGGGGCTGGTTTCACCCTTGATTCACCATCTGCCCTGCCTCCACCTTGGCTGGTGCTTCCACCAGCAGTGCCTGCTCAGTAAATACTAGCTGAATATAAATAGAAGACTGTCCCATGATTTAAAAAAGTGGGGATGAACACAGGAGGCACATTTGGGGGTGGGTTACTATACTAATACTGCGCTTCTCAAACTTGACTGTGTGTCAGACTTACAGTGGGCCCAGAAACACTAGATTGCTGATCCACGCCCAGGGTGTGATTCAGCAACTCTGTAATGTGTCCGGAGACCACATTTGTAACAGGTGAGATGGATGCTAATGATCTCTGGACCACACTTCCAGAACCACTGCACCGACAGAGACCAAAACTATCTGGCAATCTTGGTGACCTGTGACTACCTGAGCTGCAGGTATCTTTGACTGTTCGGTTAACTAACCTAACACTGGGGAATGTCACAGGAGGAATTTAATCCTATCTAGGCCAAGGTAACCTCCCCTCTGAACTACCTCTGCAACCTTTAATTTTCATGTCTGAAGTGGTAGAATCATCCATCACGTGTTCACTGCCATTCAGATTTAAAGCCACCAAGAACAATAGACTATCATCAACATTTAAATACAAATTACAGAACTGTTTCCTAGAAATAGGCCCAAGATCAAATTTTCCCAGAGCAATCAGTGACAGACTTAGGCCAGAAAACAAACCCATGGCTGCTTGTTAAATCAACTCAAGCACTAGATTCTACAGCTGTAAAAATACGGTGATTTAAAATCCAAGCTTCTAATAGCCACCCAAATAGATGCTGTACCAGAATTACTCAGTTAAAAAAAAAAAAAAAATGAACTTTTGTACTACTCTATTCTTTGAGAGACAAGGTAAGGAAAAAGCGTATTGAGCTAGATTCTTCCAAGAACACACTGGTCACTGGTTCCCAGGAACGGAAGGAGGAGCTTCAGCAACCCTGCCCAGGCCACAGAACAGAGCTCCTCATCCATCTTCTGGATTCTAGCCAGCAGGGATACAGAAAACAGAATGTCCTGATTTTCTGACAGTTATTCTGTGAGGAGTTGCTGGAGCAAAAGTAAACCAGAAATTGTGGTTTCTGCACAAGAACTGTCCTTAGGTACAGAGAGGCATAAAGGTGGAAAGCTTGCCTTCATGACATTCCGCCACAGCCACGTAAGGCTCTAGGGACTAGCGTTAGGGCTATGTGGAATTACTGTCCTGTATGGGCCCTCAGAACAGAAAAGAACATTATCAGAACTAAGAAAACCAAACCAAATGTTCATTTTATCAATGGTGCTCATAAATGTGATCAGCAACCCATTAATGTACTAGGGAAAACTGAGTGGGAATATATACCCTTTATACTTTTCCTGTAAATCTAGAACTACTTTAAAAGTTCAAAAACAAAAAACAGAGTTGATGCCCTGAGACACTTTTTAAAACAATATAAGAGCTACACAGCTTGAGGTCTGTTGCATTATGCTTTTTTAATATTTCATAATTTAAAATATTTAAAATTTATGATCACACAAGTTACACATACTTATTTTTCTTAGCTATTTTAGCACACATTCCCATGGAGCCTTAAACTTAGTGAGGCCCCTGAAATGTGCAGCTGAGAGCTTTCTGAAGAGTGCTGCTTCCCCAACAGCAGAGCCATTTAATGAGGGCACGGGAGGGCCTCTGCGCCGACAAGTTATTGGACAGTGGAATTTCCAGGCCCACGGGCTACCTACCTGTGCCTCAGCCCCAGCCATGTGGGTAGTGTCATGTCTGGACTGCATTCGGTCAGAGGTAACCCACCCCACTCTCCCCACTCCAGGGGACTCTGAGCAATGCTTCCAATGCCAGCCCAGAACCATTGCTGGCCCGCAGATTAACGAACATACTGCTTGTTTACCTTCTCCAACCTCTAAAGAAGTTAAAAACAGGTGGTGAAAACGTGAGGCTGGGAATGCAGGGGAAAGGGGACTGGCAAGGAGGCCCAGATGACCCGTAAACTGAGTCCCAGTCCCTGGGACAGTGGGGCATTCACGGTTGCCCACACGCTCCTGAGGCTGGCTATTTTTGCTCTGCTGTTTTAATGCCAATACCAAAGAATGTGTGTGGCGGCCAGCCTTGCTCAACACCTCTGCTTGGGTCACATCCAGGCTAAATGAGTAAGGATTGGGCTGGGGGACGAGAGGGTATCACTCAGAAGTTCAAGAAATAAAACTGCAAGCTTACTGGTTTCTTGCTGAATTTTTCAAACAAACTTTGACTTTAGAGTGATTTTAGATTTCCAGAAAAACTACCGACAGTACAGAGCTATATATTCCCACCTCAACATCTTGTGCCTCTGGGCTCTTCTGGGCCCTTATCCATGTCTTCATTTCATTCTGGACTGTTGCCCCTTTTCACTCCTCAGTGGAGTCGAATGCAACCCCTAGAGGGTCCACTAAAGTCCTAAATGCAGCCCAGGTTTTCTCTCGTCCTTCATTTCATTAATTCTTTGACAGAACAAGTACCTGTGGCAGGCACTGTTGTAAGCCCTAAAATTCAGTAGTGGAAAAAAGAGAAAAGCCATCTGCTGTGGAGTTTACATTCTGAGAAGGGAAAAGGCCGATATGGCAAGAAATGAAAAAACACACTTTCTACTGTGTCAGGAAGAAAAGTACATCGGGGAAGACTAGATAGAGAAGTAGTCCTGGTTCCTTCACTGGCACTAAACAAAACTTTATTTGATATGCTTAATGTTTCCCCTTCAGCTAGAAACCCCATGTTCTCAAAGGACAGGTGCTACTGTAGGCTTCTCTCAGCACAGGTATGTATAACTCTTCGATGCTCCAGCTATTCTGTTGAAAAGAATTGATATAATGCAGCTTTTTGTTTGCATCCTCTGGATGACACAGGAAAGCTGGATTCATCTTTCTACACTGGGCCTGCTGCAGTGAGTCATCAGTTCTGCACCCATTCACCATGACCCTATCTCCTGCCCACTGCAGCTTTGATGGGACCCCAAGGAACTAGATGTGATTCTGCCTTCATGATGTGTATAGTTTGGAGAAAAAGACAACCAAAGGCATTAAATATAATAATTTCAATGTGTGACCATTTCGATGAAGAAACAATCCAAGTGATGATAAGGGGAGGAATAGCAAGAGCTTTGGGGAGGGTCCTTCTGAGAAGGCAATGTTCCAGCTGAGATCTACAGGAGAAGGGCGTGGCTGGGCAAAGAGTAGGACAGGGCGCTCACTCACTGGGACAGTGAGAGCAGTGTTCCTGGTGGGGAAAGGGAAGGCACTGTGTGCCAGAGCTAGTTAGTGTAGTGGTGAGGCAGAGAGAAGCAGGAGTCGGCTCAACCAGGCACTCAGGGGCCACTGCAGGGTGTATGGTATTATTCCAAGTGCAGTGGGAAGCCAGAGAAGAGTCTAAGTGGCAGTGAGCATGGATCTATACTTTAAGATGATCACTTCAACAAGATGCCACGAGAATCAAGGTGACCACAGGTCGTAGTTTATGGGGAGCAATGGCATTTATGCCTGTTGCCCCAGCCGGTTACTAATAACATCCTTTTTCACTCTCCAAAATACAAAGTATAGATTAAAAGAAACACTATAAAGTTGTCCTCTCCAAAACCCCTTATTTTAACTAGTATTATTCACTGTAACACAAAATCTGTTATTCTGTGCATTGATCATGGGCCCCTCAAACCAAATACTTCTAGCAAATGCTTAATACAATACAGTCTATAATGTCAAGCCTGTCCTCCAGCATCATAATTTGAAAATGGTTCTACTGTACTCTGGCGTTTATAAGACAGGAAGAAAAGAAAATTGTATAAACTTCTTTCCACGATGTATTCTGTGTTTCACAACTACTGCAAGGAAAAATTTTTTCCACAGATCAAATCTAAAATTTTTGTGGCTCAGCTGGAGTCTGTCCTCATTCAAAAATGGACAAATAGCCAGTCATAGCTCTCTGTACGGAGATATTGAGAGCTGTGTTCTAGAAGAAGCTGGCCAAAGTCATCTCTGAGGTGCTCCAGGTTATATAACCTCTGTTTCTCTAACCTCTCCTCTCAGGTCTTATTTTTCAAATATTCAATCATCCTTGTGGCTCCTCTGTTTATCCTTGCCAAGTTCTTCATTCTGACACAGTACTTCTAAAGTTATATTCCAGAAGGCCTTTGCTAATTCCCCTAAGAATCTTTCCAGAAGTTTCAAATCTGCTCTCCTCCACATTAAGCCATGGGTCGGGAAACTGGAAACAGTCCTGCCATCCCACTCTACCTCCTGTCTTACTTTCACCTGTCCTCCTTGGACCAGAACACCTAAAGAGAGGAGCAAGCATCATCTCACCACATCTGGGTTACAAAGGAGTGCTGGTGGCAAGCTCTGTAGACTTGGATTATCCTCCCTTCTCATATTCCATCCTAGACCCACAGACTGTCAGGGTGGAAGGAACCTTAGAAATACTCTTGTCATTTAATAGTTTAACTTAAGGCCAATCTAATGAAGAACCCATAAAAAGGCTGAACTCACCCTGGACTAGAGCCCTGACCCCCCACTCCCCTCCCCCCCCCACTGGCTTTGCCACTCCTTCCATCAAACCCAGGAAACACTGCTGCCAGCCAACCAATTGTTTTCCATTGACTTGTGTGAACAAATCTTTCCCCATCCCCCTCCCCCCTTGACTTGACTCTATTTTGCTTCTTGTGGGTTGAGGATATATTTAATAGGTCTCTATATTATTCACAACATGGTATTTTCTTTGCAGGACTCCTATTTGCTGACCAACACACAAGTTGATTCTTAAAGCTCCTCATTTTCTTTTCTTTTCTTTTTTTTTTTAATAGTACAGGTTTCCCTCGTTATCTGAAAGTAGAGCTTTCCTAGTTGGTAGTTTATTTTTTTGGATCTGGGAATGCTCAAAATTGTTTCAGTATAAATTAATGGTAACATTCCCAGTGTAAGGGGAGTAATGTTTCCAGCTGCTGGGTGGGCACTGACTATGAGAACAAACAGAGCCAGGTCAAAGCTAGAGTCTGCCACTTGTTTACTAGTTATGATTCAGCTGATTATGGGAAAGATAGCTCAACTTTCTTCATCAGAAAAATGGACACAATATACCCACCTCTCTATGAAGGTTAAAGGTACACACCAGGGTTCTTCATTTCTTGGCACTGTGTAATTAACATGGGCCTTTACCTTTTTCTCCCTAGGTTAATATTTTTTCTTTAATAAAACAAGAACCCTACTGGTGTTATTCACAACAACATTTCTACCTATCCTGAGCTATTTAAAAATCCTGCACAGATAAGTGATGAAACTGTTATTTATATCCTTTTGCAAATATTTAAATGCCAAGATAACACCAAAGTGGGGGGGGGGGTTCCTGAAGTTATTTGTAATAAAGCTAAAAGCGAGGAAAGTACTTAAATTTACAGAACTAAGAGGAGCTCCTGATGAAATGTGAACCAATGGAAAATGCACAGAAAAAGCAGCAGGAAAGGCAGCACATGGCCTAAGAGTGAGGGGGAAGGAAATGCTTGAAGCCAGCCTATGCCTTTGGCTGTCTTCTGATGGTTTATAAACTGAAGGAAACAACTTTAATACTATGGACTGATACCATACTGACATCTTGTGGTTATAAGTTTCATGACACTTAGGTGGCCCCAAAGCAGACCTACCTGCACATTAACATTACTACCAGCTGTCAACTTTGCAGCATTTAAGAAACTTCTAATGTTTGCACTCAATGGAAACACAAGTGAGGAAAGCTGCTGCTGTATCCAGGGCAGCTTAATCATAACCCGCATGGGGACTCTGTCCCAGTGCAGCTACCTTAGACAAAAGTCAGTTTCCAGGCATTTCCATCTCCTGGCTGAGCATTTCTTATCTGGCACCAGAGACTGGGAAGGAGAGTTACTGAAAACTATTGGTTGTGTTAAGAGTGAAATGGAAACTACAGCTGGAGTTTTCAAATGCCAATGAAACCCTTGCCTAGTCAGCGAGGAAGTGAGGAAAGAGAAAAGTAACTTACAGTTCTTTGGAATTCTGAAATGAAAGTTCTTTTTGTAACCAAACCCAGGAGTCACTTGTAGGGGACTAAAGCCAGCCTCATGTAGCTTACAGACCCTGGATTCAATTGTGTGTTGATGATATTCAAAGCACTTGTTCACTGGTCCACCACAGAGAACCCAGGGCCCACGGGGCGGTGGGCATAGGTCCGGAAAGCAAAGGAAAATTGGAGAAGAGTCGAGTAAGGTGGGAAACAGCAGCAATGGCTTACAGCAGTGCTCACCTTCCAGATGAGCAGGAGAAGGAAAGAAAGATGGACATGAAGGCACTCCTCAAGTGGGCGCAGCCTGGTAACCTGACAGAATTATACCTAAACCCACAACTTTCCTAATTCTGTGTCTCTCAAAATCCCATTTTTTCAAATGAAAAGCAGAGATAATTCCTTTCACATGGTAGTGGTGAGGAATGAATGAAACGGTGTGTAGATGACTCAGTACACAGTAAGCACACTGATGGCTGTAACAGCTTGCAGGAGGAGCAGGTGCTGAGATGGGCTTAGAAAAAGGCCCCTCAGGACACCCCCTAGTGGCACAAAGGGTTAAAGAACAGCACTATGAAGCTGCTGCCACTGCAACATGAGTTCAACTCCTCACAGGGAAGTGACCAACACGGTGCAGCAGACTTCTCCTGTCTTGCCCGCTGCTCCCCTTAGCTATGTATTTCAGTCTATCTGCCTGTTACTAGTGAATCCTCTCATTCCCCAGCCCTGAACCCCAGTTCTTGTATGCATAATCTTTTTTTAAAAAAGAAAAAGCCCCCTCCACCTGTACAGAAACCAGTTATGTGTTAGCATAAGGGACGGATGATGGGCAAAGTCACCAGGCATCACGCTGAAGAATCTAACTGGCTCTTGCCTTCTCTGTGCTTCAATGCATCACCTGAAATTAACTTAGTTTTTCATCCCTTTCCAGCCTCTTCCCAAGAGGTCTTCTTGGCTGAAGACACAGACCAACCATAACTCAAAGCACCCAGTAGAGGGCCACGTGCACATCAGCCATACAAAAAGCATTTGGCCTGGCCTCTTACTATGCTGGGTTGCTTTCAGCAAATTAATGAACCTCTCCTTGGTGGAAGGCGCCTCTTGGTCACATATGAATAAATGACAACACTTGCCTTTTTAGGTGGCTGTGAGATTTAAATAAGTAGCACAAGTGAAGTGACCTGAGGAAGAGCCAACACAGGAAGACTTATCAGCGCTGTATGTGTAAGAAGCTATTTTCTATGGACTCCATTCCAGACCAGGAGAAGTTCAGGGTAAATTGGCAGGTTTATACAACTTTACCATAAAGACATTTTGCACAAGATTTATTAAGAAAATTGGTTTATGGACTCTTCCTGGTAGTGCAGCAGGTTAAAAGCACAGCACTAGGAAGCTAAAGCCACTTCAGCAGGAGTTCAGTCCCCGCTCCAGAGGTGATCCACATGGCAGGACAGACCTCTCCTGTCCCACCCGCTGCTCCCCTCAGCAATGTACTTTGTCAGTTGGCCTGTTCTGCTTCCCACTCTGTCGTGAATCCTCTCACCACCCCTGCACCTCTGGCATGCACCCCAGTTCTGTATGCATAAATAAATCAGTCTTTAAAAAAAAAAGAAAATTGGATTATGATCTTAATTTCTTGGCATTACGAAACTTCTCAGTTCCTAAGCATAGCTCCAAAAACACACCATGGCAACACTGCCCTTAACTACTTTTCCAGACAAAATCTTTTCAAATTTCCACCAGAAGAATGTAGCCGGCACCACCTCATCCTGATCATCCTAGCAAACGGGTGAGTTATGCTGCAGTCAGACGGATAAGCTCCAGACGTGGCTCATACCTGCCAACAAGGTGTGGCCATGAATGCCAAGCCAGAAAAATGTTATTACTTTTAAAAGGAAGATATCTATGGGTTTTGTTCATGCTAACAAAAATAGGTATGGCTGTAGGCAAAGTGGAAAATCTAGAAAACTGTGCAAGTAAGTTACCCATGATCAACTCTCCCAGTGTAGTTCAGTTTATTATTCTGTTTCCTTCCTGTTATTCTTTATGTAGGGTTTGAAAAATAAGGCTAGTTTTACCTTTCCCCTTATTGTAACCTAAAGTTTTGTTTAATGTTTTTCTCTTTGAAACAATTTCTGAGCAGCCATTTTGTTGTAAAAAAAAGCTGCACTTGATGTTAATATTGAGATATGTAAGCTAACGTTCATGTTCTCTGAAATCCTGCAGGTAAGGAGAGATATGTGACAACCTAAGAAAAGTGATTAATGGTATACAGCGTGACCATGGAAAGGGGAAGTACAAATAAAATCTGTGAAGGGCTCAAATCTAGACACAACAGCTGTGGGCTGGAGCCATCTCTAGAGGATTTTGTGAAGGAAGGAACACCAGAGGCCAATGTGAAGCACCATTATACCACAGAGAATTTTGAATTGCTAATAACATGCAAATTTAGTCTCCTTTCTTCAATGTACAGAATGACTCACCAAAGCTATTGCCACTGTTATGTCTTTGCTATTCTGCACAGTACTGAACTTCCTCAAAAGCTGTTTCTTAAAATATCATAAAGACACCTACAAGTAATTCAAAGCACGGCTTACATTATACCTTAATGACAAAAACCGGAAGCTGAGTGAAAATCAAAAAGTTATCTGGTGATTTCAAAGTAAATTCTGAAATTCCAGGTTTCTGGTATCTAAATAATACCCAGTATAAGAGATTCTGTAACACATTAGCAAGAATACAGTACATTAGATGGAGACAACCCTATTCCCCACAGGATCTTAAAAGATTGGAACCACTTAGCAACCAAACTTACCTCCTGGGAAGATGTTCTTGATTAGCCTGTCTTCACCCACTCATTCGTTCAGAAAATACTGTCAAGTGTTTCAGGCTTTCTGTCAATGACTCCACCATTGGGCTAGGTACTGGAGATACAGAGATGAAGGGAACCAGGTGGGCAGTGTCCCGCCCTCATGAAACTGACAACTTAGTCAGAGAGGGCTGACGAGCAGACAGATAATTACAACACACTGTAATGAATGCCATGAGTAAATGCTAGGCAAAGGGGCAGAGACTATGAATAAATGCCAAGTCAAGGAATGCACACCTAGAAGGAGTATTATGTCAGCCTAGGCTTTGAGAATCAGGAAGGAGATATTTAAGTGGAAAGAATAACAAGTAATCAAAGAGGCAGCAAAAGCGATGTCCAGGAGAGGGAAGAGCAAATTCTAGAGGAGAGGATAAAAACAGTAAAACTGTAGAGATGGACAGTCAGAATGGCTGGATCCGAGAATGGATATGGGTGGACTTTTTGAGCAATGAGGCTGGAGGGAAAGCTGTAGGTATGTATGTACATATGTACCCACAGACATAAGTGTGTATGTAATGTGTGCATGCACACACACACACATTTAGACCTCAGAACAATACTCATTGTTATTGTCTTCATTTACAGAAGAGGAAACCAAGGCATGAGAGAACACCAGTTAGTGATAAATAGCAAGTAGCCAAGGGATTCTGAACTGGAGAGGGTCTGAGGAATTTTGCACTAGGAAATACAATGTTGGCACAGTGCAATGATTTGAAAGGTTCCATAGTGGAGTTTAAAGAAACCTACTAGGAAGTGGTGATGAAATCTTTATTAAGATTGCTAGAGAAATTTAGGGCTCACTGTCTATCGTCTGCAGTACAATGTCCTGAGCCTATAAATCAAGTAATTACATGATAGGTGAAACAACATCTTTGTCTTCACAGAATTTATAATTCAGTGGGACACAGAAGCTCTCTACAGCCCTTGGCAAAGGTTCTATAGGCCAAATACTTCCTAAGAAACAGCATCCAGCTGGATCAGAGGGTGGGGTTCCTTCCTTCAAGATGGCACACTTCTGCACAGACCATGTAAACAGTCTCTAAGTTGGCTCCAGTACTTCTCTGGGTCTGAAAACCCCAGGGTGACAACAGATCCGGCCCTTCATACTGTTCTGTGGTCCCACCACCCTGTCTTGGTCTCCCCCCCAGCAATGTCCAAGCAGTACTGCCATTCTCTAGAACCAATGTTGGCTTTGGTCCCCCCCACCCCAAACACTGCTAACAATTGATACTTAAAAAAAAGACACCTGTTCAGTCCAGTCACCCCCTTACAGCTCTAAATGAGGACAAGGAGTGAAACTAAACATTCTAGTGGGCTCCACATAGCAACATGACATAAATCCTCACCATCTCCACCATCAGAAAAGATAGGTCCTTCAGGAGTGGGAAGAGCACAAAGGACTACTATGGAGATAATGCACGGGTGAATTAGTGGTGGGAACTTCACAGGGAAATCATACACTGTACAAAATCAAAGGATGATGTAATAAGTATTTTTAAAAAACAAACAAAAAAGGTATGTCCTCACAAAACACATGCCAAAACTGGAAAAGGCAAGTAACTTGCATTAGTCCACACAGCTAATAACGATTCAGGTTGGATCCAAACCCCACTCTGACTCTATGTGCAGCTTCATTCTACTGTATCATTGAATTATTCAGAAAAGAAAACAGGTTATTTGAAAATACACTGTCTTCTCAAATTGGAAAACTGCTAAAGAAGTCTGTTTAAGAGCCCAATCCTGGGTTCAAGACCCTATTTTAAAATCATACCCTCAACTCCTAAGCCTTCATTTCCAGTTCCTTAACATGTTTAGTCCTGACAGTATGGCTCTTTGCACAAGATACTGGACTAATGTGAAAGAGAAGGATTTCTGGCCAGGATTCTGAATGCCTGAATTCTCGACCAGCCTTCCATGGAGCCACAGGTTCAGGAAAGATGGGGTGGGCTAGGCCAATGCATGCTGTTACCATTTAGAACTTGGGCCCCAACCCTCACCATGGCCTTGGTAACTCAGAAAAGGTGATAGGTCAACAATATGTGAGTGGGTTGATGACATAATTTATTGTCCCAAGCCACTGGGGCCCGTCACCTCTAACCCCCTTGAGAGGAAAATTAATCACAGAGCAGGACAAATATGTATTAACACTGGCTGGGACCTGGTCATAAGCAGGTTCTGTCCTTGAGTTTAAGGGCAAGGTTACACCAGATCTAGAAGCTTTGCTGGTCCCATCTTACATCCTGTTACTAAAAACATCAAGTGACTTCAGAAGAACCCAAAGAAAATTTGTTCAAGGAAGAACAACTACAAAATTCTAGCCCTGAGCTTGCCTATTCCAACTTCCCACGCTCTGTGGTGGGGATAGCTGGTAACAGAGGCAGCCTGTGTTTCTCACTATATGTAAGCCTAGAAATATTGTCTTCCAAGGAGGGATGCAACAAGAAAAGAAAGGAATATAGAAGAGATGCTAGGACTTCAGGACTTCCATACTTTTGGTGACCAAACCAACAATAGTTCCTAAAACACTTGGTACCCAAAACAGCTGTGATTTAGAACCACTATCAGTTCCTTTGCCCGTCAGGCCCCAGACACCTCCTAGAGGCTGGGAGCCACTAACATAAGCCCAAAGTATACAACGAACAATGGGCCCCTAGGATGTGCTCGTCATGAGCCTTGGTGTAGGGGCCTGTGGCCAACAGTGTCAGCATCTTTCAGGTTATGACCTGAATGCTATTTTTTCCAAAGATACAAATATAAGTGGCCTGCTTTATGACTGGCATATTTGCAAGAGGAAATATTTTCAAGGAGACTGGCCAGAATTTGAAGACACAACACTCTGGCCTGAACACAAAACTTTATAACAAGTAGTCACACACTGAATATTCTTTCTATTGAATAGAACCAAACTGGATATTTTTACAATCACCAACACTGGAAATGGGAACAAGCAGTTTCTAAATGCTAAGTGAGTGGTTAAAAGAGACACCCACAGAGTAGCTGAAGTTACAAAACTTACTCTACACTCCTTACTCCCCTTTTTCCCACTTGCATCAGGTCAGAAACTGACCTGATCTGCTGCCCCAACTAGGCTTCACACCTTCCCCCTTGTTCGCCAGTGTGTCTTTTTCCATTACCCATGTTTAAAAACAGACCCTTTCATTTATGGGCATTCAGGGCTGGTGAAAGTCTCCAAGCCCCAGGCTCACCACGGACTCAGGCCCTAACTGGTAACAGCTGAGTGGGCTTATAGTGGCTGATGCCCCCACTTCCCACCCGGAGACACAGTTAGAATGGACAAGCTTGCTGACCCTCCCCAGGCCAGCCTCAGGAGCTCACTTGGGGGCAGTGTTCAGTTCATGGTGATGAAGGAAAACCCATCTGTGTCAGGCAACAGGAAAAATGGTTCCTAAATGCTTGTCCCTGGGTTGATTCTGATCTCAAACAAGAGAGGAAACACAGATAAAGGATAGTTCTGTATTTGCAGGTTATTTCTCTTTTGGTTATAAAAATATCTTCTCTTTTAACAAATGATGCTAACAGATGGGGCTTTTTTTTTCAAGTCTTTAATTGGTAAAATAAATAGTATCAGTATGTTGATAAAGACTTTCTAGTAAAATTTTATTGGCCCAAGAAATGCAAGTCTGGGACACACTCCATGCCAGGGCTGTGAGGGAACAGACACATGGTGATGTGGAGGAGTGAGTGGGGAGAAAGCTCTCAGCTCAGAACTTTCATCCATTCAGTACAACATAAACCAAAATCAGTAATTCAACAAGGCTATGAGGACGCATTCTGCCCCTACTCTATGTCTGGTAGTGCACTTAATTATCCAGGGGATCCTCAGAGCTACCCTGCAAAATAGCCATTATTTTTCCCATTTTACTGCTAAGAATATTAACAAGAGGGCAGTGACACAATGATTCATCTCTTTTCCTACAGGAAGGGAGAGAAGTGACGGGCTGGGACTTCACCCTTTATTAAACAAGCACCGTCAGGCAACTCAGTACACCTGGTAAGTTGTGAAGGGGCCCTTTTCTAAAGAGTCTGTGGCATTATAAAACCCAGGTAATCACAAAGACATAACGATGAAATTTTATTTCCTCTCTGAGTTTTGCAAATGGGTATATTTGAAAATGTGGTCTGTGGAATTGCAAAAGCTCTAAAAATGACACTCATTGAAACTGGCCGAAATTAAAAATAATTGACAAGCTAATCTGATGATACTCTGCTCACTACCATTATTCAGCCAAATCTAAATTAACAGAGTCAATTCACTATGGTCAATTAATTGCTTGTTGCTATCTCCAGAAAAGGATTGGGTAGGCTAAAATAATCACCCCTTAAACTGATCAGAGCTTACTCGCACTGTCCTGTGGAGTCCACTGCTTGTACGTGGAAGGATTTTGAAAATATGAAGACCAAAGAGCCCACTTGACTATTCTTGGTGGGCTTAATTTAACCATGTTATTGCTACCTTGCAAAATGACAAAAAGCATACTGCAGTATATTCTTGAGGGTAATACAGCATTTTGTGTTAGTACTAGTGTAAATGATGGCTGTCACAAACAAGGAAAAAATGTGGCAACTTAATGTCTCCTTTGTTTAACAAGTCGATTAAGTGTTGGTGAATAATACCCGGCACTCACCCACTCATTGAAGAAAACGTACTGTCTCTGTCCACTAAATGCTGGCCATTGCTCAAGGTGACAGGGACAGGGAAATGAAACAAAAAATACAGATGAAAATTCTTGCTGTTATGAACTTTTCATTCTAGTTGGGAGGAGTCTGAGATAAAGAGTAACAATTTTACTTCTAAAGTTGAAAAATTTAAATTTAAAAGGAAAAATGTTACTTGTGGATAGTTTGTATGATAAATGAAGTTTCTCCAAATTATTCATAATAGGAGAAAAAAATTATGTTGCTGAAGATTTAGGAAATTTACCTCATTTAAAGCACAATCATGAAGACTTCATCTTTTGTTAATGTTCCTGAAATACCTCCCTGGCCTTTTCACTTCATGGGATTGGAGTGATGCTGAATGCTTTTTAGAGGATGGCCCCAGAGCGGGAAATGGTCCCCAGCACAGGATGCACTCTGGCATGTTCGGCCATCAACGTTCTTCCTCTAAAACCAGCAATTTATTTTCACACAGAACCATTCCAAAGCATGGCAATGCTTTATTCAGGAAACTTGGGCAGAAACTCATGAAATATCCTAAAAATGAAGGCAAAGGGTGAGACTGAGGCAAAGTTATCAGGGTTGAGTATCTGATCTGTCACACTTCTTTTGCTGGAAGAAATTGCTAACAGATGAAATACAAGTCCTCTAAACATTTCCTCTCCATTCATCTATCAAATATATTCACTGAGCATACTGGAATCATATGGAAAGTTACTACAAAGGCAAATGTAACTTTCATTATCCTAAACAGATGCATGGAAGATAAAAATGGATGCAGACTGGAGTTGAGAATGAAAGGCTAGAGGGGCAATCTATGAAATTCCATGGAAATGATTTGCTATATAAAATGAGAACCATTTTAAAAAGTTGAAGCCCTTGAAATATAAAATTTTTTTCAACTTGTGTTCAGATCTTTTCGTGTTTTATAAGCTAATTGTTAAAAAGTTTTTTAAAAAAGCAACAATATTTGCTATTTTCAAGTAATCAGAACCAAGTTTGCTGGCAAGGTAAGGAACTACACATTCATGCAGGTACCGGCAGGTTTCTCAGAGGGAAACAAATCACAGAGTAAGGTAGAAGGTTCAGACTACATAAAGGGTTACCTGTGCCTGGGAAGTAAGGTATATACAGGGCAACAAGTGCTTTCTGACGGAAGTGCTCACCTCAGCTGAAATCACCATTCAAGATCTAAAAGGCAAGAGTTAACATACTCTTTTCACATGGGACCATTCAAAGGCATGGCCTGACTGCACTTCGTAAGGGTTTAAAAACATGTAATGAGAGAAGATTCTGAAAACATGGACAAGGACTCTAGGTTTTGCATCTGTACATTGAGATCTGAGTAAATCAGCGGTAAGAGCCTTTTAAGCTGTGGTGGAGAATGTTAAAGAGTCGAGGAGTGTTGTGCTTAAACAGACGTATGTAGACTGTATGTAGAATGTAGACTCAGCCCTGACTGCAGAGCTGCCGAACTTTTACAGGCTCGTGGACAGGACTAACAGATAAACAGTTTTAAATGTCTTGTACAGCTAAGATGCTCCTGCAGCCAGACTCCTTGCCAAAGGGGAGACTTTGAAAATTTCAGTCTGGCTATTCCAATTATAGAACTTCAGGAAACTACGTGAGACACCGCGGTGCCTTCCTAAGAAAAGCAATGGTGCCTTTTCTTTGTGCAGGCCGATCTCCCAGGTGGGCAGGACTTGTTATGGACAGGGCTGTGTAAGCAAGGATTGTTCACCCTTTAAAGTTCTGGCTTTTCTTCTTTTTGGAAGGAAGTGGAAATTTTGTAAGTTTCACAGAATTTGCCAGACTGGAACTTATACTACTTTAAAAAAGTGCAAGTTACTATGAATTTTTCTACTATTTATAATGTAAAGCCCAAGTTGTCATTTACCATCTTGGCTTCGAAACAGTTTTTATCTATCTTTGCACTAGTTTAAAATTAAACTTTAAATAACATCTCTCTTTTGGCTTAGGGGAAAAGGATAATAAAAGTTTGATTTCTATTTTGGTTCTAACTGAAAGTATTTCATAAACATTTAGTAAGAGGATTGTCAAGTCTTATCTAAACTGCTCCTATGATGAAGATACAACACTTTTTAAGTTATATTCAGATGGAGAGTCATCACTTTCATTCTTGTGTTATGGTTTCTACTGATACGGGCACAGATATTCAAAGCAACCCACTGGAGGGTGAATAAAGAATGTGCCCATGTGGAGGTGTGACACTGTATTCCTGAATTATCCAGTCAAGTGACTGACTGACAAATATATGCATATATAATTAACCATATATATCAACTACCCTAAGCACCTATTCTTGGCACAGCTTGATCCCTATACATGAGGCACATTTATAGCTACTCACTCAGGTCAGTAAACATGCCCTAAAATCCTCAGCGTGGGTGTCAAACCTCCAACAGCTACCCCAAGCCTATCTTTCCTCCCCACCCCGTTCTCCACCCACCTTCATTAATTAGTTCCCCCCAAAGAAGCTACATTCTCTGGAGCAAAGTGTTGAGAGGTTGCTATGGGCAAGAGGGGGTGAGAGAGGTTATCTGGGATAACCTGCCTGTGTGTCTATGCACTGAGAGTTCAAAGGAAGCAAGAATGATGAGAAAAGAAAGCACCCCTATTCCCAGATCATTTCTGAGGCTGGGCAGCAGGGGCCAGAATGAGCAGTGATGAAATGAGACCTGTCCTAGTTACTCACACTGTCCTGCAGAGTCCACCTACCTGCGCACATTTGTGTTTTTTTCCTGTGGCACTGGGCTTCTTTTCTCTGACAAAGATCCTCTGGGGGAGAAGCAGGCATCTAAACTAGTCATGGGAACTGACAGTGGGCAAGACTTTGGATGTTCTTCCTTTATGTGGGAGTCTCTGCTTTCTCAAGCACACTTTGGAGAGTCTCACAGATGCAGACACAAAGGCTGGGGACTGGCTCCTTTACTAGTCTTTACAACAACCCTAAAAGTTCTGGTGTGGCCTATGGACAAGTTTGTCCTGGATATGTTAAAGTAAAATAAGTAAAACCTATTTATAGCATGAGTTTTTCCTTGCTATAATTTTCACCTTCATCCTTTCTTCTTAACCCATAAAGAGCCCACATTTTGGGTGCAAACCAATTAAGAAAACATTTTATGAAAAGGTAAGAAATAAAGGAATGGGCCTGTCATTTGGAGAGGAGGGCTATTGGCCATTCTTCATACACAGAAGATAAACACATCTTACAGTTTGGGAATTAAAGGAAAAAAATGAGTCTCTGCTGTGCTTTCCTGAAAGCCTTCTCTGCACTGGCGTGTTTGTAAATAGCATATTTCACTTGGTTAGAAGAGCCACAGCTTGAGAGAGCCAAGCCCAGTGCCTCACTTGTTGGATCAGGCTGCCTCTTCTGTTTGTGATAAGTGAAACCTTATCTACAGTTTAAAAGAATCTGTCTCCTATGTTTAGAATATGAGCAAGGCTATGCCTGGAGTCACACAACTGCCTCTGTGCCTCAAGTCAGGTCTAAGAGCCAACACAAGAAGATGGAAAGCTATCAATACCTGACTTTGGATAATTCTTGCCAAAGAGGGGCTCCATGACCAAGCAAGAGTCGTTTTCAGGTGAGGAGGGAATATTACAAAGGGCCTATTCTCTGATCTTAACCTGTGCCCCAAACATCTCTTTTATTCCTTCCCTTTACGTCTCTCCAAGCCTAGCACATCTCAGCTCCCCACATGCTGAAACAGAGGTGTATGTCCTAAGCATTTCTTCTTGGCTCTTGGCTCCTCTATCTTTATTTTCTAAAGATGTTACATAGCACCTAGCAAGGTGAATTTACCCAATGAGTTCCTTAAGCGTGGACTGTATTGAGCCACTTCAGTAACTGGATGGTGCCCCTCTAACTTGGATGTTCTTCCTTCATGTGGGAGACTCTGCTTTCTCAAGCACATTTTGGAGAGTCTCACAGATACAGACACAAAGGCTGGGGACTGGCTCCCTTACTAGTCTTTACAACAACCATCATTACCCCTAGAATGTAGCAACATGTCTGATACTTAGTTGATTAAAGAGCTGATTGAAGTGAACATAAGGAGATCCTTCAAACACTGACACTGAACTTCTGTTATGGGATCAAATATTCACAGAAAGTGAAGACATTTGTATACTGTGGAAAAGTAAGGCTCTTAGAGCCTGGGCTGGTGGAAGACAGACTTGAGTTTGACAAAGTGACAGAAGGGAGCAGGACTGGTAATGGCAGCAGACACTGGGGTGGAGGAAACACAGATGGTGGCTATTCATGAGAGATCCAGAACAGGAGGAGCCTCAGAGACACCAGGACTGTATATTCATCTCTTCTGCAACGTGCAATGTCATTTGGGGAGCAGGACTTCTGGAAAGAGGAGGACATCCTACCAATGAGCATGGAGGTTCTGAAACATGGAGGTCTGGGGAGTTATCATAAAGTAACCACAGAAAGAAAGAACACTCCAGTCACATGGGGAACATGTCCCAGTCTTTCAGAAGTCATGCTGCCAATATTTACCTTATCCCTCCTGGTTTTGAAATAGCTCTGATTTCTGAGCTTAAAATTATGGTACTCTGCAGAGACTACAAATTCTCTCCCTCTTCCCCCCAACACAAGAAGATGGATGTTTTCAATAGGATCCTTTTTAAAAATCAGCTCATCCTGAGGTATAAAGAATACCAGTATCTTACTATAAAAAAGTTCTTTACTTGACTTTCTGAACCAAAGAATAACAATATAAATTTTAAATTGTCTTTATATTTTTAAAAATAAATTTTAAAGGCCTTAGTCCTTCAAGGCAACATACACTAACCATACACGCCAAGTTTTATAGGCCCTTTTTTTTTTTTTAAAGATTTATTTATTTGTACATACAGAACTGGAGTACATGCCAGAGGCTCAGGGGCAGTGAGAGGCTTCACCAGAGACAGAGTGGGGAGCAGAACAGGCAGATCGATGAAGTACACTGCTGAGGGTAGCAGCGGGCAGGCCAAGAGAGGTCTGCCACGCCATGTGGTCACCTCCGGGGCAGGCGGGAATCAAACTCATGCGGAAGTGGCTTTAGATTCTTGGTGCTGTGCTTTAACCCGCTGCGCCACCAGGGAGGGTATAGGCCCTTTTTTAAAGTGACTGATGTGAGCCTGAGAAGCTATCATTCCATATTTATTAAGCAGTATCTAAAGTTAGGCCCCTCTCTGGAGCAATGGTGATTAATTCTCTAGGCTAAGGTGGATTCTTGCTCCATTTAGTCAAGACTCAGAAGACTGCCCAGTGGGGTTCTGCTGCCTTTACAACAAACAGCAAGGAAAATATTCTGAAACAGGAAGAAATCCTTTCAGTTTCTTTTGGTACCAAAAAGCATATCCTACAACCAGTTGAGTATTATCAGGCAGCCAATGAGGGTGTCAGTTATAAATGAAAAGCGATTTGAAACAAGACACGACATATATTTATATTTTATGTAATATTTAATATTCATAGACTCCTTGTAGAAAAGATACTCTCATTTTGTTGACTCTTGTCTCATTCCACTAAGGTCTTACAAAATAGATGTCTTTAATTCACAGATGCAAAAATAGCAGCCAAACCACATTAAGTGATTTGTCTACCCTCCAGATCCAGGGCCACAGCCAATTTAGAGTCAGAACCCAAAGTCTCCCAAATTCAAATGCCATGATTGCTCTACAATACACAAATGACACCAACATCATTTCCCTTAACAGAAACATGGGACTGGATTGAGTATCCAAAGAGAAATCCTGTTTCCCCTATTCTCTCAGAAAGGAATTTGTTATTGAATGAAAGGTAAACATGCCACAGCCTCTGCAAACAAAGTGTGAATTTTTTACTAGCCTGTGTATTAATGAAATATCACCACAGCCAGCAAGACAGGGGAACCTGCAACACGAATAGAAGGCATGAAGGCTGAATAATTACCATCCTCAAATTGCGACATGATATGCACATATATATATATAAATATAAATACATAAATATAAATATATATATAAAATATGCTGTTTATCTGTTGATAAACAGATTTATCTGTTGAACAGCTGAAAAATACTAGGGTGGCATTAATCTCAAGTAAGAAACCAGAAAGAAATTTAAGAAATATAAGGGATTAAAATAGGATCATTAAAAATAACTTTTTCAAAATATATTTCTCAAAAGGATAACAAACTCTTAAAAGCAAATGAACAGCCCAATTAATGCAAACTCTCCCTACTGGTGATTTAGCTTCTTGTTTTATTTTTTTGGAAGGAGGGGCCAAAAATAATAAGCTAGAAGATAAGGTTTCCAGAAAGAAATCATGCCATGTCTAGAAATTGTTAGCATGTTCTTATTAAGAGTATACAAAAGGGCAAAATGTAAAGCAGAAAATATATGATCTGATATATTCTCCTTCTGGGTTTACAAAATCCACCCCAACCTTCAACTATCATCTTGAGTGTTACTCAATTTCAATTTTAAAGCAAAAGCAGCTGAAACTGAGAACAGACCAGACACATCACCAACAATAAATAAGGAGAAAAGGAAAAACTAAGTGTAGTTGTCAAAGACAACGTCTTTAATTGGATGAAGGTATATTTGTGGCTGCTGAGCAATTCTAATGATGTGACATAAAGTTAAACAAAGTCTCACTGGCTGCTTTATTAGTAAATATATGTGAGATGGTGGCTAAGGACCCTGGCAATCTGACTCAGGAAACTCCAAATTGTTTCCTTGTCCTGATGCACTGATGTGTAAAAACTGCAGGAGAAAATGAATTTTTTCCAAAATGCCATTTTAATACATTGCTTGTCACAATAATTACCACTTCATTAGACCAAAAGTCCACTGGCTTCTTCTTTTCAGGTTAGCATTATTTAAAAAAAATATTAGCAAGCCACTGACAATAGTTAAAACTGAAACCTATCTAATGTTCTCCAATGAATGTTTTCTTCTGTTTCATGCTGAATTCCTATTATTCAAGAATCTTACTAACATAAAGTTCCTTTTCTTGCTCACTCCTCACCTGATGCCACATTCTGGTTCAATGTGGCAGACCACCAGGATGCCAGCACAGTGATGGGACTATGCAACCCCAGGCTGCAGGCAGCTTTTGCCACAGAGAGCACTTTGACAAAGCTCTACAGCTTGGAGGAGGCAGGATCATTTCAGGAGGTCATCTGACTTCACCATAGCATTCACGTTACTCCCCAAATAGGGGGAAAGCAAAAAAGCCCACCTTCCTGACAAGGGCCAGCACATTTTGCCCAACCCCCCCCCCCACACTTAGAGAGTTTGTTTTGTCACTGTGGGGTGTGGGATGTTGAGGTAAGACTATGCTCATGGAAAGGATTGGGAAGGATGGTTTGGGCTACAGAGAAGCATCTCCAAAGACCATGCATAGCTATAGGGAGGAAAACACACAAACCAGCAACTCTCACAGCATGCTATCTGCACCTAAGAACAAACTCTCTGGGGACAACAGAAGCCAACACACAATGGCTTCTTTGCAACTTTCCAGTGAGCACAGTTTAGTGGCCCAGGTTCTTGTTTTAGGAAGATGCTAGACCTATAAGACAAGAGCAAGTAGATGAACAAATCCTTAGTGGGGTGCAGACAGAATCAATCTATTTAGAGTTTATTTGGGTAAATGCAGCCCTTGCTTAACCCCTGTCTATGCCTGGCTGGAAACACAATTATGATGTAGGGAAAAAACAAAGCAGCAAGACTACATGTCCTGAAATAAAAAATCAGTTACTTAATTTTTCTGCTTTCTGGGCAAGACTGAAGGTAATTTTAACTCCTGGGATCACCTCCCAGATAAACTGCTTGCACTGGAATCCTTATATCAGACTCTGCTTCTAGAAGAACCAAAAATAAGAAAGCATCCAACCCTATGAACATTCCATTCAAATTGGCTGTCAGCTCATTTACCACATTCTGCTACATTCCAAATAGGATAAATGTCCCTACCAACTACACAGATACTTGGTGTCTCAAAGCTTGCTCAGAATATTTGTTAAGTTACTAGGCTCCAATAACAATAAACTGATAGAATCTTTGATGATTTTACATCTCTAGTGTATGTGTGGGATACAGCTAAGGATTTGGGTGTACCTTAATTGTTCAATATAAACAGTATATCATTAATATTCAAACGGTTCCTCAAATACTGCAACGTTTCTCATAACTGAGCCATAACAACACATTCTAAAATCCATTATTACAAATTATAACATTAAAGTCATAAATGTAACATTTTATTACTACTTGTTGAAAACAGAAAATGTGTTGATTTTATGTAAGAAATGGTTTCTCTTTCAGTGGAATAGATGTCTTTGGTCAATAAAATTACAATAGATCTTCTTAAGAATTTCATGAAAGTTGACTCTGGCTCAGCTCCCTTCCAAGAGGGCAGAGGGAAGGCTGAGTCGAAGAGCTTTCTAAGCCCTTCAGAACACTATTTGGTGGGTTCCCTGGCTGCCCTTCAGACCCAAATTCAGTCAGCAGCCCATGCTTCTGGAGCAAGGAGCAGGGAGTGTAGAGGTGAAGGTCTCCTACATGCCTGGAGGCCCAATAGGGAAGAAGTAGGCCTTCACCTTCCTTGGAAGAAAACCACATCCCTGTCATACCGGACCAGAGCCCAAGGGTACCTTACTGAGATACTCCATTAGCAAATTAATAAAGACAGAAGAGACAAAACTATCTTCTGGAGGCAGAAGATAGTTTTAGAAGATTCAGGACTGTTCAGTACATGAGCTCACAGAACCTTAAATTTTAAAGACTTTGGAGATCTTGTTAGTCCTCCTTAGTGTGGGAATTCTCCAAGAACATTCTAATGTTCAAAAAAAAAAAATACTTTGGCATCAGGGAGTAGCCTGGACAAACACATGTACATGTAATGGCACACATGTACAATCATCTCATTATCTTGAATATTCTTGCAAGCAGAAACTTGTGGACTGGATAGTGGAGGCAGAAGGAGGAGGAAGAAAAGAAAATCAGAAGAAAAATTTATTTCCAAATATTTCTTAAGGTCAAAAGTTCAAGAGCAAACAAAATAGAAAGAACAGTGAAAATACACTTCCTTCAAGTCTCATGCACAGACTTATATTCCACAATTAATTTCCTTGAGATATTAATAAGCCAACTCAGTCCAGGAACACTAGATTAACAAATGTTACCTTCCTCTCTCAGTTATAGCATTTGGGACAAAGGAAAAGATGTTCAGAAACAACTCCCAACTGCAAAAATATGGGAATTATCTTATACCTGAAGATAGTTATGAGAAGTGCTAAGGATAATCAGTGTATTTGTGCTTTTTATTTTAAAATTCAATGTGTTTGCCTCCTTTCCTTACCCATCCCCACTCCCTCAAAGAAATAAATAACTGAAATGACTGAATGTTGCACAAAATACAGACATGGGGAGAAGGTGGCAATTTTAACTTTGAAATTCACTATTCTTGTCAGTTAAAGTCAGACCTAAAGCATTAATTATTCTGAAACATTAATTAACTGGAGCTTTTTTTGCATTTAATTTTCCCTGGCATTTTGAAATCTATTCTAAGCCCTGTGGAAATGGCAGGTCTGATGTTATTAAAGTTAGCCTTTCAGAAAGTCCCTGAACTGAAGGCTCCAACACATTAAAAAATGCTGAGAGTCCAGATAATGCAAATCTAAAGTATTATTAAAGGGTATTCTTTGCACATGAAAGAAAAACCTTTATTTCATTAAAAATGAATTCAACTGTAGGAAGCCTTCAATTTTATGTATCTGGGCCCTTCAAATTCCACTTAAGAAAAAACATGTAAAGCCAATTTCATTTCATTTCTTTTTTTCACTCATTCACTCATTCAGGAACCCATGTGTGCCCACAACATGCAGCCAGTACTGCTCTGAGAGGGGCAAGTAAGGTCCTGGCCAGTTAGTTTACAGCCTAGATGGGGAATGTCAAACAAATACGAACACATATACGAGTGATGAAAACAATCAAGACAGTAAGAGGCTGACTGGTCAGGAGTGACTGGGAAGACTTCTCTGAGAAGGAAATCTTTATATGGAGTCTTCAATGACAAGCAGCCACTCACACAAACATCTGAGGTTAATCATCTCAGACATTGAGCCTGACTGGTGCCACTGCCTAGAGGCAAGAATGAGCAGGCTTGAGGGGCAGGAAGGTTGTAGTGACTGAACCCCAGGTAGGGGTTGGTGATCTACTGATGTGGGCAAGTTGGAAGGAGCTGCGAGATGTGTGTGTGTATATGTGTGCAATTTTATGTGCATGTAGAACTTTGGGGTTATTAAGTTTATTATTTTGGATATATGGAATTTTAGATGCTCACTGAATAGAGTGGTTCAAATAAAACAAAATATTATAGCAATTGCATGTTCCCCCAACATCAAGGGAAGAATTTTAACTGGGATTCAAGAATGGATGCTGCTGACTAGTCAATTACAGGTCTGTTGTTCTCTATAAAAAAATATTCCACAGGTCACGTTAGCTATAAGTTCAAATCAAGCAATACGTAATATGTCCTAAATTTAACATAATGAACAAATCATAAAACACACTTTTAAGAAAGGGAAAAAAAAATCCTTCTAGAAACCTCACAGGTTATTTCTACCATATAGTGTGCTCTCAAAGATTAATTCTTCCACAGCATACAAGGAGGTGACCTAGATGTATGTGGTGAATTTATTTAAAAAAATTAAAATAGGGCTTTCCCTGGTGGTACAACAGGTTAAGCACCGCATTATGATGCTCTCCGAAGTCACTGCGGCACAAGTTCCATCCCCAGCTGGGGAACTGACCCACATGGCATGGCAGACCTCCTCTGACCCGCCTGCTGCTCCCCTCAGCAGTGTACTTCGTTGATCTGCCTGTTCTGCCCCCACTCTGTCTCTGATGAATTTTCTCATACACCACACCTTTCTCAAACACCACACCACAACTTTGTACCCAGTTCTGTAAGCATAAATAAATCTTAAAAAATAATTAAAATATGTGCAACAGAAGCTATGTAACAGGAAGTAAATGAAGTCCTTTAGTTGTGGTTTACAACACATGAACTACTGTGTGGCTGAGGAATGTCGTTTCAGTTTGTGTGTACATTTGCGTGGGCGACATATGATGTTGGAAGGAAGGAGAGTTTACTTCCTTTCCAAGTCACACTATACCAAATGGGCACACCTCTTTATTTGGGATTCTCTGAGCTTGGATTTAGATAGATTTGGTATACACTATTTAAAAAAGTAAGCAGACAGGGAACAATCAAAGAGTTTTATCAAAATGCAAAATTATGAGGCGGTATAGAATTCCACAACAATCTACTCCCAAGTTTCAGCTCTCCAGAATCTAATAAAATATCACATCTTATATCTCTCCCCTTCCTGAGGCATTTTTGTGGCTGAGCTTCATCAACCTCAGGGTAAGACCTACATACTTCAGATTATTTGAATTTATAGATTATGATTTTTATGCCTACAAGGACCAAGAGTTTTATGTCTGAGTGCCCTTGACAACATTTGGGAAAAGGCTGCCTTTTAATCCCTGTAATGGAGCTGTCTGGCAACAGTGGCTAAAAACATTCTGAGAATCTCAGAAATAGATATGTCTCATATCTAAAAATGCTGCGAATGGCCATATCCTCTGAGAAACAGGCAAGGAATAACTTTAACACATTCAAGGAGCGACTCTGTTCTCACACTGTAAGAGCCAGCAAATCTCTTTAACAGGGTGTGGAGAGCTGGGTCACCCTATGAAGTGCTGCCTTCAAACACATTCACTAGTCCGGCCCAAGATGGTGAGGTCCCAGGGCAAGAACAAAGTGCTAGGTACCAGAAAGAATGGGTCCTCTTGGGGAAGCCAACAGTAAACAATTATAATGAAGAACAAGCTGAAGGCACATAGGATGGGATTTGAAAGAAGTTTCCAGGTTAACAGTTGGGAAACTGAGGCAGCATTCAAAAGAACCAAGTATGTGATGGCAAAGGTAAAATGCAGCATGATGTGTGTGTAGCAAACACCCCAGTGGATGATAAGGTAAGGTCAGGGAGGGGAGAAAGACTTGCAGAAGGGCCACAGAGGTCCTGCTGGAGAGTAATCATTTACCCTGTAGGTCATGGAGACAAACTAGAGAATTTTGAGTTGGGGGAAAGGTGGGAAGGTTGTAGGATAGTGGCGATCCTGACATGAGCAAATCTGTACTTTAGAAATAGCACTGGCAGCAGCTAGAGAATGGACTGGGGTAAAGCTGGGGTTATGATGGGAAAGAGGGGCATGTGCCAAGACTGAAAGCAAAGTAAAAAGATAAAGTAAAATTAACTCACGTAAAACACCGAAGTCAGAACCACTTTTTCACCTACTGTTTGGCAGGAGATGATGTTTTTGTTAACTTTGTTTTCCCTCTGGTTTTATGTGTACTGCAACATATTCTGTTAAGTGTGTGTGTTATGTTTGTCTACCTGGCAGAGACTTCTGGAATGCTATGATCCTACAAAGCTGTAAGATGGATGTGAAACTGCTGTAAAAGATCTGAATGTCGCTAGAAAGTATATTGGAATACTGAATGGGGGAGCTAAATTGCCAAGGAAGGCAATGGGCAGTAAAACTGGGAAACCAACAATCTGGCTAGCAGATGGCCTTATATAAAAGATGGCTGCTAGTTAATGGTGGACCCTTAGCTCCCTTTACCCCCAGAAGGTGTGCTCTTTACAGGCAAGAATGTCAAATGTTGAATCTGTCCTTTCCCTCATGACTTAACTCTGACTTTCATACCAAGTGACATCTCCAAAGCCACAGCTGAGTGGCCTCCCTTGAGCCCTGAGCTTCCCACTTTTACCAGGTGAGCTCCAACATTTCCTTGCTTATCTTTGCCTATGAATGGGAGATGCTTTTTATTCCCCTTTGTTTTCATGGCCTAGCTTAGCTTTCCCTTCTTCCTTATGTTCTCCTGGCCTTACCTAGCTAAGTGCCTGGCACATAACTCAAGTGTTTGCTTTAAGGGACATTGTCAGTTAAATATGTCCATTTAAAAATATTACAGTCCTTGTGAACAGTCTGGCAGGTTCTTCAGAAATTAAACACAGGTTGATCCTATACGTCTAAGTCATAAACAATGTTGTAAACCAATGTTACCTCAGTAAAAGTAACAAAAGCATAATTTTTTTTAAGACTTATTTAGGCATACAGAACTGGGGTACAGGCCAGTGGTGTGGGGGTGGTGAGAGGCTTCATCAGAGACAAAGTGGGGAGCAGAACAGGCAGACTGAGAAAGTACACTGCTGAGGGGAGCAGTGGATGGGTCAGGAGATGTCTGATACGCCATGTAGTCACCTCCGGGACTGGGGGGTTGAAGCAGCTACGCCAGCAGCTAGTGCTGCATCTTAACCTGCTGCACCACCAGGGAGGGCCTAAAAACATAATTTTTCAAAAGTTAATGAAAACAACTGGCAATTGCACTCCTAGACACATTCCCCCAAAAACTGAAACAGGTGTTCAAACAAAAACCTGTAAACAAATTTCAAAGCTGCATTATGCATAGTAGCCAAGAAGTGAAAACAATCCAAATGCAAACAATACAAACATCAACAGATAAATAAATAGATTATGCTATATTTCTACTCTGGAATATTCTTGGGTCATAAAATGACCTGAAGTATGCATGTGGCATACCCTGCAACTGGAGGGACCTTGGAAACAATGTTAAGTGAGAGAAGCCACAAACTGTGGTCTCACTTATATGAAATGCCCAGAAGCCTCTGATTCATAATGAAAAACTTGTTAGTAGTTTCCAGGGACTGGGGGAGGGAGGAGTCAGTCCTGACTGCTTAGTGCATAGGGATTTTCATTTGACAGTAGTGAAAATGTTCTAGAATTAGATACTGGTGATGGTCGTACAACATTGTGTATGGATTAGAAAGCCACTTAATTTGTTATAATTTAAAGTAGCTGAAAGGGTACATTTTATATTGTATGAATACATTTTTGTAAATCAAATCTCCTAAACACCCTCACAAATGAGTCATCTTAGCCAGTGTGAATATCCACCTGTCCATCCTCCCCTTACCCCACTTATGCCCCTCTGTCCTGCCTCCAGGTTGGCTAACACCAACCAAACCCTTTAGTCCTTAACTCATCTGTAAAATGAAAGTGGCACTAAGACTATCATTTTACAAATTCTCTGCCCTAACATTTGGAGGATAATGTATTAAGGTGATAGGGGTCCTCCGTGTGGAACAGCCACTCACAGAGGAAGGCCAAGGGATGACAGCCTGCTTTCTCCAACGTGGGTACAGGGTCTCAGCTGAAGCAGAGATACACCAAAGAATCTTTAACAGTCTGTCCATGTTCACTGAAAGTTCACCAAGAGCAGGAGCTACAAAGAAAGCTATAACCTGTTCTTCTAAGGGGAAAAAAATGTATTTTTCTTTAGTTTTTAATTAAAAATGACCTTTCTGAAATCTATGACTGGAGGCAGCTGCAGTAATGAAAAACGATGTCATTTACTGATGATACTAACAGTGTGACAGTGTGATGAAAAAGGTTAGAATCCTCAGAATCCAGAGGTCTTTACATATCACCTAATTGCTGGGGCAG